>NC_082639.1:47705250-48335500 GCF_028023285.1 Balaenoptera ricei
GGGCACCACATTTTCTGAAGAGAATCTGGTGCGTACCAACTACCACATTTTTTTTTAGTCCTCTGGGTCCTATGATTATTGAACCTCACGGGAAAAAATCTAAACTTACATGAAACTGAAACAAGAGAAAGAATATGAAAGGAGAAGAGGAAAGAAGAAGGAAGAAAGGAAGGAAACTACCTTAGGTTTTCACTTCTAAGTACTAAGCCCCAGACCAGTTCCCTTTATTTATTCATTCTATGAGTGAAAAAAAGGAGGAAAAGGGGTGGGGGGCGGGGTGAAGGTGGAAGGAAGAAGGAAGGGTGGGAAGAAAACTTGGAGATGGATATTATCTTCTGTTTAAACAAGAGGAAACTAAGGTCAAGAGAAAATGCCTTGCCCAAGGCAGCAGAGTCATAAGAAGAAGAACTAGGACTGAAAGCCAGCTCTGTGTGACTGCAAAGCTCAGACTCTCTCAGGACATCCGATTCCTGGGTCAGACTCCACTTCATCCCCCAAATGACAGCATCCGTGGCAAGGTATGGTCTGAAGAGCCAGGACATTATGGGAGCAGCAATAAAAAGCACAGAGAAAAGAGCCCTCTCAGGTGCCCAGTGAATCCCACCACTCCTGTGATTATCTCCACAAGATTAACTTCTCCCTGTGCTACTGACCAAGTTAACCCTGGGTGGGTCACTTAACCTCTCTGGCCTAAAGTTGCCTTATCTGTAAAATGGGTCCATAACATCTTCATCATTTGATGAAAGAGACTGGATTAGCTGCAATCTTGAGCTCCTATCTATCCAGGTTGAAGTTTTTAGATGTTACTCACATCACAGAATTTCACACCTAGAAAAAAAGTGTAGAAATTCATGTGTCTCAAGCTTGAGAAATGGCTAGACTCTTGGCAGAGATTTCCATTTGGCCCATTTGTCTGTTCTCTTCTTTTGCATAATGATAGAATTTTTAGTTGGTCACAAGACTGCCCAACTAAAGAGATTTCTTGGCCTCCCTTGAAGGTAGGGGTGGCCATATGATCAAACTATAGGTAGTGGATGTGAAAAAAAAGGGATGTGTGTAACTTCTGCCCTTAAAAAGAAATGGTAGGCTCTCCCCTTTCCTCCTTTCCTCCTTGCCTCCTTCCTTTTGGATGAAATGCACACTTGATGGCAGGAACTGGGGCTGCCATCTTGGATCACAGGATGTAAGGCACATGATGAGGACTATAGAGCAACACGACGGGAAGAGCTCGGGTCCTGATGCTCAAGAAACCATCATTTTATCCCTGGACTGCCTACCTGGACTTCATATATGAGAGAGAAATAAATTCCTATCTTGTTTATGCTACTGTCTTCTAACAAATACATCCTTTTTAAGGAAAAAAAAATCACAGATTGTCCAATTTGGGAAACACACTGCCCGGAAAGTGAAATGGAAAACATTTTAGACTTATTCATGGTGCTGCCATAGTCATAAATAGAAAGTCAAATGGGGCCACTGAAATCTCACATCTATACATAGAAATGGAGATGGGGGAGGGTCAAGTAGATAATCCAAATTATGTTTATATGGAATGGGGAGAGGGCTGGATAACCATTTCAATGGATACACAAAATTATCACAAAACGTTTTAATTGCCCTCACCCCTACCCTGAACCCAGGGGCCAGAGGAGCCCAGTTAGAGGAAAAATGATCTAATCCATTCATTTCAAACCAAATTCCACTCTGACTCCAGGACAATATCTGGTAGCGGGAGAAGTCCGGGGAGGATGAGGCAGGACAAGATGAGATCAGCAGATCTCCAGGCCCCAACACTTGCCTTAACCGCAGCATCACTGCTTTTATCTGTTTTACATGCTGAGGTCCCACAGAAGAAGTCAAATGACTCTGTTGTTCAAGTTGCAATAAGTTCAACCTCCTGGTTAATAGAGTAAGCAACTAGTACCCAGAAAGGGGAATTGACTTGTCTACAGCCACATAGTGAGGAAGAGGACAAGTTCCCAGGCCTAGGAATCAGCCTCTTTCACCGAATCAGACCTATTTATTGATCAGGCCAGACACAGCTTCTAGCCCGGGGATAACCCTCTCTTACCCCAGAGTCAGAGCTTCCCTTTTGTTCATGATTTTTAAGTGACTCTCTCATCCACACCGGTGCTTCAGCCAGAAGGGAAACAGCCTTGGACCACAGCAGATGCTCATAGCCTGAGAACGAGCCAGTGAATTCCTATACAGGCCCCAGGAAGTCACAGGCCATCCAGCCTGCTCAGCTGACCCAGAGAGGGTTGGATCTTTCCTGGTCAGGATGGGCCTTGAGAGTAGAGCAAGGGAAGGCATCACATTTCCTGTCCCATCAGGACCATGACCAAAGGTGTCTTCTTCTCAGAAGGTAGGATCAGGTGGGTGCCAGGAACAGGCCCCTAAATTCCTGGGCACAAGTGTTGGTCACTCAGATTAAGATTAAAAGTGATTGAGAATTCCCTGGTGGTCCAGTGGTTAGGACTTGGTGCTTTCACTGCCAGGCCCAGGTTCAATCCCTGGTCGGGGAACTAAGATCCTGCAAGCCACGCAGTCTGGCCAAAAAAAAAAAAAAAAAAAAAAGGATTAAAAGTGATTATTCATTGGAATGATCCAGAAGTTCCCAGTTCTCAAAGGCCTTTTACACACATTATCTCGGTTGGGGGCTCATACAGTGCTAGAGGGGAGGTGGGTCAGAAATCAATATGGCCTCATGATGCCATCATAGACACTGGAGGCCCATTAGGCTCTCACTAGAATGTGAATTCCTCCAGGGAAGGGGATTGGGTTGATTTTGTTCACTATTTCCCTAGTATTGATGGCACTACACTTGGACTGATGCCCACTAACTGTTTGCTTCATAAGTGAAGAAACAGCCTCTGCCCATCTTCCCAACCTCATCTCTCCTCAATCCCCCCATTAATACACCACCCACACGTCCTTCCAGTCACTGAACCACAGGCAAGTCCCCAAGCGGAGGCAGCGTTCTTTCCAGCCTGTGGGGTTTATACACACTCCTTTCTGAGTCTGAAATGGTCTCTGCCACCTTTTCCTTCTACTGGACCTTTCTATCTCAATCTTGACATTCAGGGCTGCTGTGTTCAGATAAGCCAGTTGTTCACCAGGCAAGAGTGATCAGCCTAGGAGGCAACTGGGGACACAAAGATCTGCTTGGGCTCTGCTTGCCAAGCTGTACATCCAGGTATGAGGTTACATTTGTCCAGAAAAGGAGGAGCCTTTTTCAAATGTTCACAGAGCTTCCATAAGGGCTAGGGTCCTGTTGACATCAGTTCTTCCAGGGGGCATTTACCCATATCCCAGAGCAGCTTAGAATCCACTCCCAGTCTCTGGCCTTGATCATTTCCCCCCAGAAGCTATGAGGTCTCCCACTGCAGAGGCTGTCCTGTTAGAAGTTGTCTCAACCATTAAGACAGTGACAGGCCCACAGTAGCGCTTCCAGAAATGTGTATGGAATGACAGAATGAGTGAATGAATAACGATGGGCTTAGAGAGATGAACTGCCTTTTCCAGGGTCACACAGTCAGTCATTGGCAGAGCTGGCTCGAGCCCCCCAGACCTCCTGGGATCTGGTCCAGAGCTTCCTTCCACAGTGGAAACCCATCTTCCAAACATCCCTTCTGGAAGCCAAGCCCTCAGAGACACCTTATTTAGCAGTGAAAACAAGCCAGATAAACCTAATTAATTTTGAGCACTCTCATGCAGCTTATTCACTCGGTCAGTGAGGGTTACTAGTGCACAGAAATATTTGGGGAGACTAATTTTTCCACCCCCAATTCATAATTCTGTCTACTCGTCACTCTTCACCCAGATTTAAGAGGTGCTAACGAAGTTCAAGCAGGCCCCATGCCTCCAGCGCCGCTGTCCTGACCGGGCTTTGCCCCTTGATGCTTATCCTGCAAACTTAAACCAAAGGGGCTTGACCAAGTGGCTTCTCCAAAGGACCCTGGAGCTAAAAGCATCTCATACATTGGTCTTTGGGGGATAATGTGATCCAGATCCCCTGATGACAAAGCTGTGCAGGAGAAAGTGAGGAGGAATGCAGAAAATCACCACACTGGCAGTGCGGAGACCCAGGTCCCTGTCTTGTTAGGATAGGTAATTCCTCATTGGAGAAGTAAGATTTGACTAGAACCACTTGGCCTGCAGAGGGCAATCCCAAGGCAGAGCTGTCTGGAAGATGTGAAAGATGATCAAGAGACAAGGGGCTTTGATTGCTTCTCTCTCCAAGGTGGGGGCTGTGATAGGAGTAGAGAGAACCCAGGAGTAGTCGTCACTGCCCCCTCCACCACTTTATTGCTCTGTGACCTTAGGCAAGTCACTGACGGTCTCTGAAGCTCAGTTTCTCATCTGAATAAGGGAGATAAAAATATATACGTTGAAAAGGGTTTTTTTTTTTTGGTCACACCCTTCTTTCCTTATCTGCTTATCACTACTAGAGCAGAGAGGAAAGAGCCTGGGCTCCAGGCTCAGACTTGCAGTGTGATCCTGAGTAAGTTATTTCCTTCAGTCTCAATTTTCTCCTTTGTAAAATACCGTTTACCTCATAGAGTTGTTCCAAGGACTAAAAGAAAGGAATATATATAAAGTACTTGTTTAGGAAGTGCTGAACAAGTGTGAACAACTCTTACATTGTGTCTTACTACTAAATTACTAATAAAGACAGACCACAGATTAAAGGGCAGAGTACTGGGGTTCCAGCCCCAATGTGGGCACTTGCGTTTCGCAATCTTAAATAATTAAGTACTCTCTCTGGGCCTCCATTTATTCCCTCAGTAAAATGAAGGGCTGGGGTCTCCCTAAGGGCCTTCCCTCATTACATTCTGTGGATGCCAGAATCTCTTCCCCTTTGGACCTTCTGATCCCAGGGCCTGAAATGTCCATTGTTGGCCTGTGGAATTCCCTGCTCATCCTGTAGGGCCAGGTTAAATGAACTTCCTCTGGACATATTTCCCTAAAGGGCACAGAAACAAGCAAGCAAAGTAAGTCATGGTGCTTTCCCTTGCTTTCAGTGGTCACCTGGATTCTGCACTTCCGGCTTTACTTACTTCTCTTGTCCTCTCCCCACCCAGCAAACCCAGTATCCCTGGAGGGCATGGCTCTGGTAGAATAACAGATTGTACCTGGGCTTTGAAGGCAGATCAGGGCCAAGCCGAATTCTGTCCCACCTCTCTAGATGATATCGGTAAGTCACTTCATCTCTCTAAGACTCAACTGCCTCATCTGAAAAATGGGAGACTAATGTCGACATCACAGGTTGTGAGAATTCAATGCAGGAACCACCAAGAGCTGGGACGTGAGAATGAGAGGCAGTCACTCCCAAGGGCTGGAAGTTGCCTTTCTCTGCGGAAACGTCCCCGGGGTGCGGCACGAATGAAGCACGAAACACAGTGTTTGGTGGAGAGCACTCTGTGCGTGGAGCTGCTTGGAAATCCAAATCCTCCGGCCGCCAGGCCTCCCTGACAGATAAACTGCCGCCACAAAGGTTAATGTTCAATCACCCTTCCGACCCCGTGCCTTTCAAAAGGAGCACTGGCTGGAAGCCCTGGACCGCTCCCGCTGGGTGCGTGCCTGCCCACCCGAGGAAGCCTGCGGAGGGCGGGGAGTGGGCGGGGAGGCAGGCCAAACAAAATCTGTTCCTGTGATGTCACCGCAAACGCTCTCCCAGACAAATGCCCAGCTACAAAGCATCTGCATTGCATGCCAAAACGTCCGGCTGGCCAGAAAACAAGAAACCAGGTCCCCCGTGGCCCGCACAGTCCCGCCCCGGGCGCCCGCCTCCCAAGCCCGGGACGGAGGGACGGCAGGAGCCCAGCGGCCCAGGAAGGACCGCGGCTGGCTCAGCTCCCGGCCGCCCTCCCCGCCCCCCACCCCCCACCCCCCGACCAGAGGCCCCGCACCGGCTCGCAGGACAACCAATCAGCGCTTCCCTCTCCCCCAGAACCTGAAGGGACCGCCCGGATCCGCCGCGGCGGGAGGAAAGCCGGGGATCAAAACAGAAACGCGAATGCAGAGGAAACGCACAAAGCGGGCCACGCAGGCAGCAGAGGTAACGCTGAAAGAAACCGCGACTGACCTCCTTGAAGATGTTAGAAGATATTCCACCTGTGAAAACGACGACAGAAATATTGAGGACGGAAGAGGAGGAGAATCGGAGAGTCAGTGCCCTTGGGGGGGAAAAAAAAATACGACGGCTGAAATTTTAAAGAGAAAGTCAATACTCCAAACGCAGCAGTTGGCCCCCCGCAGGGAGTTAATTATTCATGGATTGCATCACCCATCCCTGTGCCGTCCTTTCCCTCCTTCCGCAGCTTCAAGTCCAGGCTCCATCATTTTAATGACTCGGCCTCCACTCCCTTGCCCCGCGCCCATCAGTGTGCGCACCTGCACACTGCAAGCTGGGTAAATACAACTCTCCCGCCCGCCCTCACCTGCGCCCACCCGGCTGCACGTGGCGGAAGAAGCACACCGCCTGGCTGACTCCTCTCAACAAACTCCTGAAATCAAGCCCAAGTCCTACTGCACTTCCCGAGTGAATTCGGTTCCACTCCTCTAAAGGACCATTCGACATCTTCTCTCTTGTCGTCCCCAGCACCTCCTCACCCGCCCTTCCTCAGGGCTGCTAACCTTGCTTTGACTTTACTGAGGAAATAGACTCAGTCAGAGAGAACTTCCTCCAGCCACCACCCGCTCCTCCACCCCACATGGATATCCGCGCTTGCCCTTCGCCCATCCTCTCTGCCCTCCCTCCCGGAGTCGGCCACGTCGCTCTCCCCTGTCCTTTCACGGACCTCACCTCTGCTGGTACTCTGTGCCCACGTCCTTCACTGCCCCAAGCCACCCTGCCTCCTCTCCCGCACCATCACTTTCACCTTCCTGGCTAAATCATTCTCCTCAGCACATAAACATTCTGTAATTTCTCCCATCTTTAGAAACAGGAGCAAACCCAAACCAAAGAGCTCTTTTGGTTCCATATTTTTCTCCCGCTACCTACCCATTTCTCAGCATCCTTTACAGTACAACTTATCAAGGACAGTCTGCGCCAGCGGTTTTCAAACTGGTTTGGTTTACACACCCACAAAAGAATTTTGAAAAATTATGTACTCTAACACATATTTTACACTGACATCTAAAATTGTTCATTGTAAGTTTACATAGTTACAAAGAAATTTATGGCAATTTGTAAATATTGAAAATTTGAAATAAAGGTACTAAGTCACTCTTTTAAAACTGACCTTTTTTTTTTTTTAATTATTTATTTATTTATTTATTTATTTATTTATTTATTTAATTTATTTATGGCTGTGTTGGGTCTTCGTTTCTGCGCGAGGGCCCTCTCCAGTTGCGGCAAGTGGGGGCCACTCTTCATCACAACGCGCGGGCCTCTCACTATGGCAGCCTTTCTTGTTGCGGAGCACAGACTCCAGACTCGCAGGCTCAGCAATTGTGGCTCACGGGCCCAGTTGCTCCGCGGCATGTGGGATCCTCCCGGACTGGGGCTCGAACCCGTGTGCCCTGCACTGGCAGGCAGACTCTCAACCACTGCGCCACCAGGGAAGGCCCTAAGTCACTCTTTTAAATGATCTAGTTGAAAGTGAATATCATAGTGTTCTGATGCCTACATTTACTTTTAAAAACGTATAAAAGAGAGTGGGTTCTAGACTAGAACTCGGGTTCTAATCACAGGACCAGCCCTGCTGACAGTGTGACCTGGGACAAATTACAAAACCTCTCTGAACCTCAGTTTCCCCTTGCCCCTTTCATGCAGGTCCATAGATTCTGAAAACAGGAAGAACTCTCACTAGGAACACAGACTTTTTGAGTTCTTTAACTTAGGAGAACAAAATAACACAGATTCAGATGAAACTGAATCACTAGTCACACTCTGAATTTTATTATCTTTTTTTTTTTTAACTTTTAAATGTAGTAAAATACACATTACATAAAAGTTACCATCTTAACCATTTCCAAGTGTACAGTTCAGTAGTGTTAAGTATATTCACATTGTTGTGCAACCAACTGCCAGAACTTTTTCTTCTTGCAAAATGCAAACTCTATACCCATTAAACAACAGCTATCCATTCTTCCCTGCCTGCAGTCCCTGGCAACCACTATTCTACTTCCTATTTCTATTTCTTTGACTATTCTAGATACCTCATATAAGTGAAATCATGCAGTTTTTGTCTTTTTGTGACTGGCTTATTTCATTTAGCAAACTGTCCTCAATATTCATCCATGTCAGAGCGTGTGTCAGAATTTTCTTCCTTGCTAAGGCTGAATGATATTCCATTTCAGGAATATACCAACTGTGAATTTTATTTCATGCTGAGATGAAACTTGTTTATTCAAAAAATATTTATTGAGCACCTACTATGTGTATATACATCTGGATATGATGTGCTTGTGAGCCAAACAGATATAAATTTCATAGTCTAGTGTAAATGTAAAGTGGATTCATTCTCCTGTCCTATCTTTTCATCCATCAACCAAGCCTCTGGGTCAGAATATCAAGTTGGCATCACAATCCCAGTATTCCAATTTGTAGCCCTGAGATCACCTAGTTCCGTCCTCCACACATACAGCACATCTCCAGACCCTTCCTCACAACAACCCAAACCTCTGCCCCACTTTGATTCACTCCCTTATAATAGCTGCATAGGTGTCTGTATCTCTCATGAGATTGTAAACGTGTTTGCAAAGAAGAAGCAAATAAGATTTCTGTATCCCCAGCAGTTTAACAAGGTACTTGGCACATAGAAATGTTCAAGAGTTGTTTTTTAATATTTACTCATAAAGCTGGAAAATCCTTTATTTGTTCAAAATTATTCAAATTCAAAATAATTCAAAAATTACTGTTGCTTCCTATGTGCTAAGCTTTCTTCTAGGAGATTGGACTATCACAAAAAACAAGGCAAGTTTGACCCATACTTTCATGACACGTTCTGGTTAGGGAGCGCAAGAATCAACAATGAGTTAAAAAACAGTAAAAGAAATAGCAGACAGCGATTAGAATAGGGTGTTTGAGTATCAAGGGCCTGGGTTTGAACAGCTTTATCCTGGAGGGTCAGGGAAGTCCTCTCTGCAGGAGTGTTAGTGGGGCAGAGATCTGATGAGAAGAAGGAGCCCAGCAGGGGAAGGTCACAGGGAAGAGTATTCTAGGCAGAAGGAACAGAGACTGCAGAGGTCCTGAAGCAGGAAAGTTATACTGATGCAAGTTAAAGCCATATTATTCCTAGTTTAGAGATAAGACCATCAAATCTAAGATTCAGTGACTTGTCCACCTCTCACAGAAGTGGTAGCTAGACTGGGAGTTGAGTCCAGTCAGAAAGTAATCATATTTAAAGGGTGTGCAGACATTTTTCAAAGCAGTTCAATCCTCTAAGCCATAGAAAAGAAATAGTTTGACTGAACTTGATCCAAAATAAGCCCATGCATCTCATCCTACACAACCCCGCTGGGCCATCCATCTCATCCACTTCTCATGTCTTTCTCCACCTCTACCATGTCCAAGCTGTTGATTCCTAAAGGTCTGTCTTCAGCCCAGATGTCTGTTATGTCTCTTCTGAGCTAGAGATCCTAGTCCCCAACTGGAATGCAAGCTCTATTTTGTTTTGTATACTGCTGTCCAAAACCAAAGCATTGTCTGGCACAGAGTAGGTACTCAATTAACATTTGTTGAATGAATGAATGAGTAACTAAATGAACTGCAGGCCTGTTTATCCAACTATTTACTGGACACATCTATCTCAACATCTCACAAACAGGTGAAGTTCAGCATATCCCAAACAGAGTTCCTCATCTCTACTACTCCCTCCTCCAAACTGCCCTTTCCCCGTTCTCTCTCTCTGAGATCAGTACATACCCCACCTGATTGCCCAAGTCAGAAACCTGGGCACCATGTTTGATTTCTTCTCTCTGTTTTCACCCATATCTAATAGGCAATGAAGTCTTCTCAATTCTAACTCCTTATATTTCTAGAACCCGCCCTCCTGCTTGTACATCCCTTCTGGCTTTGCCTTGGCTAAAAATCTTATCACTTCTCTCCTGGGTTATTGTAATAGTCGACTAATTGTCTCATTTCTTTCTGTCTCTCCTACATAAACCTCTATTCTATACAATGCCCATAAGAGTGATCACTTTTTAAAATATTTTTAAATTGTGAAAGCTACATATTCATTCTAAAGATGTGGAAAGTACAGAAAAACTTGAAAAAGAGAACAGAAATCACCAATATTTCCACTATGCAAAGATAACTATAGTTATTTTCTGGTTTTGGTACAGCCCCTCCCAATAGTTTTGCATATTTATTTATTCATTTGTTTATTTATTTTAAATCAAAACCAGAATCACTGTATTTAAGCTTTGAATTCTTCTTTTTGGGTTGGCATTTTATTTTGAATGCCTCCCTATGCCTTGAAATATTGCCAAATGTACTTGAAAGCTTTAAAATATTGCATCAGCTGGATGTATTGTGATTTATTTAATCATTTTCCAATTAGTCAACATTTAGATTGTTTCCAATTTCATTATGTGCCTTCAGCACACATTCTAGTACATAAACTTTTATCTTTATTTCTGATCATCTCCTTATGATAAATTCCTAGAAGTAACATTAGTAGAGCAAATTATATGGCCATGCTTAAGGCTCTTAACACTTTTGCCAAGTTGCCTCAGAGAAGCTTTTTAGAAATGCAAATCTAATCATGTTATTCCCTTTTGAAAACCTCCAAAGATACTAGCTCAGACTTCTTAGGTAGGTATACAAGACTGCATGATTTGGCCTCAACTTACCTCTCTGACTTCATCTGCCATCGTTTTCACATGCGATCCCTTTATTTCAACCACATCAAGCTATATATCAGCTCATGAAATGTGTCAGCCCTTTGGACATGGTTGTGTTCTCTGCCAAGAGCACCATGCTCCCTTTTCTTTACTAGCCATCTCCTACTTGTTGTTTCAGAATTTAACATTAAGCAACATCTATATAAGATAGAAAATATCTTCAATTTAAATGCTTGTGGTGAGTTGGGCTCTATACTAAAATATCATTTCATTTAATCATTATAACCATTTTGCATAAGTATTATGTTATCTCCAACATCCAACTGAAGAAACAGAGGTTCAAGAAGTGAGGGGCTTATGTAGTTAAGTGGCAGACTGGAGATTTAAACCCAAGTCTATCTGACTCTGAACCCACGTTCTTTACAATTTGCTTCCTCTCTGATCTTCCTGTCATTTAGATTCCTCTTTTTTGGGTTTCCAGAGTAGCCTGGGCTTACTTTTGTCTTTCTGTTTGTCCATCCATCAGTCTCCCTTGTTAGACTGTAAATTCCTTGAGGGCAAGAACTATGTCTTATTCAAAGTGTAGGGGCTCAGTGAACATTCACTGAATGAATGAGGAATGAATAAACAAACACTGGTTGTACTCTTATAACTCTGACCTGCGTTTTCCTTAATTTCCTTTGCTGTCACTGATGATGACTTTATGAGCTTGTCTCCTTGGGGGATCACCACTCATTTCCTCTGATGTCTTGATTCATGCTGGGGTCCTCCAACTGAGCAGAGGTGACATCATGGTCATGGAACTCCCCTGCCAATCAAGGTGGAACCCCAGACAGCCTCCCGTGAATCAAGCAGAAAGAGAAAGATGTCGAGTGAGAGTGCCGGTAGAAAGTTTCTGTTTGCCCACACATGCCAGAGTAATGAGAGGGAAGGAAACACAGAAATAGAAGGCAGAGGCTTAATGGGATGGAAAGAGGCCCCAGTGTGAGGCAGGAACTGGCCTTAAAGGATTAAAAAGAAAATGAAAAGTGAAAACTTGGCACATAGCTTCTACTGGAGTTAAAGAGATCAGGTCCACAGGAGTCATTGTCCCCAGAGGCTGTACCACTGATGTCAAAACTCCTTCCAACCCCTCGTCCCAACACCCTGAATTCAAGGGCAGTGCGGTGCTTACTTAGGTACAATGGATTCCACCCCCCAAGCCCCATAAAAGGCATCTTCCATGGGGCGAGTTTCTGAGAGCTGCTTGGACCACATATTACACAGTTTGGTCACCAAAGTGGCAATTATCCTTTATTTCCCCTCTCCGCTGTCACCGCAAACATCATAGCATCCCCACAAATGCCACCTAAGAGTTTGTGTCACCCACTCAGAAGAAGCAGAGCGAACATTCACGTACGTGCATATATTTGGACACACACACACACACACACACACGCATGCATGCCCAGAGATACACAATCATGTATTGGCAAATACATGTACATCTTTGCATATATAATTCACACATACACACCCACTTCTAAACATATACTAAAGAAGGAACTCTTTAGTCACCTATTCAATCAAAAATATTTAATCGAGTACTTACTCTGTGCTAGCCGCTGTGCTCCATCCTAAGGAAATGAAGGATAACACGTTGTCATTGCCTGCAAGGAGTTCACAGTCAATAGGTGAGATAGTTGGACATCTAGTCAATTGCAGAGCAAGAGGACAGTGGAAGGCCAGCAAAGCCATCCAACACAACCTCTGGGCTCAGAGTTTTCCCAGGTAGGTAGAGGCAGATCTGTTTCTTTCTTTTTTTTTTTTTTTTTTAATTTATTTATTTATTTTTGGCTGTGTTGGTTCTTCATTTCTGTGCAAGGGCTTTCTCTAGTTGCAGTGAGCGGGGGCCACTCTTCATCGCGGTGCACGGGCCTCTCACTATCACAGCCTCTCTTGTTGCGGAGCACAGGCTCCAGACGCGCAGGCTCAGCAATTGTGGCTCACGGGCCTAGTTGCTCCGCGGCATGAGGGATCTTCCCAGACCAGGGCTCGAAGCCGTGTCCCCTGCATTGGCAGGCAGATTCTCAACCACTGCGCCACCAGGGAAGCCCCAGATCTGATTCTTGATGATAACTAGGAAGAGGTAGCTACATATGCAAAAGCGAAGTGATATGAGTTTGGGAGAATTGCAAGCAATTCAGCATAGCTGGATTTTAGGGGACAAGGGGAAAGGTAGGTGTATCACAAGAAATAGGGGTTGAGGGATAGGGAAATCCCAGATCATGAAAGGAATCCCATGCTGAAATTCCAAATCTAGCGACATGGCAGACTTCATTAACGTAGAACTACCTCTCCCAGAAAAAACACATAGAAATACTGAATAAAATATAACAGTTCTCTCCACTGAATATAGTTCCCTTCCTCTATTAATACATGGACCAGATCAAAAGACATTCCATGTATCAGAAATAAAAGGAGAGTATAAAACCAAGGTAATAGCTTCTGGCTGAAGTTGAAGTTGGAGAGGCACATAAAAGCCAAATCACACAGTCTTATATATCCATCTAATAGGACTGAACTATTTTCTGAAATCCTTCTTTAGAAAGTTTAAAAAGAGAATAACATAATTTGATTGCATAGCCCAGGGTCTATGAACCCCCTGGGATTCCTTGCTGGCGGCAGCAAACACAAAACTGCTTTTTAGAGACCAAGATGCATGGGACTCCCATAGACAAGAGAAACCCTGCTATAGATAAGCTCACAATAAAAAATTATAAACCACACAAACTCAACCTATTCAGTGTGCAAGATGAAAATTAAAATTCAGAGGGATTTTACTTATTCACACTTATCAGATTGTTAAAATTTTAAAGTCCAACAGTACCAGTTGTTGAAGATGGAAATCAAATAGAAATTACATATGCTGCTAGTAATAGTATAAATTTGATACAACTACTTCTGAGAGCATTTTGGCAGTAATATCTATTAAAGTGGAGATGCATATACTCTACCATCTAGCGATTCCATTTCTTTGTGTATTGGGACTAAAAGGAGAAATACATAAAGGAGTCTATTTCTGCACTGTCTGCAATAGCAAAAAACTGGAAACAATCTTAGCAAAAAACTGGAAACAATCTAAATGTCCATCAACTTTATAATGGATTTATAAGGTATGGTTTACCCATACAGTGATGCTACAGTGTTAAATGAACATTACAGATCTGTGTGCCATCATGTGTAAATCGCAAAAACACGATGTTGAGTGATTAGAGCAGATTATAAAAAGCATACTACTTTGATACTATTTATATATATGCTTATTTAAAACTCACAAAACAATTCTATATAGGGCTTATGCATGCATGCATATGTTGGGTCAAGTAAGAAAACCTGATTTGAAAGGACATGCACCAAATTCAGGATAATACTTACCTGGCGGAGAGACTGTGTGGAATGAAGAGACTGAGCTAAAATTGTATCTTAACCGCTTCTTTCTTAACAACAACAATATTTGATCTGGAACAAATAGGGCAATATGCTAATCTCTTATAGTTGAGTGGTAGGCACACGGTTCTCGTGTTCTCTGTATTATATTACATTATTTGAAATAAATTCAAATTTAAAAAGAAGAATAAATACCATGTGAAGGATTTTATTCCCTGAGCAGGTGAGTGACATGGTCAGATTTGTGTTTAGAAGGTTCCCATTGGCTCCTGTATGGAGGAATTCTTACAAGAATGTAGACTGAGGCAGTGATACCTGGTAAAGAGGCTATTGCAGTTGGTTAAAAAAAGAGTTAATGAGGCCTCAAATAAGTAAAGGGAATAAAGGGAAGGGATGAGTTTGAAAGCTGTTTAGGAAATAAAAATTGCCAATATCTTGTCAATCTTTTTATTTTCCTTTGGTATTGAACAAATTTCCTTCTGTTCCCTTTTTCAGTTGAAGTGTGATATAGCAATAGACAAATATATGAATCGAAATATACTGCCTAATAAATTTTCACAAAGTGACTACCACCCACATTAAGTCCTCTCCCAGTAGATATGCCCCCTAAAGGTAATCACAAATCTGACTTCTATCGCTATAGATGAGCTTTTTCTGATTTTTTTTCTAACGTTGAATTTATTGAAATAACAGAGGCATTTAGTTATCACACATAATGAGATGTCTAGATGCAGGTGGTTCCAGAGCTGATCCACCTAGGGCACTGGTCAACTGCTCTGTGAGGTTCTGGCTTTTTCCTTATGGCTGGCAAGGTAGCTGCCAGAGCCCCGAACATCATACCCTCACAGCACCATGTCGAAGGAAGGAAGCAGCAATAACCAGGCTAATGAGACATCTCAAGTGCTTTCTTGTTTTCTCAAATACATAGAACATGATCAGCTGAATGGGGGCTGGGAAAGCCAGTGACCCCCTTTTTTAGAATCTGTGATAGGAGATGAGTAGAGAAAAATAAGGTTGAGTATCATTATGACAGTCAAATAATTTCCTTGGTTTCCTACCAGGCCCAATTCAATGCTAGGAATCAAGTGGTACAAATATTTATTTTGGTTCAAGTGTGTTTTTCTGATCAAGGTATAATCATTGCCCTGGAATTTTCTGTTCTTACTGAACTCCTTGAAATGTATTATTCTTGCTTGTTTGTTTTGGGTTTTTTCTTTTTTTTCCAGTTTTATTGAGATATAATTGACATACAGCACTGTATAAGTTTCAGGTGCACAGTATAATGTTTGACTTCCATATATTGTGAAATGATTACCACAATAAGTTTAGTTAGTATTCATCATCTCTTATAATACAAAAAAAATATATTAAGAAAAATATTTGCTCCTTGTGATGAGAACTCAGGATTTATTCTCTTAACCACTTTCCTATATGCCATACAGCAGTGCTAACTACATCATCATGTTGTACATTACACCCCTAGTTCTTATCTTGTAACTAGAAGTCTGTACCTTTTGACCACCTTCATCCAGTTCCACCTCTCCACAACCCCTGCCTCTGGTAACCACAAATCTGATGACTTTTTCTATGAGTTTGGTTTTTCTTTTTCTTTTTGTTATTTTTACATTTCACATATAAGTGAGATCATACAGTATTTGTCTTTTTCTGTCTGACTTATTTCATTTAGCATGATGCCCTTCAGTTCCATCCATGTTGTTGCAAATGTCAGAATTTCTTCTTTTTTATAGAGGAATAATATTCCATTGTATCTATATTCCACAACTTCTTTATCCATTCATCTGCTGATGGACACTTAGGTTATTTCCATGTCTTGGCTATTGTAAATAATGCTACTATAAACGTAGGGTGCAGATATCTCAACACAGTATTTTCATTCCCTTCAGATATATACCCAGAGGTGGAACAGCTGGATCATATAATAGTTCTACTTTTATTTTTTTGAGGAACCTCCATACTGTTTTTCCACAGTGGCTGTCCCAGTTTACCATCCCGCCAACCGCGCACAAGGGTTCCCTTTACTTCACAGCTGCACCGGCAATTGTTATATCTTGTCTTTTTGATATTAGTCATTCTAACAGGCATGAGGTGATATCTCATTGTGGTCTTGATTTGCATTTCCCTAATGATTAGTGATGTAGAGCATCTTTTCATGTACCTGTTGGCCATTCATATACTTCTTTGGAAAAATGTCTGTTCAGGTCCATTGTCCATTTTTACATTGGGTTATTTGATTTTTGCTATTGAGTTGTATGAGTTCTTTACATTTGGGGATATTAACTCCTTATCAGATATAAGGTTTGCAGATATTTTTTTCCCATTCAGTAGGTTGTCTTTTCATTTTGTTAATTGTTTCTTTTGCTGTGAGTTTGCCTGTTTTGAACTTCATAAAAATGAACACACAGTATGTATTCTGTTGTGCCTGGTTCCATTCACTCAATATTCTTTCTGTGAAATTCACTCATATTGTTGTGCATTGCAGGGGTTTGTTCATTTTCATTGCTAAATGGTATTCCTCGTGTGAATATTTAATTTCACTTTTTAATGATCTTTTTAATATTTAATTTTCACTTTTTAACTCAGTTGTTGATGGAGATTTGAGTTGTTTCCAGTTTTGGTGAGAATACATACATCTCTCTGTTGGGTGGATATTTAGGAGTGGAATTTCTGGGGGATGGGGTATGCATATTATTGGCTTTAGTAGGTACTGCCAAAGTTTCCAAAATGGCTGTACCAATTTATATCCTCACTTGCAGTGAATGAAAGTTCAGTTGTTTCACCTCTTCACCAACATCTGTACTATCAGTTTTTTTGTTAAGTTAGACAAGGATGTCACAGTATGTATTAATATCTCACTGTGATTTTAATTTGCATTTCCCCATGACTAATAAAGCTGAGCACACTTCTATGTTTATCTACCATTTGTATATCCTCTCTTAGAAAGTTTTAAAAATAGGTTGTCTCTCTTTTTCTTATTCATTATTATTTACAAACTGTTTTGGTATCAAAAGAAAACTACCAAAGCCTCCCTGAGCCTACATTCATCTCTGACATCTGGGGCCATTCATGCCTCGTCTTTTCTCCTAAGGAGGTGAGGAGAATCCAAATGTGATGTGTGCACTCAAGTTTTCAGAAAACTGCAAAGGGCTGTTGAAGGCAAAATTATCGTCATTGGAAGGGTTGGTTCATGCAGAAGCTGGAATGTTTTTTCAGGGTTGGATGTCCTAGAAGGGATGCTTACCAGAGATAGGGAGAGGGTCCACATGGAGGACATCAAAGTCTAACTTATTCTACTTATGCTCCTGCAACACTTCCCGTGTGTTCCTCCTCCCCTATCACGCTACCGTAATTACTTACTTGTCTCTTCTCCTAGACCTACAACTGGCAGAGCTCTTTTCATTCATGTCATTGGTGTGGATAAGTGGTGTAAACAGGCTTTGGCCCTTGGTAGAGCTCAGGAAAACCACCATCAGATAGGACAGGTCCTCCAAATGACATCTCTCATAGCTTCCTGTATTCTTTCTTCATAACACCCTTCTTACTTCTTAATTACCTAGTTGTGTGATTATTTGATTTTTTGCGTTCTTCTCTAGCCCATAATTCCCCTGAAGCCGAGATCCCGCTCCTTTTATCCACCGTCCTACCTCATGTGTTTACCAGTGCCTGGTACAGAGTACTTAATTAGTATTAATCAACAAATAACTGAAATAATTTGGATCTGAATCCCAGAGCTACACCATACTATGGCACAGCCCCGTCTTTCCTTAAGTGCCCATGAAATGGCATTCTCTCTCTTTGAGACTATTTTAATTCCCGAAGTGTTATCGGAAAGGTATAATGGGAAGACAGGGAGACAAGCAGTATGGAATGACTTGATTTGGTCTCCCCAGCTCCTCCACTAACTTGCTGTGTATCCCCCTCCTCCTGCCAGGAAGTTATTTTGTCTATCTGGAACTTTGTTCCCCTAGATTTGAAGGAAAAACTTTGGACTCTGGCCTTAAGAATCTCCCTCGCTGCATCGTGAGGTCCAAAGTTACAACTCCACTTACAGGAAAAAAATGCTGAGTTAGGACAGGGACCTGAGTGAGGCTTGTGTAGCAGCGAAGAGCAGGCTGACCTTGGTGGCAGAAAGGAAGCCACAAGCCACATGGGTTTATTCCCAGGCCCTGAAATCAAGTGGTGTTTGCCTGGCTGCATTTTAAAATTGTTTGAGACCAATGATGTTCCCTCTTTCCTTCCATTTTCTCTTTGGACTAGGAATGTCTGTAACTGTTATTCTATGCCTGTCCCATCATAGAATTTTGGGAGCAGATAACTTATTTCTTAAGTTTCACAGATTCATAGATGGAGAGCAATTGTGCCTCAGGACGGATTAAACCCAGAACCTCATCCTTACCTTATTTAGATGATGTAGTTTGATAATGAGATTTGAGATTCTGAATTGATGCTATAATGTGTTGAGACTTTGGGGAATGTTGGGATAGGGTGAATGTACTTTGCCTGTGGGATGGATGTGAATCTTTGGCGGCCAGAGGTAGGCAGAATAATGGTCCACTCAAAGATGTCCATGTCCTAATCCCTGGAGCCTGTGAATATGTTATGTGACATGGCAAAAGGGGAATTAAGGAATTAAGGTAGCAGATGGAATTAAGGTTGCTAATCAGCTGACTGTAACATAGGTAGATTATCCTGGACTATCTGAGTGGATCCAATACCATCATCAGGGCCCTAAATGTAGAAGCGGTGGCAGAAGAGGAGAACCAGAGAGACGACAGAATGAGAAGGACTCGACCCGACGTTGCTGGCTTTGAAGAGAGAGGAAACAAACCAAAGAAAGCACATGGTCACTAGAAGCTGGAAAAGGCCAGGAAACAGAGCCCCTAAAGACTCCAGAACGAGAAGATAGTACATTTGTGCTGTTTTAAGCCACAAGTTGGTGGTAATTTGTTACAGCAGCAAAATAGGAAATGAATCCAAGCTCTGGCCTGCAGTTCACTCCTCTACGATCTTAAACATCATCTTTGCATTCCTTAGTAGTCCTTATTTCTCAAAATAAGAACTGCTGGAAGGATCAAAAGCGACAAATAGGCCACAGCGCCTGGCACGCAGGTGCTTAAACAATGGGAACATCCAGCTTCCCCTCTTCTTCCAGGCTGGGGAGACACAGGGAAGGAAAGCAGGAGGCAAATGCCATTCTTAGCGGTGCAGCCTCCTTCCTTTGATGTCGCCCGGCTGGGTAAAGGACTCCCTTTGTGACCTCCCGAAGCACACCTTATCTAGAGTCTGCTCCTTATCTGCTTTTGGGGGACCCACAACTCCCCCTGTCCCGAGGAAACCCCCCTTTCGAATACAAAAGCTCTTTAGAAGAGCCTGAGAGGAGAGCAGGACCAGAGCTCTCTCTGTTCCCTCTGCAAACAGGCTCTCAGAGATGAAAGAGCTTGGGGCACCCCTATCGACAGTACCATGGCCACCCTATTTTCCATTGAGAGAATCCCACGGTGACGCCCTGAGGGGAGGCGAGGCCCCTCGAGGAGCACAGCCTTCAAGTCCCCCTCCTCCCACCCACCCACCCACCCAAGACCAACCCCCTCAATCATTCCAAGCTTCCAACTCCCTCCTTAGTTGTTATGAGCTTTTATTTAAAAAGCACCTTTAATACAAGTATAGTTTCGCAGATACAAGTTTTCACTTTGTATTCTACAAAAGTCTTTGAATATTATTCTCTTTACAAAATGGAACCTTACAAAAATACTGACAATTTAATGTTTTTATACAGTTTTCTCTAGTTGCAGTTATTTCTTTCATTGTAAAAACAATGTCTAGCACAGAACTACAATATTTTAGTTGATATTAAAAAAAAAAAAATGAACTCCATGCTTTTGTAAGCAGCTAATGTAAATAACACAGGTCGAGACACAGTTTATAGTCATAGTGGATATAGCTAAAATTGTTTCAGAAATAATATTTTACATAGTTAACTTTTAATGTTTTATACATTATTTATATAATATTTATATATAAAAATCATAGCTTGCTATAAATTGAAATGAAAGGACGGCTTCTGTTGTAAGGATGTGTATGTGGTTGACCCATGTGGTTACATTTAGCCCTTTGAAAGGTTTGCATCCGAGATCTGAAAGCATTTCTTCCTTCCTCCTTTCCTCAAAGGTTCAGTAGAAGCGGTCCCTGTCTGCTGCCTCGAGTGGGACCTTGCTTGGAAGGACACTTACGGAGAGAGGATGAGGAAACTCTACGGAGATTTAACCCACGTGTTCTGCCCAGCAGAACCTACCAAGAACTGCCCTAGAGATCAACCCCAAGACAATAGTGCT
Source organism: Balaenoptera ricei (assembly GCF_028023285.1). Taxonomy (NCBI): domain Eukaryota; kingdom Metazoa; phylum Chordata; class Mammalia; order Artiodactyla; family Balaenopteridae; genus Balaenoptera; species Balaenoptera ricei. The sequence continues at coordinate 47,725,824 of NC_082639.1, forward strand.
TTACACAGCTTAGCAAGAGCGGACCCCCCAGAGACCCTCCTTTATCTGGAAGGGCAGCCTCTGGGATGTGAGACCGTCTGCTACTCTGGCTCATTCAGACTTTGAGTAGCCAAAGGGCTGCTTCACTTTTCATTCTGCCCCCTTCACTCCTCCATCTCTTGCATGGAAGGCTGCTTTCCATCAGCTGATGGCAGACCACATCTTTGCTCGTCTCCGGGCGCTTCCAGGCAATCCCGGTGGGCACCCAGCAAGGGTTTCCAGGAAGAAAGCAGTAACCGAAGCTAACCAGCTAAGTAGTGATACTTGAGCGTGGCAGTGCCCTGGTGATTGATGTACACAACATCAGCATCCTGTAATTGACATTTCAGCATCACAGGCTGGTGCATCAAGAGAAGACACAGGAGGGCCTGCGCCCTCGAGCTCTTCTGAAATTGTGCTATTTGTGAAATTCACTCATCCACAAAGAGTCACCTAATCACTAAAGTGAGGGGCTGTGGTTGCTGGCCTACGGGCTGAGGAAGTGAGTGATAAGGCTTCACAACTGGGAATTTGGATTCAGGATCTGATCGCTTGACTGAGCAAACTTGTTCTTTTCTTATATTTAAAAACAAAAACAAACAAACAAATAAGATTCCTGAACCAAAGTCACAGTGGAGAATCGAGTGGTGTGGACAGAGAGACACAACAGGGGAGCCCCCAATGGCTATTTTCTTGATTCAGTGCTATTTCTGGCATCGTGTGCTACAAGGTGAATTTGAGCTTTTCCGACAGGCCTGGGATTCCTCAGGTCACAAAGGTGACCGGCAGGCTCTACTCAAATCATCTTAGTGTTTGTTCCAGAACAAGCCTGTGTTCACTAGAACATGAACACTTAAACCAACTGCACATCCAGGATTCCCGCACTTGCTGTTAGTTTGCTGTTGTTTCCATATAGGTGAACACTACCTATTTTGGAAGGCCACAAGGTAAGACTTTTTTTTTCCTTTTTAAAAATCAGTCGGGCAAAAAGTTTTTCCCTACATTCTACTGTCTGATGAGATAGGAGAGCAGCAAACACTTGCTGTCAGCAGTCATTTTCCAAATACAGCTCAGGAGGTGGGTGGCACCTACACCATGTTGTGGTGATTGTTCCTGTCGATAATGTCCACAGGTGAAAGGATGTCCTTCCTGATAGCAGAAGGAGGCAGGGAGAGTGTCGTCTTGGTCTTGAAGAGGTCAGACACGAAGAAAACCTAGAAGCACAAAATCAGAGATCCCAATCAGTCACTGACATCCGAGCCTTGGGGAGAGGCAAAGGCAAAGGGAAGGCCATAGGAGCATGGATTTTAGAGAAAGGGGCCCCCAAACTGTAGATCTTTAAATAGGGAAGGACCAAGGAGACCACAGAGTCCAATTCTTCTTGTACAGAGAGGGAAACTGAGGCCCAGAGAAAGGCAGTGACACGCCCGAGGTTGCACGGCCATGGTAGGGGCAGACCTCACTTCCCTGGGCTCTCAGTTCAGTGCTCCCTATCTGCAAGCCCCACTTCCTTGTTTCTCAAGGTAAATGAGTAGCAGTGAAGGATAAGTTCTCAAACAAAGGAAGCAAGTCATAATTAGTCACCGTCATTAGTCCGTGATACTTTCTCTTTCCTCACAAAGGAATCTAGGGTGTAACCAAAAGAGATCAGCCAGTATGAATTCCTATCAGCAGGAGCTGGAGCAAGGAAGCAGTCGTGATCACTTTTTCCTGAAAACCCAGTGATGTCAACAATTTGATGGGGGTCAAGAAGCCAGGGTCTCTTGGCTGAAGGAGTCAGCAACTAACCCGGTGGAAAGGTCAACAAAAACTCTCCTATCGCTTATTCCCAACCTCCTTCCTCCTCCTGAGCATGTGCCCTCACGGAGTCGTTCTTAGAATCGCTGAGAAACGTTTACTTGAACGCTTACCCACAAGGGTATAAGGATGGCTTGGGCAGAGTTCCGGTCTCAGTTAGCTTATGATGAAAGATTCAAGAACTTGCTAAGTTACCAGAGTAAGAAAAATTTATGCTTTGTATTAAGTGGCAAAATAAATACACAGATATCCATTTGAGCCATTAAGCAACAGGAGTTTGTACTAAGTAGCCATAAGAGGCAGCTGTCAGTCATGTAATTTAATAGGAAACACATGGCTGAGTTTAGCCACTAGTGTTTTAGCGGCTAAAACACATCAAAGTTCCTATGGCTAACGGCTTTCTGGATGGAAGAGTCTTTGTCCTGCAGATGGTCATGTGCTCGCTAATAATGACGGCCCTGTGACTTCACTCAGGGCACATTATAGGCAAGAAAATGAAGTTCTTAATAAGACTGCACCAATACCAAGGCTCTGCAGCCAGGACCTGGCCACAGAAGTGACTTGGATCCTCTGCTGAACCAATTTCCACAGTGTTCTCTCTGTAGTGATACAGCCATCAGCAAAGTGCAATCAAAATCACAGCGAGACACGGGTGATGCTGGTCACCCCAGGAGAATGGGGTGACTTGAAGGCAAATGGGAAGCAGAGGCTTATTTATTGGCCACCATAAAATCCTTTGTATTGTATGTTTTGAATTTTTGTACCCATTATATATATATTACTTAAACATTTCATTACTAGTTTTTGGTAAAAAAAAAAAAAATATATATATATATATACACAAAGAAGGCTAGGCGATTTCTATCCTACAGCAAGAAAGTGAAATATTAGCCAAGAAATGGAACATTTTAAGACATTTGCAGCCTGAGTGCTATTGAATGTACCATTTTGCAAAGGAAAAAATTAAGCCTTTTGCCTCTTTCTTTTCTAAGGAGGTGTGAACAGTGAGAACCGTGGCACAGAAAGGTTTGTCTCGTAGCCAGGGCCAGCTTGAGAACCGTGGCACAGGAAGGTTTGTCTCGTAGCCAGGGCCAGCTTGAGAACCAGGAGAGAAAAGGTTTGTACCCAACCCTGCCAGGAGGCCGTAGGCTCCCCTGCACGGGAACCCTTTACAAACAGGCGGGGAAGGGGGGGTTTCAGGTGCCCCCAGTATAAGGAAATCTGAACAAACATGATTAAAGTTATAGGAGATCATTAAACTTTCCAACTCGTCTCTGACAGGTGGAGAGCCCATGTCCTCATCTCTACCTGGAAATTACCTTCCCCTTCCTCCTTCACTTTGTCCCAGAGGAAGAGATTTCGGTCAATCTCTCCATCGCTGGCTCTGAACTCCACTTTCTCCAGCCTAGCAGCGAGCCCCACCAAATAAGGGCTCTTACGGATCTCATATCTTAGAGATCTTTCTCCCAGCCTGGGTGCCATCTGCTGAGGGCAAAGACAGCAGGGGACACTCTCACACAAACATCCCTCCCTTCAAGATCCCGACACCACCTCCATCTACTGGCTGACTTCCCAATTTAATTTCCTGAGCTCATATCCACAACATGTTAAGAGTTTCCGTTTCCGAACTGCAAGATAGGAATGAAATGAAGGTTAAAGGCAAGAATGTACTCGATAAGAACTGAACCTGTATCTGGCACATAGTTCAATAAAAGGCGTTCCTTGTGTGGGTACCAAGGTCGTGTCTGGGCCTAGAGTAAGCCACGTCCTCTCGTGTCTCCAAAACTTTGCCCATCAGTCTTTCTTCCTAATGAGAGGCTTCCTGAGGATGGAGCCCATCCCTAATCATCCCACATCACCCATAGCCCTTTGCTTTGAGCCTTGCACACACCAGGAGCTTATAAAATGTTTTCTGTTGAATTCCTCCACTTCTTTCCACTGGAAGCAAGCACTCTGGCCTTGGATCTTATCAGCACGGAGAACGCCTACGGATGTCAGGGGGACCACACCCTCCCACGCCACATGCACACACCCCAGCGGCAAGATAAAAAGTGGGAGTCGGGTCCAGCAGGATCCCCCCTTAAGCTGTATTTTGCCTTCAGCGTGGCCTGAGGTTACACAAACACTTTTTGGGGGATCATGAAACACGATCCTGTCAAGACTCAAACAGGGCTCCGTCTTCATGCTTGAACAGCAGAATACAAAAAGGACTAGGAAAGGCCAGTTCTATTTCCTGCAGAAGATGATTTCCACCTGGAAAGAAAACCCAGAGGCCCAGGCTGGGAAGGGTCTACACGAATTAGGTGGCTACCCCAGGTCTGAGGGACAAACCCACTCCCAGCCCACAGCCCCACTGCGGTGTGAAAGAGCCCATCAGACGACAGTCTTGGCAAACACGTAATCTATGTGCGAAGCACCACGGAGAGTTTTAAGTTCTCCTACCCTGAGCATATGCTTTCAATTCCATTTCTCTTCTCCTCTGCCTTCACAAATTGCTTTTTTGAAAAGTGCAATCAGTAAACACTTATTGAACATCTGGTCTGTGCCAAAGCCCTGAGATGATAAATATACAGAAGAGAGAGTTCTTTGCCCTCCAAGAGCTCACAGGGCAACGAGGGAGAGATCCGGGTAAATAGAGCGGTACAATAGCGTCCTGAGGATTATGACAGAGGGAAGCCGGGGTGTTAAAGCAACACAGAGAATGTGGCATCTAACCCAGGCTGAAGGGGAGGGGAGAGGGCCTTAGAAGGCTTCCCCCAAAGGAGGTATATTTGAGCTTAGCTTTGAAGGATAAGTAGGAGTAAGCCAGGTGGTGAATGCCAGGAATGTTATTCTAGGCAAAGGGAGTAGCGCGTGCAAAGGCACAGGAGTGAGGGAGCCCAGCTCGTTCAGGAGCCGCAGGAAGCTCAGTATAGGGAGGGCTGAGCAGTCAGTGAGGCTGGCGGGGGAGCCAGATATTGAGAAGGGGTATGGCACAGCCCGAGGAGCCACTGTCAAGGCTGAAACAGGGAAGCGGCACGTTGGGAAGACTTGCATTAAGATCATGATTATCTAAGAAGGAGAAGGTGTCAGAAAGGGAGCAGAGGGCCTGAAGGCAGGGGTCCCGGTCAGGACACTGTTGCAGAATCTAGGAGAGGATGAGTCCTGTAAGATCACCATGCAGTGAAGTCAAAGAAGAGATGGGTTTTTGAAACGTTGAGGACACAACTGCCGTCGATGGAGGCGGCATGTATGTGTGCAGGGGGACATAATGCTTTTATTTCTAGTTTTGTTTTCAACTCGAGAAATCTCTCACTTGTTCTCAACGAAACTCTTAAAGTTTGGGTAACTATGCTAGGGAAAAAATTACAGCTCTGCTTTCCTCTGCCTTCTAATATTCTGATATTCTGATATTTGCTTGGGAAAGTGGTTCTGACCTTCTCCTGAGTCAGAAAGGCAAGCTTTTCTGTGATCTGAGGGTGTAGTAATCTGATTCAGACAAGCACTCAAGACAATGAAGCCCTTCCACCAAGAGCAAGCCTACACACAAACAAGGCAACTCCTGCCTGGAGGAATCCTGTTGGCGGTGATGAGATGAGAAATGCACAGGAGTCTCCTTCTAAACGGAGACTCTTGTTACGGTGCCATTGGGTCACCATCTCCCACTCCCCATCCTACACATGTAGCACTGATGACAGGCTTTGCTCTTGGTAGTAGGACAGACTTGTCTTTAAATCCAAGTTTTGCCATTTTCAGCAAAATACCTAAATGAGGGATATAATACCTACCTCAGAGGTTTACTCAAGGGATTATATGATGTCACAAAATGAGCAAGTGGGGCTTGTTAACAAACAGAGCCATGATCACTGGCTTGTATGTTCAGTGCCTACCCACATCAAGTCACGTCTCTTCCCCTGCCCCTTGGGTGGAAAGAAAAGAAACAAGAGAAGGAACTAGAAACAAGGAAAATTAGAGAGGGGAAAATCGAAATGATTGAGAATATGGACAAAGAGGTGAAAGCCTGTATAGATTCAAGCCAGACATGAAGACCATATGAGATGGGAGTTTTCCACAGGACAGATAGGATATGCTCTCAAAGTCCAATAATTTCTGGGGCTATTTTGGGGAATGAGTCAGCACAATCAAAAAGGAAGATGCTTCCAATGTCTCGTTGCCGGCATTCACCAGCTCTGGAGATGCCAGTGCCCAGAGCACACAGCCCAGCCTGGCCGAGGTGCTGCCTGCCTGGAGCTCACCAAGAACTACTGGCCAGAAACAAAAAGTCTCGTCTGCAGCCAGGTTTCCACTCCCATTGCTGCAAATTGCTGAGTCAGCAAGCCCTGAGTGTCATTTTGTTAAGGGCAGATTATGACAACAAAATTGTCCTTTAAATATTTTTGGAGTCCGAGTGTTTCAAATCCTGAGAGTGTGTAAGAGAACTCCTTGAAAGACAGGCACCACATCCTTATATATCGAAATTTTTATAAGCCCTCGTTGAGCTTAGATGCCAACACAGAGCAAATAAACATAAGAGTGGAAGAGTTAGTAAGAAATCAGAATCAGAAGAAAACAGGGTTGTCTATTCCAGTGTTTCTCAAAGTGTAATCCTCAGATCGTCTAGTTCCGAATCAGCAGGGTGCTTCTTGAAAAAGCGGGTTCCTGGGCCCACCCAGACCTACTAGAAGTGTGGCCTAGAATCTGCATTGAACAAACACTAGTGGTGTTTGTTATGCAGACTCAAGTGAGGAGAGCCATTAGTGGACAGTCCATGGAGATGAACAGACGAGCTCAAGCCGTAGACCTGCCACTCACTGGTTGTGTGTCTTAGACATCTTGTAATCTCTCTGAGAGCAGCTTCCTTATCTATACACTGGGCTCCATGAACCCTTCCTTAAGCTGCTCGAATCTGCTCTCTTTGGTACCCACACTGAACTTTTAATGAAATTCCGTCTTAGCATGAGGCCTATAGGCTCGAGTGCAGACATAATGCTATAAATGCTATGTCATGCTTCCCCTTTAGACAATGAGATACTCAAGTGAATGAACTGTGCTCAGAGCCCAGCAAGCGTAGCCTCAATAAATCTAGTCCACCCCCCCTTGTGAGGATAGAAACCATGGGCTGCCCTTGTTGCATACACCCTGATGCCCTGGTCTTGGGATATCCTTTGGGCATCCTGCTCTACCGTAATAAACAATCTCATTGATTAAGGAATAATTTTCTTTGCCTTGGGTCTCAGCTCACTCTCATGCCCTAAGTATAATAAGTGTCGTCTAAAGAAAAGTCATCTTTGGCAGCCCTGTCTTTTGACTAACTGGGAGTTACTTGATTGCAATAATTATTTTTTTGACCTCAGTAGAGGCCTTTCAGTGACTTTCTGGCACGGGAACTTGTCAGTGTCCGTACTGAGTAATTTCCTGGTATACCTGAAAGGGAACTTGATGAGGTAGAAAGAGTGTCATACAAGGAGTCAGGCAGCAGGATCTAGTCCCCAAATTGCTACTGCTGCATGACCCAGGCCAAGTCGCACTCTAGTCTAGACTTGCATTTACGCAAAATGAAGAGGTTTATGATTTCAGAGGATGGGTCTGCCCTCCATTTGTGTGCTATCATTATTTAAAAATCTACCTTCTCACAGTTTCTGTAAGGCTTAAATGGAAGAATTCACATGAAAACGCTTCATACCTATAAAGAGCTCTTCAAATCCTCCCTCAGTTACCATCGTTCATGACCATCACTGCTACTGAGGGTCACGAAGGGAGCTGGTCCCGTAAAAAGAAGGAGGGTTTGGAGCAGCAGAGGAAAGTCGTGGGCAATTCTGGGGGAGAATAGGTGTCTGAGCCCTGTAAGGAGTATCACAGGAAGGCACTTCTTGGCTAATACAAAGGAGGGTTTCTGGTAAGGAGGACCCAGAGGGCTGATGGCGGTCACTAAGATGCTAGATCCAGTATCAGCTAGAGTTCAGGAACATGGTACCCAAGAATGACAGGGGCTGGAGGAAGGCAGGGGCCTACTTCTAGAAATCCTACCTTTTGAAGCTGAAAGGGTAAAGAGAGCTACTATTATTGACTTCCCCCAAATATTCCACAAGTTCCATTATTCTGAACTTTTTAGGGTCACAAGATATACCATATTCCCATCCATCTCCATGTCTTTGTGTTATTCCTTCTGCATGAAATGCCCTTCCTTATCTTTTGTATCTCAGAAAATATCCATTCATTGCTCGAGATTCTCCTCCTCCAGGAATTCTTCTAGCCTTCCAGCACCCTCACGAAGAATGAGCTCTCCCCTCTCTCAAGCCCCCACTGTCCCCAGGACAGGATCCCATCCTAACGGCTGTGCCCTTCTACTGTACTTGTGTGTTTACATGCCTGTCCCCAGTAGACCAGTGTTTCTCAAACTGCATGTCACAAGTCATTAGTAAGTTTAAAATCAATTTACTGGGCGGTTACTACCAGCATTCTTAAGGGTTAAGTTTAAAATGTTAGAATGTATCACATACAGTAAGCGTTAAGTCTTATTTTGTGAAATATTTTAGTTATGTGTGGGTACCTCTATTGGATTATAATGTATTTCTTATTATGGATCATGGCTGGGAAACTACTGCACTCTAAGCTCTTTAAGGACCAATTCTTTTCAGCTGTGAATATTTAAAACAAGGCACCATACTTAACATGCAATACACATCCGATCAATGCGTTGCATGTGTCAAACATGACGCACCTTTAATTCACTGAATCCTCAATCCAAAGATCAGGTGATGTTAAGACGTATCATCCCCACATCATGGGGTGGGAAAAGGCAGCTGAGAGGAAGTGACTTGCCCAATATGCCTAAGTGGCAGGAATACAACTCCCCCTTCTGAGTTTCTGCCTCATCATCTACCCCATTTTTTACCCCTGCCTCTGCTTCCTTCTCTCTCCCACACCCAGGGGTTCCTGGCACCCCTGCCCACCTGAGAGTAGAGGCCCAGGATGACAAGGTCAGCCCCAGGGCTTCTGGGCAAAGAGCTAGGCTTTTGCAGGGCCAGAAGTGATTCGGGAGGTCATTTCATCCATTCCCCTGTGCCCAGGCAGTAGTGGAATGAATCCAGTGGAAACAGATGGGAATCTCCTGTTACAGAAGGAGATATCACAAATTCAGGGCATAGACTACATGTGTTTGGAGTTTACTAGTTTAATCCTTTGAGATAGGATCAAGAGAGCCGAGATCTGGTTCCTACTCCGCCACCATGTGTCCTTGGGTGTGTCCCATCCTTTCTCTGTGCCCCATTTTCCCCTTGGGGGGCTGTCATCACTGAACCCTTCTTCCATTCACATTCTCACTTGTCCCTTCTCCCAGGGTCACCTAACTGCGGCAGAGACAAAGAATATCCTTGCCCTTCCCTACATCCTGGAGGAAGATAGCAGCACACAAAAGAGTGACTGCTGGCTGAGCCACACACCCTGCAAGAGGAAAACCAGGAAAGACTCTGCTGCATGTTTATGAAATTCACGAGCAGCTGCTTCCTCTGCTGCACCCACAGCAATGGCGGCCTGGCCCTGCCCTGACCCCTCCCAGGGCCCCATAATTTGCCATCTGTTGGAGGGTCAGGGAGGAGGTGGCCAGATAGTCAAGTTGTCACCAGATAGGAAATGAACCGATGTCTGTCCCTTCGTCCGGGTCCCTGGGTTACGCCAGGGGTGGGAATGGTGAGCCCAGCTGTAGAGTTCACATCTTGGGAGGGGTGGCTCTGTGTGTGTGTGTGTGTGTGTGTGTGTGTGTGTGTGTGTGTGTGTGTTTGTGAGAGAGGAGACTGCGAGGGTGAGCATGAGCCTGTGTTTGCCTTGGCCTGTCTGTGTATCTGTGATTCTGAGTGCTGGTGACGGAAAGAGGATGGATGTCTGTGTCTGGGTACGACTGGGTACGTGCCTCTGTCCTGTGCACCTCCGTCCACATGTGTGAAGATGTACATCAGTGTGCCTGCCCTTCTGCCCCTGCGTGTCCGTGTCTCTGTGTTGAGTTCACGACACCGTGTAGGTTTTTTGTCTGTGTTGGCTGCCATTGCCTTCCTCCTCTGGAAAGTGTTCAGCTAGTAAGCAGTGAGGGAGGGGACCAAACCCTCTCCTGTTTGGCATGTGATTTTTGTCTAGACATGTCTTTTTGCTGTGACAGGACTTACTCTCAACAGACCCGGGTAAAAGTGTTTGGCTGTCATGGCCTGTTGCCCAAGGCTCTGCAGTGGCTGAGCCAACATTCTGGAGCAATGCACCGTACCCGCTGGGGACTTAAAGACATGTCATGATCCCCAAAAAGAGGCCACCTACATGGGCATTGCATGAAGACAGTTCCATCTGAGAAGGCAGGTCCAGCTCAGTTACTACGAAGTCCAAAGTCGGCTGTGCCTCGGAATCTCTGTGGGAGAAGGTCATGGAGCTAAGGGTCTCCAAGATCAATTCACAGATGAGGAAACTAGGCTCAAGAGGAAGTGTCTTGCCTGGGGTCACAGGCTAATTCATCACTCATTCTTTAGCCAATGCTTATCAAGTAGCTATTGTGTGTCAGCCACTGTACCAGGCACTGATAATGAACAACCAGAGGGTTAAGCCATGGATTCTGCCATTAAGGCACCCATAGTCTAGTTGGGGAGACAGACAGTTGAACAATTACGACAGAACCAGGCTGAATGTCACAGCAGGAAAAACATGCAAAGGATTATGGGAGCATTAGAAGACAGTTGGGCAATCTGTCGTCAGAAAAGACAAGAGAAGGTATGCTAGACTAAACAACAGTCCCCCAAAGATGCCCACAACCTAATCCCCAGGACCTGTGAATACGTTACCTTACATGGCAAAATGGACTTTGCGGATGTCATTAAGTTAAAGATTTCGAGATGGGGAGAGTATCCTGGATCATCCAGGTGGGCCCAATGTAATCACAGGGGTCCTCGTAAGAGGGAGGCAGGAGAGTCAGAATCACAGAAGGACATGTGAAGATGGAAGCAGAGGCCAGAGAGAATGAAAGAAAGAGAGATGAAGATGCTACGCTGTTGGTTTTGAAGACGGAGGAAGGGGCCACGAGCCAAAGAATGCCGGCAGCCTCTGGAAGCTGGAAATGTCAAAGAAAGAGACTCTCTCTAGAGCCTCCGGAAGGAACGCAGCCCTACCAACACCTTGATTTTAGCCCGCTGAGACCCATTTTGGAATTCAGAACTCAAGAACTCTAAGAAAATTAATTTGTGTCGTTTTAAGCCACTAAGTGTGTAGTAATTTGTCAGAGCAGCAACATGGGGAACTAACACAGGTTTCATCCGAGATGGGGTGAAACTGGAACTGTGTGCTCCATCAAAAGGGGACAGCTGTCTAGGATAAGAGCTCAGGGTGTTGAACAATCTTGATAAGTTTCATGTGCCTGGAGGTGAAGGGACGTGAGAAGGGCAGGAGATGAGGTCTTACAAGAGTCTGGGGTCTTCAGACCTATCTCTGCTGGACCGCCCTGGGTCGACCCTCTACCCTCTCCCCTCTCCATGTTACTTCATCCTTCTTAGTCCTTGTTTTCTCATCTTTTTAGTGAGGACAATGGTGGGTATAGGGTTCAAAATAGGATCTTCGGGGGACTGGAGATGGTCTACGTAAAGTGCTTAACATAGTGGCTGGCGCATGAGCTCTCAATGCGTGTTAGCAAATATGATTTCCCTGTTGATGGCGGTCCATCGAAGCTTGGCTCAGGTTATCAGGCAGAGTGGGAAATGGCTTCTGGGTTCCTTGACCTCTGTGCGGTGGCCTTGTACCTTACTGGGCTGCCTCTTCTTGGTCCTCCTAACCAACCGCAGGTAATGTCCCCGTGTTAAGATCCATTCATATCAGCCCCATTCACGGGCAAGAAGAGAACTCGGCTTTGCCTGGTACGTGCCAGGACAGCCTTGATTCTTGGGGGCAAGTTCTGCTACAAGACACAGCAGAGCAGAGACCACAGGCTCCTGCCTAGGCTGCAAGCTACCCGGTACGACTCTGGAAAAGCACCTGATAAAGCTGCAAAACCCGTGAGGCAGATGCCCTTCGCCCACCTCACAGTCCCCTCCCCCAGCACGTGGTGTCCTCAGATGGCCTCTTGGTTCCCCAGACCCATCTCTGGCTCAACTCAGGGTCCCGATCCTTACACTTCCTTTGATGGGAAGTGACCCACTGCCTTCTCTTCCCCAAGCTGAGCATCCTCAAGCTCCTAGGCTGACTCCAGTGCCTTGCCCTGGCCGCTCAGGTGGCTTAAATGAAATGGCTCACTCAGTGCTGGAGTGCCAAGCCAGCCAGGACCATGAGCTCCTGAGGACCAGCTGGAAGTCAGGCACTGGGAGAAAAATGATAAATATCAAGTCCCTACCCTCATGTGTTCACAGCTAAGTGGGACAGGGAAAGATATTTATAACCCTTTTCTAAGCCATCTTGACACTGTAAAACAGGCTTTCAAACTGAAAGCAGCAACTGGATCAGCCCGAAGGGTTGGGAAGGCCCCTGACACCCTTACATTCTGCTCTGTAAGCAACTGCCTATGCTGCTTATGCCTCGGGTGACTCTGGCCGTTTCAGCTCCGGTGACCATGCCTCCTTGCCAAGCACAGAGGGCAAAGCTTTGGAGTCAGTGATCATCCCGGGAGCCGCTGTCGACTAGCTCTGACCTCAGATGACTTGAGTCATCTCTCCGAGCTTCAGTTACGTCATCTGTAAAATGCCCTCAGTATACAACGGTTTCGTGTCCGATGAGTAAAGGACCCAGAACAGAGCTAGCATAGAGTAGATGCTTGACAAACGCTAGGCCCAAATTCCTATCCAGTGCTCCAGTGCCCCAGTGCACCCGAGCCAAACAGGATAAAAGTCAGACCCCTCATTTCCCTCCTCGAAAATAAACCCTGGTCCTCCCGGACACTTTGTCTCATTGTGCGTAGAGAGTCCTCTATAAAAGAGAGGAAGGCTATGAAGGACCCCCCCCCCCAACCTTTCCATTTTTTTAATTGGGGATGCAGGAGACTTTAATTAGGGCAGTGGCGCCGAGAAGGAAACACCACAGCAGGCTCCCATGGGCTGACCTCCTGCCTAGAGCAAAGCTCAGCGGGCACGGTCAGCAAAGGGTTACCCTGTCGTGCAAACACCCATCCCCCACTGTCACTTCACATTAAAGGACCAGGCTTCAGAGAACAAGGTCTCAGTGACAGCTGCCCTCATTAACGGTCTGCTCCCCCAATTTCTCTCCCTTCTAGCCTTGACTGAAAAGAAAAACGAAAGAAAGCAATGAATAAAGCCCTCAAAACAGCCAGTGCCTAGACTAGGGTTCCTGGGATGAGGCTGGCCGGCAGCTCAGATGCTACTTTCTTTGTGGTGTCCACTCTGATCGCCCCGGCTCCCTGGCCCTCTTCTTGCCTCGCCTGGCTGCCGAAGTGCCCCGGCTAGTCCCCATGACAGCCCCTCGTTGTACTGCGGCTCCTGTGCTTGGCCTGGCTGTGAGCAACTAGCCTGGGATTGTTTTGGAAGTGAGGGCTGTGCCTTATCCATCCCTCTGCCTTCAAGAGAATGTTCTCAAGAAAGAGTACTAGCTTTGTGTTGATTACACACGCATTCACTTACTCTGAGCTAGACTCTCCGAGAGGCCTTGGTGACACAGGGAGAATAACGTATATATGTTAACTAGGGTCCCTGTCCCTGAGGAACAATCGAAAGGGAGACACACATCCACAATTTCAACACAGGGTGACGAATGCAGGAAAGCAGGGAGGTTATTGCAGGGAGACGTGGGGCTGCAGCCAGGCTGAAAAACCAGGAAAGGACCAGGGGCTGGCCTAGATCTCACCTCATGATTCTTACCGGCAATGAGCAAGGGTTAAACTAACAATACAAGCTGCATTTGTGGTACTCGAACACCCAGCCAGTACTGTGTTCTGGGATTCCTGCTGGACCAGGGTGAGTGCCCCTGAGTAGGGCCCAGGAAGGCACAATGTCAGAGGAGGTGCTCAGTCATGTTTGCTGAATAAACCCCTCAAAATTTTAGCATGAAATGTAATGTTGTACAGATTAAAAAAAAAAAAAGAAGTTTCTCTTTTTGACTCTTAAAAACAAAAAACTTAGCAGGCAAAAAAAGCAGAGATTCCTGAAGAGATAGAGCCTCAGAGGTGGAATGCCTCATCCCCCCTCACTGGGAGTCAGGGAGCAAGTACTGAAGGCATAGGTCATTTGAGGCCAGTCAGAATGTGGTCCATCCCAAGGCCATTCTCTAGGAAGCTCTGTGACTTGATTGTACAAAGCCCTCAGGCAAGGAGAGGGCTTAGCCTTCACCAAACTCCCTCTTCCCCAGCCAACGCCTAGTTTAGGGTCTGACCAAGTCCTGTAAAGGTCACAGTGGGAAGGGCAGATGTTTTCCAAGAAGCTGGGAAGTGCTTCTGAATAGTAAGTGATCACCAAAGCAGCATGTGAGCAACATATGAGTCAGAGACTTAGACTCTTGACATGTGACCTGAGGCAAGTTTCTTGCCCTCTTGAACCCTGACTGCCCTCATGGATAGAGTGAGTGAGTAGAATAACATGTAAGACCTCTTGCTATCGCAACCGAACCTTCCGTATTTCTGGAGAAAAGGAGTCACAGAAACTGTTGGATTAAAACTCCCAGGCTGGAAAGAAGCAGGAATTATCCTCATTTCACTGAAGGGCTCCTGGGGCAGGATGGCTCCTCAGACACCAAGCAGAGAAGAGGCCTGAGAGCTCCCTGGCTTTGGTCACTGAGCTGGAAACATTTAACAAGCAAGCCATCCAGGGCCCTGCTTGTGTGCTGAGGACAAGAGGCTACTTACTATGCAGCAGGCCACCAGGGCTCCTTGAGCAAACCCCGCCAGGACATCGCTGGGATGGTGCTTGTGGTCAGACACGCGGGACAGTCCTGTGTAAAAGGCCATCATGATCAGGGTGAATTGCAGGAGAGGCCGGAGCAGGCGGGCCCCTCGCCAAGTGAAGCGGGCCTGCAGGTACAGCTGGAGGGAGGAGACAAAACGAACAGACACTGAGTGGCCGCTCTCCTGCATTCTAGCCCCAGGTTGACACACATGACATTCCCACCCATGGAACCGTCTGGAAGAAAGAGCATTTAACTTGGACTTGACCTCAAGCCCATGTTTTTAAACCTTGCGTCTTCATTCCCCTACTGAACACTAAGACAAATGGAGCTTTTCTAGGGAGGTAAGCTAGAGAGAGCCGAGGAAAAGAATTCATGAGAACGGCCTTAGCACGCTGCCTGGCATGTACGAGACCCTCCAGGAACTTGAGTTTCCTTTTATCATGTGCTTGATTGAAACCAATTAAAGAATAGTAACCGGGGTTAGTAAAGGTTGCTTTTTTTACAATTGACGACAACTCATTCAATGCACATGTGTGTTTTCCTGGAGATTATGGCTATACAATCCCTACACTATCTGCCTCTCAGGAGTGTCATGGAAACACAAGCATGATGATGGGGGCGGGGGAGGGTGGTTTATTATGATAGTCACAAGGGAATGCTTCTGCTTCAAAAGAAAGCAACTCTATCAAAGAACAAGCTTCTAAGTCACCACTTGGAACTAGGGGTTTTGCATTAGAATATGAGGAAACACATAAACCAACCAGACAATGCCAGAGAGCTTTCAAAGAGAGGTTGACAGAGACTGGACTGGGGTGGGTAGAAGAGTAACCTGAAGAAAAATGGAAGAAAAAAACCAAAAAGCCGCTCTGGCCGAGGCAAAGAAGTTGCAATGACGTCAACTGGGCATTGTCCCTTGGAGTTATCTTGCTGCAGTTTCCGTTCTAACCTCTGGGCACAGCAGACTTCTCAGGTTCCTGTGGGAACTTGGGAAATGAGGGGGAAGACGCAACGGGACGAGGGGAACTTCCGACTACAAATCAAAGCAAGGCACTGGGAGACCAGAGAGAGGGGAAGAGAGCAGAGGGGAGGGGCTGACGGCCTAAAGATAGACCCGGACAGTGGCAAGGGAGTGACTCTGCCCTTCCTGAGACAAATGGACACCTTCCTTTGGGTGGTCAGGAAAGAGAAGCCAGCAGCGAACCTGAGGAGACAGAAGAGTGGAAGATTCCAGAGTCACTCTTGCCCACGTAGGAAGAACCTCTAGCACTGAAACCTCAACGACTTGGAAGACAATTGCAAAAAAACCCAGGCCTGGAAAACAGCAGGCAACTTTATAATCACTATGAAATTATATAAATGTATTATTGGGAAATGTAAGAACAACAAATAAAAAATAATAAAGAGAATGCACTGATGCTATTGGCCACTAAACAAGTGATAAAAACCAGTCGTTTTGCAAAAATAAAAAATACCCAGTTAAAAATCTAAAAGAAGAGATAAAATCATCATAATGGCCAAGATGATGATATAAATAGTGATTAGCTTACCAAGAACTGCATAGAGCCTTTATGAAGCCAAGGACGTAAAGGACAATTTGAATAGATAGCTAGGATTTTTATTTACAAGAACACCCATTTATAAGAACCCTCAATTTATAAACTCAAAAGTTAATATGAAAACTTAATCAGATTCCTAGGAACATGCTAAAAAGGTTTGGAGAAAAAACCTTAAAAAATTATTCTAAAATTGACCTAAAAGGCCAAACCTGTGGAACTAGCCAATAAGTAAATACATACACACACACACACACACACACACACACACACACACACACACACAAATAGCTCAATAAATAAGCCAGGCACTATGATAGGTGCTAAGGACACAGAAATGAGAAGTTATAATTCCTGCCCTACGAGCATACAGTTGGGGGAACATATGAAAACACGTAAGTGCACTTATGGGCTTTATAGAAACTATGAAAGAAGTTGGGGGGGCCAAGGTCAGTTACTAAGGGGAAGCTATACTTGACTTGAATCCTAAACATGAATAGGTATTTGCTAGGAGTTAAGGAGATGGTAGTGAGGGGGTGTGTATTCCAGGCAGAGCAAAGGCTTATAAGCCAGCAATCAGAGCTGCAGTGAACTTCTTGAAGTTCTGTAATAGCAGAAAAGGGTGTATGGGGCAGGGGATGGGGGAGGGGGTGAAACACAGGGCTACAGAGGCAAGCACGGGCAGTTCATGAAGGGTACTGGAGGTCAAACTAATGAACGTGGCCTTTATTTAGTAGGTCAGTCTTTCCCAAACCATACTCCATGGAATACTAAGGGTCTTTTTAAAAAAGACTGGTAAATAGTAAATCCTTATTTTCATCACTTACAAGACTTATTATTTTGACAGAGTATCTACCTAATGAATCACAATTGGGAAATGGTACTGCAAGCCATGGTGAAAAATGATTTTAAGCAAGGTACTCCGTACCAGAAAAAAATAATCTGCAGGTCAAAGGCTACTCCCTCATTTCTGCTGAAATGACCCAACAAACAGCAGATTCTCCAATCATGAATCAAAGAAATCTCTTCCTTTTTGAGAGTGAGAATGGGGATGATGTTGATAGCTCCAAGTCAACCCGGTCTTTAGGACAATAGCAAGTTCACTGAAGAAGGACTAGTCCATATGTAGTGTGACCACCATGGTCTGGCCTTCCTCCAGCCAGACTTGGCAATGGACAGGGGTGGGGTGGGTAACTGAAAGGGCACAGGTTTTCACCAGAAAAACCTCATTGGGGAACTCCCTGGTGGTCCAGTGGTTAGGATTCCATGCTTCCACTGCTGAGGGTGTGGGTTGGATCCCTGGTCAGGGAACTAAGATCCTTCAAGCCGTGGGGTGCAGCCAAAAAAAAAAAAGAAAAAAGAAAAAGAAAAACCTCATTGAGCCTCAGTTTTTGCCCATGTAAAATAAGTGTAACAACCACTATCTTACAGGCTGTAGCACAGATTGGTGCTAAGTGCCTGGCACCATGTACTGCTCATAAAACAGATGCTTTTATTCTCTAACCATGGTTTTTTTCCTCTTAATTTGGACCTAATAACCTCAAGGTTTTCTCATTTCCCTCAATTTAAAAATCTGCAGGTCTTCAAAAAATGATTGTTCAAAATCCTCCATCTCTCCCTGCCCCCTCCATGTAGACTTTAGGTCACGGGCCCTGGAGATCAGGGTGGGACAGAGGAAGGGTGGGTTTCCCAACCGGACGAGGCACACATCTCCCCTTCCACTGACTCAGATACTGAAGGCTGGAGCTTAATATAAGAAAAAAGGAGGAACTTGAGGAGGGAGGAAGAGACTTGTCATCAGAATAGCTTCAGAAAGGGAGTGCTCAGGAATAAGAAAGAAGTGAGGGGCCACCTTGGGGGAAAGAATCCCTTCGGGAAGCAGTCAGGCATGGAATGAGTGGGCAGATGGAAGCTGGCTCCCCCAGATCCATCAGTAACTGACACATTTATTGAGAAATGTCTCAAAATCTCAGGGTGGATCCTGGTGTCTGTAGCTGGGGCACAGCAGTAGCAAAGAGAATTTTGGGGTGAGACAAAGCAGTCCCAGCTCTACCACTTACTAACTTCTCTAAGCCTCAGTCTCTTTCTCTGTGAAACAGGCAGGACATCTCCCTCTTAGGGTTGCCAGGATCAAATGAGACATCACAGGACCCTGCCTGGCATGAGACAGGGACTCAAGGCACTCTTCGTAGAAATCGATGTCACCGTTTCGCTTTGATAGATGAGATTGACTCAATGACTGTTGATTTCACCAACACAAGTGAATTACTAAAGAAAGCGATTGCACAATGATCTTTCACCCAAGGACTACTTTAGATTTGAAAAGTCAGCTGAGGGCAACAGGCTTTGAGGTTGATCAAAGGATCTGATAACACCCTCTGCCCCGCCCCAATCTAAGTGCTGAATGGATTGGATTTTGCCAGTTGAAAGCCCAGTTCACAAGAGGCAGTCACTCCAGGCCAGAGGCTCAGGCCTCACCAGAATCAGTGAGTACATTCTGGAACACCCTGCTCCCTTGGAAACCTGACCTGGGGATACTATGTGGGTCAGGAGGCTCCATTCATTCCCACTCCACAGGGGCAGGTAACCCTTATTCAGGAGAGGCAGTCAAACCTTGTGGCCCCAAGGATGTAATGCCCTGTCCTAGACCGAATAGCAAGGAGCCTTTCCCAGAATCAAAACTCCTGCAGGGGCTTCAGCAAAGTCCCAGGCACCCTGAAAAGGGTGGTTAAGAAAGGGGTGAGCACAGCTGGACAAAACCAGAGAGCCTAAATCAGCTTGACCTCTCCTGGGCATCTGCAGCCCTGAGGTCCTGTCCTCTCTGTCTTTAATTCCCCACCTGGGTGAAGGCCTCTGGGTTCAGAGAATCCACTTCCTGTGCATCAGTGCGATGCCACAGAAAGTGCCTGACTTGCAAACAGAGCAACTGGATTTGAATCTTTTCTCTGCTACACACCAGCTGTCTGACCCTGGACAAGGCACTCTGCTTCTCTGGATTTCTGCTTTCCCATATGTAACATAAGGAGATTTGTTCACTTAAAAAAAAAAATGTTGTGAGCATCTATTCTGTTAAAAACTCTGTGAAAGACACAGACATGAATAAAATAAGTTCCTTCACAAAAAAAGAATATAATCTTTCAGTCCCTTTCTGGGACTAAGATTTTTCTTCCAGTTGCTAAAATAAAACTGCTGATTGTAGATACGGAGTTTACAATAGAAAGGTGTATGTCTGTCCCCCCGCCGCCGGCCCCCCGATGTATATGAAAGTCCTCAGCACACAGAACTCACTCCAGAAATGGAGCTCTCTTCTTCCTGGTCTGAGCTTCAAAACTGGGATCCTGTGGAATTCCAACAAAACCTCCTTAGAAAGATCTGGCTGAGTTCAAGCCAGCTCGGGGCTGAACCAGCAAGTCAGACTGGGGTGAGTCTCACTGGTTCTTGCTAAGTCATTTGTGTTTCATTACACAATTTGCATACTGGTGAAACAGGTCTGTACTGTCCTCTGGCTTCATTTCCATTGCTCTTGGGAGCTCTCTGCTAAGAGTGAGAAGGAGGCTTTTGTCCTTCCTCTGTCCCTGCCCTCTTTCTTCCTGGAAGTCTGTCCAGATCGCTGACACCCACGGGAGAAACTTTCTCCCTTCTCCCATCTCCTCCATGGCTCAGGTTCACGTGCCTGGTGACTCTATGTGGTGCAGAACTGGGAAGTTATTCAACTACGTTCAGAACAAAGAGGAGTTTTTAGTTGACTTTTCTCCTCCTTTTGAAGGGAATCGGATCTTGTTTTCTGCCACTATCAGGGGGAGAAAAAGAAACTACCGGTTTGCTGAACACTTAGACACCCAGCGAGGTGCTTTAAATTTTATCCCCTGCAATTGCTACAACCATCCTGGTAGGCAGACACCATTGTGCCCATTTTACAGATGAAGAGAGCAAGGCCAAAAGAGGCCATGTCACCTGCTCAAGGTAACAATGGGCCACGATTTCCACTGAGTAAGATTTGCCTCTTTTAAGTCCATGCTCTAACCACAAAACCACCTGGCTTCCTTAGGGAATTAGCACTTTGCATGTCGAGTATTGGTCTTTTGTATTGGACTTCTGTCTCTGGAGAAGCAATCTGAATGGACTATACAGGCATCATGGACTAAAGGACAACCTGAATGGGACATATGGAACTTCAGGCTCCTCTAATTCACCTGTCACACACTTTTATAGCATGCACGTCTCAAACACAGGTGTATAGCTTTTGTAAGAGTTAGAATAGAAGAGTCTCTGACCTGATCTTAAGCTCAGGAGAGCCTGTGAACTGACTCAGAGCAGAGTTAATAGTCCTTTCCTCTGGGCTCCAATCCCTCAGTCCACCCCTATCAGAGAATTTAGCCAACTGCTTTGCAACTATTTAAATATTTTTCAGGCTTTCCTCACAAAATGTGAGCTCTTTTGGTGTCCTCAAGTGCTCACACAAGGTCTGGCACAGAACAGGTACTCAGAAACTGCTGGCTGGATGGATGGATAGATGGATGGATGGATGAGGCAGAGAGTAAGAAGAGGAAAAACATCTGGTGCTGTGGTTTATTCCCTCTTGGAAACAACAATCTTGTTCCCGGCAGGGGTTTCACCAGACACTCCCGGGATCTGTGGGCATGGTCTCGTGGGCATACCAGACCCCACTGCTCCAGGATTCTAAACATGTTGAACAAAAGCTTAATGACTAACAACCAGAGGCCAGAGAACATGGCTATCAGAGCACAGCCACTTCCCTGGTACCCAACAAACCCTCTGACACATCAACAGTTTTCACGGGCACCACAGTGAAGTGTCCAAAGGTAAACAGTTCAGCAAAGAGGCAGCAAAGGCCTTGCCTACATCACACAGGCCCTTTGTGATCTATCAAGTCAGTGATGAGGAGATGAACAAAATTCTGATTGGAATGGAAAAGAAGCACGGCCTGGGAGTGTCAAAAGACGCGGGACTCATCCATCCATCCATCCATCATCCATCCATCCATCCATTCATTCGTTCATCAAACGTTCATTGCATACTTAAGTATCAGACACTGTTTGGGGAAGTGAGAGACAGCAGTGAATCAAGAGACCAAAATCCTCTCCTTCATGAAGCTTATAATTTATCTGGTGGAGATATGCAAAGAGTATGTCAGATGGTGAGAAACTGGGGGAAAAAATAAGGCTGCAAAGGGAGTTAGGGAGTATAGGAGGGGGCGTCCAGGGAAGGCTTCTCTGACAAAGTGTCCTGAGGAAGGGGAGGGTCGAGGTGCAGATTCCCAGGAGAGGAGCTCGGTAGTCCAAGAAAGGCCTCACTCGAACTTGCTGCTGCCTGATCTGAGCTGCAGAAGGAGGAGCTGGGGCTGGGGACCCCCAGTGTCTTCTCAGCTCTCCGTGCGCCCTCCACGCCCTCCTTCCGACCAGCCATCAAAGCCCTACTCAACTGAACACCTGCAGATCCCACATCACCATCCTCCTTTCCACCTGTGCACGGGCAGTCCTTCCAACCCTCCCACCATCCCGTGACTACCCTAAGGGAAGCCTTCCCCGGCCTCTGCCCTCCACTCCAGCTTAGCTAGGGTGCCACAATTCTGAGCTTCCATAATAACCTATACACGCCAGTCCCTCCTGTAGCATGGACCAGACTATCATTACTGTCCTGTTACCTGTTACCTGTTCCTCTAGACTGAACTCCCCAAGGGCCATGCCCATGCCTTGCCAAGCGCTATATTCCCACCCCTGGCATGGGGCTTGGTGCATAATAGCCACTCACTAAATACATGCTGCATAATGAATGTTGAAAGCATAGGTGAGTTCCTTGAGGGCAGGGCCCAGGTCTGATTCATCTCGTAGCCCCAGGAGGCAGCAGCGTGCCTGGTACAACAGAGGTTAACTCCAGGTGTGCTGTGTGAATTGGTGCCTGGCTCCTGTGTTGCCATTTTATCCAGACAGCCAGGTCATCTTCAGTCCCTGACCATGGAGGCGCGGGGCCAATCCAGATGCGGTCCTCGGGAGTTCAGACCAGGGCTCAAGGGTAGGCAGCACCGTTTATGTTTATATAGGCTGCGGGATTTCTCTGATTAGAATTTGCATTAATCTCTGACAAGCCTTAACCTCGTCCTTAAGCTTCCATGCCCGGAGATAATTTGGTGTTTGGAGCATGGTTTTTCCAAGCTATCCATTTTACAAATCAAAACCTAATATGGAGCGCCCTCCAAAGCCACGGGAGGCTCTAGATGGTGGCTGGTACTGAAAGGCCCAGTGAAGGGATGGCTGGTGCTCCTGGTCTGCCACTCTCTGCACTCCATGGGAATCTGCGCAAAACTGTCTCTGAGTGCTTCCCATCTTCTCTTTCAGCACGTAGTCCAAACTGCTTTTAAACAGAACCACAGAGACTGAGAAATCAGAAGACACCTTCTAATTCCACCCTTACATTTGACGGATGGGGAAAGCAGGGCCTAGAGAAGAAAAGTGGCAACAACTCTGCAAAAACAGACACAACTGTCTCCCCTTTGACAGATTAGTATACTGAGGTTCGAAACCTAAGTAATCAACTCCCGGTTCCACAGCTAGTAATTGGCATGGCCAGAGTCACTCAGGTCTGCCCAAGTCTAAAGGCAAACACTGTCAATGCCATGCCCAGCCGGTTCAAACGGGCTTCTCCCCAAGGCTCCAGAGAAGCTGCGGATCACAGGCTGCCTTCATAAAAGCGCACGGGGCTCTATGGGAGGCCGAGTGCAGCTCTGGCACTTCCTGCAGCCCAATATAAAAGCCCTGTGGGAGGAGTCTAGGGGCTTCTCTGACGGACTGCAGGATTTCCCACTTCCCCAGACAGGAGGCAACGGTGTTCTTCAAACTTCCTTTAGAAAGCCTTGCAAATTGGACTTTCAAAGAGTTGAGATTTCTGTGTAATATCACATCAAAAGGAGGCCTGGTGAAGGGCACTGTCCTCCTTACTTCTTAGCCCTTACCTTCAGAGGTTGTTTTAAGACAAGATAATCTTAGAGCTAAAAGGAGAGCCCTGTGTTTGCACGTTGCATATGTGGGTGTCTGTGAGTTGTGAATGTGTGTATGTTTGCAAGAGCTCTGAAGAGTGTGTGGTGTGT
Source organism: Balaenoptera ricei (assembly GCF_028023285.1). Lineage (NCBI taxonomy): Eukaryota > Metazoa > Chordata > Mammalia > Artiodactyla > Balaenopteridae > Balaenoptera > Balaenoptera ricei. Next base: position 47,749,125 of record NC_082639.1, read on the forward strand.
GCATGGGGGCGTGTGTGTAAAGATGTGCTTCAGAGATGAAGGATGAAGGAGGCTCTCTTCTTTCTTCTTCTTTCCTCCCTCCCTCCCTCCCTCCCTTCCTTTCTTCCTTCCTGGAATATAAAGGCACTATAATTTTTTCCTCCCTCAAAGATGCAAATAAACATTCAATCACAACCTACTCCTCACGCATCACCCCCGCAGAGAGCTCTTGCTATAATCAGAGCTTCCAGGAGGTGATGGGCGCTGGGGGTAGGGGGGCATCTCATCCATTAAAGCAGATCTGAAGAAAGGCAGGTCCCCTTCAAGCGACATTGAAATTAGGGTTGGAGCTTATATTCTGTAAGTTTATCCTGCAGAGGTTTGTTTGGCTTTATTTTTTGTCGTGCAGCACAATGAAAAGAACATAGAACAATGCTGGGGTCCTAAGGACCAGCCTTCAAATACCTCTTAGATTCAGGTTTGTTTGTTTGTTTGAAACTGAAAACAGTGTAATCAAAACACATCTCACCAGGTTATTGAGAGAATCCAAAGGTATAGCGTGAGTGCGAGACAGTGCCTGGCACATAGAAGGTACCAGAAACCTGTCAGCACTTTTACTTTACAAAACACTGAAATTATATTTTGTAAAATTGCTTCCAGCCCTGGGTAAAATATAAATGGAACAGAAAACAAAATATTGCTGCTAAACTGTCCTTCCTAAGAGCAAAGCGAAAACTAAAACAACAACAAAAAATGAAGAATGGTGGGAAGTGCTCTCCGTGAATTTTTAAAATCCACATTTAATGTTTTTAGAGGTTGGGGCCTACCTCTTAGCTCTGTATCCTAGCTAACAGGAAGCCTGGAGGCCTCCAGACTTGGAAAGGATTGGGGGAAAAAACAAAACAAAACAAAAAGACCTCTCTGCTGTTTTTCCAACTCCTAATTATGCTTTTCAAATAAGTTGAAATCAAAATGTTCTTTTTCCAAACAGCTTATGGTCCTCTGAGCTACATCTGACCTTTCAGCGCCTTCTCGCTCTGAACTTCATCAAAGCAGCCAAAAGCAGGAAGTGCTCTGGCACACGGACCTCATTCAAGGGGAAAGGAAAGGCAGTGGGACCATATTTAATTGACAAAGAGAAACAGACCAGCGGCTGTCTGTCTGTGTGGCAGCTGGAGGGGAGCAAGGCGCTTCACCTGCACCATCCCGGCATCTCCAGGAACCATGGTATGGCAAGGCCAACAGGGGACCTCAGACCATGGCCCTACCACTATTTGAAGGTCCTCCAACACACTACTGATCGTCTCTGGGCCTTGGTCTCTGGATCTGAGCAATGGGGCCAAGGATTTCCTACTTCACTGTGCTATTATGAGGTCACGTGCGCTCACAGATGCGGAAGGATTCTGTAGTCACATAATGATTTTTAAAGCCCTTCCATCAGTAGAGGGTGGGGGAGGAATGGCACGGAGAACGTTACGAGGAATTCAGGCAGAAGGCATGGATCTGAGCGATAGTTCTGGTGTCTACATAAACTTTGGCAGTTTGCTTTAATTCTCTAAGACTTACTTAGTAATCCTTTCCCACAATAGAGGTAATATTACTTATAACATAAGGCTTCTGAAAGGATCAACTGAGTTCATGGATTTTCAGAAAACGGTGCTTATTACCATAAAATGTTATACAAGTGTCTTTATCACTTAATCATTCCAAAATGGGTGCTCAATCCTTATCAAGCAGCCATGGTAAATATTATTTTTATTTGAAAAATGGGAAAAGTCTGGAAAGTGAAACAACTTCTGCTAACTCAGTGGCAGGGCTCAGAATAGAAGCTAATGCTTCTATCTAACCTCTTTTTCAAAGATTTCTCAGTGAAGTCTGTCCCTAACGATTCTGATGGCTCTTTGCACAGACAGGATTTAAGCTGGGGCTGGACTCCACTGGAATCAGAGTACTTACCACCAAATACAGCATGGTGTACATGGAGAAGGAGGCGTGGCCAGAGAAGAAGGACCTCCTGGAAGAGCAAGAGAGGGCAGTGTAAGGGCCGTATTCATATCCCCGATACACGTCTGTCCATCTTCCCTCCCTAGACTGTGACCCCGAGAGCAGCACTGCCTTGTTCATTTCTGCATCCTTGGTAGTGGATTGCCTGGAACCCAGCAGGCACCCATGAATGTGTGAATAAACGAAACAAAGAAAGAATGAATGAAGGAATGGACTTAGCAATGCTCTATTGTAACTGTTTATTTACTATCTGTCTCAATCAACTGACTGTGAGTTCCTTAAGAATGTGGACTCTGCTTTACTCATCCATCTAAACCGGGGCCCAGCTCTGAACTTGGTACCCTACTAAGTAGGTGCTCACTGAGCTGCCTACAGCAAAGGCATGGACACAGTGCCACGGGAGGTGGGGCCTCACCTGGCTTCCTGGACTTTGCTGTCGTCGCCTCTGCATTTGTAGTTTTGAATGTAGCCCTCGGAGCAGTTGATTTGACTGAAATCAGGGTTGCAGACGCTCAAGAAGTGAGGACGCAGGCGCCCTATGGAGACTTTGGCAATGTCTGTGAAGGACTGGCTGATGGCACAGCCAAAGAGGAAGCAGCCCACTTGCTTATAGAGGGCTGCTACATAGGGATTCTGAATCGTGGACCGGGACTTCTCCTTCAGGTAATAGATGCGGTAGAATTCCCCTGTGATGATCTGAAAGACAATGGATGGGGGGTTAGGCAGTATCAAGACCCATCAACGAAAGTGAGGCTGTAAAGGATATTTACTGACATAAGAGATACTCAGTACATAACTGCAAGTTATAATCTAGAAAATCCCAATTTTCTATTTAAGAAGTATACAGACATAAATATGCATAGGAGAGAAGATTAATGTGCTAACACAGTCATTTTTTCCTTTTTTAAAAAAGTTCTACATGGCCATATAGTACTTTTGTAACAAGAAAAATATGCAATCGAATATATTTATATGTAAATATATAATATACAAAAATACATAATATATAAAAATATATTATACACACACACACACACACGTATATTTGAAAACAAAGAGAGAGACAAATAATGACTTAGCTATTGAAGAATCAAGGTCATGGTCTGAGGGCCTAAGCAAATTTCCGGATTCTGGGATTTGGAGTAAAGGATCACCAACAATGATCTAACTTTACACCGGGCCTCAGTCTGTGCCATGTTGAGCCACGGCCGAGGTTTCTGTGGGAAAGGGCGAATGCCCCCAGACCCAGTCCTGGGTTTGAATCCAGGCTCTGCCACCTACCTGGCGTCCTTCCGAAATAACTTACATCTCTGCAGAGTTACTGCCGGAAATATGGTAACATGGATGGGAAATGCCCTGGGTCATAGAAAGTGATTCTTTCATTTTACTCTCTAGAAGTAGCGCATGATGAAAAGAACACTGGCCTACCAACCAAGAATCTTTTATACAAGGCACTTCAGAGTTTGTGAATGCCCAAGGCCACCTTCATTGTCTCCGCCATCCTGAAGGGCAGTGAGCAAGTCTGGGTTTTCATACCCTTCCTCCATCCCACTGTGCCCACTCCTTAATGCTTAGGGGCGATTTATCACTACTTTAAAAAGAAAAAAAAAAAAAAAAAAGGGCCACCAACTATTGATTACCTATTGCATACCAGTATTTATTTTTTATATACTTTATTTTATGAACTCCTCAGGACCACCAGGGGGTGGACTGAGGCTGGGGGAGGGAAAGCACCTTAACCAAAACTGTCGGGTTTCACATTAAGAATGGGGGGTGGGCAGCTGACTCAAGCTCCTATGCTGCCTACACGGCCGAGGACCAGTTCTGCGCTGGTGATGCACCACCACACAGCCCGCTGCCCTCGTCTTAACTCCGCAGCACAGCCCTGGCCACTTCCTGGATGCAACCAGGGTCCAGGGACAGCGATGTTCAACTCACCACTCACCACAAAGTCCCCTTCACACTTCCTCCCAGGGAAGGCTGATGAGCCACACTTGCCCTTTCAGGGAACAGAGAGCATGTTCGCGACCACAAGGGAAGCAACAGACTGACACATCCGGGCAGTCCTTCTCAAAGTGTCCCGTCATTCTTTTACAGCTGGGGAAGGCGTCGAGGCTAGGGATCTGACCCAAGTCCAAGTCTCGGGGGAGGATGGCCATGAAATGCCAGCTGGGCCCAGGGGCGAGCAGGTGCAGTCATGAGAGCAGCTACCAGCACCGCTAACATTTACACAGTGATTCTGTGTTTATAAATACTTGATATTTCTAAGTGCTACCCTTTGGTTTCCTAGATCATATTGAGTTTCCTAGATCATATTGAGTTTTCTAGATCATATGACTCTATATTAGAGAGAGATGATCGAAGGCCAGTCCGGTCTGGCATCCTGGCTTAGCCATTCCCTGGGAGAACAGGGCGATCAGCTGAATGAACAGATGAATGAAAGGGAGCAGGACGGTGGTCCTCACAGTTGTTTTATTGCAAAATTGGAAATGCCCTCTAAACATTACTAAGAGTCCTCTGACAACATGCTGCAGAGATTAAAATCTGAGAAGCCTAGCCGGTCATAAATGAAAGGCTCCATTATATATGGAAGAAACTGAGGTCCGAATTTAACTCACATCTAAAGATTAGACCCAGGTGTTCTATCTCTCCACCCAGCATTCCTTCCTACCATTCATGGTCTAATTCCCCTTTTGAACCTGTTTATACTTTTACCCTATGTAACCTTACAGGCTAACACATTGCAGATGTTTGTTACCACCATCATGTTCTCTCTTTCTTATTCTTCTTTATTTATAAATCATGCCCACGTGACGTGAGACATAGGGGGGAAAAGCACTAAACTAGAAGTCAAGGGGCCAGGGCTCGAGTCCCTATTCACTGAGCGACTTGGGATAAGTTAGTTTCTCCATTTGCAAAATGAGGGCGCTAGACTCCGTGATTCATTCCTTCATAACTGCAATGACATTTATTCCCAGCTCTCCTGTGCCACCTCCACAATAGCCTCCCAACCAAACAAAGGTAATAAGCAGTAGCAAAGGAATGGTACTTCCTCGGAGATGACACCACAGGCAAGGAGCAGAACCAAAGCCCCATGAATGATCCCTGCCCTTGGATTGCTCCTGAGTTCCTTGAACCATCCACTGCCACAGATTAAGAAACTGTTTCTAAATTGGCATGGCCTGAGAGTGATTTCCTATCTGATGCTGAAAAAGAACATGAGGGTTCCCATTGCATATCAGCGTTTCTTACATCATTTTATTGATGAATCTCAGGGGAGTCACCTCCCTGCGTCAGTCATCTTAGGGAGAAAGGGTTTGATTACACCTCAAGGACTGTTTTCAGCTCTAACATCCCTTCATTCTAAAACTTCAGTTTTCAGTGCCACAGTCTTGCAAATAGCAAGTTGCTAATTAAAATGCTTCCTCCTTTCATGGGAAGATAAAAAAGAGAATATCTGATGGCCCCTCAAATTCCCAATAACAACCCTAATAATACTAGCAATCTTTTATGGTTCTTTAGCAACTTACAGTTTCATTTAATCTGCAACCTGTGAAGACAATATACCCAGTTTACAGGTGGGAATACTAAGGCACTGAGAAATAGTGACTTATCTGAAGGATGTGAGGCTAGTAAGCTCACAGTGTTAAGAACAGAGCCCAGATATTCTGACTCTCAAGTTCAAAGACCCACAGAAGAAATACATCGAGATCATTTTATTATTTCTATTGTTATTAAAACCAATTTCCACTGTAGAATGGCAACTGCGTATTTTCGAGGACAGGACCAGGCTGAAGCCATTTAGCAGACACATGACTCCAGGACCACATGGCTTCTGGGGCAGCCCTGACAGATCTTGGAGTTAATGAGCAACAAATTATGTATTTTCTCCATCCCCTTGTACAGAAGGGTCGGGGAGTCGACAACACAGCCATAAATCATCATTATGAACCAGCCGGGTTTGGCTTCTTGTAATCCTAACCCTTAAAAGACCATTTAATGAAATTCGGGCTGCCCAAATACCTCACTTCTGCAGAAGAGGCGAGGGCTTAAATTGTTCTCCAACACGTTACACACGTAACTCTGGAGTTCCAGATTTACTGCTTTCGGACTTTATTCATTACTCACAATGTTTTTATTCCCGGGTAATAAAATAAGCTCTTCCCTCCCCCTCCCTCTCCCCCCTGCAAAGGCTCTGTCCCCACTCCCATACTCCGGCCCCTGGAGCCCTCATTTCTGCTTTAGTCAGCAAGGTTGTGATACGTAAATTTCACGGCTGAGAAAAATGCCTTCAATGTCGATCCCTTTCTGAAACAGCAAGCAACAGAGTCTGGGCGTCATGGCAGGCTGCCAGCGAGCAGAGAAGAATTCTCCCCTACCTGCCTTTTAAAGCACTTGGCACGGAATCTGGAAACTAATAAAGTGGGAAAGCATTGCAATTAAGCTACGAGGGGAGAGAAAGGGATCAGTCAATCAGTCCTTGCCCGAGAATGGCCGCAGTCTGGAGGGAGGGAGTCTCCAACTCTCAGACAGCTCCTCTTCCTGTCTTTTCTGGTGTACAAGAGCTCAACTGGCCACATATTCACAAATATCGAACTGTTCCAGAGGGGAAATTTGGAAAAACATTAGGAGAGACATTTTGGAAAGAAGAGAGCACATGGTGGTGAAAGAAGCACTGACTTCGGAGCCAGAAAAACCTTGGTCTGAATCCCATCTCTTACCTTGGACCTAGGTAAGTGACTTCACCTCTCTGGGCTTAGGTCTCCTTGTCTAAGAGTAATATCTTGCCATGTACACACTACTATATTTAAAATAGATAACCAACAAGGACCTACTGTACAGCACAGGGAACTCTGCTCAATATTCTGTAATAACCTAAATGGGAAAAGAATTTGAAAAAGAATAGATACATGTATATAAATAAATGAATCACTTTGCTGTACACCTAAAACTAACACAACATTGTTAATCAACTGTGCTCCAATATAAAATAAAAAATTTTTTTTTAAAAAGCTCAAAAAAAAAAAAAAAAGAGTAATGTCTATCTACCTGGCAGGATTGCCAGGGGATTCAAGAAGGTGGTATATCAAATGCCTAGCACCTAGCAGAAGAGCCATGCAAACATTGTTTTTTTTTTCTGCCCTTGGAAAAAGAGAAACAAAAAATTAACACAGGCATACCTCATTTTATTGTGCTTTGCAGATTTTGTGGGGTTTTTTGGTTGTTTGTTTTGTTTTGTTTTGTTTTACAAACTGAAGGCTTGTGGCAGCCCTGCGTTAAGCAAGTCTATCGGCACCATTTTTCCAACAGCATTTGCTCAATTCATGTCTCTGTGTATTACGTTTTGGTGATACTCGTAATATTTCCAATTTTTTCATTATTATTATATTTGTTATTGTGATCTGTGATCAGTGGTCTTTACTGTTACCATTGCAAAAAGCTTATGATTCCTGCAAGCCTCAGATGATTGTCGGCATTTTTTTTAGCAATAAAGTGCTTTTTAACTCAGGCATATACATTGATTTTTAGACATAATACGATTGCACACTTAATAGACTACGGTTTAGTGTAAACATAACTTCTACATGCACTGGGGAAACAAAATTTCGTGTGACTTGCTTTGTTGCGATATTCGCTTTATTGTGATGATCTGCAACCGAACCTGCAATATCTCCAGGAAATGCCTGTACTTTTATACAAGTACATCTTTTCCAAGATAGTTCTAAGAGCTCCTTGGAAAGGAACATTCCACACTAAAGAATGTGGAAGTACCACCCCTCCAGGGTAGAACCAGAAAATATGGGTATGGAGATGTTGGTTTTGACCATTTTATCTAGGACATCTTTTTCAGGGGAACAAAGCAGAAGGGAAGTCTAAATCCCAGGCAGTGAGGGCTATTTACAACAGTCCACTCTATAGATTTTCCCAAGAAAAGACTTTTGCACACAGTGTCCCAACAATCCGTCTTTCAGAGCCTGAGAACTCATCTTCTTCCCCTGCTGAGTTCGAAGGACAAACTTCCCTATATTCTGATCTGCTTGAATGATAACATCCGCATAGCCTGTTACGGCTTGCAAAACATTTCCCTATCCACTGTGTTATCTGCTTCTCACAACACCCTATGGATACTAAATTATTATCCATACTTTATAAGTGAGTATGACGAAGGCCAGAGAGGCCATTGAATCACCCTCAGGTACAAGGCAAAGGGCAGGGGCAGGGCTGTCGCTGCAGCCTGGGCTTCCCGTGTTCTGTCCAATGGCGTCAAGCTAGCTTTCTCTTAGAAGCCCTAGCAGGTGGTGGCAGGATGGATGTCTCCAGGGAGACAGACGTTCCCTGAGCACCTGGGAAGGTCACGTAACCCTATCAGGCACCTGCACATCTAGATCCCTGCCAGCCACAGAGCACCAAGCTTCCCCTTCACATCTCAGCTCTGTGGATTAATGAACTTCTCTCAGCCCAGAAGAGATTCATTCATTCAACAATCATTAAATGATGGAGAATAATGGAGGATCCTTTTCTTCACATTATATCTCGGTCCCAAGGGAAAGGGAAAATGTAACGTATCTGGGTCCTCCTTCTAAGGACGGAGATAAATGTAGCTGTGTTTTCTTTGGGCTGAATGCTCCATCTACTACAATGAAATGCAGTATCTTTAGTGACGAGAAATAACTGATGAGAAATTTAATATCCCATTCTTCTCCCACTAGGTTGTCTTCAACCTCTTGGCAGGAGATCAGCGCCTGACAGATCGGGAAAGGCAATGGGAACCTAAATCTGTCCAAGGCCACCAGTGGAGTTTCTGGGCTTTATGGGTAGGTCAAAACTCCAATATCTAGAATAATGGACAGCAAAGAAGCCAGAGAGAGGTGACCATAGAAGCTATTTATGGTTGAAATCAGTAGTGGCTGCCCTAAGCCCTAAGCCAGCTTTACAAAGAAGGCAGTTTGAAGCGTGAAGCATCGTATTTTCCAAAGTCAGGGACTCACAGCCATGTGTCTCCTAGATGACCAGCTCTGCCTATCCATGCAAGAGTCTCCCGACTGTTCTCTCTGTAGCATTGCCTATTGCCTACCTCTGGTTCCTTTTGACCTTGAATTTCCTAAGGTTCTTAATATCACCACTGTGCTTTTCTTCCTATTTCTCAAACACCTTTCTTCTTCCAGTGGCTCCACTTTTGGGTTCTACCAGATAAAGGTAGGTCTTCCTAGGGTTGTATCCTTGCCTTTTCACTGTGATCTCAGCTGCTCCAATAGCTTCAATGATTACCTCTGTGAAGATGACCTTCAGAAGGGCATCTGTCTCTCTCTAGTTCCAGCTTACCATTTACCCCTATCAGTCTTGTTCCAATTTTCTGCCAAATCATCCAAGTAGTTAGTTATCAAACTGATGTTATCAGCATGTCAATCTGACCAAGTCACACTCATTCCAACTTCTGCCCCAAACCTCACTTCTCTTCCCTTCATTTCTACTCAAGATGCCACCAAACATAGAACTGCAAGGACAGGAAATCGTAGACCCCTCTGTCTCCTTTACCCCACTGTCATCAAATTCTGTTCATCTCACGTTTGCCAGGTGTCTCACATCCATTTTTGTCTCTCTCTTCCCCTTGTATTACCACCACTGTGGTTCAGGCCTCATCCTTAACCTTGGTTGGAAAATTGGCCCAGTAGGCTGAAAATACTTTCATCAACCTCTAGGCAATTAATTGGACTAAAAACTCCTCAGCACTCAAGGAGTTTCACAGTCTTGCAGTTATCTCTTCCTACCTTATCTTTGTCTACTCCCTTACACCCTATTTCTCCAGCCAAACGGGTCTGGCTCGACTATTCTTGAAAACACCCTATTGTTTCAGTCATAGTGAAGCCATCCCCTCTGCCTGGATTATCAGGATCTCTGATGAAAGTCTCACCTCTGCTTCAAAGTAGAGCTCAAGTGCCGACTAGTGTACTGGGTTAGAGTTGGGGCTCTTTTACTCAAGAGTCTTGGACAACTGAGCTCTATGACTCTCAGCCCTCTTATGTGTACAAAGGGGGATGATATGATGACAGTACCAAGAGCTCAAGGGTTGTTGTGACATTAAATGGGACAAGTGCTCCATGAAGGATGATGATGATGATGATGAAGCCTTCACCAATGAAAACAACCTTCAGTGATCTTCCTCTCAACTCCCATAGCACTTTATTTACACCTGAGACCATCTATAGCATTTGGCCTGTTTTGTCTTTGAAGCTCTCACCTCTCTGGGGCCCACCACTCTGCACAGCCCTGACTCTCTTCTAGTTCTCAGATCAATTCTTTAGTCTCCTTGAGGATCTAATGGTATAGTCAGTCTTGTACTTGCCCTGCTTCCCCTTTATACCATAAGCTCCAAGGACAGTATCTATGTCTTGTCTATCAGCTTCTAGGCCAAGAGGAAGCCTAGAAGCTGCCTGCTTGTTCTAAGGAAGGTCTCACCCAGAGATGCTGTACAAACCACTTGCTACAAAACACCATCCCACACTGTCAGTCTCGGGCAGTCATCTGCCCGGTGGTCTAGATGTTTCGTCTTCCTCTATACATTGAGCTCTCTACACCAGGAACTAAAGATTTTCTAGCTCACTAAATAAAGAACACTCTGCATAGCCCCTGGCACAGAGGGGGTCTTCAATGTCAGTTCACGTGCTCGGCTCTGAAGCCTGGGTTTTCATTCCTGCTCCCCATTCATTAAGCAGAGTAACCTCACACCAGCCACATACCCCTTGTAAGCCTCAGGACCTTCCCTCATTTGTAAAATGGGGTAAATAATACATACCCCCTGTAGCTGTTGAAGAGGATTTAAGATAAGGCATATTAGTTTCAGGCCCACTAGATAGTTCATCAATGGTATCCGACCCTCTACCCCATCCCCTAACACTGGCTCACGCAAACAGATTTCCCAGCCTCCTAAGCATTATCACTTAAAGTGGAGAATATCATCACCTTCATATTAGATACATATTCCAAATAAACTTGAACCCTTAAGAGTGATAGTAACTAAGGAAGAATTTCTGCAGAGTGTGGGGCGTGGAGGGGAAAGGGAGAAACCTAAATCCTAATCTCAATGCCTGTGTTTGTTACATTGCAAATAGGGCCCCTCCCCCCACCTCACCCCCAGGGGTAAGAAGGTCTCAGAAGAACTCTGTAGCTGTCTGATCCAGGATGACACAGTTGAAGGATTAACACGGCCACTCTCTGTTGGTGGTCTTGGTAATTGCACAGATGTAGTGGATTGTAAACTGGGGAACTGGGTCTCCCACCAAGGCACCACTGGGCCAGCTCGACTTCATGTTTTTCAGAGTTGAAGACTCGGCTAACCTTTAATGAGGAAGCAATCTTGGGGAACCTTGTTTTCTTGGCAGTGCTCTCTCAGATAAAGGGAGATGGGGGGGTGGGGTGGGGAGGAAGTAATGAAGTCCAGATGTGGGCAAATTGAAGCCTGATCCTGAATAAACAAGTCTCGGAGCTATAAGCTCTTCTTCTTGTCTCTCCAGCTAGAAATGTGCATGTGGTAGAGAGCAGGCCCCCATGTGCATCAGGGACCATAGTGAAGATTTTAGGGAGATAAACAGGACACTTGTCCCTGCTTCCTAGGTCCTCTGACATCTTTTGGCCTAATGCTTGTGAGTTTCTGCCCAAAATGCATGACCTTCTCTGTGATTTTCACAAACATATATATTGAGCACCCAAGTCTGTGCCTTGCACTAGCAATACAAAATCAAATCAGACCGGTCCCTACCGTGATGCAGCTAGCAGGATAACGAGGACATAGACAATCAAACAGACATGACAGTTCAACACAGTGACTGCAACGATAGCGGTGGGCCCGGGGACCTCTGGGACCTCTGGAAGGTGGGGGGAGGAGGCAGCCAAGGGATGCTTCCTGGAGAAGAGGTGATATTTGCTTGGTGTTTATTTAGTACTTACCATGCGCAGGAGGAAAAGACCTGATCTCTGCCTTGCAGGAACCTATTATCTAGCTGGGGAGACAAGATGTGGACACATTACAAGGCGATGTGTATTGAAGGTGCTATTTGTCTGCTTGAGATGGGGCAGCTTCTGGCAGTTTAGTGACAAGAGACAACACACAGATTGTTGGGCTGAGGTTCAACACTGCATCCCCAGCACCTGCCAAGCCCTGGGGGCTTGATAAGTAATTGTGGAAGGGGAGGCAGCCTTTAGAAGGCAGTAGTGGTGTCATTATTTTTTTAAAAAGCCTTGCCTTAGAATCCGGAGGACTACTGGTCTGGCCCTGCCACTCATTAGTTATGGGAAGGTCACTTCATATCTTGATTCCCAGTTGCCTTAGCTGTACCAATCTACCCCCTAGAATCACTACCAAGTACAAGTAAAAGAATATGCATACGAAGGCTACTTTGTATGCACAGTACAAAGGCTACAGTACGACACTACAGAAAAGAAAAGGCTGAATCTCACTGATGACACACATAATGTCACTTGATTTGACTCCCAGAACTAGCCTATGGAGTTGGTGAACTATTGTCACCAATTTACAGTAAAGGAAGGTATAGCTCTTTTCCAAAGGGGTCAATGGATTGCTCGAAGTTGAAGGACAAGTCACAGAATGGGTAAGCTCAGAAGATAGGCCATGAACCTCAATCAGATGATGCCAAAGCCTGAGCTTTTTCTCTAGTCAGGAATATCATGACAGAGGTCAAAATCAATGGGATCTGAGGAAAAGTAGTGTTTTTACGGCCAGAGGGAGAAGGGGATTCACTTGTGATTCATCATGCTTCAACTCCTAGATATTACGAATCTTTATTAAACCCCTTTCAGGGTCTGACCAAGGCAAGCACTGAGCTCATGTTTATTTAAAAAGAATACTAAGCATTTTTCCATATTAAGATCTTTGCCCATAATTCTCTTCACAGCGCGGTACAAGGCAAATCGAGAGAAAGCTAGATAGGAGATGATATGTACTGTTTTTGCTCCTAATCTCACTGCTGCTAGAGTCATTAAACCCTTACAAGGCAGGGATAGGAACCACTGCCTTGTGGATTTGGAAGGAATTCCTATTATGCTATAATTCCAGAATCTGCGCTACATCTGAAAAAGAGGTCAAAATGACTAGATTTTTCCACATCTCCTGCCATAGAAAGGTGTCTGCTTTCTCTATAACTTCTGATATGTGCATCTCTAAACCACACTCTAAACCCCACTGGCATGCGATTCCTTTGTTGTGGGGACTCTTCAGACTGGAACAAGGGCATCCAAATCAGAAAAGGCTTCTCTTGTTGTTTTGAACAAACCTGACATTCGGTGGGAGGAGACCGGGACAGAAAGTAGCAGGATGATTAGATTTCCAGCTCTGGGTTCCCCTCCACCCTCCCTGACTGTCATTCACGCCCTCTGATCAGAAGCAGATTCTGGACGGGGCCAGCCAGGCTCTCTGGCCAGTCACAGTGGGAGAGAGGGGTTGCTATTACTGCTGAATTCAAGTCGTATAGCTTTTCCAGAATTGAGAATATATATTAATGGGAATTAGTCACTTTTCCTCCAAGGTCTTTGCTTTTCCTTTTTCCCCTGAGTGCTCCGGTCCTTAATGGCAGGTGAGCGGGCAAGCAGACCTCATTAGGAGCCCACCTCTCACACATGCCTCCAACTGAAAGGCAGGAGCAGCTGGATCAGGAGGTAAAAGTTTTCTTGCAAAGAGCACTGGAACGAGAGTCAAGAGACCCGGTTTCTGACGAATAAACTACAAGGAAAGAGCGGGAGATGTGACGAGTCCAAAGGCTGGAGGTCCTTTCCTGATGCTACTTATACCGGGTATAAGGTCTTGGCTAAGTCACTTCACGACTTTGTGACTGTTTACTCACTTACAATAAAGATAGTGACCATTTACCTACTATACTGCTTGTGTCGGGCCCTAAGTTACTTTCCATACTTTAGCTCATTTATTTCTGAAAACCTTCGTAAGTAGACATAGAATGTCCATTTCACAGATGAGCCCACTCAAGCGCAGTGAGGTTCATTCCTTTGCTACACGTTCCATAGCAGAGGAGCTCAGGGATGAACCAGCGCTTATGACTTTAACCCCATGAGAAACTGAGGCACCAGAAAACCTCGTGTCAGGGTGGCGGGGGTTTCTACGAGGGAAAAAGGCTTGAACGTGGTCTCAGGTTTCCATGGCACAACAGTAGCCCCTGACAAAGGACACCAATTATTGCCGCATTTGCTTGGCTGGCCTTTTTCCGAACCAGAGGGAAGCCCCACCAAACCGATTTTGCCAACCCTGTGTGGGAGAAGGAAGCATCGCTGCCGCCCATCCTATATAACCAAGGCCACAGCACATGACCATTTCCAGGAAACCTGGGAGGTCAGGGAGCATTTTAATTAAAACATCCACGTGACACGAGGAGAGAGGCCAGCCACAACTAAGCTCTTCAAAGCAGATTTTTCTTAGAAACGCTAGCATCTCATGAGGAAGAAGGGGCTCTTGGCAAACAGCAGGGAAAGAGCTGCTGACCAGGAATTTTGCTTGAGGAAGGAAGGATGGACCTCAAAGAGGCTACTTGAGCACCCTGGGTCCACCCAGCCCATTGCAGCCAAGCATGTGCCCACGGAAGGGATAGCATTTGATTCCCACAGCAATCCCCAGGAGTGAAGTCAAACAGCACTCTCATTTTACACACGAGGAAAATGAGGCCTAGAAGACCCAGGGATTCACCTAATTCACGTAGCCAGAGGGGCCCCAGGCCTCTGAAGAGTGTCTCTCTCCACGGCACCACATCTAGGAGCAGCCCACTAGGCAAGCCACTGATAATCGCACGTAAAGAGTTTGAAGATCACAGAACAACCCTGACACTGTGCTATTCTTATCTCAACCCCTCCCGGGTTAGAGTCGGCTTCTAAAAGCATTCAATTAACTGAGCCTCCAAGTGTCAAAAAACACCTGTTCAAACCTTAGCACAAGATACTGTATTAAGTATTCAGATGTTTTTTCCAGGCAAAGCCATTCTTCCTAGAGAACTCAACCCCGCATTGTTAATTTGGAGCAAAGAGTAAAATTAGATTTTATATTTCTCAGCTTCTGAACATAAAGATCCTTAGTCCACCTTTAAGAAACTACTTCAGTTGCCAAATGGACTGTTTTTCTTTTAAAGGTTGGAAAGAATTCTACTAGCCTCCCTGCCCCCTCCCCAATGTCAAACTGTTGACTGCGTGCCTTGTTTACGATGTTATTAAAAAACAAAGAGGGGTCTCAAAGTTATAAGCAACCCCCAGAGTGGGGAAGTCAAAAGAAAAACTTCATGCACTGTGCTCCATGACCATCAGCAGCTTACATTTGATGCAGAGAAGGCAACAGTAGCTAACTGCCCATCCCACTGAGCACTTGGATAGGATAGCCAACCTCCAAGCCTAAATCAAGCCTGCAAGATGGACAGAGGGTTTGGGAATAAGCCAGGTTTAGGCTCGAATTTTTACTTGCTTTAGACTTTGAGCATGTCACTGAACCCCTCCAAGCTTCTGATCTTCCATTTGAATGAGGGGGATACTAAGCCCTTATTTCACATGCAGTGTTCTGAATATCAACTCCTTCCTTCTTGGCTTGCTATTACAGGCCAAAGATAAGCTTCCAGGCTAGGATGAATACAAAGATGACTCAAGGATTTGAAACAAAGATTTTCGATCTTGGTGGATGTGATCCCATACCCTTTGCCCATATGGCTGAGGTTCAAGGACAAAGAAAAAATTTAGAAAATACTGGAGGTGTGGAATGGATGGCTGTGAAAACGTATGAACTACAAATTATAGGACTGGATTACCCTCAGTTACTCTCCCCCTCCCCTGCCGTAAATGGACACGTCTAAAACAGGGCAGTGACCTTCTAAGTAAAGCCCAGATAGACCGTACCCTGATTCCCATGAGGCTACCACTGCTCAAAGTAATTCTGGACCTTGTCAAGTCAGTGGCACATTTTGGCATCTTCGATGAGGGCTTCATCCTCTAAGGGAAGATCTGGATGTAAGTCTAGATTTTACACCGGAGTATGAGCAACCTGGTCAGCAATTAAGAGTTTGCCAATTACTTCAATATTCATGATCTCTTTTACTTCTGACTGCAAAGTTTTGAAGCAAGATGGTCACCCCTGATTTTAAAGACATACAGCTTGGCAGTGGAGGGCCAGGTCTGGAACCTAGGTCCCTGGATTGCAAGTCTCATTCTATTTTCACTTTGACACTACAGCCACTGGATGAGAGAATTAAACAATATGCTAGAGAATGTCAGGGGCATTACCACTGTCAGAGCAGCACCACGAGAGTGTGGAAAGAACACAGAAAAGGCCTGAGATATTTGGTAAGGTATTACTCCCATCCTCTGGGGCTCAGATTTATAGCACAATGGCTAAGAGCTCAGACTCTGGGGTAAGGGACAATGAGGTTCAAATCCCAACTCAACCACTCATTAACTACGTGACCTTGGGCAAATTATTTTTACTCTGCGGACCTCAGCTTCTTAATTTGTAGAAGAAAGATAAGAACGATATCTAGACTTTGTTAGATTGTTGTAAGGATAAGGTATGCAAAGCATTGTAGAAGGTTGCTTAGCATACTTTTATAATACTTATAGTATATATATATATATATATATTTAGTATTTTAAAATACTTTTAGTAATAGTATTAACTGCATGAAACAGTGTTAATCAAATGAAATTCTACTCGATCTTCCAAACCTCTACTAGCTTGGATAGTCCACGACGTGCTTTGCACACGGCGGTCTGGGCGCTTACCGCGAGGATGGCGATGACAATCCCCACGGCGCAGAGCACAGCATCATTGATTGTCTCACCGGTTTTCAGCGGGTACTTGATGCTCTCGTCATTGCAGTAAAACCCCCGGTGGTAAGGCTTGATGGTGCTTGTTTCGATGATGAGGAAGGGCAGGCCCGCTGGTCCAGACGGAACCATCATCGCATATACCAGAAAAAAACAAGAGAGAGGGAAAAACATCAGTGTGAGGAGGCCAAAGAAGAATGACCTACAGCAAAGACCACCCCAGATAACAACATCGACGGCAATGTTAATTCCTTGCATTTGATCTACAGCCTACAGAGAGCCTTCTCTACATGCACCCCCTTCCCTACTTTAGCTGCCACTAAGAAGGGTACAGTGTGATCCTCTTGTCTTGTCCAAGAGCACAGAGGGAGGCGGTGGAAGTGGCAGGGCAGGAGCTTTTCCACTGCTCTACAACATCCTGCTAAAAATCAAAGCCCGATTTGTAATTATTACTAACAAAGCCCCAAATCTAATGATGTCTCATGATGCCTCCAAGTGCCTTCCTCTCTTAAGTCAAACATTTCCCCCTTTGAGAAGCTCATCCCAAGACTTTGTGGCTTGGAATTCTGAAGACTCTGGAATCAGACAACCTGAATTTGAACCCCAGATCCACCACTTCCTAGCAATGTGACTTCTGGTTCTCTCTCCATCTTCCTGAGCCTCAGTTTCCCCACAAATGAATTGTGGTGATGACTAAAGGGGAATAGGAAACAAAGCACATAAAACTCCTAGCACAGTGTTCGCACATAGTAGCTGCTTAGTGAATGCCATTGCCAGTGTTTTTCTTTCACTGTTCAAAGAGTCTTTGACAAGACTGAGCAGAGCTGAGCTGGGCCTTCCTGCTTACAGACCTGGAGCAGAGCCCAAGGGAATCAGGGGCACTGAGGCACTCTTGCAGCTGCTGCTAGTTTATCAACATCCAGCTCAGATGCCATTCTCTTGAAGGTCATGGAAAATGGATTCCATCACCTGCCAGGAAATGCCCTCATAAGCCTGAAGCAAAAAGTGAAGGCCCACAATACCTCTTTCTTGGACACGGCGGCAGCTTCCAAATTGGTCTCCTGGCCTTCCGTGCCTCTTACCCACATCCACCAGCTTGCTTCCTGACCGTAAGTATGTCATGGCCATGCTCAAGCTTCTTCAATGTTTCCCCATTGCACAGGACAAGATGACATCCCTAAGTATGACCTCCAGAGTTCCCCATGACCTGAACCTCCTTGATACACCCTCCAACAAAACAGGACACAGAGCCTCTGTCTTGGTTCATGCTCTTCTTTAGGCTGGAAAGACACTTCCTCCCCTATATCCAAGTTCAATACCTAGCCCCAAGGCCACCTCACAATGGTGAGTAAAAGGTAAAGTAAAAGTGCAAGGTGAGCCACTGAATGTCAGGACTAAGGAAGACCATGAAAACCATCTTGTCGAAGGTAACAGCCCACCACTGCTGTGCACCAACAACGTGTGAGGTATTTTGCATCCATTTTTGCATTGAATCTTCCAACA
This sequence comes from Balaenoptera ricei, assembly GCF_028023285.1. Classification (NCBI taxonomy): domain Eukaryota; kingdom Metazoa; phylum Chordata; class Mammalia; order Artiodactyla; family Balaenopteridae; genus Balaenoptera; species Balaenoptera ricei. Next base: position 47,767,428 of record NC_082639.1, read on the forward strand.
ACCCCGAGTGGTCATTTTAAAATCATTTAAGCACTACTATCACTCATCTGCCAGTGGAGAGAATAGAGGCTCAGAAAGAATGCTTAGATCACTCAGAGTCTCTTAGTCCACCCCAAAGGGCCTAAATCCCTAATTTAACTTTGCAAATTGGTTTCATCCATATATGAATTTCATTAGTGGAAAAAAAAAAAAAACCACGATAAGCAGCCGTTTAAAAGATAAGATTCCATTTTCATGTTTTTCAAAAAGAATTAAGCTCATGTCATGTGGCTGGAAGGCCCGGACGGCCCCTTAAAGAAAAAAAAAATGTACCATGAACTCCACAGTGTTTCAGTGACTTTGGTCCAGACTGGCAGCGATAAAAATGCTCACTTTCTAAAAAGTGTATTTATGTATCACTGTGCATACACACATGGATTTATTTGCTTTTATTCTTTGGATTTATTTGAATTCTACGGCTATTTATTTTGTGACCCCACCCCCCCACACACAACTGCTTCCTGCTAGAACAACAATTTACTTTATCAAATTCATACTGGTGCTTTGAAAAGAAAGCCCAGCCGCACACCACAGCGTTGTGCCTGACCTTCGGAGAGTAAACACAGAGGGGCCCTGGAAGGCAACAACTATTAGCTCTTGAAACTCGGTCTCTGCGATGGAGAAGAGGAAGAAAGGGAAACAGGGAATCCATGTCCCGGCTTAGAGATGGCAAGTGCAGTTAGCTGATCTTCTTGGGTTTGGGGCTGGGAGAGAAAAGATATCACGTGGGCCTGAGCCGTCTTCATTCCACTGCCTACACATTTTGAAATGTGGCCAAGTTGGCTACGAAAAGGAGCTGTGAAGCCAGCAGCATGATATTAATAGTCCACTTTTAAAGTTCCATGCATCGTGACAAACACCGTTAGCTTCACATCTGAGCCCGGTCACAGTCTCTGTGGTGCCGAGGAGCCAAAGCGTTGCTAATAAAAGGAAGGGAACAGACCCCAAGTTCCTTACATTTGTGTTCCGCTCTTAAGGCCCCCAGCTTCTATTTTTACTAGTGTTCACATGATAGGCCTGTAAAACATATGTTCCTAAGGACAATAAAACACATATAAAAGAGCTGTGGAGTCAGACTGAACTCGGTTAATGATCTCAACCCTGCTCCCTACTACTTGAGCAAGTTACTTTCCACCTCCAAACCCCCCCTCTCATCTGCTCAATGGGAAAAACAAAATCTTGCTTTGGGATTGCTGGGAGGATATAATAATGTATTCGTTCATTCATTCATTCAACAAATATTTATTGAGTCTTAAATATGCCTACTAAGTACAAGGACTACAAAGATGACACAAGCCCTGCCCTCAGGAAGTTTACAATCTAGCAGGGGAAGACACATATCATGGAATAAAATCAGTACAGGAAGTTGTTTTAGTTGGAAGAAACCAGGCAACAGCACGGGGTAGTGTCAGCACCGAGTCTGGCACACACTGTGGACACTCAAAAACGCTAAAAGGAAGAAGGAGGGGAAAGTCCCACAGAGAAGGTTAGGAAAGAAAATCTGTCTGGTCAGTTCCTCTGTACTCTTAACCTGGGAACAATCCAAATCCTTTTCCTTCCTTCCTTGTCCAAGGCTTGGGGAGGGTTTCCGGTTCCAATTATGTGAATGATGACCACAAACAGACAAGAAGTTGGATCGGAATATGGTCCATTTTATTTTCTTGAAAGGCGTGGAGACAGCATTTAGAAAACCCAGTGGCCTTTTTTGTCTCCCCTACAAACTTGTGGTATGATTGGGGGTGATGCCAGTCAAATCTTGACTTGGCTCCGGGAAAAGAATAACCTCAGATCCCCTTCAGTTGATGGGAAAAGCATGAACATGTCCCCCCAATGGGGCAGCCAGCCCTCAAGAGACATAACACCATGCCTTGCCTCTCCACGACAGAGAAGAGGCATTCTTTTCCAAAACAGGATCTCCATTTCCAACGTTGGCACCATCTTTATTACCAATCACTACAGTCCCTGATCATTTCATTTTAAGAAAATTCCCAGTGCTAGCCACTGGGAATCAAGGGGTAAGTACATCAAAGTACAGTACCTGCCCTCAAGAGGTGCATGGTGTTGTAAGAAAGTCATGAAAACAAGTGCACTAAAACATTTTTAGTGTGAGGACTGATGGATGTAGAGAGTACAGCGAGGGCACAAAAGAACACTCTACTAGAGACACTAAAGATGGCCCGGATGGGAGGCTTAATTTGACCCTTATGTGAGTCGTAGGTTTCTGGGGTCCAGGGGCTAAATACACTCATAAAAACAGTGTAGTTTAGGGACTGCAGTAGGCCATCAACAAAACTGATGGCCATTGTCATCACGAGAATACAATTTTAAGTTTGGCTACAGAGCTGGGAGAGAGACACAAGGTACCAAGGATCCCCACATAAACTGTGGCAAATCTGACAAACCTGCTGCCTGTTCTGTTCTCAGCACTGATGGGGCTACTGAGTTGGAGTCCCAACCTTCCAGTGGCCCAAAGGCCAACAGGAGGAGCAGTCATAAAAGCTAACACGTTAAGTCACCCTAAGGTTCAAAGGGATTCAAGTGACTTACCAGAGTCCCTCTGTCAGCGGTAGTGGTGGACAGGACTCAAATGCTCTGACTCCTGGGTGCTTTCTAAAGTAAATGAGTCACTTAAAATAGAGGGAAGGAGGCACCTATGAGTTTAATACATTAATTGAAGCCCAGCAAATCTCATGGGCTTTGAAGAAGAAAATGCTTTGTTTGGAACAGTCAAGGCAACAGCACTGGCTCCTGCTCCCTGAACATTCACTGTGCTCCACACACGACAGTACTGAATATAATGAAAACTCCGAAGCCAATATCCTGGAATTTAGATTTATCTATAATGAAAGGTACATTACAAGCTTTCTGCAAAGCAGAACCAAAATGTATGTAAATACACACACACACACACACACACACACACACACACACACACGCTATCTGGTGATTCTAGACCTCAACTCAAGCATTTCTCCTTCTTTTAATCAAGGATCAATTAACTTCCTAAACCTCCAGGGACCTCTTGGGATGTGTAGGCTGCAGAGGAGGCGAAATACGAACTCACTGACAAACACTTAATGGGCAGAAAATCAAAGCATGAAGAAAAGCCCCTGTGTTGGGTTCAGGCCTTTGAAAGTTCTTGGGCTTTGAAAAACGAACACTCGGGCAGGTTGGGCGGTTTGGGGGTGGGGTGTAAGAAAACATGGGATAAGTTTCCGTGGCCCACCCATTGATAAAGTCATGTGGGAAGTGTTACCAAAGTGACCCAGCCCCAGAGCCCTGCTCCCTCCAGCCACAGCTTCAAGTTGGTGCAAAATTAAACACAGCCTCCTGCTCTCAAAGTGCTTTTTAGAAAGCTCTTGTGAGGGTAGGAAAAGAGTGGGGGTGGGAGAGTGAATGAGAAATTTTTGCACTTTTGCATGACCGAAATCAGAGCATCGGGGAGAGATTTTCCCATCGCTCCTATGGACCATGTCCTTCAAGTGCCTTTTCCAGAGTTGTCCAACTTTCTACTTCACCAGAGCTGTAGTTACCTTAAAATAAGACAAGTCGAGCATCTGTGTGAGTGATAATTAAACTAATATCTGCAGAAAGCCTACATATCTGCTCACAAAATAATACTGGCTATAGAATCTGTGTGTAGGTATCAAGCACAGTCTAGTGGCTCAAATGATTCTGTGACAGGAATTTATGCATCTTACCTACGGTATAGAGTTCTACCAACTTTACTGTTTTACTCACTTTACAAGTGAAAAATTAAGGCTCAGAAAGTTTAAGCAGCTCATCTGAAATCAAAGCAAGTAAATGGCACCAATTTGGCCCAGATGTTAGAAGCACAGATGGACGACGCCGGGCTTCTGCTTTCAAGGAGTTTAGAATCTAATTAGGAATTAATGTATTTTCATCACCACAACAGCTCTGAAAAGTTACAGGCCATTATTTTCATTTGCACCCAACAGAAAACTGAAACCAGTAGTTTTGTAACGTGGCCAGGGTTCCCAAGTGAGTCCATTGGTTGCTGGGATTTGAACCCAGATCTGTCTTTCTTTTGGCTCATGTTTTCTTACTCCATGACCTGACCCTCCCTTTCTTTATAAATGTCTTCCCTGTTAAAATATGACCACCTGATTTTTTTTTTAATCACTTAAGGCCAGAATGGTCAGCCCAACTACTACTTAGAGGTTCAAAATACAAATATTTATGTTGCTTGTAAGTGACAAGGTTTCTATTTAAAGTAATTAATTGCTACTTGTCTTAGAAGTGTGCAAACTTTCTTTAGTTTACGATATTTGTCCAGATTTCTAGACTGGACACAATCCAAATGAGACAAACTAAGTTTACTATGAATGCATTTCCCACCTTTGAAAGAGGCTGCCATGAAAAACACTTGCTGTTGGCTGGTGTGAACATGCAGTATTCTGGGTCTAGAGGTTCTCTTTGACAAATGCTCAGTTCTTCGGTACTGGAAAGTTCAGGCCCTTTCTTTACAAAAAGAAGACTGTCAGAACTCAAAGCAACCACATGGCAGAAATGAAGAAAGGAATGGCAGATCCAATCCTGCTCCCTGGGTTTCCTGAGCCCAAGTCCTTGGTCTCAGTTGGATTCCACAAGCATGTATAGACAATTCCTGAGTATAGTTTCTGGGCACTGTGTGAGGGGCTCAGGACACAACCTTGAGCACTGTTTTTGAGTTCCTCAAATTTGGAAAAATCTCAGGTTCCATGACAAAGAGACACCTGTCTTTAGTCTAATCGTGGGCATGAAAAAGGACTTTGAATGATCTTTCTTATTTGAAAGGGCTTAAAATAAAAACATTTTATCCCTTAAAATAAATAACATCAGCCACCTTAAAACCCCCAGCTCTGGCTGTTTTGGCTTTTGCAGTTGGATTTCTAAAGGGCTGCCATATCCACCAAGAACTAAAAAATCAACCAACAGCCCATGACTCATACCTTTCACTGAGAGAATTCCAGACCTCTTTTGTTGCCATTATGTATTTCACAAACGAGAGATTTTATTTCTAGTACTACACGACTACTAGAGCCTGAAGAACTAACAATTCCTCTGCCCCAGGTAAAACTGGGTCACTTCCCAAGACCTCCTTCCTCTCTTTTGATCCCTCTTTTAAAAGGGTGAGAGTAAATTTACATTCATTGGGCACCTATTATGTGCCAGGAGGTTTGGATATATCAATTGATTTAACTCTCCAAACAATCCTCTAAATTAATTATCAGTCTATAGCCAAAGCACTGAGGGTCAGAGATTATAATTTGCCTCAGTGCCCACTATGCTGATAAGAGGTGTAACCAGAGTATGTAATAGAATACTCTGACTCTAAAGTTCATTCAGAGACAGGGCCAGTTAGCCTTTATCCTTAAGTATACATGAACTCTGTCTATGCAGATTATTCACAAAGCTACAAAGCTCCAGAAAGTGTAGGTTGACCTTGAACAAGGATAAAAAAGCAAGGCTCCTCCTTAGATGCTGAGATGGATTTGTACAGATCCGGCCACTCTCCTGCCTCAGTCTCCCTTATGACCCAGATGTGTTCATTTGCAATACACTGCCCAGAACTAGTACAGAGCAAGAATCACATGCGTGCAGAGGGTTTTACGGCTCTTACATAAATGATCACCTCTGATCTTCCTGACAACTCTGAGAAGTAATGTTTTTAACATCTGGATTAAAGTACCACTGGCAGACTCTGATTCAGGACCTAAATATAAATATCTTTTCTACAAAGGAGTCACTCAGCTACGTAACCCACTCTGGCAGAGTTACTTTTTTCCAATTTAACCAGGAGCTTCGGAGTCAGGCAGACAGGATTCCACTTCTATCACCTGTCATGCTTACTGCGTGACCTTGGGCATGTCAGTTTACCTCTCTGAACTCCACCTGCATCATTGTGCAACTGGCCTTTGTGTAATAGTTCCCAACATAAAGAGTGGACTGAGGACTAACTGGGACAATTTATAAAACAACCAGTAATCGCTGGGCTCCATAAATGTTAATTCTTCTGTATGTGACAAGAAGCCATGGAAAGCTTTTAAGCAGGGATAAGATGTGATCAGAGTTCGGTCAAAAGCCACGGGCCCACCAGCCTCTTCCCCAGTGCAATCTGATCCCACGGGAAAAGCATGCTCATAAAATCCTTTAATTCCAGGGACTTCTTGGGATTGTGTAAACAGAAGGGGCTTTGATAGTGGTTAGCAGGACCTGGCACCCTGACACAGAGAAGAAATATCACAGCAGGAACCCTGCCCCATATTCTCAAAGATCACAGGAGGCTGAATGGGAGGTAAGTCTATAATAAGGGTGAAAAAACATTTCTCCTTATTTTTCCAACAGTTAAACATACATTCGTCAGCAGTGTGCTCCCATCCAAGCCATGCTATCCAGGTGTACACAAAACACCAGGTTCACGTGGCGGTAAAATAAACAATATGGAGACTGGCAGGACATCAGACACCTGGGAGGGCCAAAGATCGAGATAGTCAAAAGGCAAGACCGGAGCCAGATGCAGTGCCAAAAATGAAGAGCTGAAGCATTACTGGAGGCCTTACGAGAACAAAGTCACGCGGGTAGGATATCCAAGGCCGTCAGGGTATTCCAAGTTAACCCATCAGGCTACACGGTCCTACCAAGTTCTAGGTTGAAGGTGACACATTGGCAGTGCATGGCCGAACCTGGCCTGCAGAGATGTTCTGCTTGGCCAACCCAGTGTTTAAGATTTTTAAAATTCGTTGTCAACATTTAATAACAAGAGGTCTCACATAACATTCAGATTTCAGCTTCTTAAGCCAGCTCTACCGCCCTGTGGCAATCAGTGCAGGCAGTCGTAACTGGCTGCACAGATTCTCCAGGGCACCATCATGTCCTAGTGTCTCCCTGACACCAAGGCTGTGCCTCAGTTCCATTCCCATTGAGCTTGTACTGTCAATCTTCCTATACCTGGTCTACTTCAGTCATCTGTGTTAACTACCTGGCCCCTGGAGACATTTGGCTTTTCCATCCCTACTCTAGAGAACATAAAGTCCTTGGCTGAAGCCATAAAAATAGAAATAATGAACTCTTGATTCAACAATGTCCTCCATGATAAGTAATGGCTACATTAGACATATATGGATGAGTACGTGCATGTGCATATGTCTTAAACTTAACCAAAGACTGTGCCTCCTATCAACGTTTTCAAATCCAAAAATTGTGTCAAGTCATCACTGCAAGGCAGCTAATAACATTTGCATTTCAGACATGAGGAAACTGAGGCTCAGAAGCTACGTGACTTGCCAAAGTTCTCATAGTTAGTAACATGAATGAGGGTTGCTCTTGCACTGTTGGTGGGAATGTAGATTGATACAGCCACTATGGAGAACAGTATGGAGGTTCCTTAAAAAACTAAAAATAGAACTACCATATGACCCAGCAATCCCACTATTGGGCATATACCCTGAGAAAATCATAATTCAAAAAGAGTCATGTACCACAATGTTCACTGCAGCTCTATTTACAGTAGCCAGGACACAGAAGCAACCTAAGTGTCCATCGACAGATGAATGGATAAAGAAGATGTGGCACATATATACAATGGAATATTACTCAGCCATGAAAAGAAATGAAACTGAGTTATTTGTAGTGAGGTGGATGGAGTTAGAGTCTGTCATACAGAGTGAAGTAAGTCAGAAAGAGAAAAACAAATACCGTATGCTAACACATATATATGGAATCTAAAAAAAAAAAAAAAAAGGTTATGAAGAACCTAGGTGCAGGACAGGAATAATGACGCAGACGTAGAGAATGGACTTGAGGACACGGGGAGGGGGAAGGGTAAGCTGGGACGAAGTGAGAGAGTGGCATGGACATATATACACTACCAAATGTAAAATAGATAGCTAGTGGGAAGCAGCCGCATAGCACAGGGAGATCAGCTCGGTGCTTTGTGACCACCTAGAGGGGTGGGATAGGGAGGGTGGGAGGGAGACCCAAGAGGGAGGGGATACGGGGATATATGTATATGTATAGCTGATTCACTTTGCTATAAAGCAGAAACTAACACACCATTGTACAGCAATTATATTCCAATAAAGATGTTTAAAAAGAAAAAAAAATGAATGAGGGTTGGAAGCCAAGGCTTGTTGAACTACAAAGGCCTTAGCAAGTTTATTCCATGAGGCTGGTGGTAGGGCCAGAATGAATCTGCCTTACTGGCCAGTTAAACAATGTGGACGTGTTAATAAATTACATGGTTATGCTTCAGAAGAAAGAAGTGGACCCAACTTACACACGTCTATGTGATACTAAGTAAAGGTATCCGAGTGTTCTATTTTTCAAGGCAATAGTATTAAAATGAAAACAAAGCCTCTTCCTGATAGAAGCTCATTCATTCTAAAAAGTCAAAGCCAAGTGAGAAGGAATTTACAAATTAAAATCCACCAGATAATTGTTGGTATAACAAACTTTACTCTAGTGGAGTCAGGAACATTTCAGTAATACACTGGTAAAATTTTGGAACTACAAGAGATCTGAGGTGTCATTTATTCCATTTACTAGCTGGGAAGGCTGAGACCCACCACCCCCTAGCACTGTAATGACTCTTTTCTGGTAAGTCTCCTCACTAGCTGAGAGTCTCTTCAGAAAAGGGTCCATATTTTATTCATCTCTGTATCCCCAGCACAAAGAAAAATTCCTGGCACTTAGTGGGTGTTCAACGCATGGCTACTGAATAATTGTATAGGAAACAGACTAAAATTCCGAGGATATGGCTCCGCCCCCAATACACTCTATGACCCCCCCACTTAGATTCTCCCCGACACCTCCCCCTGTTTCTGAATTTAATCTAATCTCTCTCATATCCCCAAATCCTGTTTTTTTAACACAATCTCCCAAAGCAACACAGTACCACATACCCTCACAAAGAGCAGACAATTGCACCAGGAGTAAATTATGGAGAACCCAACCAGCTTCAAGTCTCAGATGAGTGGTTGAACTGGATGATCTTTAAGACACTTAATCTTCAGAGTTCCCCAGACATTTAGGTAGTGACACTATCAGAAGATACTTGCAAGGGGTAAACTGAGGAGAGGCTGCTGCTCAGTGATTCAGTGCCACACCCACCCTACCTTGCAGGCCAGGGGCTAAAGGATCTTTTTTTTTTTTTTTAACATCTTTATTGGAGTATAATTGCTTTACAATGGTGTGTTAGTTTCTGCTGTATAACAAAGTAAATCAGTTATACATATACATATGTTCCCATATCTCCTCCCTCTTGCGTCTCCCCCCCTCCCACTCTCCCTATCCCACCCCACCAGGTGGTCAAAAAGCACCCAGCTGATCTCCCTGTGCTATGCGGCTGCTTCCCACTAGCTATCTATTTTACATTTGGTAGTGTATATATGTCCATGCCACTCTCTCACTTTGTCACAGCTTACCCTTCCCCCTCCCCGTGTCCTCAAGTCCATTCTCTAGTAGGTCTGTGTCTTTATTCCCATCTTGCCACTAGGTTCTTCACGACCTTTTTGTTTTTTTTCCTTAGATTCCATATATATGTGTTAGCATACGGTATTTGTTTTTCTCTTTCTGACTTACTTCACTCTGTATGACAGACTCTAACTCCATCCACCTCACTACAAATAACTCCATTTCGTTTCTTTTTATGGCTGAGTAATATTCCATTGTATATATGTGCCACATCTTCTTTATCCATTCATCCGATGATGGACACTTAGGTTGCTTCCATGTCCTGGCTATTGTAAATAGAGCTGCAATGAACATTTTGGTACATGACTCTTTTTGAATTATGGTTTTCTCAGGGTATATGCCCAGTAGTGGGATTGCTGGGTCGTATGGTAGTTCTAGTTTTAGTTTTTTAAGGAACCTCCATACTGTTCTCCATAGTGGCTGTATCAATTTACATTCCCACCACCAGTGCAAGAGGGTTCCCTTTTCTCCACACCCTCTCCAGCATTTATTGTTTCTAAATTTTTTGATGATGGCCATTCCGACCGGTGTGAGGTGGTACCTCATTGTAGTTTTGATTTGCATTTCTCTAATGATTAATGATTTTCAGCACACCCCGACCTAACCCATTTGCTGTGATCCTCTTGGGAATCTCTGCCACGAAGAAAGTTCCCAGTAAGAGGAAGGGCACAGATTTCAAGAAAGCAACAGACCCGGATTTGAAAACCAGGTTTGCCACTTATCATGTAGGCAATCTTCAGCAAATTGCTTAACTTCTCTGGGCCCCAACTATAAAAAGAGGACGCCAAGAGCCACTCTGAAGAGCTGTGAGGATGAAATACCTTACCTTACGGTAGGTATTTAACAAAGGTTCGTTCCCTGCACTCCCAGTCTGAAAATCGACTCTCAGGCTGTTTCCATGCCAATCAACCGGCTTGACTGGTTTCCTCAAGAAGGTCGCCTGACCAACCTGGACACCGCTGTGTCCGCTCAGACAAGGACTGTCACTCGAGCTGCGCAAGACTGGAGCAATTCCAGTGCGCGGTGGAGAAGACAGCCCTCACCCCAGGAGCATATTCCCCACTCCCAGCCCTGTCAATGTTCCTTTTGTAAAACACAGAAACCTTCTTCAAATCTGACAGCTGCCACCTGCACAAATAATTCGGGGATGTAATTTTGTAACTGAATACAAGCCCTGAAAGCTGAAAAGTTTGAAGTCCAAAATAATCCCTTTGACCTTCTGCCTAAACACTCACTAATCACTTTTTAATTTGTAGTTTATTTCCTCTCTCTGTGCTGTCCTTCTAGGCTATATTTTCATTTTAGACATATCCCGGGAGTGAATGGCATTACAGAACACCTGATTAAAGTACAAGTCAAACTTCTCTCCCAGACATCTGAGGCTTGGTGCATGCCCCACTGAGTCCTCCAAATTGCAATGGGTGGCAAGAAAGTGAAGGAGAAAAAGCCTGTTTTGAAGGAGGAAACTCCTCACTGAGAGAATTATGAGCTACAAAAATGAATAAGAAGTGGTCCCTGCCCTCTAAGAAAGCATACCCTGGGGACAACTGCCCATGATGCCACATGACAGGAACTTGCACGGAGGCATTTCTAAAATATTCAGGGAGCACGGAAGATGCCCTTTAGCACATGACTCAGCAGCCAATAGGTATGCAATACCAGTTTATAGACTAGCTCAATAAATGCATTTCAAAGATTCCTTGCTGTTATTTGAATGCTAATGATGTACTTAAAGCAATACAAAAAAAAAACAGAAAGAAAAATCCAGAACTGGAAAGTCTCCCCCACCCCCAAAAAACTGCTTCAGAGTTTCACCCTCATCCCCTACCCACCTCTTACTCTTGAGGCAAAATGAGAAAAGTAGTTTGAGGAAGCCTATCTAATTCCTAACACATAGATGCTGAAAAGATGCTAAACAGGAAAAACTGAGAGTTAGAAATGTTATTCAATCCAGAAGAAATTTCTTCCTTGGAGGAAAAAGATTTCTAACTTAATTATCACTAGGATCGCTATAAATTATAGTAAGTTGAAGGCAGATAGATACATTGGGGTCATTCTACTTTGTTCTAGTAAATTAGCCAACCTTTCACCTACTGAGCAAGAAAGAGTCTCAAGTAGTCTGAGCTGGGTCAGCTCAGCCAATATTCTGGAAGGAAAATGATCTCCACACTAGTTTTTGATTCAGTGAAGTAATGCCTGGTAGCAATAAGATAGCACAAGTGAGTTTGGGGCATTTAGTCAAAGTTTCTCTAGCCAAGGCCACCTTAAAAACAAATACTAACCAATGGTAACTGATAATAAAAACTTGTATTCATCAGTATTAACTCTGCTGCTAACTAACTATATCATTGCACTTCTGCTCTCTTGGGCTCTATTTCTTCATGTGCAAAATGAAAGAGGTGGTCTTACCAGGTGTCTTATGGACCTTCCAAAGTTTTCACCTTTCTCCAAGGAGTGCAGGGCATCGTCTGAACAAACTGAAGGCTTTCTTTCCACGGCATCTTTACAGAGCAGATGGGCATCACCTCCTGCCCACTATCCCGGCTGGGGTAACTGGGGAGCAGGCTACTTTAAGTTTGTGAATGTAGCCTGGCCAAGCAAAGCCTTCCAGGGTTCAAGGATTTAGGTGCCTTTGACTGGACCTCAGAAGGGGTACTTCTCGTAAATGGGTCGGCCCTCCCGAGGTAGAAACCCTTGTGCTCTGGGGCCGCCCTTGGTGGCTCTGGCAGAGAGCCCCGCCCCTCCCTCACCAGGATCAGGGAAACAAAATGTGGTCATCCAGATGCACGTGGGAGAGCGGGGTGCAGGCAAGAACTCCTAGGTGGCTTGCCATAGTAACCCTATCGTTCCAGAGGGAAGCTCTTTCGCCAGAACTCTCCAGGAAGCCACTGCTCCATGATGCATTTTTCAGCTGTGGAGAGAAAAGGGTAGTTCCTGGGATGTTTCTTCCACGGTTCTGGAAGCCAGGCCCTTAATCCTTGCAAAGCAGCAAGGAGCCAGCTTCTCTCAGAAGGACAGAACGTCTAGAGCCCTTCTTCCAAATAGAAACATAAAAACTCCTCAACATCCCCTTTGCAACCTCTCAAAGTGAATGAATCAGGAAAAGGGGGAGTAGAAGGTGTTGAAGCCCAAGGAGGGGGCTTTGAGACCTTCCCTGCAACCCTCCTCTCCTCATGACCCTGCCCACCTGACCTCTCTATTGCAGTAAATTACAAAGCCCGTACTGTTCTCTCTGCCTATCCTCTCCCGCCTGTCCCACCCGCATCACCACCCCCGACACACACATACACTTTCTTCAAAGGGCGAAATGCCAAATAACATTATTCTCCTTCACCATAGTATCGCCATGAGAGCTGCCTGGTATGTCTGCCTGAAAAATGGAAGGTTTTCATAGAAATCTCGGCCTCCACTACAGCTCTCCCTTTGTGGAAATGCACTTGGAAAAAAATGGAAGGAGGCCCCACTGGAACCTAATTGGGCAGACAAGAGCAGAGGGCAAGGCCCCTGGAATTGCTCAAAGGCCCCAGGAATACCTGACTGCGCCTTTGGCAGCCAGTCAGAGGCCTTCGCACTCCTGCAAAGCCACCCTCTGCAGCCCCGCTCGGTCCCTCTGCACAGCGTGGCTCTCTGTGATGGCAGCCTCACCTCCTGAGCAGGGACCCTATTATATAATCTGAGGAGGAAGGGGAGCACTTACAGTACATATATCACCCAGGGATGCAAACAAGTATTCCCGTGCAGGATGTGGGTCTCAGAAAAACCCTTACACTGCCCAGATTCATCAACTGAGCACCAAGAAAAATTAAAAAGGGTCTTCCAGCTTTGGTTTGGTTTGGAGCGAGCAGACCCAGGTACGAGTCCCTCCCCTCTCCGCCAGGTGTAGTGGTGTGACCCTGGACTAATGAGTTCTCAGGACCTCCACGTCCTCATTGGCAAAACATGTCATGCAGTTTGGAAGGGCTGCTGGGAGGATTTCCTGAGATGGTGTGTCATTCAGCCCAGCTCTAGCAGATGCGCTCTTAACGTTTCTTCCTTCCCCTGCAAGCGCACAAAGGGGAGGGGGACAGATGCCTAAGGATAGGACAGGATCCATGAGAAACCATCTCTCCTATCAGGCACCAAGGACTGCTGAGAGCAGAGCTGCATATATGGTCTCCAGCCTGTCCATCAAGATGACAGAATGGGTCTTGGGGAATTAATTATTCCACAAACTCGCCCTCCACAAATCCCATCCAAAGGAATGGTTTGATGCCTTTTAGTACACTGACTATACAAAATACTGAAAGAGCAGTGCGCTTCAAAAGCCTCACAAAAACCCAGGCCTGGGTTTGGCAGGAGTTCCTCAGCCACTGGGTTTTTCTGTGTGTGGTTTATAATAACATGCAAACCTGATGCCAGGTCCTAATCTATTAAGGGACTGCCAATTAGCAGGAGGCTTAGAGCTGCAGGTTTGAGCACTGGGGAGCAGGTCTAATTAGGCTTGCAAATCATTTCTATCCATCGCCCCTCTCCATCTGACCCAGGCTATACTGGCCAATTGTTCTGCATATAGCCTTTCTGTATTCCTTTGCACACAGCTCTTTGTGTGTGTGTTTGTTTTAAGGTTCCAGGCCTGAAGGCCAGTGCTTATTTTCATGTCTGTCTTTAAGGGTGACATGGGAGATCGAACAATGTTATCCTCTGGAGAGTGACTCTCAGATTTGGCCAATCATCCAAACCATCAGGGGCACTTATTAAAAAACACATTCCAGGCACTGCCCAGAACCCACTCAATAACTCAATCAGAATTTCTGCGGCGAGGGCCTGAGAATTCTCCTTTTATAATAAGACCTTGAGATGATTCTATCCCAAGGTGATCTGGGAATCACTACTCTAAAAAGTAAAGACCGTTTCATGTTTGAATTCAAGGGGTTTTACAATGGAATTTTTATATGCACACACCAAATAAACAAAATTTTAAAGCATATTGAATATCAAAGGTTTACTGAGCGCCTATTTTGTGCTGGGACTGGGAAATACTGAGATGAATAAAACAGGGCTCCTGCCCTCAAAGAGCTCCCCTATTTAGGGGGCTGGTAACATTCCCATAGAAACCCCATCTTTCCTACTAGGGGTCCCCACCTGCAAGCCTCCTCTCACTTTCTCTTCTGCCTCGTTGTGAATCTAGTTTTCCAATGTCTTTGCCAAAACAGCTCTGAAAAAGAAACAGAACGATTTCAGACACCAAACATCAGAGGCCTATCTTAGAAGGGGAGAAAAAAAACCTACGAAACATATGGTTTCAAGATACAGGAGAAAATATGTGGTTTAGGACTGCCTGGTCTGAGATAGAAGCAGAGTGGGGAGTGACATTAGGGGGCCTCTGTACAGCAGAATAAGCCCAGGGCTGGGTCTTGGAGCCCAACATTGGATTCTTCAGTGTCTTCAGAAAGTCCCTTTTCCTCGCCAAGCCCCCTTATCTATTAAAGAGGGGAGCCTGCACTACTCGGTTATATCCCAAAGCATATTTGGCACAAATTGTTCTCCCTGGAGACTTCATCAGAGTTCACTTTTGAATTTCAACAGGGAGATGTACAACCTAGAAGAACCAGAGTTCTCCAGAGCCCTTGCTAAGAAAAAAGCTAGCCTAAATGGTCTCTAACCAGCTCCAAAATTATGTTTTGAGGGTATGTCTTTCCAACAAGACTGATTTCCTAGCCAGCAGGGACGGTGTTTCTTATTCATCCTCTACACATTGCTGGGTGCACAGCAGACACTCAAAATAAAGGAATACGTTTGGGGTAGACAGTATGGCCAAGTTGTGTTTGAGAAAGAGCACCCTGGCGGCCATGGGGAAGAGGGACTGGAGAACAGGTCTTTACATCTAAAGCTCCCTGCTCACTGACACATGACAAGCATCTTCCCAAGGTAAAACCTTCTGCATTCTCTAGACACATCCCCATCCGCCCTGAATAAGATGTATGAAAGCTTCTCACAGCCTGGATGCCAAGCTAGGTCCCGGACAGCACAACTCAAATAAACACTGCCTCCTCTCCAGGAGAGGCTGGGGCTGTTCCCCTCCTTGCTTGCTACACCTCTCTGAAACTCATTGCTAGTCTCAGGTTATCTTAACGCACAGCACTATTCAAAAGCATAACTAGGTCTAGACGAGAAGTATGAGGCTAAAGGGGGTGGCAATCCATCTGTTGGCTACTGAAGCACATGGCAAAGAGTAGCATGGTACAGCTCCACGTGTGTGTATTCTGGAGTCAGACACACCTGGGTCCTGTCTCCACCTTAAACATGCCAGTTAACTTCTCATAGGGATATGACATAAAAAAGATACTGTGTGAGAAAAATGTTTCATACAATGCCTAGCACACTGAAATGCTCAGTCGGTGTTACTGGTGTCATGAATATGGGATGGTGTGTCTTCTGTAAGAAGGAGAGAGACAAGTGTTATCTTGGCCAATAAGAAGTCTACTATGTACTTCACAAAGAGTTACTGAGTGTGTATCATGAACGTCACCAAGCCTTTGGGTTTTTTATGAGATGGGAGTGGGTGACCGACAATACAGACTATCAAGAAAAGCACGGGCTTTTGGGGTTAAATGGATTTGCTTTTGAAGTTTGGATCTGCCTCTTTTTAGTCCTGTGACATTGGGTAAGCTGCTAACCTCTCCAGGCCATCTGTAACATGGGGCCAGTGGAGGGGTTACTACGAAGTTTAGAGGTACAGTATCATATACAGAGTGCACTCAACTCATGAAGCTATGGTTATGGCTCCTGGTTTCCCCACAAAATACATTAGAATGAAGAAAGATGACTAGGGTAGCCCTATGTCCCCACGTGGCAGTTCTTCCTTTCCTGTAAAGCAGGCAAGGGCATCAGTATATGTAGAGTTTTCTAAAATTCCAATGTCTTTTCAAGGCTTGATGATTTCCAGCTAAAGGAAAATAACTGGGGATTTTCTCAGCACTTCATGCTGGTTTGAACGGAATGTCACTTGGATCTTCCTTAGTTCACGCCACACTGTGGACACTATGTGTTCACTTTCTTTTCATTCATTTGTGTGCAATAGATATTTATTATGCACCTATAATGAACAAAGCACAGATGTAAGAGCAACTGGGGAGATGCAGTGATCATAAGTCAAATCGTTTTTTTCTTTAAATTCACGTGAGGAAATTAAGAAGAGTAGTGACTTGCCCAAGTGCACTCAGTGACAAAGAGACACAGGTACAGGTATCCATGCGCTGTACAACTGCACCATGACTGGCTACATTAGCCGGTTATTGTTATGCTGGTCCTAGCCTTCCCTGGGGCTTAATAGTGTGTGTGTGGGGTGTGTGTGTGTGTGTGTGTGTGTGTGTGTGTGCGTGTGTATGGGGTATGAGTATGTGTGTGTGCAAGTGTGTGTGTGTACGTGTGAGTGTTTGTGTGTGGCTTGCCATAATCACTAATGCAGGAGAAGGAAAATGAAGAACTAAAAGGAATCTACAAAAAAGATAGACAAACAAGATAAAAATTGGTGACCAATATCTAATACTGATTGGTTTTGCTATAAAGTGTGGTCCAGTTGCCAGGGAATTGATGGAGTGCTATAAAGCCTACAGGTCACTGTATTATAAGTACCACTACTTATCTGGTACTTTCAGATAAGAATGGAAGAGTCTGTGCAACAGGTTTAGCAAATGCTTTAGAGCAATAAAACATTTTAACTAAGCATAGTGTGCTGTACTTAACACCATTTTTAAATAACATGATTTACACAGGTTTCATATAGTCAAACTCAGTTAAATTTAGCAGTTAATTACCATCAAACATTGTCTCACGCTAATTAAATTCAGATCAAAGAAATTTTTTTCCCTTTGTTCATGGTATTTTCAAGTCATGGGGAGAAAACAGGATGTGATGATAATGCATCACTACAGATTCACTTAGGCCAAAATTAAAATCTCCAGCTACTTGGCTTGGGTCTCAATTTCCTCATATATAAATGGGGGGTGTTAAGGATTGAATTATGCCCCACCTCAAAAATTTCATATATTGGAGTTCTAACCCCCAGGACCTCCAAGTATAACCTTATTTGGAAGTGGGGTCTTTACAGTAGTAATCAAATTACAGTAACGACGTTAGGGTCAGTCCTAATCCAATATGGCTGGTGACCTGCTGCAAAGGGGATATTTGGACAGAGAGACACGCATACAGGGCAGACAGGGAGAACGCCATGAGAACATGAAGATGGCCATCTACAAGCCAAAGAGAGCAGTCAGGAACAGATCCTTGCCCCACAGCCCACAGGAGGAATCACTCTGCATCACCTCGACTTCAGGCTTCTATCTCCACAGCTCTGAGACAATACATTTCTGCTCTTTAAGCTATCCAGTCTATGGTACTGTCACAGCCGTCCAAGCAAAACAGGGGCAATAGTACCTATACCAGCGTTAAGAGAAGAGAAAGGGAGTGAAAGAGAAATCTATGTGTGATTAAAGGGTGATGCTTAATTCTGAATGATTGTAAAGGGTCATACGGTCAAGTAAAGACAAAATAATTTTCATTATGGTGACTATCAGCAACATAGAAAATTGTATGTAGGACTTCCCTGGTGGCACAGTGGTTAAGAATCTGCCTGCCAATGCAGGAACACGGGTTCAAGCCCTGATCTGGGAAGATCCCACATGCCGCGGAGCAACTAAGCCCATGCGCCACAACTACTGAGCCTGAGCTCTAGAGCCCACAAGCCACAACTACTGAGCCCGTGTGGCGCTACTACTGAAGCCTGCATGTCTAGAGCCCATGCTCTGCAACAAGAGAAGCCACGACAATGAGAAGCCCGCGCACAACAATGAAGAGTAGCCCCCGCTCACCGCAACTAGAGAAAGCCCGCGCACAGCAATGAAGACCCAACACAGCCAAAAATAAATTAAATAAATAAAATATATAAAAAAAGAAAATTGTATGTAGGACTTCCCTGGTGGCACAGTGGTTAAGAATCCTCCTGCCAATGCAGGGGACACGGGTTCAAGCCCTGATCCGGGAAGATTCCCACATGCTGCAGAGCAACTAAGCCCGTGCACCACAACTACTGAGCCTGTGCTCTACAGCCAACGAGCCACAACTACTGAGCCTGCAGGCCACAACTACTGAGCCCACGCGCCTAGAGCCCATGCTCCGCCACAAGAGAAGCCATCGCAATGAGAAGCCCTCACACTGCAACAAAGAGTAGCCCCCGCTCACCGCAACTAGAGAAAAGCCTGCACGCAGCAACGAAGACCCAGCGCAGCCAAAAATAAAATAAATTAAATAAATAAATTATAAAAAAAAAAAGAAATAGAGAAGTAAAAAAAGAAGGTCCCTGCCTCAGATTTCACTGTCAAGGTTCCACATAAACCCACACTTATTCTCTATACCTCTCCAAATATACATAGGAATACAGTATTTTCCCCAAATTTTAATCTACCATACAAATACTCTAATTCAAAGAGCAAGAGAAAAAAAAAAAAAAAAAAAAAACCAAACAGCAAGAGAAAAGCTATGTGTGTGGCCTGGTATCTGTAAACACACCAGAAAGTTTTCTTCTAAATGTTGTTCAATCAACCAATCAGACATTGTCACTTCTCTGATTAAGTCCTGTCATCAAAAACACCACCTTCAGTGGGAATCAAGACATCCCTACATCTGATGACAACATCCAACTAATATTAGGGGAACCTGTATGCAGATTCAAGGCCCTGGCACCTCTGAATTCAAGAATGTTTGCATTGGTTGATCAAGCCTATGTCTGTAAAACTACTGTGTAGGAACAATCAATAGTTAAACTGGCACATAAATAACGCTACAAGGCAGAGAAGGAGTAAGCTTGGATTCTTGACTCTTGGAAGACACGAACATATGGGCTACATTATCGATAAACATTTGGGGCACAGAGCAAACATTTAAGATCACTAATACATGAAAGGCTGTCCCTTTTTGCCTCACATCTTTGAGCCCTTTCTGTTCCAGAAAAATCAGTTTTCCAAATGTACAACCCAAAGCCACTGCGCTTCTTCTACGGTGACGGGTTCCAGCTCCCAGGCTCTCCAGCGTAAGTTCTCCTGCCAGGGGTTCCGCAAAACCCACCCTTTTCCTTCTGTTATTCCTACTCTTGTGTTTCCACACCCCTCCCTCCGTCTCATCAAGCATTTGACAGGAAGTGGGTCTTTTCTGGTCATGGAAGTTTGTGCTTAATAGGTGAAGTTTAGATATATCAAAATGAAGAACAGGGAATTCCCTGGTGGTCCAGTGGTTATGACTCGGTTCACTGCCAGGGCCCAGGTTCAATCCCAGGTCAGGAACTAAGATCCCACAAGCCGCATGGCCAGAAAAAAGAAAAAGGAACAGGAAAAAGAAAAGAAAAAATAAAGAACAGAAAAAAAAAATGAAGAATAGAATCCACCAGAATTTAAATTATTTTCTCTTCCTTAAGCTCCATCATTGAGCTTTCCCCGGTGCTTACAGCCCTTCTCTACCTGAACTGGACTCCTTCTGTTGGTCAGTGTGTTGCTGTTTAGAATATCTGTAAAGGTGAGTATTAGAAGTTTCACTTCAGGGAAGGTCAAATGTAAAATCCTGTGTGCGTGATGGAGGAGAGGAAAGTCATGTGTGCGTGAACACATTGGGAAGTACTTTAAGTTTTGGTTAACTGAATATTGAGCTCCTTGAGCAGGAATTGTGCTGGTTAACTTTATAGCTCCATCAAGCTAGCACGTAGCAGGTGATCAGTAAATATTGCAATTAAGTGAGTGAATGAATGAATTCACGAATGTGGGTGCTTTGGGTCTTGAAAGAAAACCACTGGTCTTCAGGTCAGGCATGTTGCTAGAATGGGAACGTCCACATGTACCTTGGAGGCTCATTTTACTTTTCTGCTCAAAGACATACCACGTTGTTAAGTCCACATTTTAGAGGCATGCCAATGAAGCAGACAGAGGAAAGATAACGGCTTCTGAAAGCAACTTTCGAGGCTTTGGAAAGCAAATCTCACTGTATGGAGAAACTTCATACTTCCTCCCATCCATCTCATAGTCCCTCTTCTCCTCAGAGAGTCCCAGGGCGCTTTTCCAATCCCACATTGCTCTGTGCTGAAGCCAAAGCCCAGTTTCCTGCTTCAAAAGGCCCTTTGTTTGGACTCTATTTCCAAATCAGCGCATCCTGAGCTTGAACCCTCTTGCTTTTGAGAACTCTGATGCCTTGGCAGCAGAAGCCTTTGCCAGCAGGTTTGTGGTCCTCACAGCTTTCAAAATCCTCAGTGTGAGGGTATGTCTATAGCTAAAAACTCTTTTCATGGGAGGAGGGGCAGAGAAAGTATTATTTTAAGAGTTGCAAAAACAACTGCAAATTGACTCTTTAGTCTTTCATTGCTACCATAAGACTGAGAACTTCTTGTTCCATTGTATTCAATTAAAAGGATAGTTTTAATGAACCTTAAATGATATTGGTTCATAGGCTCTGCTCAATCTCTTGGGCAAGTTTTGCCTCAGAACACTGGAATGCATTAAAGACAAATTTCCAACATGTTCTCTCCAAATTGGAAAACACCTTCCTTCAGCAAGCTCAGACAGAAAGGTAACTACATCTGTACAGCTGCTCGATGATTCCCTGGAAGGACTCCAAAGTTATTTTTGGCAGATCAGGTAAACTGCATCTAATCCGTACTCTGTACACTGCACATCCTATAAATCCAGGTAGCACTCTCATTCCTTGTGAAGCTTGCCAACTGTGACAGAAAACAGTTTCTAAACAAAAAGGTTTTAAGGGAGTAGGGTAGAGATTAATGTGGA
Organism: Balaenoptera ricei; assembly: GCF_028023285.1. Classification (NCBI taxonomy): domain Eukaryota; kingdom Metazoa; phylum Chordata; class Mammalia; order Artiodactyla; family Balaenopteridae; genus Balaenoptera; species Balaenoptera ricei. The sequence goes on from NC_082639.1 coordinate 47,788,742, forward strand.
AGAGCCTGCTGTCTGCATCTCCCAATCTTGGGACACTCTGTCAGATAGGAATTGTTGTCCTTATTTTACAGATGAGGAAACTGAAGTTCAGAAAGGTTACAACCCTGGCCTCGGGTTGTAAGCTAGCAAATGGTGGAGCCAAGATTTGAGTCCAGAACTGTCCCCCAGGACACATCCTCTTTCCATTGTGCCACATTGCCTCTGAAAGTTTAACACTTTCTAACTCTTGAGCTTAAACTGTGGGAACTTCTTAGGGTCAATCTCTTTATCTCTCCTCTTATGTCGCAACCCTGTACAGGATTCAGCAATTCAACACGGATCAAGACATCTAACCGTGAAGCCATGTCCTAAGTGTGAAGTCTTTTATATTTGATGACCTCAGCAGAGCTTAAAGATCATCTAACTCAAGTGCCCCATTATTTAGGGAAGGAAAGTTAACCCAAGAGAAAGTAAGTGATTGAAGGTCGCTACCTAGTGTCACAGCTGGAAGGACTTGAAATGAGAAGGTGAAAGTTCCCCAAGGTTGGAGTAGTGAGGGTGTGGGCTGAGCAGAAACCAGACGAGAGATGAATACTCTTTCCCACAGGCAGAGAAGAAGGGGAAGGTGCTGGAAGAGCAAAGGCATGACCCAAGGCCAGAAGGCAGACATCTGTGGGGTGTGTCCAGGAAACAACCAATATGGATGAAGGTGGATGCCAGTGAGAAGACCTGTGTATTCAAAATAAGGCTGGCAGGAACTACAAACTGTTATCAGTAGCTGCCTCTGGGGAGTGGAATTTGGAGGGATGGTGGGAGGGTTATCCACTTTTATAACACAATCATATTTTTGGAATATTTTTTACTGTAAGAGTATATTGCTGTGCTTTGGGATGTTATGTTAAGGTTTTAAAGGCTCTGTAGATTATGACACATGGGGTCATCATCTGATTTGCAGAATAACCAAATCCACAGCATAAAGGGATGTTTTAACATATGGCATATATTCCATTTAAACTTGAACCTGCACAAGGTAAGGGTTTTATTTGCTCTGGATCTTACTCATTTTCTAAGAGACTGAGCTTCTCTGAGCCTAGTTTTCCCATCTATTCAATGGGAGTGGGCAGGGGAAAACGATTGATGCTTAGGCCCCTCCACTCCTGCATTCTAAGATTATTCTAAAGGGTGGTCATTGTACCAATGGTTAGAGCTGAGTGAGGCAGAGGAACCACTCTGCTCAAGAAAGGTCTTCAGTGCAATGCCTTCTTTGACAATGGTGCCTAAGAGCATTCTCCTGAGTTGCCCATCCAAACAACTGTGACGAGACTGCCCCCAGGCCCCCCAGTTCGATTCTGTTACCTCTGTACTGTGTCTGTGTTGTATTTCTAGAGCTGCATCTGATCAGTGTCTCCTCTAGAAGACCCTAGAAGAACTACATCCAATTCATCATTAGACCCCAACAGCAAGCACAGTACTTGGTACATGAAAGGTGCTCAATGAATATTGCTTGAAGTGACGTACCACCACCATTTATTCAGGAGCTTTTAATTATGAAACTGATTGATATGATTATTAATGTTAATAACGACTTACCAGCAGAGTACCAAACATAGCCGATGCTGGGTTAAATTTATAGGAAGGTAGATTTTATATTAACATAATATTCTGAACAATTAGAACTGCTATAAAATTTACCATCACTGAAATTATTAAGCAGAGGCTTGACACTAACCAAGAAAAGATGGTTTAGAGGGATTGCCCCAGATGCGGGTGAAAGTAGGAAGATTGATTAAATGGTCTTGAAGCCTGAGTTTTGAAATAAGATACACAGATCTGGGGTTAATTCCTAGTAACTAACCTCTTCATGCCTCAGTTTTATCATTTATAAAATTGGAGTAATCCGCCCATTCCACAAGGATATCACAGGGATCGAATAAAACACATTAGGTGCTCTGTACTGTTAGTTCCCTTCTCTTCTGAATCAGACATTTTGGTACTACATTCTCAGCCCTCTCAAAATTATGAAAAGCAAGATTAACCCAGATTAATACCTAAAAAGGTAAACATACAAATGTGCAGTGTCCTAGTATACAAAGGGATTGTTTTTAAGTTTTTCCAATGGTAAAAGCTATGAACCAAATACTTTTGAAGGGACAGAATTAAGAAAAAGTACAGCAATATGATCAAACAGAAAAGATATGAAAGGAGAAAATCCTTCCCTTCCTCCTTCAATGTGAACTTCATAATATTTTAAGGAACGGAGATAGAGATTTCAGAGGAAATGCCCAGTTGGACAAAAGAACAAGAGAATTCTCCATGCTGGAAGATTTAACTGTCCCATTTCACAGATGAGACAACAGAGTCACAGAGAGGGAAAGTTACTTGGCTAAAGTGACTCTTTCCCCAACAGGATGTGTCTGCTCTCCTCATTCAGAGCCTCTCCTTAAGGCACCACTAGGATGAGAAAAATCACTCATCCTAAAATACAGCCCTGGCTTTTAGGGTAAGTTCAATTTCTTTTTTAATGGAAGCTATTATGGTTGGTACAAATTCAGTCTGTTGATCAAGTTCAAAACACTGCATGAATGCAAAATTGAACTTAAAATATCTAGCTGCCTTTAGTTAGCTACATACGCCCAATATCTCAGGTTAGTTATTTATTATGGGCTGTTATAAACTCTAGAAAGCGAAGGCTTTTTTCCATTCCATTGCACTGATTTGCAGGAAGTATGTCTTAAGCATCCAGTGTTTAGCTTTATAATTATACTTAATAATAATTCAGCCATTTATAGGAAGAAGAGATACTGTGCCCATGGCTACCTTAGGACTATGGTAGGATAAGCAACAAAAATTTTATTTTTCTTTTTGCTTCTTGTCTATATTTACTAAAATAATCTTTTATTGACATTTTCTTCAATGTCTTGACTTTAATAAAAATTTTCAAGCACCTGTTATATACAAGGGAATCATAATCTATTAAGATGGAACTGTACAAAACCATAAAACAAGCCAAAAAATTTGACACAAGAAAGGTCAATACAAAGTGCTATGATAGCCTGAAGAAGGGCTAATTCTGCCCAGAGGAAATCAGAAAAGTCTTCACAGAGGGGGTGGCGCTTGAATTGATTGTAAGAGGTGAGTAACACGTATCAAGCAAAGAGAAATGATTTGGTGGGAAAGTTCCTGGAAGAGCCACAGAATGGAGATGTCTGGGACAAGGGCATAAAGGGGGGAAGTGGAGGGGGATGGGAAGGGAATGGGGAGCAGAAAGGGTTGGTGTGGGCCAGATTCTGAAGGGTCTCAAATATACTAGTAAGTTTTATTCTGTAGTCCACGAGGGGTCATAAAAATCATGAAGAGAAGGGCCTATGTGATCCGAATTACAGTTTTGAGAAACGATTCCTGTATAGTTACTGCATAAATAATATACGGGGGGACACTATCCCCCTAAAAATAAGATCTGTAAAGGAATGTTTTCAGATATAGGTGTATGACAGCATGCACTTAAAATGGGATAGAAATAGGGAGAATGGAGGAGAGCAGATTCAGAAGACTATATATATATATAGACACATATATATATCCATTGTACAAATATGACTTTACAGTTTCAAAGCATTTTCCTATATATATGTGATACCATACCCTTGGTCTCAATAGCTCCATGAGGTAGGCAGGGAATGAATCATCATCTCCATTTTACCATTCCTAAAGTGGCAGTGATATGCCAGGGATCACCCAGCTAATACAGCAAAGTTGGGAACACAGCCCAGGATCAGTGTGGAGCTGCCTCTTAGACTTTCTAAGACTCTTTAAAATTTCATTTAATGATCAGCTCAAGACCACGTTTTCTGGCCACGTTTTCTCCAAGAATGAATGTGTGTCTATCTTCTCATCTTCTCTCCTACACTTTGAGGGCAGGATCTGCCTCTAGTATTTCTTTGTTATCTCTTTGTATTTATCTCAATAAATACCGAAGGACAGATAAGATGGACAGCTGAGTCCCAGGACTGTTCTCATCTGTAGTTTCCCCCGACCACAGAGGATGATAAATAGGCAATGATCCATTTTCCCCTTGCTTCTGTGAGCATTTCCCATTCATCACCAGTCCACAGTGGAGGAACAGCGCTTGCCATGACTCCTGTGATCTAAGCTGCCTCCTGCCAGCTGCTCTGCATTCTAATTGTGAAGGATCTGGACAAAACGGGCTTGCTCTCAGTCCTGTTTAACTTTTCCATTGGTCTGTGTTTGTCAAAGCTTCATGCCAACTCTGTCAGAAAAAGAAATGCCACAAAACTTCTTTGAGGAAAGGGAAAAAAAGACCTACTTTATACACTTGCTCTCATGCAAATCACACTCCCATTCAAATCCCAGCTGAATAGGAGTCCTGCAATAGCCTGGGAAATACACAGAGCCTCTAACCCAAGTGTAGGCTGCTTCACTCAAATTGTTGCATTTCCCTGCCTTTTTAACTCCTTTGGAGAAAACCGATAGGAAGAATTAACAATACAATCCGAAGTTGCTATCCCCCAAAGTCATGCCATTTCTGTACGAAATCGGCAAAGTAGTCCCCTGCCATGGTTTTCTGCCCTTTTCTTCTCAGGCTCTACAGAATTGGAGTTGGGATGCTCTGTGACATATTTTCAATCAAAGCGGATGCATGGTCCAAGCTACCAGCTCCAAATAGATTCTAGCAAAGCAGTTCCCCTGGAATCTCAGCAAACAGTCTCTGCTAGTGATGAAGTAGCTGAATTATTAATACAATGTGTTATGCCACCCACCAAAAAGAGCTGAGACAGGCAGAGCCGACCAGGTTCTGAGAAAACTGAAATGAACTCCAACCCCCTCCTCCTCCACAGGTTGTTGTGAAATTCAAGCCAGTTAACAAGCCCCTTGCATGACTGCCTGCCAGGGATGTACAGCAAAGTTCATGCCCTTCCCCCTTCCAGCCCAGAGGTTTTGAGTCTAATCTTTATCCTCTAGGAATTTACAAAGAAACAGGCAATACTAAAACGGGCAAAAGGCTTTAACCCGCAAATCACACTTGAACACTTGACAAGGTCTGGTCATTTCATTTTAAAATTTTCTGGCTGGCTTGCTTGCTTCATATGCTTATTATTGAAAATAGCAGTCGGTGCAAATTTCAATGCGAGTCTTCACTGTGGGAGGAAAGAGGAGACATAGGTGCTGGCTGGTTCTTGTCCCAGGCATTCCACCATTTTCCAGATGCAGGAGCCCCAGCAAGTTCCTCGACCTTTCCCAAGGGCAACTGCCGCATCTGTAAAATCAGTTACAGCAGTATCTCCCCTCCACAGTTGCAGGCTTTGATGAGATGCATGAATGTGCCTGACTATAGTGCAAGGGTTCAAAAATGTTCCTTTCCCAGACTTTTTCCTGTTGACATTTGGAGAATGATATCCTGGGTTGGGTGGTTTGGGTGTTTTGTTTTGCGGGCTTTTCAGGGCTGGGGAGCTGAAGAAAGAGCTAGAATGAGAAAAATGAATTGAGGCAAGAAGGATATTTACGTTCAAATTCTCAGATGCATATGTTATCATTTGGTAGAACTATTCAATGAAAGGGATTATTAATTAATAATAAATGTTTGGATTTCACAGCTGAGGTCAACACAACCACAAACAACCAATTTAAAGCAAAATTATAATTAAAAGGTCTTCAACTCCATCAGCGGCCTTTGGAAAATTAAACCCTAAAATCAAGAGGGCTTATTTTCCCCTGGGATTGAAAGCCCTGTATTTTGAATGCTTTGACTCAAGAAGTATACTTTAATTTCCCAGCCAGCCCCAGAGAATTCTGCATTCACACAATGCCTACAGTACAGACCGTCCAAAGCAAAGGTTTACTAGGGTGAGTGGGACCCATCATCCCTCCTGCTGTGGCATTGGAGCCACTCTCTTCAAACAGATTTAAATGAGAAAACTGCTACACAAAAGATTCAAGTATAATAGCCCCCCCGCCTTATTTTCGGGGGATACTTACAAGAGCTCCAGTGGATGCCTGAAACCGTGGGCAGTACCGAACCCTATACGTACCACGAATTTTCCTGTACATACATCGTTATGATAAAGTTTAATTTAAATTAGGCACAGGAAGAGATTAACAACAATGACTAATAAAATAGAACAATTACGATAATATACTGTAATAAAAGTTATGTGAATGTTGTCTCTCTCTCAAAATATCTGCTTGTACTGTAGTCTCCCTTCTCGTGATGATGCGAGATTATAAACTGCCTACGTGATGAGATAAAGTGAAGTAATGACGTAGGTATTGTGACACAGCGTTAGGCTACTATTGACCTTCTGATGATACGTCAGAAGGAGGACCATCTGTATCGGGTGATCCTGGATCATCAAGTCATAACAATGTGGACGGTTGGATGTCAGTAGCTGACCATGTCACCAGTTGGGGATCCTGGCGAGAGATTTGATCACACTACTCAGACAGCGTGCAAGTTAAAACTTATGATTGTTTATTTCTGGAATTTTCCATTTAATATTTCTGGACTGAGGGTAACTGAGAACATGGAAAGGGAAACAGCAGATAAGGGAGGACTACTGTAAGTTGGTGACACCTTTGGAAATATTTTTAAATCTCAGCCTGCCAGAAGTTCCTCCCTTTGATTGCGATACATATGGCTGCTTCAAAAGAAGACACTAGGCATTTAATCAAAATATCCACTAAGGCGAAGATGACAGCAAGACACATGCAAAGATGAGAAAGAATGTACTAGGCCATTCCTCCCTAGAAGCCTACGAAAGTCAAAATGACCAAAACAGCTACTTTGGGCCAGTGTCTAATGAAATCCACTGTGGGGCTGGAAGCACTCCTGCCACTTCCTGTCAGTGGTTGCTAACTTTACAACAATGTGGGTCATTTGTGGGGAAGAGGCCACTGGGGGAAGTTCTATTTACTGCATTTAATGAAGATGCCGCATCCACAGCCACTAACCAGAGAAGCTCACAATTTCTCAGTGTGACCCAAAGGTTACACCAAACCACCAAGACAGCAGACAGAGCCCACGGGACAAACAGGGTCACTAGCAGAGAGACCCATTACTGCTCCCTGATATGAGTGACAAAGGCCTTGTTCAAGTCTCTCCTTCCTTTAAGAAGCCTTCCCAGGATCCAGCGGGCTTCCTCTGCCCTAAATCCACAGAGCTGCTTGCCCATTCTAGAATGTCCAACCTTTTCACCATCAAAGATGCCTTGCAGTTCCTTCTTGACCCTCTGTGACATCTAGAAGATGTCTTTATTTACCAGGTAAACTATATTTAAATCATTTCTCCACTTCTGTTAATCAAAGCATGGGAAGTGTCAATCACATCCCCTGATGAGTGGAAATAACCAGCAAGACCAGAGTGATCTGCCAGTGTCACACCACATTCAGATCACAGCACAGAACGTCAGTGCTTTGACCAGTCCAGGCAGAGGCTGATGTTCTCAGTTAGTCTAGGCAAGTTAATCATTGAAAAATGTACAGGACGTGTTAGGTATTTTTGTTTGAAGTCCTAAAAAGAGCACGAGATGCCCTGTGATTGCCCTAACAGACCTTGGCAGGTCCAGAGAACCCAGGGTGAGAATCATGAGTCTAACTCATTTTGGACAATTCATCACGTGTTGCTGATGTGAAAGCTGGCAGGGAATGGTGGGGAAAACCTGGGCTTCAGAAACACTTGAAGAACAAAAGCAGGAGAGCCTAACAGTTAAGAATGGCCTCAAAGCAAGAGGGAGGAGATATGGGGATATATGTATACATATAACTGAGTCACTTTGTAATACAGCAGAAACTAACACAGCATTGTAAAGCAATTATACTCCAATGAAGATGTTAAAAAAAAAAAAAAGAAGGGCCTCATGAGACAGACTTTTCAGGTCTGACCCCAACTCAAACTCACCTGCTGTGTAACTTCTGGTGAGTTATTTTTTAACGTCTCTGAACCTCAGTTCTGTCAATGGAGAGAATAGTAATAAAGACTTCATAGGCTCATTGGGAGAATTAAATAAGAGAACGCATGCACACTGCTTTGCCCAGTGAGAGGTACATACTTGCACTCAATAAATGTTAGCAATTGTCATTATTTAGTCAGGCTTGCTTGAGTCCAAATCCCAGGCCTAACACATATTAGCTGTGTGAACTTGAGCAAATTATTTACCCTCTCTGAGTTGCAAAACCGGTTATTGACATCTACCTTATTCTGTTATTGCAAAGATTAAGTGAGATATCATCTAAAACTCCTAATAATAAAGGTTGAGTGCCTTTTCCTCACCTTCTTGTATTATATGTGGTTTAATTTTTCACGCACTTATAGCTTAATCTTCACTGTAATTTTCAACTTGACGCTCCAACCAGTTTCTAAAGATCTGTGCTTGAGTCTTATACTCTTTAATATCACCCAGCATCCAGCACATGAATCTAAAAGATGCACAGTAATATTAATTTTTGAGATGATAATCATGTATACAGCCATATCTCCAGGGTGGAAAGGGGATGGGGGGGAAAAAAAAATCAACCTTATCAGGAACTACAGTTCTATTTCATGGTCTTAAAAATATCGTAAGGCTAATCCAAGGAATATAGATTTTTAATATTTGTACTTCTAACTGTTTTCAGGGTACTCTGAAGATCTAAGGCTGCTTTTCATTTTGCTGAAGCAGGAATCTGCTTGTGACACACCCTGGTTTGTGGAAGTATGTTACTCAGCGGGTGAGGGGGTCTAGCTGACTACCAGCATCTATTCCTCAGGCAGCTTTATTGTTCTGTGCTCACTCATCTTAAACCCAGTGACACTGCTAAACTGATTGAAAACTTTCTTTGTGAAAAATTCTCTGACAAACAAAGCAGCACTAGAGTGGTTTCATGAATATGTTAATTCCAAAGGTCTTCGGTAAACCTTTTGTATTTTTTCCATACATATTTTAATTAATCTTAAGATACTTCCAAAATGGTGTAGGCACTATGGAAAATAGTTTGGCAGTTCCTCAAAAAGTCAAGCACAGTAACCATATCGTCCTGCATTTCCACTCCTAGGTAAATATAACCATGAGAATTGAAAATCTATGTCCAATAGCACAGGGAGATCAGCTCGGTGCTTTGTGACCACCTAGAGGGGTGGGATAGGGAGGGTGGGAGGGAGGGAGACGCAAGAAGGAGGAGATACGGAGATATATGTATACGTATAGCTGATTCACTTTGTTATACAGCAGAAACTAACACACCATTGTAAAGCAATTATACTCCAATAAAGATGTTAAAAAAAAGTAGATGAAGTACTAATACCTGCTGAACACACATGCTGAACATACACGCTACGATATGGATGAACCTTGAAAATATTATGCTGAGTGAAAGGCAAAGAAACAGAAAGTGTATCAGTAGTTGCCATGGGATGGGGGGAGGAGGAAGGTAAATGTGGAGTGACAGTTAATGGGTACAGTTTTTTCATTGTTGCAGTGATAAAAATGTTCTAAAATTGATTGTGGTGATGGTTGCTCAACTCTGTGCATATACTAAAAGCCAGTGAATTGAACACTTTAAGTGAATGAATGTTATGGTACATGAATTAGATCTCAGCAAAACTGTTTTAAAAATACCATTATAACTCAAGGAAAACCGTTTCTCTAAACCAAGAGGATTTCCAATGGCCCATTTATTTTAAGGGGTTTGAGAAATTTAAAGATTCCAGAGCAAAATATAAATTAATTAAATAAATAATTTATGTATATAAAAAACTTACAGCCTCATCTTTCTAATAAGGCTCTGAACATAAAGAAGCACTTACTAATCCTACAATACAGGCTTCGTAAGTCTTCTACAAACACTGCATTTAAAGTGTTTGTGGAGGGAGAGGCATCACCATGGTTCAGAGGCTCCCAACCAGGAGATCAGGAACCCCACTGCCACCACCATCCCCCTCACCACCACCCCCCAATCTCCTTTAATCTCCTTGTCACCCATCCTTCTCCTCTCTGTCCCCAGTACCTCAGGTTCATCTCTAATCTGCCTCCCAACTGATCTCCCTCCTTGGCCTCCAATTTCCCTCCCCTCAAACACAAATCAGATTAAATTAATCCCCTCTTAAAAACTGCTCATGAATATGTTAATGCCAAACGTTGTCTGTAAAACTTTTGTAATTTTTTTTCCTTACACATTTTAACTAACCTTACGATACTTCTAAAATGGTGCAGCTGCTATGGAAAAACAGTTTGGCAGGTCCTTAGAAAGTTAAACACGGAGTTACCATATGACCCGGCAATTCCACTCCTAGGTATATACTGGGTTTGGTTTCTGTATGAAATTTTCCATAATAAAAAGAAAAATGAAAACAAAAATACAACCTCATTCACTGGTCCTCCAAATTAAAGTTCAAGTCCCTTAGCGGCCTGCCATTTATAGCTCCCCTTTTTAATCTGGCTCCTATCTCTCCAGCCTCATCCCCAACATGCTCTTTCCCTGCCAACTCAGTGCAAATACACAACACTTACACTCCAGCCTCCAACCACTCACCCTTCCCAAAAACGTTCTTGTTTATAAGTCTCAGCATCCGTTGCTCCCTCTGCTGCAATACCCTTTCCCACTCCGTGTAATGTAGGCTATTATTTCTCTAACAAGACCCAGCTCCAAGCCCTCAGGCAAACTCATTGCTTTTCACTGTGCAGCTATAGCCCCTCCCTTACCATGCCCAAATCAGCAGCACTAAGTGTGTAAAATTACACAAAAGTCTGTTACCCTTTCCCAGCGTGGGAATTCATAAAGCACAAGGAACCCCACCCACCAACCCCACCCCAGGGGAAGAAGGGACTGAGCTGTGTTGCACATAGTAGATGCTCAAGAAACAACTGCAGAAGACAAGACATACTTGAAAGACAGGTGCAAACATAGACTTAATTAAATAGGCTCTTTAGAAATTATACTGATTGATGCTAATTTGGGGGCCAGATATAAAGAAACCATCAATGAGAACAGCTTCCTTCGTGTCAATATAATCATGTGTATTATGTGCTTTAGGGATACATAAACAGGAACCAAAGCATACTGCTTATTATGACAAGGCGCTTACACTGATTTGCATTTCTCCGCAAAACTCTCTAAGCATATAATTTTGTTAATTTGTGACAAACCTCAGAAACACACTTCCCACCAATACTGTGATTGCAACGTATACTCTCAAAGCACACAGAAATCATCAAGATCCTTTCATAAGGTGCCAACTGGATGTTATGTGTGTTGTTTGGTTTGGTTTGTTTTAAATTTGGGAATTTTAATGCACATCATAATTTATAATTTAACTTGGACCTAAAGGAAGAATAGTTTCACAAGGATGTTTCAGAAACTGACCTAGCCTTCTTTTGAATGTTGGGACCACCAGCTCATGCATGACCTTGAAAAAATCATTTCATCTGAGACTCAGTTTCCTCCTCAGTCAAAAACAAACACTTTGAAAACGTGGGCTTCTCTTTCTTCTCTCCTGGGACACGTCATTTGAAAAAGATGGTGCCTGTTCAAGTTCAAATCAGTCAGCAGTGATCTTTGGTAACAAGCACCTTCTAGAACAAGGGCCAGTTGGAAGAAAAGTGATATATCAAAAAAGCTGCCTAATCCTTAAATTTGCCCCATGTGTCTCTGCCCTCACTAAACTATCACCCTCTGATTTGGGTTAAAAGTTAAACCTGTTTGTCTTGTTCCTCTTTTAATTGACCCAGGAAAGAGAAAAATGAGAATAGGGCTCTCTGGAGAACTACCTCATACATGATAATCAAGTTTCAAACTGACAAGTACACACCAGAAAAGCAAAATGGTATAAAGGCAAGACCTTGGTTCTAGGTCCTGCCCTTTCACTATCACCAGACAATTACTAACCAGTCCAAGCATCCAAGTCTTCCTATGTGAATCAAGGGCACTGACTAGGACGTGGTGACAATGACAACAGCAGCTGGTGAGTGCACAGCGCCATACACTATACCAGGCATCGCCTCACAACTTCACAACACATATTATCCCATTTTACAAATGAGAAAACCGAGGCCTCAGAGACAGTCACAACTTGCCTAACCACGTACAGCTAATAACCCTAAGCAAACTCCCACCTATCTGTCCCCAAAGCCTGGGCTTCCCCCTTGGACCTCCCACCTGTCCCCTGTTCAAAGAGGCCGATTTTTCTGACTGAGATAAAAAATGACTTGGTATTGTTGATAATGAAATCCCCAAGGTACTTTCAAATTCTAAAGCATCCATGAATCTAGGCACTAAAGAATTGCTCCGATGGAATTTTCTTTATTACGTCCACCGAGAGACTCAGTCAGCACACTCCAAGCTGTTCTGCAACTATTTATATTGGGCCCTGCAGAACATATTTGTACATATTTGGACTCAAGAAAATGGAAATAAGTGAAATGGAATAGAAAAGAGGGAGTCTTCATTGCATTAACTGCATTGAAAAGTGGGCAGCAAGGTAAGCTGACAAGAGTTCTGGAAAACTTAGTGACTACTTACCAGCTGGGCACCGTTGTGCAAGTTACTTAACTTCTCTGAACTGCAGTTTCCTCCTCTCTAAAAGGAATCTAATATCTATATTACATGGTTGGCCTGAACAATAAATATGTTCACTACCACAGTTATTCCCCTCCTCAAGAGATATGGAGCGTGTCCTGGGTGACAAGCATTTTGATTATTTTCAATCATGTTGCTCTTTTTAGTTATTTTTTCTTCCTCTGGGCTTTCAAAAGACACATATAAGAGTTGACCCTAAAATAGGCTATTTGTCCAAAATTCCCTGCCCGACAAAGGTGTATTTGTCTTTCCCTTAAGATGATATAGCCACGTCCCTTCCAGAGGGGAAGAAGGTAACCACCAAAGACTCCTGAGGTTCCCGCACTGTGACTTTTCCCAAACCTGCCACTGCTTTTCTCTGGCTAATAGAAAACATTTGTGTTCCCTCTATCTGGTTTTTTCTTGGGATTCTCTTCACAGTTGTTTCCCCTAATATATTTCAGGCAACTTTGCTGCCAAAAAATTAAATTCATAGAACCATCGAGGAGTAAGAACACTGGGAAGGAAAGGAAAATTCTACTATTACTATGAATAATAAGAGCCACATAATACCCGATAATGATTTAGTGCTTTTTAACTCTTCGAAGTGCTTTCAGATTTGTGATCTCATCTGAGCTTCACCATATACGAGTGTCATAAGGTTTGCTTTTGTATTTTACAGATGAGGAAACTGAGGCCTGAAAGGTTAAATAATTTTTGCCCAAGCCACATGTGTAGATGACTTTATGTCAGGATTCAAACCCAGACCTGGGTGAATCCAAAGCTTGCGTTGTTGCTACAATACTTTGCCAAGCTAACTTTGATCTTTTAAAGGCTCTCTTTAGAAGTCTAATTCATTCATTTCACTGTTTACTCATATACAAACTTCAATATCTCAAAAGAAAATATGTATAGAGTTAACACTTCATTTATCCAAAGTGGTCACTTGGCCTACAACACTACAGAGAACTCAGTTTAAAAATAAATAAAAATCCCAGCCTCTTAGCAGTTAGGAGACACCAGCAAGTCCTTGCACTAAAAATCAGACCTTCAGGCCAGCACCCAGAGGTAATTTTTCCTTTTGAAAGAATTCTAACAATCTTAAATATTTTTTTTTTAATTGGAGTATAGTTGATTTACAATGTTGTGTTAGTTTCAGGTGTAAAGTGATTCCGTTACACATATACCTATATTCATTCTTTTTCATATTCTTTTCTCATATAGGTTATCACAGAATATTGAGTTGAGTTCCCTATGCTATACAGTATGTCCTTGTTGGTTATCTATCTTGTATACAGTAGTGTGTGTATGGTTATCCCAAGCTCCTGATTTATCCCTCCCCTCCACGTTTCCCCTTTGGTAACCATAAGTTTGTTTTCCATATCTGCAAGTCTGTTTCTGTTTTGTAAATAAGTTCATTTATATCATTTTTTTTAATAGACAATAACTAACCTTTCTTAGCAGTTAAGTATTCTAAATTTTTATTTATTTATTTATTTATTTATTTATGGCTGTGTTGGGTCTTCGTTTCTGTGCGAGGGCTTTCTCTAGTTGCGGCAAGCGAGGGCCACTCTTCATCGCGGTACGCGGGCCTCTCACTATCACGGCCTCTCTTGCGGAGCACAGGCTCCAGACGCGCAGGCTCAGTAGTTGTGGCTCACGGGCCCAGTTGCTCTGCGGCATGCGGGATCTTCCCAGACCAGGGCTCGAACCCGTGTCCCCTGCATTGGCAGGCAGATTCTCAACCACTGCGCCACCAGGGAAGCCCCATTTATATCATTTTTTTAAATTAGATTTCACATATGAGAGATATCATATGATATTTGTCTTTCTCTGTCTGACTTCACTTAGTATGATAATCTCTAGGTATCTTGAATATCTTTACTGGAAAAGACAGGTGTACTGGCCACAAACAGAAAGAAAAGTACAGACAACCTAACAATTCAAAAAGTGCCAGAACATGCGATCCCTCTATATAAACCAACTGCCCTTCCTCAACTGCCTTTAAGACATTAGCTATTAAACAACACAGTGATTCTCAAATTGGCCTGATAAGAATCACCAGAAGCTTTTATAAAACAGAATCCTAGGCCCTGGTCCAGAGCCTAATGAATTTGAATCTCCCAGGAAGGAGCCTGAGAATCTGCATGTCACACCAGATGGGTCTCCTTATTAGCTGAGTTGGTGAAGTACTGACACAGTAGGCATCCCCCAAATTATCACTCCTCAAATAATGTGTACCAGGTTGAAATGACACCTAGGGCAGGGTGTCTCCATAAATATAACTGCCTACACGGGGAAGAAGCCCTCAACCATGGTATCATTAGCATCATGCTATGAACAGGGCTTGCCAGCCCAAACAACTGCACAGGAAGGGGGAAAGAAAGAATCTCAAATTGACAGGAAGTCAAAAGGGCTAAAAGTGGAAAAGGCCACCAACTCTGGCTTTAACAGCCTCCCACAAAGGCAGCTATACCCCCATGGTATATCTCAAGTATAAGAGAAAGGGATGGAAGAACTAAGGAGAAAAAAAACGAAAAACAAAAAAAACTAGCCAATCCAGACAATAAAGGTTTTCAACCATCCTGGAAGAGTCAGCAGGGCTTACCTACGAAAAGGAGACTCCCTCCTCATTTCAACCCATGCATGATGCTTCTTGGCTGGGAGGTTCACCCATTACTTAATGAAAATCTGTTTCTATATTCTCTGGTTTACATGGTAGATTAAGCTATCAAAACCTATTGGGTTATTAAAAACACATACTTAGTGAATATAATAACTGAGTAACAAAAAGAAGGGAAAAATCACCTGTTGGGCTTGCTTCCTTGTTTGCTTGTAATTCCTATAAATTTTAGGAAGCAGATGAGAGGACACATCTGGCCAGGGAAAATCTAGCCAGTTTCTCAGCATATTGGATGAACTCGAGGAAAAGACAGTGCTCATTTTCCCTCCTGAATGAACCCCAATTTAAGCTAACTGTCAGCAATACTTCTTTGATACGAAAACATAAAAATTCAATTGATGATAAATAATCTATGAGAAGCAATGACTGTGTTTCTACATCACAGTTATCTATCAGCACAGACTCATAAAATCGTTAGTGCTAGAAGGGGTCTGAGAGATGATCTAATCCCTTCCCTCTGTGATAATAATCAAGAAACCAAGGCCCACAAAAGTCAAGGGAATGTTCCCAAAGTCACACAGCGACGTGGCGGTACAAGACCAGAGCTCCTATTTCTAGGCCCTCATCCTTGTGATGACTCCCTGAGCTAAGAGACAACCAAGAGCTAAGCACAGCGCACGTACCAGGTACCAGGTAGACATTCAGTAAATCCAGGCGTCATTCCTCTCTACTAGAAATCTGTCCCAGAATGTCGTATGGCAGCCTTTGACATTAGATATCATTCCGTCCAACCAGTCATTTCACTGATAGAAAAAACTGAGACCCATAAAATCAACTTGGCCACAACCACACAACTAACTGGTGGCATCGGCCGCCCTGGAACCTGAACTTCTGGCTCCAAGTCTCTGGTTCTCTTCACTACATCACACTGCCTCCCTCTCACTATTAAAGGTGAAGAGTTTAATAATAACACATGATAATTTTATTTATCCCATAGATGGAACCAGTTTTAGAATTTTATCTCTGCCATTTAACTGCAAATCAAGAAGCATCCAAAAACATTCTAGAATGACTAAATTATATAACATAGTTGCTGACCAAACAAATTCTCTATTTTTACCCATTTGAGCTTCTTTCTCTTTGCCTCACTGACTGTGTTTCCTGGTAGGGAATGGCACAGGAGTTAAGCCTTTCATACCAAACCTGCCCGAGCATCTGTTCCTTCAAAGGTCTCCCACCTCCACCATAAGCTCAGTTACCCCACCTTCCGGTATCAAAAGCCAAAAGAGGAACAGTCTTTCTGAGCAAACGAACCTTTTCTAAAGAGGGCTCAGAGTATACTGTGAAGATTAGATGGCTCAAAATGCTGCTAAATTTTAGGGGTTGCCTTCTCAGCTGAAGTTTAGAACAACAATGAATAAAAATCATCTGTCTTCAACTTACTGACTGGGCCAATGTGACCTCCTCTTGGAAGTGGATGCTTTATGGTCTTCACTGTAATATCATTATTGAGTTTTTAATTTCATGGTCTCATCTACCTATGATTCTGAGACACAGTATATAAAGACAACCACAAAACCTTCATCAAGGGCTCTGGGTTATAAATTCCTTGCATTTGCCCAAGTTTTGAGAGATGACAAATAACTTTCACATCCAATATTTCCTCTGATCCTCACAGCAATGTAATGGAGTGGCCACTCTGATCACTACCTCGCAGATGGGCTAACTGACTTCAGAGGATGAAGGACCTTGAACAAAGCCCAAGGACAAAAAGCTGGACCTGTCTAACTCTGCCTACCCCTCAAAATGCATGGGTTGGAAGGAGGCACTCAGTAAATATCTGGGGAGGGGGACAAGGAAGAGACGGGACAGAGCAGAGAAGCTCCACATGGATTTACCAAATCCCTGCATTTGTGCTATAGCCGTGCACTGCCATTCGTGCTTTCTTCTGAACCACTGTCTCATGGGGTAAAAAGGCGCCCTCAAAATTTGGGAATTACTTAGTGTTAGAACAACCCCAAATCAAAACGATACCTTGGGGCGACGAGACCGTATCACTGAGCAGAAGAGTTGAACCACCTTTATCCATCTACTTTGGTGCAAATGACTAACTGGAAAATGTGGAGAGGCAGGACTTTCTGTAAACCGAGCTTTAGAATTTTCTAATGATCTGAGTTTCAGGGTTCTTCAGATGAGGGAAGAAAAGGGGGATGGACTCCAGTCATGCTCACTGAGGATTAGAGATCAACTCAAATTGACTTCAGTGTGAATCTCAGTTTTCTCATCTATAAAATGGAGACAATCTCATCATCAGAGTTGAAGTGAAACGTACGTAAACTAATGCATCTGAAAAAGAGGCTAACAGAGCTTAGAAAGACAGTAGATGCTCCTTCCTCTTTGCCTGGGAATATTGTCTGCTGCTCTCTTGTAACCTGGTAGAACAGAAGGAGTACATAAAAAAACAGAAGGCCATACTTTTATGCAACTGAAAGGAAAACAAAATCGATTTCAGAAAAACTACTATGCAAAGATTCATAACTGTGTTTATTTAAAAGCAATAATCGGCAAAGATAGCTATTTTCTGAGACATAAACTCCCATTGGTGATTCTCTGCCACCAGATTCCTTTGGTCCTCAAAGGAGAGTGGACTTCTGTTTTTTTCACCAAGAATTTAACATTCCAAAAAGGTATGTGAAACAAGTTAAACTGCTTGCATATTTCCACTTACATAACATGTATATTGCACATCAGCTTTTATTTTTTCCAGACACAAGGAGAGGAAGCTTGGTATATATTCCTGTGAGAGAATAAACAGAAAAATGTCTCCCTTTTTCATATATTAGGGCCTTGTAATCCAGACCATATGATCAATACACTATATAAAAATTAAATCATACTGACAGTCCCAGGCAAAAAGTGAACCAAGTAGAAACAATTTTTTAGGACTGTGATGTGTGGAATATTAAAATCACATGTTGTGTTAATAATTTTCTTTTAGAAGCCAAATAGAGTTCTCCTGCATAAATTTCTCAAGTAAATGTTTACCTTACAGTGTCTCCTATTAAGGGTGGTCGAGAGGCATTAAATTAGTGATATTGTAATTTGGCCTATGCATAGGGGAGACACTTTGAAAATGACTTGGTTGACATTATGTTAATGGCAAGGCACATACCTTAAAACGGAGAGCTGTGTGCTCCTTATGGTAAAATACAAGGTCCTGGTATCTTATTCACTTTTTTTTTTTAGTAAACAAAAATCATTTGCTCGAAGAGGCCAATAGTGAGTAAACTTAACAAACAGCTAGGTATAGAATATTAGCTTTGGAGGGGACACAAGGGAGAGTTGGGGCAGATGAAGAGCTGAAATGTGCAAACATACACCTTACTTAACACCTTCAATGCACAACAGTGTCTTGGGATTTCTGTGTCCCCCACTAAACTATAGCTGATAGGTGTGTCTTTTTGCAAATTCCTTCACACTCTTTCCTTTGATAAGATACACCATCTCGTGGGACTGCCTTCTGAAATCAGAAGAGTGGAAAGAGGAGGGGAGTACAATAAAACTGTCCGAAGGCTGTCAAGTGTGTTCTAGCTCTGCTTTCCTAATCACCAAGTAGGAGGTAGGAGGGTACAGGGAATAGACAGTCTAGAAAGAATTCACCCTACCACCAGGGAACAAAACACATCAGTGAACACTGGGAAGCCCCAGACAAGTTTACAGCAAACAGCTTCAATGTGTTTGTGTTCCTGGTACTCCCCCGGACCAGGGAAGGTCTCTTAAAAATTCAATAGCTTGGCAAGGAGACTTTAAGTACTCATCTCCCCACTGTGCATAATAAGCCAGTGGCCTTCAGGAAGGTAGGCCCCCCAGTGACAATTCCTTTACATAACATCTTAATGCTGAATTGATACGAAGAGGTGGGAATGGGATTTGCCACCTGAACTACAGTCACCTTTCTTCCCTTCCGCAGAGCACAATTTGATCTTCAGCTGTCTCTGCATATCTAAAGGGGGCCATTCTTATATTTAAACTCCAAGAGTCCCTTCTTTCTCTGACTCTCAAAATTAGCTATGGACAGTCAAGCCAAGGACAGATGGACCTCAGTAAAGATCCTGCTACAGAGTCATGAACACAGGGTCATTGGACTCCAGCCCAAGAAGTCTCTGGTTTGCACACTCTGCATGGACAAATCCATTTCAAAGGGGACTTGAGCTTCCGTGCAGGAGTTCTATTTTAAGGGAACTGAACAGGGAACACAGATGTTTCTTCAGTTAGCAGAGTTGGCAGAACAGCTCCTGGACCAAATCCGAGTTCTTAATGCAGGAAGGGGCCTTAGAGAGCATCTAGTTCAACCCACTCACTCAACTGATGAGGAAACTGAGGCCAGAGAGGCAGTTAGGTGGCACCCCCAGCAAGTGGCAGAGTGGCGGTGTCCTGATGACAAGTCCTGCACGCTTCCCATAACACCATGATTCGCTTAAAAAAAAAAAAAATCTACACTGACTTCAACCTTGGAACTCCTGTAGATTCTTGTCAATAGCCACCCCCTGCCCCGGGGGCGAGTTCATAAAGCCTCCTTACCCTCCCACTCCATTCCATTTACTCCTGCTCTTCCAGCTGTGGCTTCCAACTAGTTTGGAAAACAGAAGCGGGCTACAGCCTCAGCTTTCTGGGAGTGCAATTAATTATGGTCCCGATGCATGAACCGTGGCTAGCTTTCCCAGTGCCTCAGTTGCCTCATCGGTGAAATGGACCTCCTCGCCCGTGTTGCACCGAGTCAGGGAGAGGCAGTACTCCCTGGCACACAGTAGGCGCCTAAAAAGTGACTGCTGGATCGGTACCCCGCATCACGCCCCTCGAGAGCACCCTCCCAACCCCCGGGGGGCGTTCAGGAGAGCGGCAAGTGAAAAGGCCCAGGCAGCCCCGGCGGAAGGGCTGGATGTTTACATTTGGCCGGGGGAAGGCAGCGCTCTCCAGGCGGGAGCCCAGCGCTCCAGGAGATCCATCTTACTTGGATGGGGGGCAACCAGCTCTACGCCGGCTCCGGGTACTGGTTCCACCGATTTCCCCTATCCTAACAGGCCGAGCCTTTTCGTGGGACTCTGGCCGGGCTTCCAACCGGAGATCGGCTTTTAGGATTCGGTGTCCAAGTGGCCCGCGAAAGCCTACAGCGCTCCCGACACTCCTTTACAGGCCGGGGAGGCGGCGGGAACGGGGAGGGCGGGGACCCGGGGACCGGGAGCGGCGCGAAGGCTCCGCGAGAAGCCTGCGGGCGGCCCCCGGGACGGACAGCACGGCGCAGCCGGGAGACGCGGCCCGGCGCGGAGCCCCGGTCGGGCTGGGACGCGCGCCGGGCGCCGAGGGCCGGAGGGACAGCGGGGCTGGGCTCACCCATGAAGAGGCAGAAGAGGTCCAGGCAGATGAGCAGCACCCGCTTGCTGCCGCCCTTCCTCGGGTTGTTGTTGAGCGCCGGGCTGCCGCCGTTCTTGCTCTCCGCGACGATCGCCTTGTCGTACTTGTAGTTTTGCATGGCGCTGGTCAAGACGCCCCGCGACAGCAGTCACACACCCAGACGCCCGGGTCGCCTCCCGGCCGAGGCTGCTCGGGGCGCGGCGGGAGAGTGCGGCCCCGCTGCCCGCTTCCAACGGCAGGCGGTGGTGCTTTCTGCTCCCCTGGGGCTCCTCTGCTTTTCCTGCCTCAACCCCGAATCGTTCGAAAGTCCAGTGGGGAGAGAGCCAACTCCCGAGCAGAAACTTCTGCAGCGCCGCGCTGCTCCGGACGCACGGGGCTCCCGTGTCTGTGTGCAAAGCAGCGAGCGGGCAGCGCGGGCGCTTGACCACCTTCCTCCGCGTCTGATTGCTTAATGAATGGGAGCTGCGCGGAGCCCAGCCACGCCGAAGCGCTGCCGAACTCCAACTTTCCTCCTCCTCCTCCTCCTCGCTGCTGCTGCTGCCGCCGCAGCTGCCGCTGTGATCGCCTGGATTTGTTTTCGGCAGTTTTATTTCAAGAGGTCCTTTAAAAAGAGAGAGGGACCTCCTTACTTGGCTCAGAAGAGATTCCGAAAGCACAGCCCCTTCCTTAAGCAGCCGAAGACGTAGGATAATTAAGGCCACATTTTCCCCCACCCCTTTCCAAAAAAAAAAAAAAAAAAAAAAAGTCCTAAAAGGAAAAGTTACTCTCAAACCAGAGAATCCGGGAGCCCCTAGCGTTCAGAAACACTAAAGTGTCACAAAAGGAAAAATAAATAAATAAGTAAAAGAATAAAAAGAAACATTTTCTTGCCGGCCTTGGGTCAGGCAAAAGTTGAGGCTGTGCAGCTCAAAAGCATTTCTCCTCCCTGACACATTTGGGGCTTTCAAGTCTTCATTTTGATTTGAATCATATTATCCCGAAAATACTCAAAAAAAAAAATTTTTTTTAAAGATCTTAACACCCAGCACCGGGTACTGGGGTAGATTCTGAGGATACGAACAGGAAAAGGACTGCACAACTCTGGAGCTAGACCCTGTGGACTGGAATCTTGGCCATGGCTCTGTGCCTTGGTTTCCCCATATGTAAACTGGAGATAATAACTGTTTCTCCTAAATAGAGTAATTGTGAAGACTTAAATAGCTAACCCATATAAGCGCCTACAACAGTGCCAGGTATATAGGTGTTAACTATGACTTTTACTCCTGTTTCCAAGGTGAACGAGTCCCAATCCCTACAACCCCCTGCTAGTTCAGCTGGTCCCCAGCCTGCTTGTACAACTACGAGGGGTAGTTTTTGGGGCAATCTAATGCTTTGCCTTAGAGGCTGTCATATGCTTTTAAATTAATTATTTTATGTGAATTAATTTTTCTTCCAGGTAGACTATAATCATTTCCAAGGCAAGGGCCTTTCCTTCTATCTTCTGTAGTGCCTAGCAGAAAACTGGGCACACAGTACAATAAATAGGCATTTCTTCCAGATGTCTCTTTTTGTACATCCAGAAATAGAAATAGCTGTAGCTTTTTTATATGTTATATTGTTCACGTTCTTTTTTTATCCTGACTTGTTCCGGGGTTCAGTAACCCTATATCCAGCCACCAGCAGCCACTTGACCTTTCTCCAATAGTCCTTTCCCACTCCACACCCCGTCCTCCTTTTCCCTCTGCCTGTAATGCACATCCATCCCTCCTCTAACTACCAAAATGCTTCTCTTGCTTTAGGGTACTCTGAAATGTCACCTTCTCTATGAGCCCTTTCTTGATCTCTAGACAGAATTAACTTCACTTTCAACACTTTATTTATAACACTCTTGTGGCACTCATCACAGTCTGATTTGGCATTATACTTAGTAAAGGCTAGTCCGCTCTACAGTTTATCAGCTCCAAAGCATCTCCCAGGTACCTCGCACAGAGTCTGACGCCTGCAGAATTAAGCTTAAGTCCAGACTGCACAGCAACAATTGGGCTGGCAAAGAAAGGCAAAATCGCTGTCTTCTGGAAGCAAGAGTAATTGAATCTCTGAGACAGTTTTGGAGCTGGGGTATCTAGCTGCAGATCATACACAGCATTCTCAATCAAAGAGCAGCAAGTAAAAGCCAGGGAAACTAGAAGAACAAATTCCTTAGACGGCTTTACCATGAGAAATACCTTCACTTGACATGTTAAAATAGCAGAAACAATACAAAACCGATTTCACCATTACTGACATTCTGAAAGGAATTCTGGGATCCTGGTGTCTTCCCTTGCCCACTCAAAGCTCCTTGTTATGATAATCATCCTTGAAGTTCTAAGTCACCAAGCCACATCTTTGGAATCCCAAATGAAAAGTAAGAGCAAACCCCTGAAACTTCAGCAGCCCACTCTAATCTTTCCCTCCTTTGAGTTTCAAAAGTCCTAGGGCATCTGTGCCACTGACAGCCACTAATATTCCACTGTAGAGTCCTCTGTTCTTATTTGAATTTTATAGTCACCTCCCTTTACATTTCCTGTCTGTTTTTCCTTCTCTGTGAAATGACTTTTATTAATTTAAGAACAGACATTTTTAAAAGCCAGACTTTTACTGTAGCTAAATGGTATTATAACTCAGCAGTCGCTGCTGGGCTCTTTAAAGTTACTGGGTAAGATTGATGGTAAACTTCAGCTGGCACTAGATTGAATACTAGGAACATTTTTGGCTTCAAGGTTCCCTGGATTAAATTCAACTACTTATTAAGAAAGATAAAAATCTGTTATTCCAGGAGCGAATAAAAGGGAAAATAAATGGATGTTTAAATAAGAGCTTTATATTTCCATTTACAAGGCTCTGTGGGCTATTTTTTTCATAACAAAAAGATCATAGTGTTAATTGATGCATGTCGTTGGGTGCAAACAATTATTACATTTGGATAACTCTTCAAGGGAACAGAACACTACAGATACTCATTAAAATGGACTTGAACTCGTCATAAATATAGTGTCAATATCATTCTTTATGTACTAGGAAATAAAACAGCCTCCCCAGATACATCTGAAGGCCTCTTTGCTTTAAATCCTAAAATTGAAGAGTCCAATTAGCAAGTAAAATGCAACAGAACAGACTGGATAGTTTAGAATGTTGTCATTTCAAAGTAATTACATAATCTAAATTCCTGGTAAACATAGCCCACCAGAATGCATACCTGAAAATGACATCCAGTTCACTAAACTAGTCTGCATAGAAACTATAACATCAGCGGGGATAAATGCCTTTTTAAGATTAACTTATTATGTGTGGCAACAACGGCACATCATTCTTAAATAACTGATACCTCCCAAGAGATTTAAATGGCCTTCATTTCTAAGATCTCTCGTTACCTCATAATTTTATTTCTCTCTCTTTTTAACCCCTAACATTTAATAATTAATCATTTTTTATTTTTTGAAAAGGCATGAATTGGCTCTGGAAATACTTAAGGGAAAGGTAACTGAGTTCCTTTACATAAAATTGTGTAGTCAAAAGGTCAGAGCCCAAACTTCCCAAGCCATTGAAATTCACTTAAAGAAACCTAAGTTTTAGCTAACAAGTACCCATTTATCCAAGTTCTTTAAAAGTGTTACATTCCATCTCTGGTCTTTACTAAACAAAACTAGTTGGCTTGCTGCTCTAAGTGTTGGATTCAATATCACGAGTGCTCCCACTGGACTAAATAGAGGCCTCCAGAGTAACACTCTGGAGAAAAGGCAGGAAGGAGCAGAAGCTTTGAGGTCTGAACATCTTGATGTGCTGTTTGATCTGAGATATGCTCAACAACCTCTCTGAACCTGAATTTCCTCAACTTTTAAATGGGACTAACATTTTTCTCTGGTTCTGGGGATAAAACATTAATAATGAAATAATACATTTGAAAATACCTAGTACACAATAGGTAGTTGACAAATGTTAATTGAATGTTAATATTTTAAATGAGCACTTTATTTCTATAATATACCTGTTTTAAACACAGATATTAAAAGTTATTCAGTATAGATTAAGGATTAAAGTCTTGGTGGTTCTTATATCAGACTGCCTAGGTTGCAAATAAAGATGTGGCAGAGATCTTAAAAGGTGTTTATCCAGTACTAACTCTGAATGTACCATTTAATTTTATTCATTTTTCCCTAGATGCAAAAACACCTTCAGCATCTCTATATCTATCTTTTTTTGAAATGTGCAATTTCTTGAGAATTCTGAAGGTATTGAATCAAACAAGCTTATTTCTTTTAGACAATTTAGTTACACATTATTTTCTTCAGGATTGTTTGTGAAACTCAAGAAAAGCTATTTGCTTAAACTAATAATCTTGTACAAGTGGGAGTACTTTCATTTTAAAGGCACTTTCACACCTATTATTTTATTCTTACAGTTCACCGAAGTAGGTGTGGGGGGGGTTGCTATCATTAGCCCATTTTATAGATGACAAAACTGAGGCAAGCCCATTTAACTGTATAGAAATGGTTTTCCTCGAAGGTAAAATGGAAATGATTCTAACATTAGCTCATGCGGAGTAAAATAGAACCCTTCACAGTTTATAAAGGCATTTACATTCACTGATCTCATTTCAGGTAGATAAGGCAGAGATTATTATCTTCGTTTTAGAAATGAAGGTACTGAATTTTTGAAAGATAAGAGATTTGCTTAAAATTGGAGGTAAGGAGATTCCTGAAGGACTAGAATGCCAGATCTCTTAATTTCTAAACTAAAATTCTTTTCTTTACATCCTCAAAGGTGCTCAGAAATTTCTGCTGCTCAACCATGATTTCACAGAGTAATTCAGAGGGACTGCAGAATTAGCCTCGCGTCTGTACTAAAAAGATGGAGAAGTTTTATGTTGTTTTGTATTTTCTTATAGACTTGGAAAGGAACAACATTGTTGCACCTTGTGTCACTGAAAAGCAAGAATTGGGTTCATTGTTTGTCAAGCAGTTATTTGTTACAAAAAGGGAGTCTGAGAACACAAAACAGTAGTATTACTGTACAGCAGCCTCAATTCATGTCAATATGTTTACCTTTCTACAAGCAGTCACCTTTACTTTAGCTAGAAATTATAGCAGTTAAGAGCTAACTTTATGATAATTCAAAGAGTGAATGCTGTTCATTAAATTAAAAAAAAAAAAAAAAAAGCAATCTAGAATGGACAGAGGAACTTGCAAATAAAGATGTGGCAGTTTGTCTCCAGAATGGGTAAAACTGGAGCATGGCTGATAACTCAAAAGGAGACCGATGCTGCCACCTTGTGTCATTGTAGAAAAATGCTAGGACCCCCAAAGTGAAAATTGTCATAGTTGGGGGATGGGGAATGGTTGTAATGGGAATTCAGAATTTTTATATCATATGTGAAATAATAATAGCCCAGAGTTTCTGATATTTTCCTGATCCATTACTTATCATTCATGTGACAGGTATATATTGAGTATCTGATATGTACCAAACAATTTTAGGAGCTAGGGATATGGCAATGAACAAAGCAGACAAGAATTACTGTCCTCATTGAGGACCGATAATTAGGTCTCTAATTATCTCATATGTATGGACTCATTAAACAACTCTATGAGGAAGGTTTTCCCATTTTACAGATAAGGTTACTGGGGCACAGGGAAGTTAAGAAACTAGTCTAAGATTATGAAGTTACTAAGTGGTAAAGCCTGGATTTGAACCTGGGCAGTCTGATAAAAGAGCCATTGAGACTTTAATCATTAATCCACACTGAATAAATTTGTCCTCTGTCTAAGGTGCACAAGGGAAAGATCAGTGGTTTCCCCAAGTGGCACTTTAGCTGTGTGTGTCTGGGAAGAAGGGTAGAAGATGTGAACAGTTTTGTGTTTGTGTGTGGGTATACACATACATATACATTTATGTGCATTTACTGAATTCATATGTATACATATTCTGTATACCTATTCACATACATTATGTGTGTATTTATTCACTGTATATATATGGGTGTTTATTCATTCATTTAATCACTCACACATTTTCATGAGCACCTGTTCTACACTAGAATTCATGCTAGATTCTAGAGATAATCAAATGAAAAGTTTATGGTCCCTTTCCTCAAATGACTCATTTTTAGTAGGAGAAAAACATAACCAAATACTTGCAATATTATCCTGACTCTCATCACATTTTATTATAAAGACTTAATTGGTTTCTTCAAAAGCCTGTACTCTTCAGACAAAAGCCAAACCTTTGTGCCTAGCATGGTACATAATAAGTCGTCAAAAAGTAGTTGTTGAATAAAAGGCTAGCAGAGAGTTATAAGTTCCACATAGGGCCATCAGGGAAAGTTTCACAAAGCAGATAAGGCAGGGCTGCATAATAAGGCTGGAAAAGACATGTAATAACTTGAGTACATAGAAACAAAAGAGTTAAACCATTCATAAAACTTAATCCCAGAAGGATCATTGATGTAAACATGAATGATAAAATACAGCTTTTAGAATCGAACAAAGGAGAACCTATTCATGACTGTGGGGTAGGCAAAGATTTCCTATATGGGAATAAAAAACAATAATGACAAAAGAAGAGATACAAATTGGAATATTTTAAAATTAAGAACTTATATTTATGAAATACATCCGATGTCACTGAACTATGGCCTGTAGGTTAAATTCAGCCCACTACATGTCTTTGTACAGCCTGTGAGCTCAAAATGGTTTTTACGTTTTCACATGGTTGGAAAAACTCTAAAGAAGAATAATATTTCATGATATGTGAAATGTATATGAAATGCAAAATTTTGGTGCCCATAAATAAAGTTTTATTGGAATGCAGCCATGCTTATTCATTTAATTGTATGGCTATCTACAGCTGCTTTTGTGCCACAAAGGCAGAGTTGAGTAGTTGCAACAGAGATCACATGGCCTACAAAGTCTAAAATATTTTCTATCTGGCCCTTTATGGAAAAAGTTTGATGACAGCCAAAATACACAAGCAAGAAAGTGAAAAGACAATTAGGACAGATTAGGAAAAGATGTATATCTGCAAACAGAATTTATATCCAGAATGTATAAGGAACTACAAATCAATCAAAAATACAGACAACCCTCCAAATTTTTAAAGGTTCGGGGGAGAGGGGCAAGTCTTGAATAGGCACTTCACAAAAGAGGATATATGAATGACCAATAAGCGTAGGACAAGGTGCTCAACATAATTAGACATTAGGGAAATGCAAATTAAAAGCACTGTATATCTATCAGAATGGCTACAATTAAAAATCCTGACAATATCAAGTGCTGGTGAGGATGTGGACCAACAGGAGTGAAAACTGGTATAGTTGCTTTGAAAAATTCTTTGGTAATATCTACTAAAATTGAACATATGCATATCCTATGACCCAGCAGTCCCACTCCTATGGATGTGCCCAACAAAGATAAAGGCATATGTCTATCAAAAGACTTGTACAAGAAGGTTCAAAGCAACTTTATTCATGATAGCTCACAAACGGAAGCAACACAAATGCCAATCAAAAATAGAATGACTAAATAAATTAGGATATATCATACAGTGGAATACTATGCAGCAGTGAAAAAGAATGACCTGCATCTACACAGAGGAACATGGATGAATCTCTCAGGCATAATGTTGAAAAAAAAGAAATTGACATGCAGAAACCCTAAGAAACTAATGCCTTGAGTTACTATTTTATTTTCTTCAGTCCAACAAAAATTTTTCTTTCTTTCTTTAAATGTTAGAGGGTGGGGAAATGGGATACAGAGGGTAGACAGGAAGATGCGGGACCTTTGCACTGAATGTTCCCTCTGTTGTAATGTTCCCCTCCTTCAGCCCTTTATTCACCATGTCCACATCTGTCCTGACGCCATTAATTTATTTTTCTCCATAGAATTCATGCATCTTACTTGTTTGTTTCTTTCCTGTCTTCCTCCACCAGACTTCAAACTCTATTAGAATAAGAACTTTTGTCTTTTTTCACCTTGTGTCTCCTTAGCACCTGGCACTTAGCAAATATTTTTGAATTAGTAAATAGTCAACTTAGTAACTAATTGAATTACTAAATAATCAAAAAAGTGAGTGAATGAATGAATGACCAGCTGGGATGGCACACACGAACGCTTCAGGAAGAGTTAATGATAAGTTTAGATATTGTCAAGTCAGAGTCCTCACGGGAGGAGGCCTGCTTTATTGATATTCATCAGATAAAAGACACAGCTGTGGAGTTTCATCTCTTAGCAGCCAGTGTCCCAGACCAACCCAACTCTTCTTTTCTCAGCAACTATAGTGTCTGCTTCACTGTTTAAGCTGAATTCCAAATTTGCTAATTGCGTTCTATCTTCCCAGCCTGGACTGTGCCTCCTCTCTCAGACATTCCTTTTTCCATTGTCCCCTCTTCAGCAATGTTAACCGGGCTTTATCTCCCATCTTACACTGTTGGGCGGTATAGTGGGCTTTCCAGTAGGAGAGGGTGTCTCAGGTTAATCTAATCTGGATAAAAGCTAAAAGTTTGATTAAGACAAAATTCAGGTGGAAAAATAAGGAAAGAAATGTTAGTCCCATTCTTCGAACATCTATTACACACTGGTGTCTTTCATGTATATTATCTCATCTCTTCATGTTAACCCTGTGAGATAATAGTAATAGTTACCACATATATTGGGCTTATATGCCAAGCCCAAAGCACTTTGCTTGTATTATCTAATGCAGCAGTCCCCAACTTTTTGGCACCAGGGACCGGTTTCGTGGAAGACAATTTTTCCACGGACGGGGTTGGGAGGATGGTTCAGGAGGTACTGCAAACGATGGGGAGCGGCAGATGAAGCTTTGCCACTCACCTCCTGCTGTTCAGCCCGGTTCCTAAGAGGCCATGGACCGATACCAGTCTGCGGCCCAGGGGTTGGGGATCCCTGATCTAATGCATGTACTATTTAATGCCCCTAGGAGATAGGTGCTTTTATTTTTATTTATTTATTTTTTAAACATCTTTATTGAAGTATAATTGCCTTACAATGGTGTGTTAGCTTCTGCTTTATAACAAAGTGAATCAGTTATACATATACAATATGTTCCCATTTCTCTTCCCTCTTGCATCTCCCTCCCTCCCACCCTCCCCATCCCACCCCTCTAGGTGGTCACAAAGCACAGAGCTGATCTTTTATTAATGAGATTCAAAGAGGTGAAGTAACTTGCCCAAGGTCACACAACAATAGTCATGGTGGAGCCAGGATCCAAAACAGACAGTTGGGGTCCAAAGTCTGTGCTCTTAACCAACAAGCTGTAATAACCCAATAGGCTACTATTTGACTATTAGAGGGTATTGCTATCTCCTGATGAAGGAATCAGGAAAGAAATAATTTTAGTCAATGTCACAGTGCTAGTAAATGGCAGAGCCAATATCTGAACCCAATTTAGACCATATTATCAAACTACCTATGTACATCGACGCTTTGTTGTTTTCAGATGCATCTCAAATTTAGCATGTCTGGAAAAATACTATCCCAAACCACTCTTCCGCTAGGGGTCTCCACCTAAGTAAATAGAATCTCCATCTACCAATATCCTTCATGCCCTACATCCAACCAGTCACCAACTTTCATTGCTTCTCCCTCCAAAGTAGATCACAAACTCTATCTCTTACCTCTGCCTCAACATCAACCATCCTTTCTTCCTTATCTACTGCAATAACCTTTTAATTGCTCTGGTTCTACATTTGCCCACTTCTAACTCTCCACACAACAGCCAGAATGATTTTTGAAATGGGAATTTGATTATGTCACTTACCTGCTTAAATCCTTTTTAAACTTTGAGACTTATGATAAAATTTAAAATCCTTCATAATGTGGTCCTTAACTAACTCTCCAGCTTATTCCCCACCTTGCTCATACACTCTGGGGACACTGGCTTTCCCTGTATTCCTCAAAGATATTAAGTTCCTTCCCAATTTGGAGTCTTTACATATACTGCTCCTCTTATTATGTTCTTTCCTCCCTTCTATTGCCTTCCATTTTTTAACAGCTTTATAAAGATGTAATTCACACATCAAAAAATATGCCCATTTAAAATGTACAGTTCAATGGTTTTAGTATATTCACAGAGATGAGCAACCATAACCACAATCAATTTTAGAACATTTTTATCATCCTCAAAAGAAACCTGAAAAAATATATATATATATATAATTGAATCACTTTGCTATACAGCATAAATTAACACAACATTGTAAATCAACTGTAGTTCAATAAGATAAAATTTAAAAAAAGAAACCTGTATCCATTAGCAGTCACCTCCCTATTTCCTACAATCCCTCCAGGGCTGAATAGTCACTAACCTATTTTCTGTCGCTATGGATTTGCTTATTCTGGATATTTCATATAAATGGAGTCGTATAATATATGGTCTTTTTTGACTGGCTTCTTTCACTTGGATAATGTTTTCAAGGTTCATCCAAGTTGTAGCATGTATTAGTACTTCACTTTTTTTTTCTTACCGAGTATTATTCCACTGTATGGGTACACCACATTTTTGTTTATACACCCATTGGGTGACATTTGGGTTGCTTCCACTTCTTGGTTATTATGACTAAAGCTGCTCTAAACATTTGTTCCACTGAGGGACTTTAGCCTTTACTCAGAATGAAATGAAAGTCTATTTCAGAGCTGGGGTCAGAGGAGTGATGATCAGACTTGACTTTTAAAAGAATTATTCTGGATGTTTTGAGAGTAGACTGGATGTGGGCAAAGGTAGAAGCAGGACTCTCTAGTTTAGAGACTATTGCAGTAATCCAAGAGAAAGACAGTTGTGGGTCAATTTAAGGCAGTAGGTAAAGAAGGTGATGACAGAGGTCAGATTCTGGAAATACTTTGAAGGTAGAACCAACAGGATTTGCTGACAAAATGGATGTGTGGTAGGAGAAAAAGAGAGACGTCAAAGATGACTTGGAGGCTTTTAGCCTGGGTAACTAGAAGGATGGAGTTGCCATCCCTAGAGGTAAGAAGAACTGAGAGGGAAGCAGGTCTGGGGAGGAAAGATCAGGAGTTCAGTATTGGACATGGAAAATTTGAAATATCTATTAGTTGTTCAGGATGTCAAGTAGACAGATGTATATTATAGATATCATTTTATTTGTCCTTGTAACATCAAATAACATACTACTAATTTAATTTTTTACTCATTCAGTGAACAATTAGTGAATGTCTAGATGTTTAAGGCACACCTGTAGGTATCCAATAAAGATAATCTAACTCTGTTTATGCCTCTGACAGTATTCTACATACTGCCAGTGAATCAGTGAAAGCAGCATGGGGTGTGGAGACAAGAATGTTAGTTCTGTCTCTGTTGCAATTGATTATGTGGTTTGGGCAAGTATCTTCATTTGTTTGTGCTTCAATTTCTTCAACTTTAAAATGGGGGGGGGGGTTGGACTTCCCTGGTGGTCCAGTGGTTAAGAATCCACCTGCCAACGCAGGGGACACAGGATCCATCCCTGGTTAGGGAAGATCCAACATTGCCGTGGAGCAGTTAAACCCATGTGCCACAACTACTGAAGCCCATGCACCTAGACCCCGTGCTCCGCAACGAAGAGTAGCCCCTGCTCGCCGCAACTAGAGAAAGCCCGCGTGCAGCAATGAAGACCCAGCGCAGCCAAAAATAAATTTTTAAAAAATGGGGGGGTGTGCAAGATGATAGCCAAGATCCCTCCCCCACCCCCAGCCCTAAAAATCCTTCAATTTGCTTACCTTAATTGAAACCTAGTTTTCCCCAGTTTACAGCATTTCCTTAAACTTTGCTGAGGAAGGCAGCTACTTTTCTTTCTGTTAATTCACTAAACAAAGAAAAAGAAGTTGGTCTATATATTCCTGACTCTCCATGGCCACCTCCATAACTTTGTTTCTCTTTCATAAATTTAACAATCTCTTCTTTAAAAAACAAACAAATGAATCTTTTTATTATTATTACGAAAGTACTACATATTCAATGTAGACAAAAATTAAAATTTAATATTATGTTGTGTCTTCTTTTCCTTTGCTAATTTCTTTTTTTAATTTTTTTAATTATTTAAATTTTTAATTTTTTTTCATCTTTATTGCAGTATAATTGCTTTACACTGCTGGGTTAGTTGCTGCTGTATAACAAAGTGAATCAGCTATATGTATACATATATCCCCATATCCCCTCCCTCTTGTGTCTCCCTCCCACCCTCCCTATCCCAACCCTCTAGGTGGTCACAAAGCACCGAGCTGATTTCCCTGTGCTATGCGGCTTCTTCCCACTAGCTATCTATTTTACATTTGGTAGTGTATATATGTCAATGCCACTCTCTCACTTCGTCCCTACTTACCCTTCCCCTTCCCCATGTCCTCAAATCCAGTCTCCACATCTGCGTCTTTATTCCTGTCCTGCCGCTACGTTCTTCAGAACCTTTTTTTTTTAGATTCCATATATATGTGTTAGCATACAGTATTTGTTTTTCTCTTTCTGACTTACTTCATTCTAGGTCTATCCACCTCACTACAAATAACTCAATTTCATTTCTATTTATGGAGTAATATTCCATTGTATATATGTGCCACATCTTCTTTATCCATTCATCTATCGATGGACACTTGGGTTGCTTCCATGTCCTGGCTATTGTACATAGGGCTGCAATGAACATTGTGGTACATGACTCTTTTTGAATTATGGCTTTCTCAGGGTATATGCCCAGTAGTGGGAATCCTGGGTCATATAGTAGTTCTATTTTTAGTTTTTTAATGAACTTCCATACTGTCCTCCATAGTGGTTGTATCAATTTACATTCCCACCAAGAGTGTAAGAAGGTTCCCTTTTCTCCACACCCTCTCCAGAATTTATTGTTTGCAGATTTTTTGATGATGGCCATTCTGACTGGTGTGAGGTGATAGCTCATTGTAGTCTGGATTTGCATTTCTCTAATGATTAGTGTTGTTGAGCATCCTTTCATGTGTTTGTTGGCAATCTGTATATCTTCTTTGGAGAAATGTCTGTTTAGGTCTTCTGCCCATTTTTGGATGGGATTGTTTTTTTTTTTTAATATTGAGCTGCATGAACTGTTTGTATATTTTGGAGATTAATCCACTGTCAGTTGCTTTGTTTACAAATATTTTCTCCCATTCTGAGGGTTGTCTTTTCATCTTGTTTATGGTTTACTTTGCTGTGCAAAAGCTTTTAAGTTTCAATAGGTCCCATTTCTTTATTTTTATTTTCATTTCCATTTCTCTAGGAGGTGGGTCAAAAAGGATCTTGCTGTGATTTATGTCATAGAGTGTTCTGCCTATGTTTTCCTCTAAGAGTTTTATAGTGTATAGTCTTACATTGAGGTCTTAAATCCATTCTGAGTTTATTTTTGTGTATGGTGTTAGGGAGTGTTCTAATTTCATTCTTTTACATGTAGCTGTCCACTTTTCCCAGCACCACTTATTGAAGAGGCTGTCTTTTCTCCATTGTATATTCTTGCCTCCTTTATCAAAGATGAGGTGACCATATATATGTGGGTTTATCTCTGGGCTTTCTATCCTGGTCCATTGGTCTATATTTCTGTTTTTGTGCCAGTACCATACTATCTTGATTACTGTAACTTTGTAGTATAGTCTGAAGTCAGGGAGCCTGATTCCTCCAGCTCCGTTTTTCTTTCTCAAGATTGCTTTGGCTATTTGGAGTCTTTTGTGTTTCCATACAAATTGTGAAATTTTTTGTTCTGGTTCTGTGAAAAGTGCCATTGGTAGTTTGATAGGGATTGCATTGAATCTGTACATTGCTTTGGGTAGTATAGTCATGTTCACAAAGTTGATTCTTCCAATCCAAGAACATGGTATATCCCTCCATCTATTTGTATCATCTTTCAGTGTCTTATAGTTTTCTGCATACAGGTCTTTTGTCTCCTTAGGTAGGTTTATTCCTAGGTATTTTATTCTTTTTGTTGCAATGGTAAATGGGAGTGTTTCCTTGATTTCTCTTTCAGATTTTTCATTATTAGTGTATAGGAATGCAAAAGAATTCCGTGCATTAATTTTGTATCCTGCTACTTTACCAAATTCATTGATTGGCTCTAGTAGTTCTCTGGTAGCATATCTAGGATTCTCTATGTATAGTATCATGTCATCTGCAAACAGTGACAGTTTTACTTCTTCTTTCCAATTTGGATTCCTTTTACTTCCTTTTTGTCTCTGATTGCTGTGGCTAAAACTTCCAAAACTATGTTGAATAATAGTGGTGACAGTGGGCAACCTTGTCTTGTTCCTGATCTTAGTGGAAATGGTTTCAATTTTTCACCATTGAGAACGTTGTTGGCTGTGGGTTTGTCATATATGGCCTTTATTATGTTGAGGTAAGTTCCCTCTATGCCTAGTTTCTGGAGAGTTTTTATCATAAATGGGTGTTGAATTTTGTTGAAAGTTTTCTGCCTCTATGGAGATTATCATATGGTTTTTATTCTTCAGTTTGTTAATATGGTGTATCACATTGATTGATTTGCGTATATTGAAGAATTTTGCATTCCTGGGATA
The DNA here is from genome assembly GCF_028023285.1 of Balaenoptera ricei. NCBI lineage: Eukaryota > Metazoa > Chordata > Mammalia > Artiodactyla > Balaenopteridae > Balaenoptera > Balaenoptera ricei. The sequence goes on from NC_082639.1 coordinate 47,823,824, forward strand.
AACCCCACTTGATGATGGTGTATGATCCTTTTAATGGGCTGCTGGATTCTGTTTGCTGTATTTTGTTGAGGATTTTTGCATCTATGTTCATCAGTGATATTGGCCTGTAGTTTTCTTTTTTTTTGTAACATCTTTCTCTGATTTTGCACTTGATCTTAGCCAAAAGGCCGAGAAGCGATCTTTCTCTGATTTTGGTATCAGGGTGATGGTGGCCTCGTAGAATGAGTTTGGGTGTGTTCCTCCCTCTGCTATATTTTGGAAGAGTTTGAGAAGGATAGGTGTTAGCTCTTCTCTAAAAGTTTGATAGAATCGCCTGTGAAGCCATCTGGTCCTGGGCTTTTGTTTGTTGGAAGATTTTTAATCACAGTTTCAATTTCAGTGCTTGTGATTGGTCTGTTTATATTTTCTATTTCTTCCTGGTTCAGTATCGGAATGTTGTGCTTTTCTAAGAATTTGTCCATTTCTTCCAGGTTGTCTATTTTATTGGCATAGAGTTGCCTGTAGTAATCTCTCATGATCCTTCGTATGTCTGAAATGTCAGTTAATACTTCTCCTTTTACATTTCTAATTCTGTTGATTTGAGCCTTCTCCCTTTTTTTCTTGATGGGTCTGGCTAACTGTTTATCGATTTTGTTTATCTTCTCAAAGAACCAGCTTTTAGTTTTATTGATCTTTGCTATTGTTTCCTTCATTTCTTTTTCATTTATTTCTGATCTGATCTTTATGATTTCTTTCCTTCTGCTAACTTTGGGGTTTTTTTGTTCTTCTTTCTCTAATTGCTTTAGGTGTAAGGTTAGGTTGTTTATTTGAGATTTTTCCTGTTTCTTGAGGCATGATTGTATTGCTATAAACTTCCCTCTTAGAACTACTTTTGCTGCATCCCATAGGTTTTGGGTAGTCGTGTTTTCATTGTCATTTGTTTCTAGGTATTTTTTTATTTCCTCTTTCATTTCTTCAGTGACCTCTTGGTTATTCAGTAGCATAATGTTTAGCCTCCATATGTTTGTATTTTTTACGGTTTTTTTTCCTGTAATTAGTCTCATAGTGTTGTGGTCAGAAAAGATGCTTGATATGATTTCAATTTTCTTAAATTTACCAAGGCTTGACTTGTGACCCAAGATATGATCTATCCTGGAGAATGTTCTACGAGCATTTGAGGAGAAAGTGTATTCTGTTGTTTTTGAATGGAATGTCCTATAAATATCAATTAAGCCCATCTTGTTTAATGTATCATTTAAAGCTTGTTTTTCCTTATTTATTTTCATTTTGGTTGATCTGTCCATTGGTGTAAGTGAGGTGTTAAAGTCCCCCACTATTATTGTGTTACTGTTGATTTCCCCTTTTACAGCTGTTAGTATTTGCCTTATGTATTGAGGTGCTTCTATGTTGGATACATAAATATTTACAATTGTTGTATTTTCTTCTTGGATTTATCCCTTGATAATTATGTAGTGTACTTTTTTGTCTCTTATAATAGTCTTTATTTTTAAGTCTACTTTGTCTGATATGAGAATTGCTACTTCAGCTTTCTCTTGATTTCCATTTGCATGGAATATCTTTTTCCATCCCCTCACTTTCAGCCTGTATGTGTCCCTAGGTCTGAAGTGTGTCTCTTGTAGACAACATATAGATGGGTCTTGTTTTGTATCCATTCAGCCAGTCTATGTCTTTTGGTTGGAGCAATTAATCCATTTACATTTAAGGTAATTATCGATATGTATGTTCCTATTACCATTTTCTTAATTGTTTTGGGTTTGTTTTTGTAGGTCTTTTCCTTCTCTTGTGTTTCCCGCCTAGAGAAATTCCTTTAGCATTTGTTGTAAAACTGGTTTGGTGGTGCTGAATTCTCTTAGCTTTATCTTGTCTGTAAAGGTTTTAATTTCTCTGTCGAATCTGAATAAGATCTTTGCTGGGTAGAGTAATCTTGGTTGTAGGTTTTTCCCTTTCAGCACTTTAAATATGTCCTGCCACTCCCTTCTGGCTTTCAGAGTTTCTGCTGAAAGACCAGCTGTTAACCTTATGGGGATTCCCTTGTATGTTATTTGTTGCTTTTCCTTTGCTGCTTTTAATATTTTTTCTTTGTATTTGATTTTTGATAGTTTGATTAATTTGTGTCTTGGTGTGTTTCTCCTTGGATTTATCTTGTATGGGACTCTCTGCACCTCTTAGACTTGATTGACTATTTCCTTTCCCACATTAGGGAAGTTTTCATGTATAATCTCTTCAAATATTTTCTCAGTCCCTTTCTTTTTCTCTTCTTCTGGGACCCCTATAATTCAAATGTTGGTGCATTTAACGTTGTCCCAGAGGTGTCTGAGACTGTCCTCAATTCTTTTTTTTTTTTTTTTTATCTGAAGGGTTGTGTGCTACATTGTACACACATGGTAATACTGATTGATTTTTACAGTGAAAATCTGCATTCTATGACATGTAATTTATTTCTCAATAAAGCTTCCTGATATAAAAGAGACATAGTCAGGTGATTACTACATCAAAGAAGAACCTGAATGTAATATATCAGAAGGAGAAAAGAAAGAACTTGGGGGAAAAATTGACAACTGAGAGATTTACAGTAGGGGTTTTCATGAATCCATTCAAGTTTGAAAGAAGAAGACCAGTAAGATCTCTAGGATATAATCAAGCCTCATTAAATAAGTCTCAAGGTAACACGTTTATTCTAGGTGAGGGTGCCTGTAAGGCATGGTACCAGGAAGAAACCTGCTCAAAAGGACCCAAAAAGAGAACGGTAGATGGAGTCTGTATTTGGGAACAATGAGAGTGTATCTCCACATTGGTTTTGCACAAATGATGGAGGTGAGAGGGAATGAAATGCTCTGGACTTTATTTTTTATTTCATGTATTTAACAACACAAGATCACAGGGGTAAAATATAGCACAGTACGTTAAAGTCATCTAAGCTAGAAAGCAAAGAGAAATAGATAAAAAGAAGGCAATCAGATTAAATAATCATTGTTGGTTTTTTATGGAGTAAAAGTGAGACTACAGTTATAGAGTGAAAATAAGGCTAAACCTATTCAGATAAAACTTTCAGAAAGGTCAGAATTCAAGCCAAGACATGGAAGCAACCTAAATGTTCATTGACATCTGAATGGACAAAGAAGATGTGGTGTGTGTGTGTGTGTGTGTGTCTGTGTGTGTGTGTTATATATAATGGAATACTACTCAGCCATGAAAAAGAATGAAATAATGCCATTTGCAGCAACATGGATGGACCTAGAGATTATCGTACTAATTCTTTCCTCAATTCTTTCCATTCTTTTTTCTTTATTTGCTCTGTGGTAGTTATTTCCACTATTTTATCTTCAAAGTCACTTCTCCGTTCTTCTGCCTCCGTTATTCTGCTATTGATTCCTTCTAGAGAATTTTTAATTTCATATATTGTATTATTCGTCATTTGTTTGCTCTTTAGTTCTTCTAGGTCCTTGTTAAACGTTTCTTGTATTTTCTCCATTCTACTTCCAAGATTCTGGATCATCTTTACTATTATTATTCTGAATTCTTTTTCATGTAGACTGCCTATTTCCTCTTCATTTGTTTGGTCTGGTGGGTTTTTACCTTGCTCCTTCATCTGCTGCATATTTCTCTGTCTTCTCATTTTGCTTAACTTACTGTGTTTGGGATCTCCTTTTCCCATGCTGCAGGTTCGTAGTTCCCTTTGTTTTTGGTGTCTGCCCCCAGTGGTTGAGGTTGGTTCAGTGGCTTGTGTAGGCTTCCTGGTGGAGGGGACTGGTGCCTGTGTTCTGGTGGATGAGGCTGGATCTTGTCTTTCTGGTGGGGTGGACCGTGTCCAGTGGTGTGTTTTGGGGCGTCTGTGAATTTAGTATGATTTTAGGCAGCCTCTCTGCTAATGGGTGGGGTTATGTTCCTGTCTTGTTATTTGTTTGGCATGGGGTGTCCAGCACTGGAGCTTGCTGGTCATTGAGTGGAGCAGGGTCTTAGTGTTGAGATGGAGATCTCTGGGAGAGCTCTTGTTGATTGATATTACATGGGGCCAGGAGGTCTCTGGTGGACCAATGTCGTGAACTTGGCTCTCCCACCTCAGAGGCTCAGGCCTGACACCTGGCCAGAGCACCAAGGCCCTGTCAGCCACATGGCACTATATTAAATTCTCCCAGTGATATCTTGTTCTTGAATAGTTGTTTGTTGTACTGCTTCTCTTTCCCAGAAGAGAATGTAAAATCCTTGAGTGGTGTTTCCTAGTCTCCCAGATACCTGCTGGTCTTGGAGGGTCTCCTGGGAGGGGGGGGATGCAGCTGTTCATCACTTCACTCAGGCTGGGGAGAAGTACAGCAGCCACGACTGGGGTGTGTACAAAGTGCCTGTGGTGGCAGAGACCAGCAGGCAGTTGCAACAGACTCCTTTGCTAATGTCTTGTAACACTGTACTCACAGCTCTGGAAGCATCTGTAACATTTTGTCTGCTATTATAGTTATTTGTGTACCAGGAGATTGTACATTTCATGAGGTCAGTGATTGTGTCATACACATTTTTAGTTCTCATAGTATTCAGTTCATTGCCTTGTCGATAACAGACACCCCAAAAATGTATACTGAATTAATGAGCGAGTCAATCAACCAACTATAACAAAATAAAATTTAAAATATTTAATATACAGGGGCTTCCCTGGTGGCACAGTGGTTAAGAATCCACCTGCCAATGCAGGGGACACAGGTTCAAGCCCTGGGCTGGGAAGATCCCACATGTCGCAGAGCAACGAAGCCTGTGCACCACAACTACTGAGCTACTGAGCCTGTGCTCTAGAGCCCACAAGCCACAACTGCTGAGCCCCATGCCACAACTACTGAAGCCTGCGTGCCTAGAGCCCGTGCTCCACAACAAGAGAAGCCACCACAATGAGAAGCCTGCAAACCACAACAAAGAGTAGCCCCCACTCACCGCAACTAGAGAAAAGCCCACGCACAGCAACGAAGACCCAACACAGCCAAAAATAAAATAAATAAAATAAAATAAATAAAAAACATTTAATATACAATAAATAAAATTTCCCAGGAAGACAGTTTTGACATCTGTGGATAGTTTTTCTGCTCTTTTTGAGTTTTTATGTAATATCATTAAACTCCCTTTGATTTTATATATACCTATGAGATCACTGGAATTATCTCTGGCACAGGCAAGATATTTCTAATTTTTGAAAAAAGTGGCATAATGGAAATATCACAGCAAGTAGAATCAGCAATTTGAATTCCAATCAGTCACTAAGTAGCTGTGTGACTTTGGGCAAGTTGCTGTCTCTTCTTAAGCCTCAGTTCCCAGTGTGAGAAAGCGAGAATTGCAGACCTTATATTCTGGGCTGATGTGGGAATACAACGAGATAATTAATGTGGAAATTCTTTGCAGACTGAAATGACCATAGTAAAAAAACCATCTTTAAAAAAAATTAATTTCTGAGAAGGTATACTATTATTACATTATTTTTACTGTTAAAAGGATCATAGTTCTTCAATGGAATAGGTTAGCTGACTCCTAGTTTAATGCTAAGATTTGATAGGGATTTTACTAGAGAGGCATGTTTTGTAATTTTCAAATAAGGGGACAGAGAAATATGTCCATAAAGATTTTGGAAATGTATAAAATCTTAGGGCCACCACACGTGGCTACACAACTGCAGGATCTCCATCCACGTGGACATATATGAAGGCCCCTGGTCTTGTAGAGCATAGCAGTCCTAGTAATCAGCCATGTGGTTAAAAAGCATGGAGAGCCTTAGAATGGGGCACCAGATAAATTCTGTGGATATTTTCAGATATATATTTATAATTTATGATGTTTAAGCCTCAAGGAAAAAAGGTCGGGGGTAGATAAAAACTGTCTCTAATTTTTATGGGGTAAAATCTTCTTGAGGTAAGAAAGACTTAAGACAGCTTGGGGCTCAATATGATCGTTTGACAAGAGGAATTGTTTTAAGCAAGACATTGAATCACTGTCAAATATGTTTCATTCTAGCCAATGGGGAAAAACTTATAAAGCCCTTTGTGAGCCAAATTCAGAGCTATGAATGCTGGAAGGGGAAGACCCTTTTCCATTCCCAGTGATACCAGGAAGGGAAGCAGCAACAGTTTTGGAATGAGCCCAGCAAGTGTCAGAGCAGCAGGGAGACCTGGAGTAGCTGTAGCACCGGGAAGAAAACTTCATCCAGGACCCCATGTGAAAGGCAGCCACTTGCGGGCTTGGGATCCCAGTGACCTCACTGAGAAAGTTTAACAATATTAAAGGTGGTCCCACAGTAACAAAAAGAAAGGGTTTACACAAAGGGACTTGTCACTCAATCTTCTATAAGAATGATAAGCCTGTTTATCTTTTTTTTTTAATCTTTTTTTTCTTACAGTATTATTTAAATTCAAATTTTCCATTTTTTAACTCAGTTGGTAATATAGTCATAAAGAAGACTGTATTATCTTACAGTTGAATCTGGGCAAAGTATTTTGTCTATTGCCCTAATCTGTGAGTTGGAATAAAGGTAAAGGTCACTGCCTCAAGGTAATCACACATAAAAGTTTGTGTTCTTTCCTTGATTATTCTTTCTAGGTCATTCTTCTGGGATAATCAGTAGTTATTCAGGTTTCAGGATTTGATACAGATACTCTCTCTTGAAATAGGGCAGGAAACAGAAAACAGGAGAAAATATTAGGACTAATGTTTGAGGAAGTTCCTTAACCCTTAATAGGCATGTTTCTGAATTTATTTTTTTTAATTTGGAGGATAATGGATGTCTTCCTTGAATTACGTAAATGATTCATTTGATTAAACTCGATATTACGATAGTACAGAGTCAGGATGAACTATTTACTAGCACGTGTGACCACGGGCAATTGACTTCAGCTCTCTGTCCCTAGAGTTTCCTGATCGTAGAATGAGGAGACTAGCTCTGCTTTGAAGTGCTCCTGGGCAGACTAAATAAAGAATGTATATAAAGTCCCAAATAACATGCTCAATTCACAGTAAGTGTTTTATATTTCAGCAATGTAATGGGAGGACTCCCTAGAAACTACATTCTGTCATGAAGGATTAATGCTTCACATACGGTAACTAACTGAAATGCTCAAATTTCTAAAATGTATAGACAAATGAGAAAGGAAACTTAGTATTCTAAACCAGGCAAACAAATTCATCAAAACAGAAAGAGAGCTAAGGAGGAAAACAAGACTGTGAGTTCATGTAGACCAATAAAAATCTTCCTCTGAAAAAGCCTGGGAGGCTGTTGAAATTCTTCCTAGGCTTTGTCATCTGACCTCTAGATTATTTGATTGTATCTAAGTAGGAGGAAGGGTGATAGGATCTACACTCCTCCCCTCTGCAATTTACAAGTTGCAAAACTGGTCTGTGACCACCTTTGCCACGGAAATAAGGTATCTCAGCAGAATTAATTCTTTAATGCATAAACATCATCAAATTTTAGAGCCCTAAGAACTCTTAGTTATAGTGTGGACCTCATTTTATAAGAAGGAAGTTATTTTAGGAAGACTAAGGAACTTGCTTAAAATAGAGAAAGACCAAGATCCCAGATTTGGGGTGATCTGTTTTTTGTTCTTCTGTTTTTTTGTTTTTGTTTTTCAGTTTAAATGAATTGAATTTTTTAAAAATCCCAGATCTTCTCATTCCTAGTCCTGTGCATTTTTCACCACACCACATTGATTTTGTTCCTGTTTTGTTTTGTTTTACATGTAAAGGATTCTGTTTCACCAAAGAAATCGAGGGGAAAAGAGACTTTACATTCATATACCTATTCCTCTGCCTCCTAATCCATAACTCTTATACATGTGGTTTTCAATCAGAGATATTTAGAAACATAGGATGATATTTTTTAGTAGTAGTGCTAAAATAACTTAGCACTCTTTTTAGAAAGACATCAAAATTGATACCTGGCACCATAACATCACAATGTCTAGATTCCAGTGAAAAATTGCAAAGAAGCAAAGAAACGTGCAAAGAAGCAAAGAAACGTGCAAAGAAGCAGGAAAATGTGACCCATAATTAGGAGAAAAATAAGTTAATATAAACAACTCAGAAATGACAGATGTAGGCATGAGCTTTAAAACAGTTCAAGAATTTAAAGGAAAATATAAATACAATGCAGAGGAAATTAAAAATTTGAAAAAGACTAGAATGGAAATTCTACAGTTGAAAAATACAATATCCCAAATTTTAAAAATTCACTGAATGGGTTTAACAGCGTAGGTACTACAGAAGAAAAGATGAGTGAATCTGAAGACATAGTAAACTGAAATATAGCTAAGTGAAGCACAGAGAAAAAAGACTGAAAAAGAATGAGCAGTTACAATGACTTGTGGGATAACACAGGCATATCTCGCTTTATTGCACTTTGCTTTATTGTGTTTTGCCGATATGCATATTTTACAAATTGAAGGTTTGTGGCAACCCTGCATCTATTGGTGCCATTTTCCCAACAGCATTTGCTCACTTTGTGTCTCTGTGTCACATTTTGGCAGTTCTCCCAGTATTTCAAACATTTTCATTATTATTATATTTGTCATGGTAATCTGTGATCACTCATCTTTGATATTACTTTTGTAATTGTTTTGACATTTTTTAGCAATAAAGTATTTTTAATGAAGATACAGACATTGTGTTTTTAGACATAATGCGATTGCACATTTAGTAGGCTACAGTATAGTGTAAACATAACTTTTATATGCACTGGGAAACCAAAAAATTTGTGTGACTCACTTTATTGCAATACTTTATTGCAGTGGTCTGGAACCGAATCTACAGTATCCCAGAAATATGCCTATTTGTCATGTAATATATACGTAATTTGAATCCCAGAAAAGGAATAAAGGCTGAAAAATCTCCAAATGTGATGAAAACTATAAACCCACAGATCCACGAAATTCAACAAATAGCAAGCAGAATACACACACACACACACAACAAAGGCACATCATAAACAAATTACTGAGCACCAGTGTAAAAAGAAAATCTAAATGCAACCAGAGGAAAATAGACATATTATACATATGAGACATTGTCAGAAAAAATTCTAGCCAGAAAAACATATAACAATATACTGAAAGTTTCTTGGGAGGGAGATGTCAATCTGGAATTATATACCCAGGAAAAATATCCTTTAACAATGAAAGTGAATATAGGTTCTTTCAGACAAGAACATGAAAATTATTGCCAACAGACCTGCACTACAAGAAATAATAAAGGAAGTTCTTCAGGCTAAAGGAAACTCATCTCAGTGGACTGGGGCATGGATTGTCCCTGATCCAAGTTTGTGGCCAATTGCTAAAACCCTTAGGTGGTAACTTGAAAGAATGTTCTGGTGAAGGGGATTCCTTGGTTGGTGTAAGGATTCAAGCATGGGAGTGGGAGGCGATGCATACAAAGACAATGGAATTGGCTAGTTGTTACTAAGTTGTATCTTACAGGTTCTCCCTCCTACAGAGGGATAATGAAAAGCTGAGGGCAATTAACAATGGAAAATTAATTGTGAAGGCCAGAGATCCTTTGTGGTATCTTAGAAAGAGTCCTACGTCACCTGCAGTGAGAAGCAGAAAAAGTTAAAACCAAAAAGAACTAGAGAGAGTTCCTAACTTCAAAGACAATTGAACACATAACCAAAGAAGGTCCATCATGCCCATGTCAGTGCCCTGGTTGGGAAAGCCTAGGATCCTGACCCATGGAATAGAAATAACTGCATATCCCCTGAAGATTTTTGCTCCCCAGACTTATCTAAATCCTCAGAACCTACAGAGGTGGCCTACCCTTCCTCACTTAGAGCCAGCATGCTCTTCATAGAGGAAGAGACTCGAGGGATCTCTCCTTGACAGTGCACCTGAACCCAGCTGCCAAGCAAGTTGCTCCACAGAGTAATAGCATAAGCCAGCTGAGTTCATGTTGAGCCTGGTAAGAGAGGATAAGGTTAGTACTCCAAATGCACTGTGAGAATTCATAAGCATGTTCCAGGTGGAGCCAGGGGTTACCTGTGGTACTGGATTTTAGAACATTTTATCAAAGGAACATAAACCTGAATAAGGGAGAGTTTATTGACTTGGTGGGAACTCTCTTGAGATATTGGCTGTAACTCTCTTGAGATATTGGATGTAACACCCTTCTAAGACACTCAAGCGACAGTGCAAACTCACTGCAAGGGTGGCTGCAGTAAGTAATGGCTTATGCCAAGATAAGTAGAAATGCTTGAATTTCTGTGTATATGGTGGGCAGAGAGGATAAAAATTTCAGGCAATGGACACGCTGGGGTATACATACCATGTAAGGCTAAAAGACCCACCAGAAGACTTTGTTCCATGGAAGTCCCAAAGATCATGCAATTTACCAAGGCCATCAGGTATACACCAGTGAGAGAGGCACCTGCATCACTAAGAAGTTTAGTGGTGGCTTTCCTCTAAAGGGCAGGTCTGACAGTAAGAGAGGTATGAGAACTTAGCTCATTGTTAGGAAAGGGGATGAGGCCAACAGGTAGTGTTTAACCACCAGAAGTCAAAGGCTCACAATGATCATAATAATGGGCAAAGTTGATGTAGCATCTAAGATACTGACCCACAGAATTGTAGAGATGGTTAATAGAACACAGTGTCCCTGGAGGCAAAACAGATGGGCAGTTGAAAAAAGGTACTGCTTTATACCTCTAATAAAAACAAAGCAAGAATAGATAAACAGGGAGCTGAACACAGTGACCTCAATAAAAGTTGATGATTCCTTGATCAGTCTCTGACCTGTGGCAGATACCAAACGTGGAGTCCAATTTTTTTCAGTCTGGGTCCAACCAGGAGATAGAAACCACACTGCGATTTAAACAAGGGAAGTTCAATATAAAAAATTATCAAGCGATGATAAAAGAGTAAGTATAAGATACAAATATACCTTGGGGCTGAGGGAGAGTAACCAAGAAAGGACAAACAAGTACAGGAGTTCAGACCTCACTGGAGAATGTGTAGCTGCAGTCCACTAGATGATGAAAAATTCTCTGATTTCCCAGACCACAGCTGGTCCACACTCTCTGGGAAAGCAGGAAACAACCCTCTGGAGCACAGGCAAGCCGAAACCAGTTGGCATGCACAGGTTGTAGGAGAAAGCTACTTCCCTGAGTAAGGGAGCTAAGAGCTTGAGTTTGTCATTTTTTTCTCTGTATGTGCTGAAGTGCTCTCAAAAGAATCCATGCCATACCAGAGTCCTTATAGTCATCTGATGGTCACAGTTGTCAAACACAGTAGACACTCAAGTTTCCAAGGCACATGCTCCATCTGGCATTTCATCGCAATCAACCACAGCTGGATTAATTGCGATGCCATTGCATGTCATGGGTTACTAGCATCCCATTTCCCATTACCAATGTGCTCAGCACTGCACTCAAGCCCATGATCAACCCAATCCCCAAATCCTAAATTTCTGGGACCATTCCCATCCTATATCAGTCTAAGTCCAATTAAGAGACAGAAACCACACCATAATTTGAAGAGGGAAAGTTCAATATGAAGAATAATTAAGCTATGATAAAAGAGTAAGTATAAGACATTAGTACCCTAAGGATGAGGGAAGGTACCCAAGAAAAGACAACTTGTAAAGTGGGAGGTCTCTCCTGAAGACTGGGTTCAGATCTTGTTGGAAAAGGTATAGCTGCGACACACTGACTGGCAGGGACATGTGCTGATCTTCCCAGGCTAGGGCTGGACCAGTTTCTGGGCAAGCAGGGAGACAACCCTTTGGGAGTGAGGATGGCCTGCAGGGGGAGTCAGGGTGCCAGTGGAGATGCCATGTCTGGAGAGCACAGCGTCTGTATCAGGAAAGCCACACCATTGCCGGGGATGTAGGAGACAAACCTCTGGGGGGAGGGGTGGAGGCCAGCAGGAGGTGGGGTGCTGGTGCAGGCAGTATGCTTTGAGGGCACAATGTCTGTGTGGAGAGGGCTATGGGAAGATCATCAAGCTAGGCTGGGGTGGTTCATTCTGGGAGCGAGGCTGGGGCAGAAGACGACACTGAGCAGCCAGAAATAGTGAAAGAAGTCCTTTCCTCCAGCAATGTCTCTCTAGCGCTCTCTACTGAGAAAGCTTAGCATTTGGCTCACTGTAAAGAACAAAAGCTTAAAAAGAAGGATTCCATCCATTTTCATAGAGTAGGTATTAATGTGTAAATTTAAAGCTGGGAGGTAATAAGTTGTTAACTAGTACACCACTGAATAAAGAGGTGATTGTCTTCAGGAAGAAGGATCCTGAAATACCACACTAAGTATATACTCAGATTCCCCAGACCTTTCCCAAAGGGACCTAGGACCATTTGCTTGGGTGACTGTACAGTGGGGAAAGAGAAATACCAATACAGTTTTTAAACTATTGGAAAAGGGTCTGACTTTTGACATCGATACTGTGATGGTTAATTTTATGTGTCAGCTTGGCTAGGCTGTGGTGCCCAGATGTTTGGTCAAATACTAGTCTAGATGTTGCTGTGAAGGCATTTTTCAGATGTGACTAACACTCAAATTAGAAGACTTTGAGCAAAGCAGATTACCCTCCAAAGTCTGAGTGGGCCTCATCCAGTCAGCTTAGGCCTTAAGAATAAAAAGATAGGTCCTCTGTAGGAAAAAGTAATTCTTCCTCTAGACTGCCTTTGGACTTGAGTTACAATAGCAACGCTTGCCTGGGTGTCCAGCCTGCCAGCCTGCCTTGCAGGATTAGACTTACCAGTCCCTATAATCACATGAACCAATTCCTTCAAATCTCTCTTTCTCTCCGTACACATACACACACACACACACACACACACACACACACACACACCGTATTGGTTTTGTTTCTCTGGAAAACCCAGGCTAACATAGATACCTAGAAACCCAATGTCATCCTAAACTTCTGTACAGTAGATGCAAGAGTGAGCCAAGCAGTAAGTGGATTCTTGGCCAAAGTCTGACTTAAAATCTGTATACTAGGCCTGTGCACCCACCCTGTGGTTATTTCCCCCATCCTTGAATGTATAATTGAGATTGACATACTTGGCATTTGGAATAACCCTCAGCCTGTGGGGTAAGGGATATGAAGGTAGGGAAGGCCAAGTGGAAGCCTCTGAAGCTGCCCCATCCCCACCCTTTAATCAAGATAGAAACAACACTGTATCCCAGGGAGGATGGAGTGGATTAGTACCACTCTTAAGGATCTCAAGGATGCGGGGGTGGTGATCCCTACGATATCTCCATGTGTCCAGCCAGTCTGGCCTCTGCAGAAACCAGACGATAGATTCTGGAGAATGACTACTATGAGCTCAACCAAGTAATAACCCTAATTTCAACTAGCAGACTGGACATAAACCTTTATAAGAGCACATTAATTATGGCCTTAGGTGTATGGTATGTGATCATTAACTTGAAGGATGTATTCTTTTCTATTCCAATCAAGAAAAAGGACCAGAATCAGTTCACATGGAATGGATAATTACGTACATTCACAATTTTGTCCCCAGAGCTACCTTACCTCTTCTGCTTTCTGACATTAATACAGTCAAAAGAGATAAGGGCTTTCCTTTCCAGATGTTCCACAAAACATCACATTGATCCATTGCAGTGATGACATCATGCTGATTTGGCAAGATGAATAAAAAGTAGCTAGCACACTAGCTATTCATGTTCTCCAGGAGGTGGGAGATATATCCCATGATAATTAAGGGGCCTGCTATTTCGGTAAAGTTTGTAAAGCTCCAGTGGTCAGGTACTTGCCAGAACAACTCTTCCAGAGCAAAAGACAAATTGATGCATCTTGCATCTTTCTATAAAGATAGAAGCACAATGCCTGGTAGGTCTTTAGGTTCTGAAGGTAGTACACTCCACACCTAGGAATACCACCCATATGTTGGTGTCATGAAAGTCTGTCAGCCTTGAGTTGGGCCTGGAATACGAAAGGGCTCTGCAGCAGATCCAGGCTGTAGGGCAAGCAGTTCTGCCACTTGGGTCAGACATTTGGTAGAGCCTATGTGTTGGAAATAGTGGTGGAAAAAATTGCTGTGTAGAGTTTGTGGAAAGCTCTAGTTGTAGATTCACAATGCAGGCCCTAGGGCTTCTGGAACAAAGATACTCTATTCACAGCAAAGAATTATGTGCCTTTTGAAAAACAGCTCCTGACATGGTACTGGCTCCTGGTAGATGTGGAATGACTTAGGTCACTAAGGACTTAAGGACCAGGTGTTCAGAACTGCCTGTCATGACTTGGGCTCTGTCAGACCCACCAAGTTATAAATTTGGGCAGTCCCAATAGTAATCCATCATAAGATGGAAGTGTTACATCTGAGATCAAGCATAAGCAGAACCAAAGGGCACAAGTAAACTGCATATCTGGGTATCCCAAACATCCAAAGAACCCTGGAGGAGATATCCCCTAGGGACTGCATGACACAAGAGCTGGACTGTAGTGGTCATATTGGTGCACCACTTAGCTCTCCCTTCAAGAAGGAACTTGTTGTCCAGCCACAGTTGCAAAGAGTGAAGTCAGTTGACAGCTTCCAGTTTCAGTGCCTTCAGGATTCATTTTGGCTTTTGAACTGAGAACTTCCTGTTTCCAGGCAACACCAAGCCAATGACTAAACACAGTGGAGGTGTGTTATGGACTGAATGTTCGTGTCCCCCTTCTACCAATTCACATGTTGAAGCCCTAACCTTCAACGTGATGATGCTACGGTCTGAATGCTTGTGTGCCTCCAAAATTCATACGTTGAAATACTAATGCCCAGGGTGATTGTATTAGTAGGTGGGGCCTCTGGGAGATGCTTCGGTCAAAAAGGAGAGTTTCTTCAGTCCTCTGAAGATTAGTGTTCTTATAAAAGAGTTCACTAGCCCCTCCTGCCACGTGAGGACACAGCACAAAGTCTATGACACAGAAGTGGGCCCTCATGCAACCATGCTGGCACCCTGGCCTCAAGACTTCCATCCTCCAGAACTGTGAGAAATAAATTCCTGTTATTTACAAGCTACCCATTCTGTGGTATTTTGTTAGAGCAGCCAGAACAGACTAAGACAGATGGTACTTGGAGATGGAGACTTTGAAGTTAATTAAGGTTAGATTAGGTCATGAGAGTGGGGCCCTGATGGTGTGATTTGTGGCCTTCTAAGAAAAGGAAACTAAAAGGACATGTGAGGATGTTGAGAGAAGGCAGCAGTCTGCAAGCCAGAAAGAGAGCTCTCACCAGGGACTGAATCCTGTCCGACTTTGATCTTGGGCTTCCCAACCTCCAGAACTATGAGAAAATGAATGTCTGTTGTTTAAGTCACCCAGTCTAATGGCCTTTTGTTATGACAGCCTGAGCAGACTAAGTCAATATACTACAGCCTGGCCATTTATGTCCAACCAGAACCCTGAATCTTTGCTCTAGAGCTCCTCATTGGATTGATTAAGACTTTGTCAGCTCTGCATTTCAGTCTTATGCCCCTGCTTTATTGGTAACTATTCAAGATATATATGGTTTGCAATTTTGTTTTTTTGTTTGTTTTTTTTTTTTTAAAGAAATTCACGTTCTTTTATTTATTTATTTATTTATTTATTTATTTATTTATGACTGTGTTGAGTCCCCGCTTCTGTGCGAGGGCTTTCTCCAGTTGCGGCAAGTGGGGACCACTCCTCATCGCGGTGCGCAGGCCTCCCACCATCGCGGCCTCTCCCGTTGCGGAGCACAGGCTCCAGACGCGCAGGCTCAGCAATTGTGGCTCACGGGCCCAGTTGCTCCGTGGCATGTGGGATCTTCCCAGACCAGGGCTCGAAGCCGTGTCCCCTGCATTGGCAGGCAGATTCTCAACCACTGCGCCACCAGGGAAGCCCCTGCAATTTTGTTTTTTAATATAAGCAAATACTAGTATATATAGCTGAATCCTCCCCTCCCATTTTTAGATAAGTGATAACATACTATATGCTTTCTCCTCCTTGCTTTTTACACTTAACACTATATCCTGAAGGTAACGCCATAGTAATATATGTCTTTATTCCTTTTTTTTTACATTTGCTTGGTACTCTATTATATGAATGTGCTATAGCATGCTCATCTAATTCCCTGTTGATGACACTGGGTTGTTTTCAGTATTTTGTCATCAGTTTATGTTTAGGATAGAGTCTTAGAAGCATAATTGCCAAGTCGAAGAGCAAAAAAATATGTAATTTTGCAAGATATTAACCGGCATTCATTCTTTAATTTGCCATGAAATCCATTTCTGCTCTTTAATTTACCATCTTCCCACAAATAACCTCTCTCTATCCAGTCGAACAAGTCAGACTTTTGGAAATTTCCTCCAACCTTCCTTTTATTCCCTGCCACCATCAAAATAGGTATAAAATTAAAATAATTTTGCTTTCCAGGGATGTTTCAAATTGGGTTCTGACTTTGAATACCTAAAGCCACTGCTTTAATTCAAACCCTTGTAAACTGGACATGCTCTCTCTCTTACATCATATTATTGGTGTCTTGGTGTCTAGGATGGAGTGTACAGTAGGAATTTGACTTAGCTGGAAAGTCAGAGAATGCTTGCATTAAAAAGATGATTTCTAACATTATACCTGAAAACTGAACAGACATTAACTAGAGAAAGGGCATTCTAGGCAGAGGGAAAAGCATATCCTAAGGTACTGTGGTAGGAGGACGCATAAAGATTGGGAGGAACTGAAAGAAAGCCAATGAGTTAGAAGCACAAAGAGCAAAATAAAATAAACTGAAGAGGTAGGTAGAGGCTAGAACATGCAGAATTTGTAGGCTAGATTATGGATTCCTTGCTTTATTCTAAAATATATAGAAACAATTTAAAGATTTTAAGCAACCGGGTGACTCAATCAGATTTGGAAATTTGAAACATTATTCTGGCTGCTGGGTCAACAAAAACTGGAGTAGTCCAGGCAAGAGATACCAGACTGGTAGCGGTGGTGGCGGCGGCAAAGTAGACAGATTCAAGAAGTATTTTTAAATAGATTTAATGGCAATGAAATTAATTAAAATACTTTAAAACTCTACAAATAGACACGCTTAGTGATGGACTGGTTAAGGGGGTACTTCCCGCTTAACCACATTTCTGCTTATATGACTTGATGGTCAGTCACATCAATCATTGAAACAGAGAACACCAAAAGACAACCAGGTTGGGCAGAGTGGAAGGTGGGCTGGAAATAGTGAGTTGGTTTTTTGGACACACTGAGCCTGCAGTGCATTTGAGATTCCAAGATAAGAGAGTAAGCACAAAATGGAAATAAGGGTCAGAGGAGAAGTCTTGCTTGATGAGATATACTTGGGAGTCATCTGCAAATAACATAATTTGAAATCAGGGGGGTATATGGGAATGCCTAAGTATGTAATGAGGAGGGAAGAGGCCTGGGCCAAGTCCTGAGGACTCACAGCATTAACAGGCAGAAAGAGGAGGAGGAGCACACAAATGTAATAGAAAAATGGCAGCGTGTAAGTGGGGTTAAAAGGAGGCCAGGGAAAGAGAGTGTTTAAAGGAGAGAATGCTGAGTTGTGTTGACTGCTGCTTGAGGCTGAGTTAAAATGAAGCCATCAATAAAGATCATTAGATTGAGCAACAGAGAAGTCCTAGATAACCTTTATAAGGGCAGTTTTAGTGAAGTGGTAGACGTGGAAGCCCAATTAAAGTGAGTTGAGGGGTGGATAGCAGGTGAGAGAGTGGAGACAGCTTTCCCTGTAGACTGAGAAACGAAGTACAGAAGCAGTAAACGACTACGTGCAGTAAGGGGATGTCTTTGGAAGATGGGAGAGCATTTTGAATGCAGTCGAGTGAGAGAGATGGTGGTTGCAAGGACGAGGGAGAAATAACAAGGAACCAAGCCTGGGAGAAGGCCAGAGGGAATCAGATCTGTATTGAGGAACTGGCTGCCAACAGGAGAAGGGACACTTCATCAGATGAAATAGGAGAGAAGGAGGAGATGTGGGCAGGGTTTGTTGACATAGTGATAAGATTATGACAGAGTGCCCATCTGATGGTTTCTATTTTCCCCATTCAATATGAAGAGAGGTTATCAGTTGAAGGTGATAGCAATGGGGATAGGAAGTTGGAAGGTAGAGATTCTATGAAACAGATATCTCAGAGAATATGAAAGTGAGCTTATGAGAGAAATGTAACCTTATGGTTGGACGGTGCTGACAGCTCATTTTACTTAATTGGCAACATTACTGTTCTTCTCAATTTAACTTCCTAGCTTGTAAAATTAATCCAAATTGATCTCTGCAAGAGTTTGGTCTGAATTAACCAGATGATGGTTTCAATTTTCCACTTTATTTATGTCCTAGCCTGGATCTCCCAGAAGCAGAGCCTGAAGCAGAGGGTTTAGGTGCTCTTATTTTATTAAGGAGTATAATGCCAGGGAAGAAGAGTGAAGGGCAGGCAGAGTGGAGCAAGGAAGGCACGAAAGCCAAAGTAAGGGTGCTATATGTTATTGTTGCAAAGCCTGATTGTTGGCTGGGTCCCAAAGCCTGTGCTCTTAAGAGTCAGGACACAGTGTTTCTCAGGACTGCCCTCTTAAGAAAGAATGCGGTAGAAGAGAGGAAGATTTTAGCCATTGGCTATAATCTGTGAGATCCTTGGTTCACCCCCTGTGCTTCCAGGTTTTATATGTCTGGATGTCTGCACTCTGGTAGGGTCCAGAAGGGGCTGTAACACAAAGAAGCCCTGGGATGGGAAGAGAGAGGCACCAGGCAGGGCCAGGAGGTGAAGTGCTTTCAACTTGGGCCTGTGTGAACTTTGTCAGAGCCCACGCAGAGCTGGTTGGCCCCATAGCAGGTAGAGTAAGAGACAGGTACGTCCAAAGAAGTATCTGATACAACTTACAACTGGGAATATGACTTCCTTGATTTGACTAAACTCACCTAATACTTTATTTTTTTTTAAGATTTATTTATTATTTATTTATTTTATTTATTTATTATTTTTATTTTTGGCTGTGTCAGGTCTAAGTTGTGGCACGTGGGATCTTTCATTGCGGCACGTGGGCTTCTCTCTAGTTGTGGCGTGCAGGTTTTCTCTTCTCTAGTTGTGGTACACAGCCTCCAGCGCGCGTGGGCTCTCTAGTTGAGGCACGCGAGCTCAGTAGTTGTGGCACGTGGGCTTAGTTGCCCCACGGCATGTGGGATCTTAGTTCCCTGACCAGGGGTCCAACCCGCGTCCCCTGCATTGTAAGGCGGATACTTTACCACTGGACCACCAGGGAGTCCCTAAACTCACCTAATTCTTTAGAAACACAGACAAAAATGCAAATCAACTAGTCTGTTTCTAAAGTCATGATGAAGTACTCTAATCCAGATGATGAGCTGACTAGAGATTTTTAAGATGCTTTCAACGTAGCAGGAGGATTTCAGATTTGCATTGGGTAGAAAACAACTTTAAAATTGTTATTTTAATAGGACAAAAGAGTCCTATGGATTCTGAAGGCTGACTTTTTCCCCCTTAATCATAAAGCACTCTGTCCTGCCATCTAGCGTTCACTAGCTTATCAGAGGGAAATTTGTAAGGAGTTGCATATCTGTTTACCAGTGGCAGCACTACCAGCATTTTGTGGCAGGACAATTTCTAGTTATGCGGGGCCACCCCAGGCATTTAGGAATATTTGTGTCTCTGCCTCCACCCCACCTCCTCACTAAATAGCAATAACCAACCCCAGTTATCGTGAGGACTGAAAACCTTCCCACACGCTTTCAAATGTACCACTGCAGGAGGGGTTGACCGTGAGTCCCCACTTTTCAGATGAGGAAACCAGGGCATAGAGAAGCTAAGTGACAAGGTCACATTACAGAGAAGCAGTGGGGCAGGTGCTGAGTAAACACAGGTCCTTTTCTAACTTCCCCCTTTCCCTCTACAAAGGGTCTTGAAGTAACTTAAGCATTCTTAGTGCATTTGTACAATGACACAATTTATAAAAAAATTATTTTCACATGGCTGTATTTCATAAAGTGAGGTTCAATTGTAAGATTATCAGGGTAACAAAAATAAGACAGTTGAGAGATCAAAGTCATGAAGTACAAAGATCACTGAAAGTTTGAGAAAGAACTTGTGAGAGGAAATTTTAAGCAAACTTGGCTATTGAGTCTAAAAATTAGAATGAGGATTTGATAATGGCCTTCTGGCATATGAAGGGTTTTCACACAGAGAATGGTGTGTTTATGTGACATACTACATAGTCTGAGATAATATGAATTCATGGTGATTGTATTGGGGTATTGTTTGTACAGCGCTTAAAAGCTTATCAAGCACTTTCATATACATTATCTCATTTAGTCGAGTTAAAATGTCAATGTTATCTATATGTATCTTGTTATGTACATATGTAAAAGACTAGGAAAAAAGCAAACATTACTGATAAAAATGAGAAAAAGGGCTATTGAATACAAACATAACTAATGACCAAGTTTTAATTAGATAGGAAGATAGGAGTTCATATGAGCCCATGCCTGACCACCTAATATCTAGGTAATGTAGGGAACTGATTAATTTAATTGAAGGTATAGGTATGTATTACAAGACTTAGCTAGCTGAACAAACCAATAAAACATCAATCAAAGTGAAATCAAGTTCAAAGAGAAAGTATATATGCCTGACATATTGCCAGTTATCTATGAAAACAAACCAGAAAACAGTTAAATTAGGGACAGAATTACAGGGAATGCATGAGGCACAACAAAAAGACAGGACAAAGAAGATGATATAAGAGAAAAGCCTGAAAAAACAAGAGATTTGAGAACTCCTTATGAGAACAAAACTACATGTAAGCTGCAACCATCTAATTCATTATTCATGAAGAATTGTCCATCTAACTACCCACGTTTGTTAGCCTGAATAACTAGAAATGGGCACCTGATATGAGGTAAGAATGATTCACTATGCACTGTGGATATTTGTTTTCATAGTCACAGTATCTGACCAACTTTTAAATCAAGGAATTATCTTCTGTGATGGTGCTGTTACACCTTCCGTCTTGCATTATTCATTCCACAGAGAGAGCACCCACTATGTGACAGACACTATTCTAGGCACTGGGGATATAGTAGAGAACAGGATAAATATATTCTTACACTTATGGCGATTACTTTCTCATGTGTATAAGAAGCAGGGGAGGGGAGAAATAGAAGATAGATACACAAAATAAAGAAGTAAAAGAAGTGCAGCATGTAAATAGTGTTACAGAATTAGTAAAGCAGGAAAGGAGGTTAGGGACTACTGGGGCATCAAAGAAAAAACAACATTTGTTGCTTAGGATAAAATATTAGGTGAATAGAGCAGGACTGAAAACTGCATGTAAGTACATTGCCTGTTTTTATGTAAAAATATATTTTAAAAATATGTATAGAAAACAGAATCAAAGGAAATATTCTTGAATATTAAAGTGATTCTTTTTGGTTGGTGAATCTCAAAGTGGTTTTTAAAGTGCATCTCTTTATTCTTTGCTATTTTATTAGTTTTTCTATGATTAGCCTATATTACTTTAATAAATCAGAAACAATAAAAATTTTAAGATATTTTTCTAAATATCTGTTTTCCATTGCCACTGAATATAATGGTTTATGTTCCAGCATAATATATTTGTGTTAGATGTATAGAAGAATCATTTACTCAAGGGATAAAATAAAACCTTCCTGAAATGTCCTGTATTATCTATCACTACTCACATTTCTGTTATAATGTTATGAATTTTTAGTTCTGAACCATATACCCCTGACTTCTCTCCCCTCATGCACTTACTGCTTAAACCACTCATAAGATGCTTATCATGTATTTTCTTGTATCAGTAGCCTCCCCTTGAGAAGCTGCATGATAATCTCTAGGTCCATCCATATTGCTGCAAATAGCATTATTTCATTCTTTTTTATGGTTGAGTAAAATTCTATTGTGTATATATACCATATCGTATTTATTCATTCATCTGTGGATGGACATTTAGATTGCTTCCATATCTTGGCTATTGTAAATAATGCTGCTAGGAACATTGGGGTGCATGTATCTTTTTGAATTAGAGTTTTTGTCTTTTCCAGATATATGTCCAGCAGTGAGATCGTTGGGTCATACGGCAGCTCCATTTTTAGTTTTTTAAGGAACTTCCATACTGTTTCCCATAGTGGCTGCACCAATTTACATTCCCACCAACAGTGTAGGAGGGTTCCCTTTTCTCCACACCCTCTCCAGCATGATTTGTAGACTTTCTGACCAATGTGAGGTGATACTTCATTGTGGTTTTGATTTGTATTTCTCTAATAATTAGCGATGTTTGACATCTTTTCATATGCCTGTTGGCCATCTGTATACCTTCTTTGGAGAAATGTCTATTTAGGTCTTCTGGCCATTTTTTTGATTGGGTTGTTTATTTTTTTGATATTGAGCTGTATGAGCTCTTTGTATATTTTGGAAATTAAGCCCTTGTCAGTCACATCCTTTGCAAATATTTTCTCCCAATCTGTAGGATGTCTTTTTGTTTTGTTGATGAATGTTACTCATTATTATTCTAAATTTAATTTTCCAAAAGGCAGGGACCATGTTTTATATTTCTCTATATTCTTAGCTACAGCTAAGCACATAGTAAATACATCCATCCATTTTATTTCCCTAGGACCTAACATGTGGGGAACAGGTGAGATTTGGGGTGGCGGTGGGGGAGAATTAAATGCCAGTTTTAATTAAAAATTAAATGCAGTTTTATATGTTACGTTTGTAATCCACTCTGTTATTCTGTGAGGTAGATAGCAGATATGAAAGATGAGGCTCTGAGAATTTAAACAACTTGCCCGATATCACCCGGCTGTTAAGTGCAAATTAAGTCCATGTTTGTTTGACTCTTTCCATTGTACTGTGTGTTTGAAATGAATGTGAATAAATGGATGAGTGAATTTGAGAAGGATCTGGAATTGTCTTTTGGCTCCTCCTGTGTTTATCTATTTACCACTGTATTCCCAGAACTTCCCACAGTGTCTACTTCACAGGAAGAGTTCAATAATTATTTTTTAAATGAATGAATAAGTAAATGAAGAAAAGGACAAAGGAACAAATCAAGGAATGAATGGACAACATAGCCACTCAAAACGTCTCCTACATCCAGTATATGACATATTTATGACAAATTCTTCTATTCGGTACCTAGAGAAAGGGGAGGAAGTAATTCATTACCTATTTGCTACACGTACAAATTCAGACCAACTGGTACACAATCACCTTTGGCTTTATTTTTATAAAATGAAGAAGTAATAAGTCTCTAGCTGTGCAACCATAAGCTTCATTTATTTGTCTGTGGGTTCACTTGGAATAAGCAAAGGAATTCAAATAAATCTGTGTAGTGTATCCCAAACATATTTTTTCTTTCTGATTCAAGGAACTTTGGCAAAACACACATTTGTTTGTATTTCAGATAATTGTGTTCAACTCCCACCCTGTCCCACTCCAAAAAAAACAATCAGCCTCAAGCTGGTAAGGGTCTACAGGGACTAGGGACTCCTGGAGGGACTATTACAGATACTTCTTTGGATTGAAACTAGTCTCCCACTTCCTCTTAATATAAGCATGGGGGAAACACCATAAGCTTAACATAAAATGGATTTGTTTATAATAAGATGTCATCATGATAAAAACACATTAATATATCTGCAGGGTACAATGAAAAACTACTGCAAAAATCAGCTGTAAAAATAATACACATTTCGATGAAAAATACCAGATAGCTCAGGAACGAGCCAATACATGTCTTTGTGAAGGAAGTTTATATCCCACTTGTGCTTATAAAACATTTCTCAATTTATAAAAATATGCTTTCTTGCATGATTTTAGAGGATATAAAAATACTCATACTGGAAATGGCATAATATCACTATGTTTTATATGGTTATGTTCTCTCCATTCACACATACAAATCTTCAACGTTATAATTAATTTTGGAATGCTGAGGTTGTTCTGAGATAGCCACATAACTAAGAATCACAAATACTTTGTAGTGAGAATAGCAGAAATATAAATGAGTGTTAGTTGTAGATGATTTTCAAGTTTTGTGATGTACTGCTAATGCACAGCATTGAACAAGAAGTCTTTCTTAGTGTTAGAGCTACAACCTTGCTACAGATGAGGAAATTGCTAATGTTTGGTATGATTATTTTTATTATCACACATATTCGAGTATATAGTTATATGACATTGTATTCATAAACATGGCTTTTTTATTTTGTTTCCTGTGGTCATTGGTGGATAATGAAAACCATCTGAAGCATTTAATAAGCCTAAAGTTCTATTTTATTACAGTGAAGCTCCCTTACCTCATGTAATTTTCTGCATTGCATTAGATTAATGGCAATAAACTTTATTGTAAAACGAATCACTGTCCTTTTGAATTTTATAATCTAAGGAGAATCATGACAGATACATAGCTATTAATTATTTATACAATCATACAGATATATAGACATACCTGTAGATTATTGCCTGGCTCCTAATATTTGCATCCTAATATTTACATACAATTTGGTACTAAAAAGTTGACATTCTATTAAGGGTGATCAAATGGAGCATATTCCACAATCTGTATATAGCATTAGCTTGTTTTTTGTATTGAAAATCACTTCAGTTATCTTGCCTTTTGTTTATATTGTTTACTTTTTTTCACATATGTGTGCTCATAAGGTTGACTCATATTAATCTTATTTGCTGCAGTAACAAACAACCTCAAATTACAGTGGCTTATATTAACAAAGATTTATTTCATACTCATAGGTCTGTGAGTTGCCTACAGCTTTGATGGGTTCTGTGTGTTTTCTCAGTCTAGGACTATCTGAGGAAATCTCTTCTTTTGGCAGAGGTCAGAAGCTCAAGAGGCCTTGTCAAATTGTGCAAGCATATTTAACACCTCTGCAAAGACGGGGTGTATGTCACATCTGCCCACGTTCCATTGGCCGAAACAAGTCACATGGCTAAGCCCCTGGGGAAGTACATTCCTCCCATTGTGAGGGAAAGGGGATTGGAGAGTTAATATTAACACACTCTATCATGACTACTGATTATAAAGTTAAGTCATATCCCTGAGTTACAAAAAGAGTTAAACACTAAAAAATCATTGCAAATGTAAGTAAAAGTTTAATATTTCTTTGAACAGCTACTTACCAAGGACATTATTGTTTGGGAGCCGGAGTGGAAGTTGAGAGAAAAAAGTCCGATACATTAATTAAATCTAAGAAAGTACAAAACAAAACACATTCATTCCTCTTTGGGGCTTCCTTAGCACCTGTGCTTACCTCTATCATGTTGCTTATCACTGTGCTTTCTGATTGTTCATTTCTAAGACAGGAGCACTACTGATTATCTTTGTATACCCGAGGCCGAGTAAAATCCCTGGCACAGAGTAAGCACTCAATGACTGTTTGTTGAATGACTAAATGAATCCATGCACACATAACCCAGAAAACATTGTTTTATTGTTTCTTTTTTTTTTTTTTTTTTTTTTTACCATTTTTATTGCATTTACTTTAAGATTTTGTTTCTTTTTTTAAGTGTGAAGTTATTTATATTTTATGACATGGGAGAACTAACATATTTGCTTTTCTACTCCCCATTTTTTTTTCTACCTGGGACTTTACATGTTTCCTTCCCTCAGTGAGGTTATTTTATTTTATTTTATTTTATTTTATTTTTTCTCTTTTCCTTTTATTTATTTATTTCTTAAATATAATTTTATTTATTTATTTTTAATACAGCAGGTTCTAATTAGTTATCAATTTTATACATATTACTGTATATATGTCAATCCCAATCTCCCAATTCATCCCACCGCCAAGCCCACTCCCCACCCCCGCTTTCCCCCCATGGTGTCCATACGTTCGTTCTCTACATCTGTGTCTCTATTTCTGCCCTGCAAACTGATTCATCTGCACCATTTTTCTAGATTCCACATATATGCGTTAAAATACGATACTTGTTTTTCTCTTTCTGACTTACTTCACTATGTATGACAGTCTCTAGATTCAACCACGTCTCTACAAATGACCCAATTTCGTTCCTTTTTACAGCTGAGTAATATTCCATTGTATATATGTACCACATATTCTTTATACATTCATCTGTCGATGGGCATTTAGGTTGCTTCCATGACCTAGTTACTGTAAATTGTGCTACAATGAGCATTGGGGTGCATGTGTCTTTTTGAATTATGGTTTTCTCAGGGTATATGCCCAGTAGTGGGATTGCTGGATCATATGGTAATTCTATTTTTAGTTTTCTAAGGAACCCTCCATACTGTTCTCCACAGTGGCTGTATCAGTTTACATTCCCACCAACAGTGCAAGAGGGTTCCCTTTTCTCCACACCCTCTCCAGCATTTGTTGTTTGTAGATTTTCTGACGATGCCCATTCTAACTGGTATGAGGTGATACCTCATTGTAGTGTTGATTTACATTTCTCTAATAATTAGTGATGTTGAACAGCTTTTCATATGTCTGTTGGCCATCTGTATGTCTCCTTTGGAGAAATGTCTATTTAGGTCTTCTGCCCATTTTTTGATTGGGTTGTTTGTTTTCTTAATATTGAACTTCATGTGCTGTTTATATGTTTTGGAAGTTAATCCTTTGTCCATTGATTCATTTGCAAATATTTTCTCCCATTCTGAGGGTTGTTTTCTCATCTTGTTTATAGTTTCCTTTGCTGTGCAAAAGCTTTTAAGTTTCATTAGGCCCCACTTGTTTATTTTTGTTTTTATTTCCATTACTCTAGGAGGTGGGTCAAAGAAGGTCATGCTGTGATTTATGTCAAAGAGTGTTCTTCCTATGTTTTCCTCTAAGAGTTTTATAGTGTCCGGTCTTACATTTAGGTCTCTAATCCATTTTGAGTTTAGTTTTGTGTATCATGTTAGGGAGTGTTCTAATTTCATTCTTTTACATGTAGCTGTCCAGTTTCGCCAGCACCACTTGAAGAAACTATCTTTTCTCCATTGTATATCCTGGCCTCCTTTGTCATAGATTAGTTGACAATAGGTGTGTGGGTTTATCTCTGGGCTTTCTATCCTGTTCCATTGATCTATATTTCTGTTTTTGTGCCAGGACCATACTGTCTTGATTACTGTAGCTTTGTAGTATAGTCTGAAGTCAGGGAGTCTGATTCCTCCAGCTCTGTTTTTTCCCCTCAAGATTGCTTTGGCTAGTCGGGGTCTTTTTTGTCTCCATACAAATTTTAAGGTTTTTTTTTTCTAGTTCTGTAAAACCTGCCATTGGTAATTTGATAGGGATTGCATTGAATCTGTAGATTGCTTTGAGTAGTATAGTCATTTTCACAATATTGATTCTTCCAATCCAAGAACATGGTATATCTCTCCATCTGTTTGTGTCATCTTTGATTTCTTTCATCAGTGTATTTTAGTTTTCTGAGTACAGGTCTTTTGTCTCCTTAGGGAGGTTTATTCCTAGGTATTTTATTCTTTTTTGTTGCAATGGTGAATGGGATTGGTTCCTTAATTTCTCTTTCTGATCTTTCGTTTTTAGTATATAGGAATGCAAGAGGTTTCTGTGCATTCATTTGGTATCCTGCAACTTTACCAAATTCATTGATTAACTCTAGTAGTTTTCTGGTGGCATCTTTAGGGTTATCTATGTATAGTATCATGTCATCTGCAAACAGTGGCAGTTTTACGTCTTCTTTTCCAATTTGTATTCCTTTTATTTCTCTGTCTTCTCTGATTGCTGTGGCTAGGATGTCCAAAACTATGTTGAATAATAGTGGCGAGAATGGACATCCTTGTCTGGTTCCTGAACTTAGAGGAAATGCTTTCAGTTTTCACCATTGAGAATGATGTTTGCTGTGGGTTTGTCATATATGGCCTTTCTTATGTTGAGATAGGTTCCCTCTATGCCCACTTTGTGGAGATTTTTTATCATAAATGGGTGTTGAATTTTGTCGAAAGCTTTTCCTGCATCTATTGAGATGATCGTATGGTTTTTATTCTTCAATTTGTTAATATGGTGTATCACATTGATTTGTGTATATTGATGAATCCTTGCATCCCTGGGATAAATCCCACTTTATCATGGTGTATGATCCTTTTAATGTGTTGTTGAATTCTGTTTGCTAGTATTTTGTTGACGATTTTTGCATCTATATTCATCAGTGATATTGCTCTGTAATTTTCTTTTTTTTATATACTATGTTTGTTAGTATGTATGGTTAGTATAGTATGTTACTAACTATGGTTAGTATAGTATGTTAATATAGTATGGTTTTGGTGACAGGGTGATGGTGGCCTTATAGAATGAGTTTGGGAGTGTTCCTTCCTCTGCAGTTTTTTGGAAGAGTTTGAGAAGGACGGGTGTTAGCGCTTCTCTAAATGTTTGATAGAATTCACCTGTGAAGCCATTTGGTCCTGGACTTTTGTTTGTTGGAAGATTTTTAATCACAGTTTCAATTTCATCACTTGTGGTTGGTCTGTTCATATTTTCTGTTTCTTCCTGGTTCAGTCTTGGAAGCTTATACCTTTCTAAGAATTTGTCTATTTCTTCCAGGTTGTCCATTTTATTGGCATAGAATTGCTTGTAGTAGTCTCTTACGATGATTTGTATTTCTGCAGTGTCCGTTGTAACTTCTCCTTTTTCATGTCTAATTTTACTGATTTAAGTCCTCTCCCTCTTTTTCTTGATGAGTCTGGCTAAAGGTTTATCAATTTTGTTTATCTTCTCAAAGAACCAGCTTTTAGTTTGATTGATCTTTGCTATTGTTTTCTTTGTTTCTATTTCATTTATTTTTGCTCTGATCTTTATGATTTCTTTCCTTCTACTAACTTTGGGTTTTGTTTGTTTTTCTTTCTCTAGTTCTTTTAGGTGTAAGGTTAGATAGTTTATTTGAGATTTTTCTTGTTTCTTGAGGTAGGCTTGTATTGCTATAAACTCCCAATCTGATCCTAATCACCCAATTCAGCACACCACCATCACCACCCCACCGCAGTTTTCCCCCCTTGGTGTCCATACGTTTGTTCTCTACATCTGTGTCTCAACTTCTGCCCTGCAACCTGGTTCATCTGTACTGGGTTTGTTTTTGTAGATCCTTTTCTTCTCTTGTGTTCCCCACTCAGAGAAGTTCCTTTAGCATTTGTTGTATAGCTGGTTTGGTGGTGCTGAATTCTCTTAGCTTTTGCTTGTCTGTAAAGCTTTTGATTTCTCTGTCAAATCTGAATGAGATCCTTGCTGGGTAGAGTAATCTTGGTTGTAGGTTCTTCCCTTTAATCACTTTAAATATATCATGCCACTCCCTTCTGGCTTGCAGAGTTTCTGCTGAGAAATCAGCTGTTAACCTTATGGGAGTTCCCTTGTATGTTATTTTTTGTTTTTCCCTTGCTGCTTTTAATAATTTTTCTTTGTCTTTAATATTTGTCAGTTTGATTACTATGTGTCTCAGCATGTTCCTCCTTGGGTTTATCCTGCTTGGGACTCTCTGCACTTCCTGGAGTTGAGTGTCTATTTCCTTTCCCAGGTTAGGGAAGTTTCTGACTATACTCTCTTCAAATATTTTCTCAGGTGTTTTCTCTCTCTCTTCTCCCTCTGGGACCCCTATAATGCAAATGTTGGTGCGTTTAATGTTGTCCCAGAGGTCTCTTAGTCTGTCTTCATTTCTTTTCATTCTTTTTTCTTTATTCTGTTCTGTGACAGTGAATTCCATCACTCTGTCTTCCAGGTCACTTATCCATTCTTCTGCCTCAGTTATTCTGCTATTGATTCCTTCTAGTGCCTTTTTCCTTTCAGTTATTGTACTGTTCATCTCTGTTTGTTTGTTCTTTAATTCTTCTAGGTCTTTGTTCTTTAATTCTTCTAGGTCTTTGTTAAACATTTCTTGCATCTTCTTGATCTTTGCCTCCATTCTTTTTCCAAGGTCCTGGATCATCATCACTACCATTATTCTGAATTCTTTTTCTGGAAGGTTACCTATCTCCACTTCATTTAATTGTTTTTCTGGGGTTTTATCTTGTTCCTTCATCTGGTACATAGTCTTCTCCCTTTTCATTTTGTCTCTCTTTCTTTGAATGGGGTTTTTGTTCCACAGACTGCAGTATTGTAGTTCTTCTTGCTTCTGCTGTCTGCCCTCTGGTGGATGAGGCTATCTAAGAGGCTTGTGCAACCTTCCTGATGGGAGGGACTGGTGGTGGGTAGAGCTGGCTGCTGCTCTGGTGGGCAGAGCTCAGTCAGTGAGGTTACTTTAAATAAAATAAGTTGAACACGCTTGGTTTCATATACCTCAAGTGTGTTCCTGCAGATAAGCTTTGTGAATGCACATGTGTGCAGCTGGGTGTGTGGGAGTGTGTGTGTGTAAGAGAGAAAGACATCTGTGTTTTCATACATTTAGGAAATATCTTTAGGGTATTCACTATATATTAATGAATATCAGTTCTTGAACTGAGTTCTTGCCACTTTTATTTCTTTTGTGATTTGCTTACTGGGGAAACCTTCAGAGAGTCACATTATATAGTTATGAGCCTTTCAGAAGGACTATTACCATACTAGCACAGTTAAAAAGATTTCAAATAGGTTGTATAATGCAGCGCCTTCACAGTAAATATCAGACAACAATAAAGGAATGAGAAAGCTATGATAATTCAAAAGAAATGAAAATGGAAATAGCAGAATGCCAACTGGTTTCTATTACTATTCAACACAAATAATAAACTTTTCAATTTCTATAAAATTATTGTTAAACTCACTTGGCTCAATTGTGTATTTTTAAACTTCACACTGAAGTATTTTCAAATGAAGTTCATAAAAAATTGTATCTTTGCAAGTCATCAAGAAATAATATAGAGATATCATCTTTACAGTTCCCCACAACTTTCCAATTCTGTGGCTGGTTTTTGATAGACTATGTATGTGACAAGAGTAGAAAATATTTCAATGTAGCTACAGAAAAGGAAACAGAATTTGCTCATGATTTTTACAAATGCATATCATCTTACTGTGGAAAACTTAATTGCTCATGACAAAACTTTTGAGCGCTCAGAGGGATGATTTCTCAGTTCAAGTGACCTTGTTTTTTTTTTTTTTTTTTTTTTCCTTATAGGTTAAAATGTGAATAACAGTTTAGAGACTAAATGAATAATCCAAAGCACAGAGAAAAGCCAGCTTGCCCCATGAAATATCAGATGTATAAGGAATATCCAGAAGAATATTTTAACTTTGGAACTTAGACATATCACGGCAGGAATACTAACGTCATTAAAAATAGTTAACATTTGAAATCTCAAAATCTTTGGTGACTGCTGAGAAATATTAGCAATACAATAAGATTGTTGTTTTTACTTGATGATTGATTCTATTCTAAGGATGCTATCAAATACAGACTCAGCTAAGACTCATGACATAAACCTATGATATAGAGCTTCCAACAGCAAAGGAATGAGCATGTACAAATTCTTGTAGGGATTTATTTCTTAATTTATATTTGAAAAATGTTTCTAACAGATGGGAAAAAGTAAGGAGCTATTCATAAAACTTTTGGCTTATTCCCACGAAAATGCTCCATTCATTGAACAGGAAACAAGGTGTTGAATGTACTTTTAACCAAACTGAGAATTCATTTCTCCAATTTATAAAAGCTATTCATTCCTTCTACAAATCCAAACATTTCCTCATCTGATACCACTCAATATGCTTGACTTCTTAAATCAAGTTCAGGAAGAGAAAAAAAAAAAAACATCCCTTTTCAAAGTTGATGAATTCTAGTGAGTGACAAGGTTGGGGATTACTTGGTATGACAAAAAACTTGACAGATTGGCATGTTCCTGGTTTATTTGATACTATGGCAACCTTCTACTCAGGCAAAAGCCTGGAGCTTGCTAGGAGGTGCCCACAATTTTTAGAATGAATTTTGGACCTGTGAGGATGAGCCAGATGCTTTGGAGACCTTTAGACTGTGGATGGAACAGGAATGGAAAACAAGTGTAAACATCAAAAATGTAGAATTAACTGGCAAACTAAGAGGGAAAGTAAGGAACCACTGGTGAGCTGGTGAGCACGTATTTACGACCAATGCAGAGAGCACTTCCAGCAATAACTCAGAGTTGAAGCTGAATTTTGGATTCAAGGAACATAATCAATGTCAGGGTTTAGAAGATTTATTACAGACAGGTTTGATTAATTCTGTCTCAAAAAACAAAAACAAAAAAACAAAACCTCTTTGCCTTCCAGCTTGTTTTCACTAAGCAATCACCATACCATTTAGTTTTTGTCCTGTGGGCATCATAAAAACATCATTAGATTTTAGAATGAAGAAGTAAAGAAAAGGGTGGAAAAAATGTATAATCACAGTCTCTCTCTTTTTTTTTTTTTTTTTTTTTTAACAGGTCTATGTTTCTAAGGGTATTTATGTTAAATGCAAAGAAAGTAGGTAACAAAAATCGGGTAACTTCTTTCTTATGTAACTAAAGAGAGTTTGGAGAAAGAAATATAATGAGCCGCCGTTTTCATCCACGAGTTAAAAGATAAGTAACTTGTCTTTAAATTGTTTCCTGGGTATAAGTCTTCTCCTTGAGGAGGTAAGAGCCGTCAGGGCATTGTTCATGAGATACTTCTTTTGTATCTAGCACAGTAGGCATTAAAAAATCCTAGAGGCTGGAATCATACTCTGAAAAATTAGCATTTAACTTACTCCAAAAATTCCTCTAATGATTCAACTTTATAATAAGCCAAATAATAACTAACTGAAAAGAAGTCATGTTAAAAGTAGTTGTAAATTTGAGAAAAGTGAATTAGATCACCTAAAAAAGTACCTCCAATTTTAAAAAATTAATTGTTCCTCAAACGGCCTTTGAAATAGTTTGTAGAAGGCTTGACATGTACTTTATAAAATGAGAGGAAGATACTTAAGGTTTTTTTTTTTTTAATTCCCTAGGAGGAAAACCTTAAAGCCCTATTTCTAAGAATATAGTTAAAGATAGCTTTGAATTCTTTTTTTTTTTTCCTGGAACAACTCATGAGAAATGTTGTGATAAGTTTTTCATTATACGTCATAATTGTTAGCATTTCCCTATGTCCGTAGCTAAGTACGCCTGAAATTCTACACAACTTATTACATAATCTATGTGAGATATCAGGTAGATCAAGTAATGAAAGAGTAAAGGAGCAGGATCACTGTGGAGATGCCAACCACATGCTCACTTTCCGAATTCTGGCAAGGGCACCAAAGTGTCAAATTTGCACAGGGTCCTCCCCACGACATGGCTTGTTCTCCCTTCTCCCTTTATCTCAGTAACAGGAGAAGCCTTCTGGGGCACTAGGATGATGACAGAAAAAGAAAAAAAAACAAAGTGGGGGAAATAAAAGCTGCCTCCAATCTTTGGAAAAGTAGAAGATGTTCCCTGCGAAGGTAACCCAAGTGGTAGAAGAAAGCAGAAAAGACAGGTACAGTTGACTTGGGCTATTCAGTTATGGTTTGCAGGGATACTACTCATGACTACTTGTGGATGATGTCCTTAGTATGTTGCTGAGTCCTTTCCCTGAGAAATCTGTTGCCAGCTCTTCATTGTCAGGGGCTGTGGACTAAAAGAACAAAATCACCTCGTCAATTGTTAGAGTCGTCACCGTGAGGAGAAAATAAAAATCCTTCCTCCTTAATTTTGAGAATCAGGATGGCAGCAGAGGGCGCCAGATGGACAAACAGCGCTGAGGATCACTGGGAGATGGAAATGAGTGTGGGTCACGTGGGTTCCACAGAGACTAGAGGTCAGAACTCAATAAAACCTCAGAGTAAACTCAGTTCCTGAAACATTTCTACTTGTTTCCAAGACTAGCATGACCTGGGGAAAGGAGCATCATTTTTAAAAGTAAAACTATTATTTTCTTGAGAATTTAGTTTATGAAGGACATTATTGTCTTCCTCTAACCTGCACAAATAATTATTTCTGGCTCTAAATAGTAATAGATTAAATGAGTGGACTTATTTTGTACAAAAGACAAAGTCTGAATTCCATCTGAACTTGGTAGTAGAAATAATGCTCCTTCCTTCCTTCTTTTATTCATTCAGCAATTATTTAAAGAATATCTACAATGTGTAAGCCTCAGTGGAGCAAAAGATAATCATAAATAGTTACTAATGACAGTGTAAATGCAGTAGAAAAATTGTTTATTTGAACAAAATAAACCATATCAGATTCAAGAGTGTTGATTTACATTCCTTTCCAGTGGGAAAGGGTAGAATTATACCAAGTGCTCTAGGAATTGGTAGGGGTGTGTGCTACCCAAGTGCAGCAGTGCACAGAAGAGTTCAGAATCACAACGTATGGGCATACAATGAAGAATAAAAGGTTTCTTGTTCTTAGGCTTTCGTAGATACTGTATATAAGTAATATCCTAGAAAGCGATAATTACACAGAAGAGATATAGCTACAGTTTAATAGGATGCCAGAGCAAAAGATTAATTCTAGCCAAGAGTGATTAGGGAATTCTTTGTGAAGGTGGAAAAAGATGGGCATGATTACATGATATAAGACTTTAAAAGGTAAGATAGCTCCTTAATTATTAAGTAATACATTCTTAAAACATTTATTGCGAACCTAGGTGCTTGGGATACAAAGATAAACAGGATAAAACCCACGCCCTTGAATATTTCAGGCAGAGAGAAATGTTTTTCTCTCTCAAAAAGGGAGAAAAAACAATCCCACAGAACAAATACAGTGTTATATCACAACATAGTGCTAGAACGGAAGTGATAGAGGGCCTTATAGGAATAAACCAAAAGAAGCCTTTAGTGCTGCCTAGGAGGGGATAGGTAAATTGAGATAAAGTTATGCCTGAACTGAGATTTCATTCGTTACTCATGCCTACTATGTTCACAGTGCCTGCTCTCAAGGACTTAATAGTCAAATGGTGGCCCAGACATAAACAGATAAGTACAATGATGGATCTAATTAAGTGTAATTTACACAGCATTATTACATGCAAGTGGTCAAATGCATCTGGGAGGTTGAAGAAAGCCTGCATAGAGGAGGTGAATTTTGAAACTATGTCTGTTAGGCAGACTGTGATTGAGAGTACCAAGGACTAAAGAAGTTCCAGATAATGAGAACAATGGAGAATGAGTATATAGAGGCTTACTATAGCTTGGTGTGTACACAGAATGGAAATAAATTTGATATGAATAGAGCTTTGAGTAAGGAAGATGAGGTTGGCAGAGACCAGATAGAGGGCCTTGAATGCAGAGTTAAAGACTTTGAATTTGACTTTGTAGACCAGTACTTTTCAAACTGGATTCCACCAAGTCCTTGAGTTCCAAGGAAGTACCTCAGGAAGATGAAGGGCAAAAGGGCAGATTTTAGAGGTCCATGAATTCCATTATAGAGTTTTAAACATTAATTTTTAGGCAATGTAAAGTCTTTGATTATTTTGAAGGAAGGAAGTGATAGACTAAGAATGGATTTTGGAAGATTCATCTATCACAATAACATCATCCAGAATTGCCCCATTTCTCTCCTAATTTATAAATAAGCTTCACCAAATCCTATTCATTCTTTCTCTTAAATATCTCTCAAATTCATCCATTCCTCTCCTTCCCTACAGGAACTGGCAGTGGCTCGGGTCCTCATTATTCTTCCTCTGGTTAAGTACAAGAGCCTTTTAACTTCCTGCTCTACACTCTTCAGTCAGTCTTATCCACAACTTAGTCATATCACTCACTGCACCATTTTGAAATTTATTAATTTAAATGTATATGTTTTCCATTAGAGTTTAAGTTCCTTGAAAGCAGGTATGGGTGTTCCTGAAGGAGTGTCAAAATGGGATCCACAGCTAAATGTTCTATAGTATTAACTCTGTCATACACCATCCTTTTTTCTTTTTCTACACGATCATTCCTATCAACATACAAGCATGTTGAATTTTTCTTCACCCTAAAAAAATCCACCCTTGCCTACACATCCCCGCTTTGTTACTGCCCCCTTCATAGCAAAACAAAAATTTCTCTGCTCCCTTTCATGGCAAACATTAAAAGAATTGTATAGAATCACCTCTCTACTTCTTCACTGCAGCTTTCTCATAAACTCAGTCCACTCTTTATCTCCATCATTCCACTAAAAAGTCATTTGTCAAGGCCATCAAATCTAACTGTCAACTCTTCATTCTCATCTCACTTGATCTTTTGGTAGCATGAGACATGGTTGATAAGTGTCTTGAAATAGTTGACAATAGTTTCTTAAATTTCCTCCCACTTTAGTGGATATTCCTTTTCAGTATCTTTTGCTAACTCCTCTTCCTTTTACATATCCTTAAACCTGGGATATCTCAGTCTGAGAATCTTTTCCTTTTGCTGTTTCTATTTACTTCCTAAGGGATCTCCAGTCCTATTGTATATATGCTGATGATTTTGAAACTTACATTTTCAGTCTGGACCTCTCCCCTGAAGTTCACACTCTTGTGGTCAGCTACCTACTTGACATATCCTTTCGAATTTCAATTAAACATCTCACACTCACAATGGTCAAAACAGAATTTTGTCCCTCATCATTCCCTTCTTCCCAACTTATTTCTCATGAAGTCTTTTGCATGTCAGTCTATGGCACCCTTGTTCATCTAGTTGTACGGGCCAAAAAACCCAAGTCTTTGATCCCTCTTTGGTGGTTCTTCTTACACCTCCCATCCAACACTGGCAAATCCGCTTGGTGCTAACATCAAAATATATGCCAAATCTGAATGCCTCTCACCATCTTCATTGTAACCATTGTGGTGTAAGCTACTATCAGCACTCAACTGATCTACTACAGTGGGCTCTTAATTAGTTTTTCTTCCACTTTTGTCCCCTTAGACTCTTTCCCACACAGCCAAATAGAGAGATCCTTTATGTTTATAATTCATATCATATCACTCCCCTGTTCAAAAATGTTCCAAAATTATGTGATCACACTTTAAAAGAAAATCCATAGTTTTTAACATAGCCTACTCTAGATGATCCGGCTCCAGGCATTCTAATTGCAAACGCTGCCATTCTCATTCTTGTACTTACCACTCTGAATACACTGACTTTCTTGCTGTTCCTCCAAAATGCTATTTGTACTGTCTCAGGGCCTTTGCACTTCCCCTTCTTTCTGTCTGGAATGTTCTTATCCCAGATATTTCAATGACTCCTTCCTTCACAGAATTCTCAGGTCTCTGCTCAAATGTTACATTCTCAGAAAGACTTTTTCTGACGACCTATATAAAATGCCTATTCAACCCTCTCCCTTTCCCCACTTTCATCTTTGTATCCATTTACTCTGCTTATTTTCCTTTACAGCACTTGTCACTAACAGTACATTATATTATATATTTGTTTGATTGTTTATTGTCTGGCTCTTCCACTAGAATGTGACAAAGACTCTCTCCTTGACCTAACTCTTGTCAGGCTCCTCTGAGCCCAAATAGGCCCCATCCTTGGGCACGTCTTCAAGAGCCCAGTTTAAACAGGAATCCTGCTAAGTCAGTTTAGCCAGAATAATCATCCTTGATATCCAACAAAATTCCTCATCCTCACCATCACCTTGGTCTTCCTCTGGCAAGGATCCTGTTAGGTTAGTTTAACAAAGAATTACCCTACCCTCTTAGTTATTTTCTACCCACCAATACTCCCACCCTACTCCTTGGCTGTAAATCCCAACTATTCTTTGTTGTATTCAGAGTTGAGCCCAGGCCAATTTCTCTCACCTCCCCTATTACAGTAGTCCCTATACCTATAAAAATAGTCCTGAATAAAGGATGACTTAGCTTCTTTAAAATTGTTATGAATATTTTTTTCTTTAACAAATGTTAACACTACGAGTGGTAAACAAGAAAGACACCAGGTTGTCTTGTTCATTACCATATCCCCAGTACCTAGAATAGTGCTTAGCACACAGTAGGCATTCAATACATCTTTCTTCAATGAATGAATATATTTAGAACAAGGAACAATATACTCAAAGACTCTGGGAATCTTTAATTGGTGAAATAGCTAGTTTTATAACACTTTTAAAACATTTCAGTATTTTAAAAATGAGAGTGAAAAGTTTATTAATGAACATTTTAAAAAATTATTAACACATTTAATTTCATAAAATCAGAACCTCAGGGCTTCCCTGGTGGCGCAGTGGTTGAGAATCTGCCTGCTAATGCAGGGGACACGGGCTCGAGCCCTGGCCTGGGAAGATCCCACATGCCATGGAGCAACTAGGCCCGTGAGCCACAACTACTGAGCCTGCGCGTCTGGAGCCTGTGCTCCGCAACAAGAAAGTCCACGATAGTGAGAGGCCCGCACACTGCGATGAAGAGTGGCCCCCGCTTGCTGCAACTAGAGAAAGCCCTCACACAGAAACGAAGACCCAACACAGCCAATAAATTAATTAATTAATTAATTTAAAAAAATACTTAAAATCAGAACCTCAGAGTTAAGAGCCATTCAAGGGCACCTAGTACAAGCCCACATTCTAATTAAAAAAGAAATGGAAATCTCTGGCTAATTTTTAAGGTCTTTATTCTCGGAGGGAGAGTTATTTTATTATTTACAGAGCATTTGCAAAATTCGAAATTAGCTAATTGATCTTAAGTTTGCACTAATTAATCATGTTAAAGCTTTGTAGTTAATGTTCATAGGCTTGAACCAAAAAGCCAAAGCATTAACACCTGCTGGAGGTCATTAAAAGTGTATTATAAAAGACTTCAAATAATGTATATACTGTATAGTTTTGTCAAGGGTTGTTTTAATTCCAAAGCACAGCCATAACAAAGATGATAATCGTTTCAAGGTGACATTGGTATCTCTTTACTCAAACCTCACTAGTTTAAAAGCACAGTATAGATAGGCACTGAATCCATGCCAGGGGAGAAATAATTGATTTAACTGATTTAAAAGTATGTTTGAGATTTTTTCAGACAAGCTGTCAACACACACATGAAAGCAAGATTCTAAAAATGCTGTTAGATTCATAATGTTTATACAGCAAAGCAAACAATCTTTGTTATTCCAATTAATGAATCTGCTCACGGAGGAAATCTGATCCAAAATGTTTTATTTTTTTCTCAACTACGCTGAAAAAATGTTGACTCATATTGAAGCAATTTAGAAACATACTCGGCCACAAAATGGAAATGGATTACATTAAGTTTAATATTTGTTACTAGGCTATCTGCTAAAAATAACATCGCAAAGTTTTACACTTCCTTGAAAGGGTTTTAACGGTTGTCACATGTATTGTATCTACTAATCTTTTCGGAGAATGTTGGGCCAGGTAATATCATTCTCTCAACCTTACAAACCAGTAATAATAAATGTCAAGAGGTAAAATGTATGCAAGAAAAATAATGTAGCAAGATCAGTTTGTTGAGATACCTTGGACTATAGCCTATAGTACTTCATAGTAATCTCCCTTTTTCCTTTGATAAAATGGGGGGTGGGATTTGGGAATTGAATTGCCTAACAGTTGAAAAGAACTTTAAAAATAATCTACTTCAACACTACTAGTTTTACCAATGAGATGTAAATGATCTGTTTAAGGATACACTGTTAAGTGACTAAGCTGAGACATGAACTCAGGATTTTGTTTCTAAATACTATGCTTACTACAACACCATACTACCTCTTATGATCAAGAATAATTATTGAGCTAAGTCCAACAAGGTTTATAATATTCAACAGGTAAAATGACCCACTTTTTCAGCAAATAAATGACAGTTTTTAAAAAGAGGGAGGAAAAAAATCATAGATTAAAAGAGATATAAGATCCATCTCAACAAAGTGCTAACTGTAGACTTTTTAAAATCTTGTTTAGAATAAACTAAATGTACAATTACATTCTTAAGACAATCAAGGGAAATTGAACTCAGAGTGCGTATTTTATAATAGTAAGGAACTATTGTTAATTTTGTTAGATATGATAGTGGTAGTATGGTTATGCTAAAAAGAAGTCCTTATCTGTTAGAGGTATATACTGAAGTATTTACCAGTGACATAGCAAACAATATGTTTGCTATAAAACACCTTAGGAATCAAACAAATTAAAAAGTGCAAAGATAGACTGGTAAATGTTAACGATATTGATAATCATTAAGGGTGGGGATTATTTATCCTACTTTGGTGTATGTTTGAAATTTTTCATAATAAAAATTAAAAAGAAGGAATTATTGAACTTATACCACATATAAGACACCATCGACACACTTCATTAATCACTGAGTGTCCAACTTTCTTTTTATTTTAAACTGGAGAACGATAACAGGAAGACCTTATCATGAATCTCTAAGGTACTATACGTTCTAGGTTCTGCCTATCACCAACCTCACTAATGAGTGCAACACAGAGATGGGAAATTCTGCTTTGTATTTAACATATGTATGCATAAAATGAAACATTAATTTTGACTTATTTTTAAAAATACTTTTCCCAGAGATTGGTTCAAGATGGCAGAGTAGAAGGATGTGCGCTCACTTCCTCTTGTGACAGCACCAGTATAACAACTAACTGCTGAACAATCATCGACAGGAAGACACTGGAACTCACCAAAAAAGATACCCCACGTCCAAAGACAAAGGAGAAGCCACAATGAGACAGCAGGAGGGGCGCAATCACAATAAAATGAAATCCCATAACTGCTGGTGGGTGACTCACATACTGGAGAACACTTATACCGCAGACGTCCACCCACTGGAGTGAAGGTTCTGAGCCCCACGTCAGGCTTCCCAACCTGGGGGTCCAACAATGGGAGGAAGAACTCCTAGAGAATCAGACTTTGAAGGCTAGCGGGATTTGATTGCAGGACTTCGACAGGACTGGGGGAAACAGAGAGTCCACTCTTAGAGGGCACACACAAAGTATTGTGTGCATCAGGACCCAGGGAAGGAGCAGTAACCCCATAGGAGACTGAACGAGACCTACCTGCTAGTGTTGGAGGGACTCCTGCAGAGGCAGGGGGTGGCTGTGGCTCACCGTGGGGAAAAGGACACTGGCAGCAGAAGTTCTGGGAAGTACTCCTTGGCATGAGCACTCCCAGAGTCCACCATTAGCCCCACCAAAGAGTGGGTTAGGCTCCAGTGCTGAGTCGCCTCAGGCCAAACAACCAACAGGGAGAGAACACAGCCCCACCCATCAGCAGACAAGTGGATTAAAGTTTTACTGAGCTCTGCCAACCACAGCAACAGCCAGCTCTACCCACCACCAGTCCCTCCCATCAGGAAGCTTGCACAAGCCTCTTAGATAGCCTCATCCACCAGAGGGCAGACAGCAGAAGCAAGAAGAACTACAATACTGCAGCCTGTGGAATGAAAACCACATTCACAGAAAGAGAGACAAAATGAAAAGGCAGAGGACTATGTATCAGAGGAAGGAACAAGAAAAAACTCCAGAAAAACAACTAAATGAAGCGGATATAGGAAACCTTCCAGAAAAAGAATTCAGAATAATGATAGTGACGATGATCCAGGACCTTGGAAAAAGAATGGAGGCAAAGATTGAGAAGATGCAAGAAATGTTTAACAAAGGCCTAGAAGAACTAAAAAACAAACACTTAGAAGAATTAAAGAACAAACAGAGATGAACAATACAATAACTGAAATGAAAAATACACTCAAAGGAATCAATAGCAGAATAACTGAGGAAGAAGAACGGATAAGTGACCTGGAGGACAGAATGGTGGAATTCACTGCTGTGGAACAGAATGAAGAAAAACGAATGAAAAGAAATGAAGACAGCCTTAGAGACCTCTGGGACAACATTAAACACAACCACATTCGCATTATAGGGGTCCCAGAAGGAGAAGAGAGAGAGAGAAAGGACCCGAGAAAATATTTGAAGAGATTATAGTCAAAAACTTCCTTAACAGGGGAAAGGAAATAGCCACCCAAGTCCAGGAAGCACAGAGAGTCCCAGGCAGGGTAAACCCAAGGAGAAACACGCAAAGACACATAGTAATCAAATTGACAAAAATTAAAGACAAAGAAAAATTATTGAAAGCAACAAGGGAAAAATGACAAATAACATACAAGGGAACTCCCATAAGGTTAACAGCTGCCTTCTCAGCAGAAACTCTGCAAGCCAGAAGGGAGTGGCATGATATATTTAAAGAGATGAAAGGGAAGAACCTACAACCAAGATTACTCTACCCGGCAGGATCTCATTCAGATTCTACAGAGAAATCAAAAGCTTTACAGACAAGCAAAAGCTAAGAGAATTCAGCACCACCAAACCAGCTATACAACAAATGCTAAAGGAACTTCTCTGAGTGGGGAACACAAAAGAAGAAAAGGACCTACAAAAACAAGCCCAAAACAATTAAGAAAATGGTCATAGGAACATACATAATGACAATTACCTTAATTGTGAATGGATTAAGTGCTCCAACCAAAAGACACAGGCTCTCTGAAAGGATACAAAAACAAGACCCATCTACATGCTGTCTATAAGAGACCCACTTCAGACCTAGGGACACATACAGACTGAAAGTGAGGGGATGGAAAAAGATATTCCTTGAAAAAGGAAATCAAAAGAAAGCTGGAGTAGCAATACTCATATCAGATAAAAGAGACTCTAAAATAAAGAATGTTATAAGAGACAAGGAAGGATACTACATAACGATCAAGGGATCAATCCAAGAAGAATATATAACAATTATAGTACCTATGCACCCAACATAGGAGCACATCAATACAAAAGGTACAAGCTAACAGCTATAAAAGAGGAAACTGATAGGAACACAATAATACTGGGGAACTTTAACACTTCACTAACACCAATGGACAGATCATCCAGACAGAAAATTAATAAGGAAACACAAGCTTTAAATGACACAATAGACCAGATAGATTTAATTGATATTTATAGGACATTCCATCTGAAAACAGCAGATTACACTTTCTTCTCAAGGGCACATGGAACATTCTCCAGGATAGATCACATCTTGGGTCACAAATCAAGCCTTGGTAAATTTAAGAAAATTGAAATCATATCAAGCATCTTTTCCGACCACAACGCTATGAGATTAGAAATCAATTACGGGAAAACAACATAAAAAACACAAACACATGGAGACTAAACAATATGTTACTAAATAACCAAGAGATCACTGAAGAAATCAAAGAGGAAATAAAAAAATATGTAGAGACAAATGACGATGAAAAATGCAATCCAAAACCTACAGGATGCAGCAAAAGCAGTTCTAAGAGGGAAGTTTATAGCAATACAAGCCTACCTCAAGAAACAAGAAAAATCTCAAGTAAACAATCTAACCTTACACCTAAAAGAACTAGAGAAAGAAGAACAAACAAAACCCAAAGTTAGTAGAAGGAAAGAAATCATAAAGATCAGAGCAGAAATAAATGAAATAGAAACAAAGAAAACAATAGCAAAGATCAATCAAACTAAAAGCTGGTTCTTTGAGAAGATAAACAAAATTGATAAACCTTTAGCCAGACTCATCAAGAAAAAGAGGGAGAGGACTTAAATCAGTAAAATTAGACATGAAAAAGGAGAAGTTACAACGGACACTGCAGAAATACAAATCATCGTAAGAGACTACTACAAGCAATTCTATGCCAATAAAATGGACAACCTGGAAGAAATAGACAAATTCTTAGAAAGGTATAAGCTTCCAAGACTGAACCAGGAAGAAATAGAAAATATGAACAGACCAACCACAAGTAATGAGATTGAAACTGTGATTAAAAATCTTCCAACAAACAAAAGTCCAGGACCAAATGGCTTCACAGGTGAATTCTATCAAACATTTAGAGAAGCGCTAACACCCGTCCTTCTCAAACTCTTCCAAAAAACTGCAGAGGAAGGAACACTCCCAAACTCATTCTATAAGGCCACCATCACCCTGTCACCAAAACCATACTATATTAACATACTATACTAACCATAGTTAGTAACATACTATACTAACCATACATACTAACAAACATAGTATAAAAAAAAAAGAAAATTACAGAGCAATATCACTGATGAATATAGATGCAAAAATCCTCAACAAAATACTAGCAAACAGAATCCAACAACACATTAAAAGGATCATACACCATGATAAAGTGGGATTTATCCCAGGGATGCAAGGATTCTTCAATATACGCAAATCAATGTGATACACCATATTAACAAATTGAAGAATAAAAACCATACGATCATCTCAATAGATGCAGGAAAAGCTTTTGACAAAATTCAACACCCATTTATGATAAAAACTCTCCAGAAAATAGGCATAGAGGGAACCTATCTCAACATAAGAAAGGCCATATATGACAAACCCACAGCAAACATCATTCTCAATGGTGAAAACTGAAAGCATTTCCTCTAAGATCAGGAACAAGACAAGGATGTCCACTCTCGCCACTATTATTCAACATAGTTTTGGGCATCCTAGCCACAGCAATCAGAGAAGACAGGAAATAAAAGGAATACAAATTGGAAAAGAAGAAGTAAAACTGTCACTGTTTGCAGATGACATGATACTATACATACAGAATCCTAAAGATGCCACCAGAATAC
The DNA here is from genome assembly GCF_028023285.1 of Balaenoptera ricei. Taxonomy (NCBI): domain Eukaryota; kingdom Metazoa; phylum Chordata; class Mammalia; order Artiodactyla; family Balaenopteridae; genus Balaenoptera; species Balaenoptera ricei. Next base: position 47,868,270 of record NC_082639.1, read on the forward strand.
TACTAGAGTTAATCAATGAATTTGGTAAAGCTTCAGGATACAAAATGAATGCACAGAAATCTCTTGCATTCCTATACACTAACAATGAAAGATTAGAAAGAGAAATTAAGGAAACAATCCCGTTCACCATTGCAACAAAAAGAATAAAATACCTAGGAAGAAATCTACCTAAGGAGACCAAAGACCTGTATGCAGAAAACTAAAATACACTGATGAAAGAAATTAAAGATGATACAAACAGATGGAGAGATACACCATGTTCTTGGATTGGAAGAATCAACATTGAGAACATGACTATGCTACCCAAAGCAATCTACAGATTCAGTGCAATCCGTATCAAACTACTAATGGCATTTTTCACAGAACTAGAACAAAAAAATTTCACAGTTTGTATGGAAACAGAAAAGACCTCAAATAGCCAAAGCAATCTTGAGAAAAAAACGGAGTTGGGGGCTTCCCTGGTGGCACAGTGGTTGAGAATCTGCCTGCCAATGCAGGGGACACGGGTTCGAGCCCTGGTCTGGGAAGATCCCACATGCCGCAGAGCAACTGGGCCCATGAGCCACAATTACTGAGCCTGCGCATCTGGAGCCTGTGCCCCACAACAAGAGAGGCCGCAATAGTGAGAGGTCCGTGCACCGCAATGAAGAGTGGCCCCCACTTGCCACAACTAGAGAAAGCCCTCGCACGGAAACGAAGACCCAACACAGCCATAAATTAAAAAAAAAAAAAAAAAAAAAACGGAGTTGGAGGAATCAGGCTCCCTGACTTCAGAGTATACTACAAAGCTACAGTAATCAAGACAGTATGGTACTGGCACAAAAACAGAAATATAGACCAATAGAACAGGATAGAAAGCCCAGCGATAAACCCACGCACATATGGTCACCTAATTTTTGATAAAGGAGGCAAGAATATACAATGGAGAAAAGACAGCCTCTTCAATAAGTGGTGCTGGGAAAAGTGGACAGCTAAATGTAAAAGAATGAAATTAGAACACTCCCTAACACGATACACAAAAATAAACTCAAAATGGATTAGAGACCTAAATGTAAGACCATACACTATAAAACTCTTAGAGGAAAACATAGGAAGAACACTCTTTGACATAAATCACCACAAGATCTTTTCTGATCCCCCTCCTAGAGTAATGCAAATATAAACGAAAATAAACAAATGGGACCTAATGAAACTTAAAAGGTTTTGCAAAGCAAAGGAAAGTACAAACAAGACGAAAAGGCAACCCTCAGAATGGGAGAAAATATTTGCAAATGAATTAATGGACAAAGGATTAATCTCCAAAGTATATAAACAGCTCATACTACCCAATGTAAAATAGATAGCTAGTGGGAAGCAGCCGCATAGCACAGGGAGATCAGCTCGGTGCTTTGTGACCACCTAGAGGGGTGGGATAGGGAGGGTGGGAGGAAGACACAAGAGGGAGGAGATATGGAGATATATGTATATGTATAGCTGACTCACTTTGTTATAAAGCAGAAACTAACACACCATTGTAAAGCAATTACACTCCAATAAAGATGTTAAAAAAAAATCCAATCAAAAAATGGGCAGAAGACTTAAATTGACATTTCTCCAAAGAAGACATACAGATGGCCAAGAAGCACATGTAAGCTGCTCAACATCAGTAATTATTAGAGAAATGCAAATCAAAACTACAGTGAGGTATCACCTCACACCAGTTAGAATGGGCATCAGCAGAAAATCTACAAACAACAAATGCTGGAGAGGGTGTGGAGAAAAGGGAACCCTCTTGCACTGTTGTTGGGAATGTAAATTGATACAGTCACTATGGAGAACAGTATGGAGGTTCCATAAAAAACAAAAAATAGGTGGGCAGGACTTCCGCCGGAAATGGAGTGGTCTGGGAAATCTCTGAGCTGAATTCAGGCCAGGTTTTTCCCTGCAGGTTTGGCTTGTGGGCTGGGTGAAGATGGCTTGCGCCGCTGCGCAGTCCCCGGCCGACCAGGACAGGTTCATTTGTATCTATCCTGCTTATTTAAATAACAAGAAGATCATAGCGGAGGGGCAGCAAATCCCCATAAGTAAGGCTGTTGAAAATCCTACAGCTACAAAACAAAACAAAAAAAACCAAAAAATAGAATCACCATATGACCCAGCAATTCCACTACTGGGCATATACCCAGAGAAAATCATAATTCAAAAAGACACATGCCCCCCAATGTTCACTGCAGCACTATTTACCTTAGCCAGGTCATGGAAACAACCTAAATGTCTACTGACAGACGAATGGATAAAGAAGTTGTGGTACATATATACAATGGAATATTACTCAGCCATAAAAAGGAACGATATTGGGTCATTTGTAGAGACGTGGATGGATCTAGAGACTGTCATACAGAGTGAAGTAAGTCAGAAAGAGAAAAACAAATATCATATATTAACGCATATATGAAGATCCTAGAAAAATGGTACAGATGAACCGGTTTGCAGGGCAGAAATAGAGACTCAGATGTTGAGAACAAATGTATGGACACCAAGGGGCGAAAGTGATGGGGGGGTGGGGGGTGGGATGAACTGGGAGATTGGGATTGACATATATACACTAATATGTATAAAATAGATAACTAGTAAGAACCTGCTGTATAAAAAATAAATAAAATAAAATTAAAATATTTTTAAAAAGTTGCTCTTCCCTGTATTCTGTTCCTTGGTTCTACAATTTGGTAATCATTTTCTTTATTTCAATTCAATAAATATTTCTTCAATAACGTACCAGGTCTGTTAGGCCCTAGGAATAGTAGATGGGGTATGTCATTTTCACATGTATATGAAATATTAATTTATTTATGAAAATATGTGAAAGACATACAAAGTATTCATATATATAACAACAGAATTGATAGATGCTGTATTAACTATATGAAAAAAGCACTATGGGAATCCTAAAGAGGAAGATGTGAAGAGAAACTTGATCAATCATGTTAGAGGAAGAATGGAATTATCTTTCTATTCTCTCTATAAAAATATAAAATATGAAGAGGCAATCAAAGAATACATAGCCAAAAAAATGTAGAAAATAAGTATTATAGAGACATGTGGAACAGCTAATTTATAAAAAATATTGTTATTTTTCTGGATTTAGGGACGTTTGTATTATTTGTTAGCTTCAAAAATTTTGTAGATAGTTGTGTTTTTTTCATTTCAAATATTCACATTTGTGCCCAATTTTGTATTTTTTAATTAAAGAGGTTCCCCCTCACTGTATAAACTTCAGGTGCCCCACCAGCTGAATCCACTGGAGGGTCTGTAATTTGCTAGGATATGTCAGTGCTAAGGATATATCCATCAGTGAACAAAAATAGAGGGGAGAAAACTCTCTTGTGAAGCTTACATTCTAGTTGTGAGAGACAGACAAAACAAAAATGTAATAAACAAGGAAATTAAACAGTATGTCAGAAGGTAAGTGCCATGGAAAAAGTGCAGAAGGGTTAAGGGGATGACAGTGCAAGGCAGGGAGCATTGGGTGGGTGGTCAGAGTAGGTAAGCCTCATGCAGAAGCAAAGAATTGAAGGATCTGGTATTTGATAATATCAATGGAGTCTAGTTAAGTATATAAGTTTAGTGGTGCTTCATTATTCTATTACTCAGGCCCCCAGTTTAGAATATTTGAAGTAAAATAATTCCAAAGTCACAGTAGTAGGAGGGTAAAGCAGTAACAGTTGGACTGGGGTGAAGAATTGAATAGCTGCGTGGGACATTAATCTTAGAGACTGGTACTGAACAACAGAGGGGCACTAAAACATCACTGGAAAATAATAAAATGGGGAATACTGTATTTACTAGAACTTCTTTGGAGTGGGGAGGTGAGACTCCCAAGTGGCACAGCTCTTAAGGAGATTCAGTCTGATGAACTGTCAGGTTGTATTGCGGGGTAGGGTGAGACAAATATGGAACCGTATCCGAAATATTCAGGGCAACAGAAGGCTGAGTGCTGCCACCAAGAGTTGTCCTTTCCCACCCTCCTCACCCACTTAGCATTCGATCTTTCCTCTAAATAAAAGTTGGGAAAACAGCCAAAAATGTAAGTTTAAAGTATATATTGTTAGTCTGCCCTAGAAATAATAAAAAAATGAGAATTGGACTATAATTGTGAAAAATGTAAACATTCTTAGAGCATCACATATTCTTTTTTATATTGGTAGCTGTTGTATAGTAGAAAGACAAACGGACGAGTCAGAACTGGATATGAGTTCTGACTCTGCCACTTAGCTGATTTGCCTTGGGCAAATCAGAAGGGGAAAAACTAAGATTTATCATCTATGAAACGGGGATAATAATAAGTTTCTTTTATGACAATTAGTGAGATAACTGTGTTTAAATGAACTTTTTAATCAACAAAGTATCGTCCCAGTTGTTTGGCATAATAATAAAGCTACAAGGTAGTTCATAGTTGCTAGGTAAGGATCACAGTTATGAGGTGTATAATAGTTGAAGTTGCAATTATTAACCAACAGTTAAGACAGTGCAGAATGCTTTAAAATCTCTATTTATAGGCTGTCTTCATATAGCTTCAAGAAAGCAATCTAACACTCTTTAACATCTTTTACTAGGACTTTATAACAAGAGACACATACATCTTGTACCTCAAAAGTAGAAGAGGTATTTTTTCTTACTAACTTGAATGAATACTGAAGGAGTGACCCTTAACCAAATGAAGGTTCAGTATCAAAAATAACTGGCTATTTTCCCCGAATTGCCGGCTAGGTAGAGTGATTCTTAAATGATACTTCTTGTCAGCAAGAAAGAAGATCCCAAGAATGAACAAAAATAGCCTCTGTTCAACAGCTGTGATGTCTATAATTTATAAGCTGTGATCACCTCTCATCGGATTGTCTTGGTGTCCAAGCAAGAATGGATGCATGTTTGTCATTTGTATATTTATCACTTCTCAGAAAACAAATTTTTGTTACATCTTATTCTTTCTGATCAATACATTTTTCTCTTTACCTATAAATAGTGAGATGAGACTTACTGTATGGGGAATGTGACCTTGAAACTCTACTGTCAGACACAAAGTTAAAAATGTTCAACTAATCCTTAAACATTTATTCTCAATCACTAAAGCACTAAAAGACAGGCAACACTGAAGAATAGGGCATGCAAGGAAGGAAAGAAAGAAGAAAAGAAGGAAGGGAGGGAGGAGGAAGCAATAATCACTTCATTTACCATACCTCGGCAGTCTTTAAATGCTCTGCCTGGATGTCACGCTTCTAGTTACCTCTTACCGGTTTTCTCCCCCCCGTCCCCTTCAATCTTTACCTTTAATTTGTGTCCTTATATAGCTCTTGCTCTTCATAATTCTTTGTCCCTTAGGTATCTTACTTCCCATGCTCACCGCATTCAGTTTCTCTCTCCATTTCTTTCACTGTTTCCCTCTTGTGCAGCTCTACCACAAACTATTCCTACGCTATATATTTATGTAAGTATGCGTTAAAATACAATCGAGCAAATATTGGGACTGATTGACCGGAGAACTTTGTGCAAACTAGTTAAAATTGAGAGCTCTGGGGGAGAGGGTCTCCTCCATCTCCAGGGCAAAATAATTGAGAATTAGAAAGTACGTAGAGGAGGACCACTGAAGCCAGCACAGAATCGGGTTCTCTATTGCGCTGTGACCTGTATCAAAACACTCAGCCCGTGACTCAAGAAACTTCCTTGTGGCTCTCCTCCGACTGACCTTCGATCAATGCCCTTCCCCACCGTCTCCAGCCCCCACTTCCCTTGGACCCACACGCTGCTTTTCACGTCCCTCTCTCCTCACACTTAAGGCCTGTTTCTTCTCCAGATTCTACTTCCATCTCTTTCCATTCTCTAAGATTCGGACCAAATCTCACCCTCTCTTTTCCACTCCCTCCGGTTCTCCTGCTCACGGGCCCCCTAACCCGGCTCCCGCCCTTGGGCTCCTCCCCCAGGTAGCGGGGCGCCGTCCTGCCCCTCACCCCTCCCGCGCACACCTGTCTGCCTCCGACCCTCCCCGCACGGAGCTCGCGCCCTCCCTCCACTCCTCCCGCAGCACTAGGCGTCCCGCGCCCACCCCGGCCGCCCGCCCGCCCCGGGGGCTGGGCGCGCACACCACCCCCCCCCGCCCCGCCCACCTGCTCGTGGGCCCCCCGCCCCGCCTCGCTCGGTCCCCGGCGTCTCGGGCCCCCGCCCCCCGCGGGCCCGCTGCACTGTGGGTAGGCGGCGGCGGCAGCATAGAAGAGCTCGCGGCGGCGGCGGCGGCGGAGCGGGCGGCGGAGCGAGGTTGCGCGCGCCGAACATGGCTGAGAAGCAGAAGCACGACGGGAGGGTGAAGATCGGACACTACGTGCTGGGGGACACGCTGGGCGTCGGCACCTTCGGCAAAGTGAAGAGTTGAGTACGCGCCGAGGCCGCCGCGCCGAGCTGCCAACCTCGCGGGAGGCCGAGCCCCGGAGCCCCGGAGCCCCGGAGCCCGGGAGCCCCGGAGCCCGGGAGCCCCGGGCCGTGGGCGGGCGGCTGGCAGCGGGTGGCGGGGCCTGGCGGCAGGTGGAGTGGCCCCACCCGGGCCGCGCGGAGCCTGGGGACCCCGGGAGGGCAGCGGGCAGCGCCTCGCCCCGCGGCAGCTGCGGGCGCCGGGCGAGGGGGCGCGGGCGTCGCGGGGTCCAGGGCCGGCGCCCACCGCGCTTCTCCTGGCCGTCCTCAGTGCCCTCCTCTGTGAAGCCGGGAGACTGTGCTGTAGGGCGAGGTGCCTTCCAGCTGGGAGGCTGTATGGATAGGACTGGGGAATGACCCACGTTCCTGATGGTGGAGTTTCCATTTCGTGCCAGGTGCCCAGTTAGGTGCTTCACGTGTGATCTCCTTTAATCCTTATAGCAGGTGCAGGTGTTATCTTCACCTTAAACGGGAGAAAACGGGGACCCCTAGGGGTCTAGGAACGTGCTCAAGGTCACACCGAAATTGGCAGAACCGTGATGAAGGTCTAAAATGTCCTCTAATTTTGGCCAGGCTGGGCGGTTCCTGACATCCCGATTCTTTCGTGCTCCCAGACTCTGGGTTGGTGGGGATGACAGTTTAGGGGATGCTCCCGGGGCAAGAGCGGGGTGGGTCTTTCTGATGCCTGTGTGAAACGCTGGAATGCAGCTGGCTTGGGTCAGGGCTTAATCAGAACTGGGAGGTCTGAAGGTTGGTTGGTGTTTGTAAAATGGTTCTAGGAAGGCTTCTGGGATGGGGAGGACGAGGATGGGGATCTTGGAGGATGTAGGGCTGAGGCCAGAACTGCTAAGACATGCTCTGCTGAGGTCTGTATTCTTGGTGATGGGATCCCATTTTGGGTGTAGTAAAACAGGCTGGTTTAGAAATTTCTTTACTTTACTTCTTACTAGTTAAGTATTGAACTTCCCTGTTTTTCTTGTTAATAAGGCTCACGTGGGATTTAATTAATTTGTCCTCTCTCCAGAACTAGAACGAGCTTATTAAAAATACTTCTCTTTTGATTGTTGCAAATCCAATATTATAAGTAAAATGTTTGCTTTTTCTTTTCTTTTTGCAGGGGAAATATTAGGTAGGCAGTTTGGAGATTTTATTGAGGCGTCTATTTCCTTAAAAAATCGTATTTTAACCTTAAATCAAGGCTGTTAAATGGATAGAAGAGACTTGTTCATTCCTGTGGCAAGGATTAGCTCTTATTTATTTCCACGTGTCTGATACCCTTTCGTTTGTTCAGAAAACACTTATTGAGTGCCTACAATGTGCCAGGCACTGTTCTAGGTAATGGGGATACCCTAGGAACAAAATCAGATTAAAATCTCTCCTTTTGTGAAGCTTCTTTTCTAGTAGGGGAAGACAAACAATAATTGCAATATGTATATAAAATATTCAATATACAGTATTTTTAGTACTATTGAGAAAAATTAATCAGAGAAGGGAGGATAGGGAGTTTAGTGAGGTTAGCAATTTTCAATAAGGTTGTCAGGCAAGGCCTCACAGACAGGGTGGTATTTATGTAAAGACCTCAAGTTTGTAAAATTCTTTGAAGTCCTGTGAGGGCTGTGAAGGCCTGGCTTAGGTTTGAAAGACATCATAAAGTGGACAGTTAGGAGAATATATTTAGAATGAATATAGGAGGATCCAGGAATTGGATTAATGCCTGTGACATTACTAAGGACTATTGTGTTTTGACGTTATACCCTCAAACCTTTGCCATCTAGACATGTACACTCTCCAGGTTATATAATGTACCCTACGCCCTTTCAAATTGTGTTAAAATTTTTGTCTTTTTAAATCCTTCTGTAATCTGAATGTTGGCTAAAACACCCATCAGATCAATCGGTCCATTGTCATAGGACAACTTAAATATCTTTTTTGTATATATTCTTGAGCTGCTTCTAGGCACTGACTTCTTAAAATATCAACCAACAGAGGTACTTTGATTTATGAGAAATCCTTTTCCTGGAGGACCCCTTCCCAGTGAGCAACCAACTGGAGGGGTGTTCCTAACACTATATTAGCACTTCTCCAAAGTTAGGCTGTGGTTTCCCATCCAAGGTTAGAATTAGTACAATTGCTTAATAAAAATTATATAAGTTGCTGCAGTCTAAAGTTACTCATTTACAGTTGACCCTGGAACAACACGAGTTTGAACTGCACAGGTCTACTCCTACAGCAGACTTTTTTCACTAAATACATACTACAGTGTTATACAGTCCCAGGTTGGTTGACTCCTAGAATGCGGAATCATGGTTACTGCAGGCAGACTGTAAAGTTAAATACAGGTTTTCAACTGCCTGGGGTTCAGTGCCCCTAACTCCGGTGTCGTTCAAGGTCACTTGTAATTCTTTAAGGGACTAGAAACAAAAGCACATGCATTTTAAACACAGCTTTATTCAGGTGTATTTTACATATCATAAAATTTACCCATTCCAAGTGTACAATTCAGTGATTTTTAGTAACTACCAAATGGTACAGCCATCATCATAAATCGATTTTAGAACATTTTCATCACTGCAGTAAGTTTCCTCATGCCCATTTATAGTTAACCCTCAGCCCTAGGAAACTGCTAATCTGTTTCCTGTCTGGATAAATCTGCTTTCTCTGGACATTTCTTATAAATGAGATCATTCAGTATGGAGTCTCTTGTGTCTGACTTATTTAACAATGCTTTTGAGGTTCATGCATGACACAGCATGTGTCAGTAGTTTGTTCCTTTTTATTGCTGAATAATATTCGATTGCATGAGTATGCCACATTCTGCCTATGCAGTCACCCGTTGATGGCCATTGTTTTCCGTTTCTGGCTATTACACATAATGCCACCACAAACGTTCACATGCAAATCTTTGTGTGGACATATATTCTCGTACACATTGGGTAGATACCTAAGAGCAGAATTGTTGGGTCATATCATAGTTTTATTTTTAGCTTTTGGGGAAACTGCAGACTTTTCCAAAGTGGTTGTACCATTTTACAATCCCACCAACAATGTATGAGGGTTCTTATTTCTCCAAATCCTAAGATTTGTTTATTGTCATCTTATTATAGCTGTTCTAGGAGGTGTGAAATGGTATGTCATTGGGGTTTCAGTTTGCACTTTCCTAGTGACTAATGATGCTGAACATCTTTTCATGTACTGATTAGCCATTTGTGTATCTCCTTGGGTGAAATGTCTGTTCATATATTTAGTTCATTTGTTGAGTTGTTTGTTTTAAGTTGAGTTTATAAGAATGTTTTTTTTTTTATAAATTCTGGATACAAGTCCCTTACTGCAAATATTTTCTCCAGGTCAGTTGTTTGACTTTTCATTTTCTTAATGGTGTCTTTTAAAGTATAAGTGTTTTGAATTTTTATGAGGTCCAGTTTATTGACTTTTTTCCTTTTATGGACGATGCTTTTGGTGTTATATTTAAGAAATCTTTGCTTTGGGTTTCAAGGATTTGCTCATTTTTTTTTAAATAAATGTTTTATTGTTTTAGCTCTTACATTTACATCTATGACCCATTTTGAGTTAATATTTGAATATGGTGTAAGATGAGTTTCTAAGGCCAACGTTTTGAATATGGATATCCAATTGTCCCAGCACCGTTTGTTGAAAATACATGCATTTTTATTTGGTATAGATTTAGACTTTGTAAATTTAATTTCTACTAAAAAACTTAGTAGTAAATGATTTAGTTTTATATGGCTATAAAAACATGGAAATGGAGGAATGATGAATATTTTGTGTGCCTTCTCTCTTAACTATTATGTTATTTACAGATATTGAAAGTTTAACTTCAGTTGTTGATGTATCAATTTACAGACCAAAGTTAGGTACAGTAAACAAAAATGGAAATAACTAGTTTTCATTTAATAGTACTGGTTTCAAGCTATTTTTAAAAAGCATATTGAAATCCTTCTATTTGTTGATAAATAATTGAAGCCTTATTTAAAATATTCTAAATTGATTTTTCTCCATTGTTCTAGTGTAAGAGTACAAGGAGAGTGCTTATGGAAACAGATTATGTGGGCTGACAGGGTTTAGAAGTAATGCTTTTTATCTACTTAAATTTTTTTCTGTATATTGATTGTTTTGGTTCTTACTCTTTCCATGGTAAGGTAGAACTTCTGTTTAAGAGCTCTTGTAATTAGACTTGCTCAGTTCTTATCTAAATAATGAACGTGATAGAAATTCTAGAATAGATCTGGTGTTTGTGTTATACACTGGTTGAAGAAAAAAAATGTTTTTAATATAATGGTAATTATTTGTTTAAAAAGAAGCCTGTATTTTCGAGGTGAGGACTGATAGATTTGGTTTATGAAATAATTACTCTTCATTGGAATTGTACACCATAGGATCCTTTGTAGTCAGAGTAGCCTTTTCTAGTCAACAAGGTCTCATCAAGGCATTACTTTTTCTGTTTTTCAAATAGCTATGTGCATGGCTCACAGAATTGGCTTTCAAGAAATTAAGTAAATATTTTATTATTTCCCCACTTATTTTTTAGATAACAGGAAAGATAAGCAAATGGAAACATTTTTATTAATTTTTTTAAACAAGTAATGTTACTTTTTTGAAATGTAAGTAGCAAGTCCTAAATGATAAATTAGATTTTGGACAACTGCCTGGTCAGTTGGTGGGCCTCAGAGTTACACCTATGGTGTTTAGGGCCCACACTGGCATTGTTTTTGACTCTCTTGTAGTATCAAGGCCCTAAACAAGACATTTAACCTCTCTGGGCTTTGTTTTCTTCTTCTTCTAAAGCACGGCACTAGAACGTGAAATTTGTGAGGTCTTTTACAACTTATTTTTTAAAGATTTAATTTCAAAAAATGGGAGCGTTTAATTGTTCCTTCCGGCTTAATGGAAATTTGAATTACTGAAGACCAGAGCTGAAATAAAGATGTAATATAAAGCAAAAGAAAAGGGAAACACATTTGTAACACTTTAGTGATAAAAGCTACAACTTGAATCAGTTTTTACTATGTTTACTATATACACATTTGATTTTATTTATTCCCCAGAGTAATCCTGCATTTGATATTATCTCCATTTTACTAATGTAGATATTGAGAATCAGCTACTTTAAGTAATTTGTCCAAGGTCATGGTGCTAGTAAGTGGCAGAAATGGCAAATTCAGGGTTCTCTGATGCAAGTCTGTGGTATATGGAATGGAAAGTAAAAGTGCATAGTGTGATATCTTTTGAGTTTCAAACCTACAAGGATATAATTTTTACATGTCCATAGATATTTATCAAGGATTAAGAAAATAAGATTTAAATGTATTTGTTTTAATCCAAATTTACAGCCAATAACAGTTTTTTTGAAACTCCATTATGGATGGTTAAAAATTATATTTTCATATAAATTTTACTCTGGTGCCTTAATCCATTCCATTTTTTACATGATAAATTTACTGAATTCTGACAGTTTTAACCCAAATTTTTAAAAATACCAGGTATTTCAGGGGTCCCCCCCAATTATGAAAATAACCTTGACGAAAGATTACCAGTAACCTTTCGTAAACAGACAAAAGAGAATTTGTAAAAAAATAACTTGATGTCCTAGGAAAAAAGAACATTGGTTTAGGAAGGCATTAGCTGGGGATTGTTAATTCCATACCACAGCCAGTTATATGAATTTGGGAAAACCATTAAACTTCTCTGAGCCTGTTTCCTCCTTTGTAAAATGACAATAACAACACTTGGCCTACCCGCTTTCTAGAACTTTTTTGAGGATTAAATGAGTTGAGGCACTAAAATGGCTTTAAAAAATAAATTGCCGTACAAATAGATGGCACTGTTGTGGAGATGACTAGATACACGGCCATTGTGAGTGAATCCTGCACCCTGTGTGAGGTGTTAGTAAGTGTTTGCTGATTGCAATTCTGATTGCAACATTGAGACAGAGCTTTTATAATCTGCCCCTATTTTTTGGTTGCCTGCATTGGAAAGTTCCCAATGACTAATTCATTTGTGCTATATGATAATTATTAATGTTTATATTAAAAATGTGGTATCCTTTTTGGTTAAGCCATGAAATTTGTTTTTTCACAAATATGGAAAATGAATAAAATAGAAATGAAATGGAAATAACTGAATGTTCATGTAAGTTGCTAGCTGAACTGATTTTACTTTTGAAAATATGCAAATTCTAAACAACTGTTAAACAATACTTCCAAATAATGAAGCTATATATTTTCTGAAATACTAGAACATTAGTGTTGGAATGAAAATCAATTCATCATATCTCTCAAACAATTAAGTAAACAGTGTGCTATTTAGGGTTTTGTTTTTTGGTTTTGCTGATTTATATATTGTTTTTTATGATTTCAACATAGGTAATTTTGTCCTTAGTGCTGCCTGGATTTTGTTCATTTTGTGTAATCCATTGACTCTCAAAAGATATTTTTCCATAGGAAACAATGTTATAAATGATGGATAGATTTCAGGTTAAGTCCACAAAGGCAACATGGTATATAGTATAGAGAACACTGGATTTTAGAAGGCCTGGTGTGGAAGTTTGCTGTTATATAAGCCAGCTATGCGGCCTTAAGCCAAAGTCACTTGATCTCTGAAAAAGGGAATAAGACTATATGTTCTTTTATACTGTTAAGAGTAATACAGAAGAAAATGTAGGTGAAAAGATACCAAGTACTTAACTTTTAGGTACTTTATATATACTTGGGTCCTATTATGTACTTAAACCTGTAATTTGCTGAACTCTGAGAATAATCCGTGATCTGGTTCTGAGACCAGAATTTATTTGATGATGAGGAGGAAGAGTTTACTATCTCCTGTTTTATTTTTCCCTGGTCTTCTTTCCTATTTCATTTGAATATTTTCATTAATCTAATTCTCTAGACGCTGCTCACTTATCACCATCTTCTGTACACCATGCGTATGTATGCAATGCATATATGCAAACATGTAACAGATGTATATTCCAGGTCTCATGGTAGTGATCATAGAACTCTTGGAAGAAGGAGGCAAAGCTGGAAAAGGGAGGAGGATGTGAGCAGCAGTTGGCAGTTTTTATGTGTGGCTTGTTGTCAAGGTTCTACTTACAGTAGAACCAAAATAATACATGCAGTTCATTTTTTGTCGAACTATGGAAAATGCAGACTCTGAGCTAAAAATGCCTTTCTACAAACTTTCTCCTAACATATCTATGTAAATTAGAAAGGATTTTTGTAATTCATCATATACTGAGGAAATTACTTCAATTCTGTGGACTCTTTCCCTTTCCCACGCTGACACAGCACTGCTTTATCTAGGTTTTTTTGTTTTTTGTTTTGCTTGTTTGTTTTTTGTAAGAACATGCCAAAATATTCACTTACCTCCTGGTCCATGTTAGCCTTCCTTAAAGCATTTCGTACTGTTTTGTAATGATAATACTGCCCCATTTATTCTTCTGAGATTCCTGTGGTTTCCTTGATGATAGAGAAAATATTTTATAGAGAAAGCAGTTAATTTTTTGAAGCCAGGTAGATAATTTAATTGGATCTAACAGAAGATCTAATCTCAAATCCTTTAAGGGATAAGGAGAAAGTGGGCACACAAGACCCCTAAAATACTGAATGGGTTATGAAAGTGAGAGCCAATCTCCCTAGTATATTTATTAGATGCAGATATAAGAGCAAACACTTTGAATCAGGTTGAATAGATTTTTATCTATTATTTAAACCATTGAAATGCATGTGCAAAGCAATGTGTTTATTTTTAAATGTGGTGAACCATTTTATTTTTAGTTTGGTGTTATTAAGGAAAGAATTTGAGGCAGTGCTTATCTCTGCTAATAATAGAAACCTTCACCCCTTCAAAGGAACAGTATTCTTGCTTAAGTGGTGTCTTATGGTTAACAATGCTTGCCTCTGATAAATTTTACTGTATTTCTTTCGGTGGTGCTTTAGTTTTTAAAGTGTTAATAATTCCTTTTTTAATTTGCCCTTAGTTTTTTAAACAGCCTTTTATATAATCATCAAATCTTGCTGTAATGTCTCTTATCCTGAATGCTTGTGTATCAGTTTATTAAAATACTTTTTTTAGAATCTTTTTTCTTCATAGTATTTTGTACATTTTACACGCTATTAAAACCACAATGAGCAATATGTTCTCATTTAACATCTCTCAATTTCTAAATTATAAATTAGTTATAAGTTATCTAGCTATCATAATTGAAAATAATGGAATTAAAATTTTAAATATACCATAAATTTTTCTAAATTCTTACTTTACTTGATAAATACCGTAAGTATTAGTTATTTAATTTTTGTTTTTACTGTGTTGGAGCATAACTTGGTACCATATGTATTCCATAATTGACTTCAGTTCTTCCAGACTTAGTTAATGAAATAATAGAATGAATATATATTAAGCATCTACCATGTTTAGTCATACTGGATTTTAAGCAAACTATTTTTACCAGTGTTAAAAATGTGGCAATGACACTACAACAGATGATTTACTAATTTAAAATAAAGAGGAAAATATTCATCACCGAATTTACTTAAATGATTCTTCTCTCACATTTGAATTCTAAGTCAAATATGATATGATGAATCCACCTTTTACTCAGATTTATACCAGGCCCTCTTAGTGCTCTACTAATTCACAGTTGGATAGTATAACAGTTATACTATATGCTGTAAATTTGCTTTTAGTAAGAAATTTGACTTTGTGTCTTATGGTAGCTTTTTGGATAAGATAAAGAAATGTGCTCTGAATGTCTTATTGCTGATGAACAACTATTCCCAAAGAATTTAGGAGTCATTCTAAAGGGAAATCTTTGTCATTTATTCCATTTAATAATTATAGTAAGATTTCCTATTTGGGGTAGTACAAAGCTAGATGAGATAGTTAATAGATAAATCACAGAATCAGAATTTAAATGTGTATCGACTGCTTGAATTGCTAGGTAGAATTTAATAGGGATAAGTGTCAAATCTAGCACTTGGTTAAAAACAGAAACAAAAAACAGGTGCATAAAAGAGTAGAACAGTTGATAGCAGTTCCTAAGATGTTGAAGTTCTGTCTGACCATGAGTTTTGGAAATATATATTATGAGTGCTTAAGTGTAAAAATTGTTATTGGATAGAAAATAGACATATAGAGGGCATATTAGTTGGTAGTTGTAGAGGTAGTATAGTTCTGTACTTCGTATTAAGCTAAATTTTGATGATTGGATTTAGTTCTTTGTTCCACAATTTGGAAAAAATCTTAGCCAATTATGTTTCATTCAGAGAATGATCATTATAACTAGGGGAGTTCAAAAAGTGTGCCATATGAGGTATGGTAAAGAATATTTTTCATACTATGAGAAAACCTATTTTAAGTGTGATAGCTGTTTTTAGACAACTAAAGTACCATCATCTGGAAAAAGGAGTCCCCATATTCAGTGATGCTTTGGAGGATAGAACTGTGACTACTGAGTGAATGTTTTAAGGAGGCAAATTATAATCCAGAATAACGAGGATCTTTCTATCAAGGAGACTGTCTAGGAATGCTACAACTTATACCACACGTCAATTGTATTTCTGTTATTGACATACTTACTTGGGTACCAGATGGCTACCAAGATTGTTGCCATAAAATTTCTAGTTTGAATGGAAAGTTGGCGTAGATAATCTATAAAGTTCCTTTTAACTTTAATATTCTATTACTGCATATACATTTTTTTCCAGTGTGATTGACTTCCATATCTGGCTATGATTTCTAACTTGCATCTAATCAATTTTCTAGTTACAAACAATTAGAAAATCTGGAGAAAGTTAAAAATCTGAAGGCAGTCAGGACTTGAGTGATCACTATCCCTGGGAGAAGAAAAATGCATTGGAGTGAGTCTGACATTTTATTTGGCTTTTCTCTTTGAGTCATTTGCCAATTTGTAAAAATGGTAACTGTAAGAAGCCAAACAGAGAGCAGTGGCTAAAAGGCACTGCAGAGTTTGACTCCTGGGGAGAACGACAGCTGGAGTTCATAACTTATCAAGGAGGAAAGTCCCAGGTAACCAGTTGGGTTTTGGTTGCAACCCCCTGAAGACTGAAATCCTTAGAATCAGCTTAATCCTAGACTTATTAAGATGATCTGCCTCCTATCTTTATTCTCTGGAGGAAAATAAAATCAGGTGGACCCTCTACAGTTTTTCACACACAGTGTTTAACATTCCAGGAGACAAGGCCAAGACAATAGAAAAAAACCCCTAAGGATTCAGATATTAAAGCTATCAGACATGGACTTTAAAATAACTGTGATTGGAGTTATGTCAGCATCATGGTGGTGTGAGTTGTTCCTTTTTTCTCTGCCCTTCAATTTACATCTAATTGGACGTGCATAACCAAAAAAAAAAAAAAAAAAAAAAAGCACTTCTGCATAGCGTACCAGGGCACTCGGGAGATCCATCTATCTGTGTACCTGAAAGCGGGTACATTGGACTGCAGAAGAGGCTGTGGAGTGAGGGAATGGCGGCAGCAGGTCTAGCCATGGGCCAGCACAGACCTTTTTGGCAGAGGAGGTGAGGGTGAAGGTGGTCAGTGAGGTCTGCCCAGCTTTGCATGCTGCAGCTGCAGGAGCTTGTTGCTCTCTCTGAGGAGGGACCTCAGTGACTGGGGGAGGGGAAGGAAAGGGAATTAGGCAGACAAAGAAAACTGAAGGAAAGCATCTCCCGCTGTTGGTCCTAGGATTCTGGCAAGAGGACTGCCCACGGTTGCTGGCTGCCCGTCCCCCCCAGCCCCAAACTTGGGGATTCCTCTCCTAGGATGCGGGCACACCCAAAGTCTGAAGTGCTTAACATACACCTCCCTCACTGTGCCGCCAGCCACCCTCCCCTCTTTCATTTTTCTCTGACAGTTTTTGTTTTGTGTTGTTTTGTTTTTAATGTACCACTCCCAACTCCCAACCTTAGTGATGAGTTGGCACTGGTAAGAGAAATGAAGAACCTGTGCTATAGCGCCACCTTCTGGAAAACAAAAGGAAGTCTTCTAATTACCAACCTACTGAACTGTTAGGAGCAAAGTAAACAAAGCCTCGCCTAAATAAAGAAAGGTGTTGCTACTTCAAATGTGGCCACAAAGGCTCTTTTCATCAAACACCATGGAAAAAAATCATTGTAATATGGTATCACAAAAAGAAAATGACAGTTTTCCAACAACCAAACCCAAGGACATGGAATATTGTGATCTAACTGATAAAGAGTTGAAATTAGCTGTTATGAGGAAATTCAATGAGCTACAGGAAAACTTAGGCAATACAGTGATCTCAGGAATAAAATTAACAAACAGAAGGAGTACTTTACCAAAGAGATTGAAATTCTAAAAAGGAACCAAACAGAAATTCTGTAGCTGAAGAACTCAATAAGTGGGATGAAGAATTAGAATGCAGTGGAAATAGAGCAGATCAGATGGAAGAAGGAATTAGTGAGCTCAAGGACAGGAATATAGAGATGATTGAGGTGGCAGAGGAGAGAGAAATAAGATTTTTTAAAAGTGAAGAAACTCTGCAAGAACTCTTGGACTTCATTTGACTAGCCAAAAGAAGAAGAGAGAGAAAAGGGAGCAGAGGGTGTATTAAAGAAATAATATCTGAGAACTTCCCAGACCCGGAGAAGGAACTGGATATACAAGTCCACAAAGCTAATAGAACCACTAATTATTTCAACACAAAAAGACATTCTGCAAGACAGATTATATTAAAACTGTCAAAGGTCACTGATAACTTTAAAAGGTGGCAAGGAAAAATAGTAGCCTACAAGATTACCCTCATTAGGCTATCAGCAGATTTCTTAGGAGAAACTCTTATAGGCCAGGAGAGAGTGGAATGACATATTCAAAATATTGAAAGATAAAAGCTGCCAACCAAGAATATTCAATTTGGCAAAAGGATCCTTCATATATGAAGGAGAAATAAAGGCTTTCCCAGACAAACAAAAGCTGAGGCAGTTCACCACCACTAAACCTGCCTTACAGGAAATGTTGAAAAGAGCTCTTCAAGCAGAAATGAAAGATGAAAGTACACAAAGCTCTGATTAAGATGATAGACAGAAAACTAACCTTTTTTAGAATTGTATATTAAACTCTTAATTAGAGTATGAAGTTTAAAGGAAAAGAACTGTAGCTGCCACAACTTGTAATCACCGCATAAAAAGATAATTTGTGATGTCAAAAACGTAAAAGGGGTAGAGTAAAAGAATGGAACCTTCATAGGCAAATGAAGATAAATTGCTATCAGCAGAAAAAGAACTGTTTTATCTATGAAATGTTTCATGTAAATTTCATGGTACCCACAAAGCAAAAATCTAGAATGGAGATTGAAACATTAAAAGAAAAGGGGAGGGACTTCTCTGGCAATCCAGTGGTAAAGAATCTGCCTTCCAATGCAGGGGACGCAGGTTCGATCCCTGGTCAGGAAACTAAGATCCCACATGCTGTGGGGCAGCTAAGCCTGTGTGCCACAACTATTGAACTCATGCGCCTCAACAAGAGAGCCCGCATGCCACAAACTACAGAGCCCACTCTCTCTGGAGCCCACACGCCACAACTACAGAGCTCAGGTGCCCTGGAGCCCATACACCACAACTAGAGAGAAGCCCAGGAGCTGCAACTAGAGAGAAATCCTAGCAGACCATGCACCATAATTAAAAGATCCTGTATGCCTCAACAGAGATCCTGTGTGCTGCAACTAAGATCCAACGCAGCCCAAAAAAACAAGGAAAATAAATATTTTTTTAAAAATGGGAGACTGAGCAAATCACCATGAAAAATCACCAACTTATAAAGGTAGACAGAAACAGAAGGAAAAAGAAACAGTGGAGAGATAAAAATAACAGAAGATAAAAATAAAATGGCAGTAGTAAATTCTTACATATCATATAATCACCCTAAATGTAAATGGATTGAACTCACCAATCCAAAGGCACAGTGTGGCTGGATGGATTAAAGAAAAAAAAGACCCAATTATATGTGACCTACAGGAGACTCTTTAGCTCTGAAGACACACAAAGGCTCAACGTGAAAGGATGGATGATGATATTCCAAGTAAATGGCAACCCAAAGAAGGTGGGCATAGCCATACTTATATCAGACAAAATAGACTTCAAGTCAAAAAGTGTAAGAAGAGACAAGGTCACTGTATAATGATAAAGGGGCCAGTATATCAAGAAGATATAACAATCATAAATATATATGCTCCTAACATGCAAGCACCAAAATGTATTAAGCAAATAATAACAGATCTTAAGGGAGAAATAAACAATAATACAATAATTGTAGGGGACTTCAGTATTCTACTGTCAGCAGTGGATCATACAAACAAATTCAACAAAGAAATGTTGGAATTGAATCATACTTTAAAACAAATGGACATGTACAGAACATTCTATCCAACAGCAGCAGAATACACATTCTTCTCAAGTGCACATGGAACATTCTCCAGGATAGATCATATGATAGGCTACAGAACAAATCTTAGCACATCTAAGATTGAAATCATACCATCTTCTCTGATCACAATGGTATGAAACTAGAAATCAACAACAAGAAGATAGTGAGAAGATCTAAAAATACATGAAAACTAAACAACACACTTATAAGAAACCATTGGGTCAAAGAAATCAAAAGGGAAATAAAAAGTCTTGAGACAAATGAAAATGGAAATACAGTATATCAAATATTTTGGGAAAGCAGCAAAAGCAGTTCTGAGAGGAAAGTTTATAGCACTGAATGCATATATTAAGAAATTAAATCTCAAATAAACAACCTAACTTCATACCTTAAGGAATTTTTAAAAAAAGAGCAAATTAAGCCCAAAGTTAGTAGAAGGAAGGAAATAATAAAGATCAGAAAGGAAAACAATGAAATAGAGACCAGTAAAACAATAGAAAGGATCAATGGAACTGAGAGCTGGTTCTTTGAAAAGATAAACAAAATTGACAAACCTTTAGCTAGACTAAGAAAAAAAAGAAGTAAGACTCAAGTAAAATTAGAAGTGAAAGAGGAGACATTACAAATGACTACAGAAATATAGAATCATAAGAGACTGTTATGAACAGTTATATGTCAACAGATTACATAACCTAGAAGAAATTGATGCATTTTTAGAAACACAGAACCTACCAAGACTGAATCAGTACTGGAATCCTAGCTAGAGCAATTAGGCAAGACAAAGGAATAAAAAGCATCCAAATTGGGAAGGAAGAAGTAAAATTATCACTTTTTGCTGATGATATGATCTTACCTAAAAAATCCTAGAGTCAGTCAAGAAACTGTTGGAATTAATCAACAATTTCAGTAAAGTGGCAGGATACAAAATCAACATACAGAAGTCAATTACATTTCTTTTCACTAATGATGAAGCATCTGAAATAAAGAAATAAAGGAGACTATCCCAGTCACGATAGCATCAAAAACAATAAATGCTTAGGAATAAACTTATCCAAGGAAATGAAAGATCTATACAGTGAAAACTATGAGCCTTTGCTGAAAGAAATCAAAGACACAAACAAATGGAAATACATCTTGTGTTTATGCGTTGGAAGAATTAATAGTGTTAAAATGGCCGTACTATACAAAGCCATCTGCAAATTCCATATAGTCACCATCAAAATGCCAAAGGCATTCTTCACAGAAATAGAAGAAAAAAATCTTAAAGTTTATGTGGACCCACAAAAGACTCTGAATTAGCCAAAGAAATCCTGAGGAAAAAAATAAAGCTGAAGGTATCATACTTAGGAATTTTAATCAAAACAATATTTTACTGGCATAAAAATAAGCACATTGACCAATGAAACAGAATAGAGAGCCCAGAATTAAATTCCAGCATGTACTGTCAACTAATTTTCAACAAGGGAGCCAAGAATACCCAGTGAGGAAAGGATAGTCTCTTCAATAAATGGTGCTGAGAAAACTGAAGAAACACATGCAGGACAATAAAATTGGAACCCTCTTTCACAAAAATTAACCCGAAATGGATCAAAGACTTAAACAAAAGACCTGATATTATAAAACTCCTAGAAGAAAATGTAGGGAAGAAGCTCATTGATTTTGGTTTTGGCAATGATTTTTGGACATGATGCCAAAAGCACAAGCAACAAAAGCAAAAATCAACAAATGGGACTACATCAAACTCAATAGCTTCTGCACAGCAAAAGAAACAGTTAACAAAATGAGATAACAGATTTGAAAAAATGTTCATAAGATGTTCTCACTCCAGATGAACAATAGAATCTTCCAGAAACACCCCCAAAGCTTCTTAAATCATCTGTAGGTTTATAGAATGGGAGAAAATTTTTGCAAACCATATATGGGATAATGGGTTAATATTCAAAATATATAAATAATGCAGTCTCCTTAATAAGAAAACAATTCAGTGAAAAAACGGGCAGAAGAACTAAATAGACATTTTTCCAAAGAGGACATGAAAATGGACAACAGACATGAAAAGATGCTCAACATTGCTAATCATCAGGGAAATGCAAATCAAAACCACAATGAAATATCACTTCACACCTGTTATAATGGCTGTCATCAAGAAGACAAGAGACAACAGGTGCTGGTGAAGATGTGGTGAAAATGGAACCTTTATACTTGTTAGTGGGAATGTAAATGGGTCCAACCACTATGGAAAATGATATGGAGGTTCCTCAAAACATGAAAAATAGATCTACCATATGATCCAGCAATTCCTCTTCTAGGTATATTCCCAAAGGAAAAGAGAGCAGGATTTTAATGAGATATATGTAATCCCATTTTTATTACAGCATTATTCACCATAGCAAAAATATGGAAACAGCCCAAATGCTCATCAACAGATGAATGACTGAAAAATTGTGGTACATGTACACAATGAAATATTATTCAGCCATGGGAGAGGAGGATATCCTCCAATATGTGACAATATGGATGGACCTTGAGCGCATTATGCTAAGTTAGATAAGTCAGAGAAAGACAAGTATTGTATCATGCCATTTATATGTGGAATATAAAAAGTTAAACCTGTAAAAAACAGAGTAAAGTGGTTGTTACCAGAGGATTGGAAAGGGGGATAAGAGTGATGGTATTTAAGGGTACAAACTTGTAATGAATAGTAAAATAAGCCATAGAGATCTAATTCACATTATAATTAATATAGACAATGATACTCTATATAATGTGATAAATATTGCTATGTTGAAAAACATATTACAGCATGTAAATGTATCAAAGTAACATGCTGTACATCTTAAATTTACACAATATTGCATGTCAAATTTATTCAATTAAAAAATAATTGTGATTAATATGTTCAAGGTGAAGAATTTTAGCAGAGGACGGGAATCTATAAAAATAACCAAAGGAAAACTCAGTGCACCCCTTTTGCAGGGTTTAGAAGCTGCATGCGTTGGCTGTTATTTGATGTGGTTACTGTTTGAGACTTATGAATGCTGGAGTAGATTGTATCCATCTACAACCTAGTCTCCCTGTGTGATTGATTAAGGGTCTGGGAAGCAGCCACTGATATTTTAAGGACTCCTGATAAAGATGTGTTTGATTTTGCCATGCTGATACACTGTTTCCATTCCTAAATCCTTCCAAAAAGCTAAGTCTTAAGATTACTACCTGTTGTGTCCTGTGAGTATGAATGTCATTTTGAACCCAAGACCATTGATGATCATGCAGAGTAGGCACTTTCACAGTTCCAGAAAAGGAAGGGAGAGGGAGTGGGGCAGAAGCGATATCTGAAGAGATAATGGGAGAGAGTTTTCCAAAATTGATAAACACATCAAGCCACAGATTCAGAAGATACATGAACTCTAAGCAGAATAAATATAAGAAAACCATTCCTAGGCGCACATCATTGGAAAACTGCTCAAAACTGTTTTTTTGGTTTTGTTTGGTTTTGTTTTTGCTTGAGACTCTCCTATACTGGAGTGGACTTCATCTGTCTATGCAGAGATGGGGGAAAATGTTCAGAGAAAATCTTAAAGTAGCCAAAGGATAAAAAAAGGCATATTGTTTTCCAAGGAACAAAAATAAGCAGACTTTCTCAACAAAAACAATGAAAGCAAGGACGTGGTGGAATGATATCTTCAGAGAGGTGAAAGAAACAAACTGCCAACCTATAATTTTGTACACAACAAAAATATTCTTCAAAAATAAAGGCACAATACATTTTCAGGTAAGCATAAACTGAGAGAATATGTCTCCAGCAGACCTACAGTAAAGGGAACACCAAAGGGAATTCTTCAGGCAGAAAAATAGGTGATGCTTTCCCAGATGGAAGCAAGAGTACAAGAAGAAATGAAGACCATTGGAAAGGGTAAATATGTGGGTAACTAAATAGATATTCACTATGTAAAGTAGTAACATCTTGCGAGATTTTGAATACATGTAGGACTAAAATACAACAACAGAAAAAGTAGGAGAGGAAGCATAGAGTTAAAGTGTTCTAAAGTCCATACATTGTCTAGGAAATGGTGAAAACATTATATTAGATTCTATTAATGTCCAAGATGAATGTTGTAATCTCTAGGGTAACCACTAAAATGAACACTTGGAGAGACCTCTAAATTATTCCACAATTCTACTTTCAGGAGAAATTATGGAACATAAAATGATATTCAGTAAATATATTCAAAAACAAAAATTATTCAGGTAGGGGCAGTTGATGGGCATAGAAGGGGAGATGTTTGAAGACAGGAAAAGGAAGGAGAGTGAACAAGAGGGAGACAAAGCATGTAGAATAAGAGAGACACAGAAAGAGAATAGACACATAAGGACCAGAGTTGGAAAGACAAGAGAGGGGATGATTTAAGAAGCTTTGGGAGTGTTTCCAGAAGATTCTGTTGTTCATCTGGAGTGAGAAACATCTATGAACATTTTTTCAAATCTGTTATCTCTGACCTGAATGCTAATACTTTCTCCAGCAGTTTTAAATAATCTATACCAGAAAACTTTTTCCCTGACTCTATGTAAATGATTCATCTTAAATGATTCTGTAAAAAGTAAGTTGATTCTCCTATGGAATTCTTGATTGACTTAAGTTTTAAAGAAGTACTTTAAAATTATAGTCCAAGCCAGTATAAACACAGGTTTTAAAAATAAAGCAGAATACAGCATATCATGTAATCAGTTCTCAAAGAAGGTAGCTTTAGAACAAGTCTTTGCTAAAAAAATCACATCCTCAGGCCCTTCCTGATCTGTTTAAATTAGTTTTCCCACCTTCACCCCAGTCATTCTTGTTATTCCCAGTACTCTGCTTGATTTTCATTTTTTTATCATTCTATCACCATTATTATATGTTCATTTATTGTTTATATTCTCCTCCAGAATACAAGTTCCATTTATACCTGCATTTTCAGCATTTGGAGCAATGGCTAGTACACATTAGACCCTCAGAAGATATTTGTTGATTGAATGAATGAACAAATGAATGTTCAGGCCAACAGGGAGTAAAAACAACTAAGAGAAGAAGGTCTTCAATGATATGTGAGTTTGTTCTCTCAGTAAAAATCTAGTGCATGTTGCATATTGTATTATGGGATTATTTCAATCTGCATTTTATTTTCTTGAAATTAGGCAGTTCTTAAAGAACATCTTTCATATATCTGATCCATAGCAAAGGCCACAGCCCTACCCCAGCCTGCATTTGAGCTGAACATAGCAATTCTTCTTCCTTGATTTTTCTCACTCCATCCCTTTACTGTGCCCTAATTTCTCAGCTGAAATGCTGGACATAAAAGGATAAACATGCAAGTAAGCACTCTTGACGTGTTATAATCAAGAGAGCCTGGTTATTGGGAGGCAAAGTAATGTGAGTTTTGAACTTGTGTGTTGGAGGCAGATAAACCTTGCTCCTCATTGTTCTCTAATTCTGGTTTCTTCATCTGTAAACTAGGGGTAATGTTTACTTTTAGGGTTCTGGGGAATAAATAAGATTTGTATATAAGGTGCCCATAGTACTTTTTAAATCAGTGGTATATCAAAACAGGAAGTCTTTTGCTTCCTGTTCATAACTGTCCTTTAGAGAATTTTAAGGGACTTTCAAGGAAAGGAAATTTGGAGAAAAGCAATGAGACTGTTTTGTTTCACCATGGGCAAAGAAGAAAGGAGGCTTGTGTTATTTTGGCAGGAGTCTGCTGAAGGTAGGGGTCAGAACATGTGTGCATCAGATGACACTCCTGACTCCCAGAATGAAGGCTCTTGATACAAATGAGTAAGGGTGGCTGGTGCCACACAAGGCCCTGCTTGCTGACACATGGTGTCCCTTGGCTTGTAATAGCCTAGGTATGGATATAGTGTCATCCAAACATTCTTTCTTAACGTTTTAAATTGAATTGTACCATGTATGTAAAGCGGTACATACATTCTAAGTGATTTCTTACATAAATCCTCAATGAATTTTCACAGACTGAACATAGACATATAACCACTACTTAAAGGCACAAAAAATGACCAGTATCACACAAGCCCCCCACCTTTGTCCCATTTTAGTTAACGTTTCCATCTTCCACCCCCACCAAAGGTCACCACTATCCATGGATTATAAATAGTTTCATCTATTTTTGAACTTCATAGGAATATAATCATATTTCTCTCATTTATTTAACTTGAGATTTTGTTTGTGAGATTTACCCACGTCATTGCATGTAGTTGTAATTCATTCATTCTCACTGCTGTATAGTATTACATTAAGACTATACCATTATTTATACATAATGTATAACAAAAATATAATAATTCAAATTATTATACATATTATACAGTTCGTAGCCTTTACAGAAGAATGACATTTTGACAGTTCTTTGAGCCTCAAAGATAAATAGATTATAATTTAGACCTAAAATACACAATAGTTTATTTTTTGATTGTTCTTTTATTAGATTTTAATAAAGGATTTCTATTAAATTAGATTTTAATAAAATATTTTAATAAATCTTAATTAGATTTAATTGTTTCTTTGCTTTATTAGATATTACTGTTCTAAATTATGATATTAAAATTGAATGAAGTATTTTAAATGAATTAATATGGAATAATATATAGGAAGAGAAGTGTTCCAAGTTATTTTTCATAAAATTATAGGGTCCGTGCTTGTGGTAAAAAACGCTAGACTTCATTGGGAATGATACTGGACATTAGAAAAATTATAGTCTTTGTGCAAAACAATCATGTATTTACAACTCCATAATACAGCCATAAGAAGTCCTGCATCTTGTGTATGAAGAAAAGCTGGAAAGCATCCAGAAAATGACAACTAAAATCAAGAGGCTAGAGTGACTTAAAAGATTTATACCCTTAAAAGATGTAGTGTGGAATGATCCTTGGGGATATAATTACAAAAATCTTAGAATTGGAAGGGGAATTAGGCTTGATCTAGTCCAACCTGTTAGTTAATGCAGGAATTTACCTTATGGTGATCTTGACAAATGGCTGAGCTCCCTCTATTTGAATATTGGATAGTGCTTGCTGCTGGGTTTTAATTCCAGCCCTGCTACTTCATAGCTGAACGACTGTGGGCAAATTCTTAACTTCTCTGTGCCTCATTTTCTTGGCTTACCGCTTATTGCCAACCCTGGCAATAGAAAAAGACTACAGGGGACCTGACCTCCAGCCCCCTCCCATCTAGTATTGAGAGATGAACTGAAAAATCAATAAATGTTAGCATTACACATCCTGTGAAAAAAAAGTTACTCAGGGTACAGTAGTAACATTAAAAAATTTTAATGTTTTAATTTTCAGTATAGGCTTGAGTGGTGAAAAAGGAGGTGAGAGGGGCTTCGTAGAGCAGAGGACTCTGTTGAAAGAATTTGTATTGATTATTCCCAGTTTTGCTCCTAGAACAATATAAAACAGTTTTATTCTTCTGTATAACAACTCTTCACCTTATCAAATGTAAAATTCTAAAAGGATAGATTGGGTAAGTGTAGATTTTTCAATCGCTTTAGAGAGTATTTTGTGTAATTTGAATAGAGTTTGGGAAAAACAAAATGGACCACTAATGAGTGATAATTTTGTAGAATCCTTTAATCCAAGAAATTGTATGGGCTATAAATTATAGTTTATTTCCATTAGTTAATGGATGGTAGTTCAGCAAAATGGGAAATTTGAAATAAGTTCAAACATTTTGCATTTTAAAGTATTCTGAATAGAGTATTATTGAGATTCAGCTGTGAATGACAAGGATTTTCAAAATAAGAATAGCTTAAACAAGATAGTATTTTACTCTCTTGTAACAGTCTGAGCAGGTAGTTCCAGGCCTCAGGATGGAGGAAGGGATGAAGAAGCTGCTGCTAGAGACATTTCTGCTCGCATGTCATCGGCCAGAACATAGGTCACATGGCCATACCTAGTTACAAGAGATATTAGGATGCAGTCTCTACTCTGGGTAGACATGTACTCAAGTGTAATTTGGGAATCACATGTCTGGGAAGGAAGGCTGGAATAGATATTGGGGGACACCTAGCAGTGTGACAGAACTAATTTGTTCACTGCTTACATCCCAAGTGCCTATTAACTGCACTTGGTATGGAATACACCATAGTAGGCATTCATTAAATAGTTGTTCCATGGATGAGTGTTCTTTATTGCTCCTGTCAAAAGAGGTATTGATCTGGATATTTACTTATATACATGATAAACTATGGCAAATTTGTCCATCCTTGGTTTTTAAAAATGTTTTGTTTCTCATCTATGTTCTCCCTTCACAAATAAGGTATCCCTAACAGTTTTCAGACAGATTTGCTACCATAGAGAATCGATTTTAGCTCCTTTATTGCTCATGTTTCTTCTCCCTGCTAAAACTTGGAGACCTATTAAATCTCTCTTTACATGTGTCTTTGATCAACACAGTCCTGGCATGTAAATGGTGCTCAGTAAATGTTTTTAGATTGAATAAATGAATGTTAGTTAAACATTAATGAATGCAAGCCTTTTTTCCCCTGTTACTTCCATAAAAAGGTTATAGCTGTAATACACAAAAAGAAATTCTTGGTGTTAAATCTGTTTATATTACAAGATTTTTAGGAATGTTCATTCGGCTTTCAGGTAGGATGTGATTATGAGACAACTATCTGGATTTAATTAATTATAGCTAAGTACTAATTCACTTAATAAGTTATTAGGTAATAGAGGGCTTCCCTGGTGGCGCAGTGGTTGAGAATCTGCCTGCCGATGCAGGGGACACGGGTTCGAGCCCTGGTCTGGGAAGATCCCACATGCCGTGGAGCAACTAGGCCTGTGAGCCACAACTACTGAGCCTGCGCGTCTGGAGCCTGTGCTCCACAACAAGAGAGGCCGCGATAGTGAGAGGCCCATGCGCCGCGATGAAGAGTGGCCCCCGCTTGCCACAACTAGAGAAAGCCCTCACACAGAAACGAAGACCCAACACAGCCATAAATAAATTTTAAAAAAAAATTATTAAATAAAAAATAAGTTATTAGGTAATAGAGGCTAGTATATTTCAGCAAAAAGAGGGGGTGTTCTTAATGCATTTGAATCTTTTGACCTCAGATAAGCAATTAGCTTATCATTGTGCTTAAGTGTTTCAAGGGATGATGCCATTTCTTTTTTTTTTTAATTTTATTGGAGTATAATTGATTTACAATGTTGTGTTAGTTTCAGGTGTACAGTACAGTGATTCAGTTATACATATACATATGTTCATTCTTTTTCAGATTCCTTTCTCATATAGGTTATCACAGAATATTGAGTAGAGTTCCCTGTGCTATATAGTAGGTCCTTGTTGGTTATCTATATATAGTAGTGTGTGTATGTGTATGTTAATCCCAAGCTCCTGATTTATCCCTTCCCCCGATGTTTCCCCTTTGTAAACCGTAAGTTTGTTTCTGATATCTGTCTTTTTCTGTTTTGTACATAAGTTCATTTGTGTCATTTTTAAAAAAAATTAGATTCCACAGATGAGTGAAATCATATGAAATTTGTCTTTCTCTGTCTGACTTACTTCACTTTGTATGATAATCTCTGGGTCCATCCATGTTGCTGCAAATGGCATTATTTTGTTCTTCTTTGTGGCTGAGTAACATTCCATTGTATACATGTACCACATCTTTATCCATTCCTCTGTCGATGGACATTTAGTTTGCTTCCATGTCTTGGCTATTGTAAATAGTGCTGCAATGAACACTGGGGTGCATGTATCTTTTTGAATTATGTTTTCTCCAGATATATGCCTAGGAGTGGGAATTGCTGGATCATATGGTAGTTTTATTTTTGTTTTTTAAGGAACCTCCATACTGTTCTCCACAGTGGTTGTACCAATTTACATTTCTACCAACAGTGTAAGAGGGTTCCCTTTTCTCCACACCCTCACCAGCATTTATTGTTTGTAGACTTTTTGATGATGGCCATTCTGACCGGTGTGAGGTGATACCTCATTGTAGTTGTGATTTGCATTTCTCTGATAATTAGTGATGTTGAGCATCTTTTCATGTGCTTTTTGTCCATCTGTATGTCTTCTTTGGAGAAATGTCTATTTAGATCTTCCGCCCATTTTTTGATTTTTTTTTTTTCATTTTTGAGCTGCATGAGCTGTTTGTGTATTTTGGAGATTAATCCCTTGTCAATCACATCATTTGCAAATATTTTCTCCCATTCCGTGGGTTGTCTTTTCATTTTGTTTATGGTTTCCTTTGCTGTGCAGAAGATTTTAAGTTTAATTAGGTCCCATTTGCTTATTTTTGTTTTTATTTTCATTACTGTATGTCATGGTTCAAAGAAGATTTTGCTGCAATCTGTATCAATGAGTGTTCTGCCTATGTTTTTCTCGTAAGAGTTTTATAGTGTCCGGCCTTACATTTAGGTCTTTCATCCATTTTGAGTTTATTTTTGTGTATGGTGTTAGGGAATGTTCTAATTTCATTCTTTTACTTGTAGCTGTCCAGTTTTCCCAGCACCACTTATTGAAGAGACTGGCTTTTCTCCACTGTGTATTCTTGCCTCGTTTGTCATAGATTAATTGACCATAGGTGCATGGGTTTATTTCTGGGTTTTCTATCCTGTTCCATTGATCTATATTTATGTTTTTTTGCCAGTACCATACTGTTTTGATTACTATAGCTTTGTAATATAGTCTGAAGTCAGGGGGCCTGATTCTTCTATCTCCTTTTTCTTTCTCAGGATTGCTTTGGCTATTTAGGGCCTTTTGTGTTTCCATACAAATTTTAAAAAATTGGGGGCTTGTTCTGTGAAAATTGCCATTGGTAATTTAATAGGGATTGCACTGAATCTGTAGATTGCCTTGGGTAGTGTAGTCATTTTGACAATATTGATTCTTCCAATTCAGGAACATGGTATATCTTTCCATCTGTTTGTGTCATCTTTGATTTCTTTCATCAGCATCTTATAGTTTCCAGAGTACAGGTCTTTTGTCTCCTTAGGTAGGTTTATTCCTAGATATTTTATTCTTTTTGATGCAATGGTATATGGGATTGTTTCCTTAATTTTTCTTTCTGATCTTTTGTTCTTAATGTATAGGAATGCAACAGATTTCTGTGTATTAATTTCATATACTGCAACTTTACTGAATTCCTTGAGGAGCTCTAGTAGTTTTCTGGTAGCATTTTTAGGATTTTCTATGTATAGTATCATGTCATCTGCAAACAATGACAGTTTTACTTCTTCTTTTCCAATTTGTATTCCTTTTATTTCTCTTTCATCTCTGATTGCCATGGCTAGGACTTCCAAAACTATGTTAAATAATAGTGGTGAGAGGGGACATTCTTGTCTTGCTCCTGATCTTAGAGGGAATGCTTTCAGTTTTTCACCATTGAGAATGATGTTAGTTGTGGGTTTGTCATATATGGCCTTTATTATGTTGAGGTAATTTCCCTCTGTGCCCACTTTCTGGAGAGTTTTTATCATAAATGGGTGTTGAATTTTGTCAAAAGCTTTTTCTGCATCTATTGTGATGATCATATGGTTTTTATTCTTCAGTTTGTTAATGTGGTGTATCACAGTGATTGATTTGCAGATACTGAAGATTTCTTGCATCCCTGGGATAAATCCCACTTGATGATCATGTATGATCCTTTTAATGTATTGTTGGATTTGGTTTGATAGTAGTTTTTTGAGGACTTTTGCATGTATGTTCATTAGTGATATTGGCATGTAATTTTCTTTTTTTGTGATATCTTTGTCTGGTTTTGGTATCAGGGTGATGGTGGCCTCATAGAATGAGCTTGGGAGTGTTCCTTCTTCTGCAATTGTTTGGAAGAGTTTCAGAAGAATAGGTGTTAACTCTTTTCTAAATGTTTGATAGAATTCACCTGTGAAGTCATCTGGTCCTGGACTTTTGTTTGAAGTTTTTTAATCACAGTTTCGATTTCAGTATTTGTGATTGATGTGTTCATATTTTCTATTTCTTCTTGGTTCAGTTTTGGAAGGTTTTGTATTTCTAAGAATTTGTCCATTTCTTCTAGGTTGTCCATTTTACTGGCCTATAGTTGTAGTAGTCTCTTATGATCCTTTGTATTTCTGTGGTGTCCGTTGTAACTTCTCCTTTTTCATTTCTAATTTTATTGATTTGAGCCCGGTATCTTTTTTTCTTGATGAGTCTGGCTAAAGATTTGTCAATTTTGTTTATCTTTTTGAAAAACCAGGTTTATTTCATTGATCTTTTCTGTTGTTTTCTTGGTCTCTATTTCATTTATTCTCTGATATTTATGATTTCTTTCCTTCTACTAGCTTTGGATTTTGTTTATTCTTCTTTCTCTAGTTGCTTTAGGTGTAAGGTTAGGATGTTTATTTGAGATTTTTCTTGTTTCCTGAGGTAAGATTGTGTTGTTCTAAACTTCTCTCTTAGAACTGCTTTTGCTGTGTCTCATAGGTTTTGTATTGTGGTGTTTTTGTTGTCATTTTTTTGTTGTCTCTAGATATTTTTTTAAATTTCCTCTTTGATTTCTTCAGTAATCCATTGGTATTAATCCAACATGTTTAGTAACATGTTGTTTAGCCTCCATGTGTCTGTTTTTTACAGTTCTTTTTCCCCTGTAATTGATTTCTAATCTCATAGTGTTGTGGTCAGAAAAGATGCTTGATATGACTTTAATTTTCTTAAATTTGCCAAGGCTTGATTTGTGGCCAAAGACGTGATCTATCCTGGAGAATGTTCCATGTGCACTGGAGAAGAAAGTGTGTTCTGTTGCTTTTGAATGGAATGTTCTATAAATATCAATTAAGTTCATCTGGTCTAATGTGTCACCTAAAGGCCTGTATTTCCTATTGATTTTCTGTCTGGATGATCTATCCATTGATGAAAGTGGGGTCCCCCATTATTATTGTGTTACTGTTGATTTCTCCTTTTATGGCTGTTAGCATTTGCCTTATATATTGAGGTGCTCCAATGTGGGGTGCATATATATTCACAATTGTTATATCTTTTTGTATTGATCCCTTGATCATTATGTAGTGTCCTTCCTTGTCTCTTGTAACAGTCTTTATTTTAAAGTCTATTTTGTCTAATACGAGTATTGCTACTCCAGCTTTCTTTTTATTTCCACTTGCATGGAGTATCTTTTTCCATCCCCTCACTTTCAGTCTGTATGTGTGCCTAGATCTGAAGTGGGTCTCTTATAAACAGCATATATTTGGGTCTTATTTTTGTGTCCATTCAGCCAGTCTGTCTTTTGGTTTAAGCATTTAATCCATTTAAATTTAAGGTAATTATCAATATGTATGTTCTTATTGTCATTTTGTTAATTGATGTGGCTTTGTTTTTGAAGGTGTTTTTTCTTCCCTTCCTTTTTTGTTCTCTTCCCTTATGATTTGATGTCTGTCTTTTGTGCTATGTTTGGTTTGCTTTTTCTTTTTTGTATGTGTATCTATTTTAGATTTTTGGTTTGTGGTTCCCATGAGGTTTTGATATAGCAGTCTATATATGTACAAGATTGTTTTGAGTTGTTGGTCTCTTAATTTCCAGTGCATTTTCAATATCCTGTGTTTGTACTCTTCTCACAATTGCTGGTTTTGATATCATATTTGTGTGTGGGTGATTTCCTACCTTTGCTTTGTGTTTGCCTTTACTGATGAGCTTTGTGATTTGTAATTTTCTTGTTTCTAGCTGTGGCCTTTTATTTTCTGCCTAGAGAAGTTCCTAGGGTTTGTTTAATGCTGGTTTGGTGGTATTGAATTCTCTTAGCATTTGCTTGTCTGTAAAGATTTTGATTTCTCTGTCAAATCTGATTGAGAGCCTTGATGGTAGAGTATTCTTGGTTGTAGGTTCTTCCCTTTCACTTTGAATATATCATGCCCATTCCCTTGTGGCCTGCCAGGTTTCTTCTGAAAAATCAGCTGATAACTTTATGAGGATTTACTAGTATGTTGTTTGTTGCTTTTCCCTTGTTGCTTTTAAATTTTTTTTTGGCTTTAATTTTTGTTAGTTTGATTAATATGTGTCTTAGCATCTTGTATGGGACTGTCTTCACTTCCTGGACTTGAGTGAGTGTTTCCTTTCTCATGTTAGAGTAGTTTTCAGCTATAATGTCTTCAAATATTTTCTCAGGCCCTTTCTCTCTCTCTTCTCCTTCTGGGACCCCTATAATGTGAATGTTAGTGCGTTTAATATTGTCCCAGAGGTCTCTTAGACCTCTGTCCTCATTTCTTTTCATTATTTTTTCTTTATTCTGTTCTGCGGCAGTGATTTCTACCTTTCTGTCTTCCAGCTCACTTATTCGTTCTTCTGCCTCGATTATTCTGCTATTGATTTCTTCTAGTGTAGTTTTCATTCAAGTTATTGTATTGTTCATCTCTGTTTCTTTGTTCTTTAAACCTTCTAGCTCTTTGTTAAACATCTTTTGTATCTTCTCGATCTGTGCCTCCATTATTTTTCTGAGATCTTGGATCATCTTTACTATCATTACTCTAAATTCTTTTTCAGGTAGGTTGCCTATTTCCACTTCATTTAGTTGTTCTTGTGGGTTTTTATCTTGTTCCTTTGTGTGGAACATTTTTCTCTGCTGTCTCATTTTGTCTCACTTTGTGTGATTGTGGTTTCTGTTCCACAGGCTGCAGGATTGTAGCTCCTCTTGCTTCTGCTGTCTGTCCCCTGGTGGATGAGGTTGGTCCTTGGGCTTATGCAGGCTTCTTGGTGGGAGGGACTGGTTCCTGCCCACGGGTGGGTGGAGCTAGGTCTTGTCCCTCTGGTGGGTAGGGCCTTGTCAGGGGATGTGTTTAGAGATGGCTGTGAGCTCAGTATGGTGTTATCGGCCTGTCTGCTGATGGGTGGGGCTGTGTTCCTATCCTGCTGGTTATTTGGCCTGAGCATTGTAGCAGTGAAGCCTGTAGGCTGTTGGGTAGGGCCAGGTCTTGATACCAAAATGGCGACCTCTGGGAGAACTCACACTGATCAATATTCTCTGGGGCCTATGCCACCAATGTCCTTGCCTCCACAGTGAACCACAGCCACCCCTGACTCCCCAGGAGACCCTCCAAGACTTATAGGTAGGTCCAGCCCTGGCTCCTATTGAGTTTCTGCTTTCTGCTGGGTCCCTGTGTATGTGAAGCCTGTGTGAGCCCTCCAGGAGTGGAGTCTATCTTTCCCACAGTCCTGTGGAGCTCCTGCACTCAAGCCCCACTGGCCTTCAAAGCCAGATGGTCTGGGAGTTCCTCCTTCTGATGCCAGACCCTCAGGCTGGGGAGCCTGACGGGGGCTCAAGATTTTCACTCTTGTGGGAGAACCTCTTCAATATAGGTATTTTCTAGTTTGTGGGTCATCTACACAGGGGTATGGGATTTGATTATGTCATGAAAGCACCCCTCCTACAGTTTTGTTGTGGCTCTTTCTTCGTCTTTGAATGTGAAATATCTTTTTTGGTAGATTACAGTCTTTTGTCAATGGTTGTTCAGCAGTAAGTTGTGATTTTGGTGTTTTCATGAGAGGAAGTGAGCTCAAGTTCTTCTTCTCTACCATCTTTTCCGGGATTGAGGGCCTGCTCTTATTTTGGATTCTGGCTGTCTCTTTCCTCAGCGTGTGTTGGCTGTTATCCCCTTGATACAGCGTATGCAGGTGCAGTGGCCCTTGCGCACTCTGGGGAGAGCGGGGGCAGGACTTGTTGCCCGCTTGCGGGTCTGCTAGGGGCAGCTGCCATTCCTGCGCTCCCAGGACAGAGCTTGGCACCTGCTCACCAGTCTCCTGAGGGTGGCTACTACCCATGCACTCCTGGGACAGCACTCCTCTGGAGCCCAGGATGGTAGTGACAACTTGTGCCCGCCCCCAGAGTTCCTGTAGGTGGTGTCCTCTTGCCTGGGAGAGCTCACAGGGAAGGAAGCTCTTATGGTGTTCCCACCTCTCTCCTCGTGCACCCCCAAATAATGGCACCTTGCCTCTCCAGTGGGCTCTGGTTTCTTCTGAGTACCCCCTCAGTTGCCACAGTCCAGCCTCTTTAGGCTGTCTCTGCACATCCAACCCTGGTCCTCTTCCTGGGTCTGACCTCTGAAAGCTGAGCTTCAGCACCCAGCCCCCACCCACACTGACAGGCAAGCGTCTAAGGCTGGGGAGCACAGGGTGGCAGTGACAACCTTCTGTGCTCGTTACTCTCCATTTTGCCTTCCACAAACCAGTTGTTGCAGTCTCCTCCTAGGCTCCAAAGCTCCCCCTCCATCCAGGCTGATCTCCACACTGGTGAGGGTACTCCCCAAGGTGCATAAACCTTTCTTCCTTCACAGCTCCCTTCCTGGGGTTCAGGCCCTGTCCCAATTCCTTTCTTTATCTTTTTCCTTTGTCCTATATGGTTACATAGAGGTTTTCTTGCCCTTGCGGAAGTCTGAGGTCTCTGCCAGTGTTCAGTAGATTTTCTGTATGAATCATTCCACTTGTAGATGTGCTTTTAATGTTTTTGTGGGAGAAGGTGAGCTCCCTGTCCTACTCCTTTGCCATCTTGATCCTCCCCCAATTCCATCGATGCCATTTGTTTGCCATTGCTTCACGAGGAAAAATTTCTTCATAAAGAAATTTTTTTTTATAAAGATAAATGAGTGTGTTATTTCTTCAGATATCATAGATGAAGCAATGATTTGAAAAAAACTTAAAGATTCAGCTTTATTGGGGTATAATTGACAAAATTATAAGATATTTAAAGTGTTCATCATGGTGATGTTTTACATTAGATCCTCATATCTTATTCATCTTAGAACTGAAAGTTTGTGCCCTTTTACCCACTTCTTCTTATTTCCCTCATCCCCCAGCTCCTAGCAACCACTTTTCTACTCTCTGTTTCTATGAGTTTGACTTTTTTTCTTTGATATCCCACATATAACTGGATCTCATGTAGTATTTCTTTATCTGGCTTATTTCACTTAGCATAATACCCTCAAGGTCCATCCATGTTGAAAATAGGATTTCTTTCTTTCTCATGACCTAATAATATATTGCACTGTGTGTGTGTGTGTGTGTGTGTGTACGTGAGAGAGAGAGAGAGAAAGAGGGAATATGCACACCACATTGTCTTTATTCATTCATTCATATGTTCATGGACACTGAGGTAGTTTCCATATCTTTGCTTTTGTGAATAATGCTGCAATGAACATGCCAGTGTAGATATTTCTTTGATATCCTGTTTTTATTTCCTTTTAAGTATCCAGAAGTGGGATTGCTGGATCATATGGTAGTTCTATTTTTTATTTTTTGAGGAACCTCCACACTGTTTTACATAGTGGTTACATCAATGTACATTCCCATCAACAGTGCACAAGGGTTCCCCTTTCTCCACATCTTCACCAACACTTGTTATCTTTTCAGTTTTAATGACAGCCATTCTGACGGGTATGAGGTGATAGCTCATTGTGGTGGTGGTTTTGATTTGCATCTACCTGATGGTTAGTGATGATTACCTGATGATTTTGTGTACTTGGCCATTTGTATACCTTCTTTGGCAAGAGGTTTATTCAGTTTCTCTGTCCATTTTTAAAATCAGATTGTTTGGTTTTTTGCTATTAAGTTGTTAAGTAATGTATATATTTTGGGTATTAACCCTTTATCAGGTATATAATTTGCAAATATTTTCTTCCATTCAGTAGGTTGCCTTTTCATTTTGTTGATGTTTTCTTTTGCTGTGCAGAAGCTTTTTAGTTTGATTTAGTCCCACTTGTTTTTATTTGCTTTTGTTGCCTTTGCTTTTGTTGTCAAGTCCCAAAAAATCATTGCTAAGACTAACATCAAGGAGCTTACCCCCTTCTAGAAGTTTTATGGTTTCTGGTTTTAAATTTAAGTCTTTAATCCATTTTGAGTTGATTTTTATGTACCGTGTGAGATAGGGGTCTATTTTCATTCTTTTGTATGTGGCTATCCAATTTTCCCAACACCATTTATTGGAGAGAGTATCTTTTCCCCATTGTATATTCTTGATTCTTTTGTCATAAATTAATTGACCTTATATGCATGAGTTTGTTTATGGGCTCTTTATTCTATTCAATTAATCTCTATGTCTGGTTTTATGCCAGTACTATGCTGTTTTGATTACTATAACTTTGTAATATAGTT
The DNA here is from genome assembly GCF_028023285.1 of Balaenoptera ricei. Taxonomy (NCBI): domain Eukaryota; kingdom Metazoa; phylum Chordata; class Mammalia; order Artiodactyla; family Balaenopteridae; genus Balaenoptera; species Balaenoptera ricei. The sequence goes on from NC_082639.1 coordinate 47,906,208, forward strand.
TGAAATCAGGAAGTGTGATGCATCCAGTATGTACAAAATACTGCGCTTATATACTTCCTAGGAGATTCAGATGAATACTGACTGTCTTATTCAAGGAGGGTAAGAGCTAATAGCTCATGTCATATGATTTTTCAAAAATACAAATATATATAATAGCCTCAAAATGGTGAATGACACATGAGCTTTATAAATACACTGTGAGGGTTTGAAAGAAGTAGAGATTCCATCAAATAGGGAGAAAATGGGAAAGCTTTATAGAAAAGGCAAAAAAAAGGGTTACATGTGGATTTTCTGATGAAATAGTTTTGAAACTAGTTATGAGTTTTAGTTTATTATAGCAATTATTTATTCTTCAATAATACAATGACTGGATTAACCAGAAGAGGAGGAAGAAAGAGATTAACAAAACATAGTAAATTCTATTCTATTCTATCCAAAAGATGTTTCAAATTTGATTATACTTTTAGGTAAGAATATGGAATTCAGTCATCCTTTCCACAAAGATTTAATTAACATCTCTGTGCTAGGTGTTGAGGATACAGAGGAGACTAAGATATAGTTTCTGTCCTCAAGGAGTGCATACTCCAATAGAAGAGACAGACATGAAAAGAGATATCTTCTGTTCTATGCAATAAATGATATCAAAGAGGCATACATGAGTAAAGAAGTTTGGGGTTACAGTGGAAGGAAGCATGAATAAATAATTATGTTGCTATGACAGCAAGGTTATTTTCCTTTTTCTTTTCTCTAGTTGGAGAACATCAATTAACAGGCCATAAGGTGGCAGTTAAAATTTTAAACAGACAGAAGATTCGCAGTTTAGATGTTGTTGGAAAAATAAAACGAGAAATTCAAAATCTAAAACTCTTTCGTCATCCTCATATTATCAAACTGTAAGTATTTTTGCACTTGATAATATAAAAGAGAAACTGTCTTGAAATATTATATTTAATAATTATTTATTTTTAGTTAAACTTTTATAAATATACAATTTTTTCATATTTATATTTAGCAAGTGTTAATTCATTTAACCTCATCACTCCTTTTTTGCATACTTCTGGTTTAGAATTAAAAGTCTAATTGTAAATTGGATCATCGCTAATATTCATGTTGAAGGTCATTTAGTATTTTGCTATTTCTAGATTTCTTTTATAATTATTTTCTAGTCACTTTTAATTAGCATACCAAGATATTTTCTTTATGGAAAAGGTAGAAAGTTACTATTAAAGATTATCTGCCATAGTATTGAATATTATTTGCCAAACTGCAATCATTACTTTAATTACTGATCGTAAAGCCCTTAGGAAGGCAAATGAATTTTTTTCTTTTTGGATAAGACAAGTTACAAATTTAGAAGATAAGTAAATTAAGAGTTTAATAAATAAACTACGTAATTAAATTGAAAGATAAATAATAATTTAAAATCAACTAGATCCATAGAAAATTTAGACATTAAGTGTGCAGCAGTGTTCCTTTACATCATTTGAAGTTGTGTTTAATATTTATTGCAAAAATGTAATATGCTAAACACTGAAAACTGTCTTTACTTTTATCTTAAAGCTTGGATAGAGTTTAATAAAATAAATATTAATTTTATTGACTACCTGATAATGGCTAGAAAATGTATTGAGCATTTTACATACATAATTTCACTTCATTCTCACAATAAGCATATAAGGAGTATTATTATCCTCATTTTATGGATAAGAAAATCGCATATCTAAAGAGGATCAGCAACTTGTCCAAGGTTAAATAGCTAGTAAGTTGCAGAGCTAGTAGTTGAGTTCATATCTGATTTCAAATGCCATGCTGTTAATTTCTACTCCAGTACTGAGAAAACTGAAATGACAAGCAGTAGTATTAATATCTTTGAGGCTTCGTTTGCTAGGTCATTATAGTCAGAGGTTATATTTAGCCTAAACTTTGTTAGTGAGTAATCTTTAGATGTCAGCATTGATGGGGAACAACTTGATAACCCTCTAGAGGTATGTTGTTTACCTAATAACAAGGCTGCGTAGTAACTGTGGTAGGGAATAGTGCCCCCCAGTCCCAAGATATCCTAATGCCCAGTGAGTATGTTATATTACATGGCAAAGGAGAAGTCTAAGGTTATAGATGGATTTAAGGTTGCTAATCAGCTGACAAAAATAGGGAGATTTTCCTGGGTTATCTGGGTGGTCCGAGTGTAATACAATGGTCCTTAGAAGTGGAAGAGGGGATCATAAGCCAGAGGGAGAGATTTGAGGATGGAAGCAAGGTCAGAGTGATGGGATGTGAGAAGGACTCAACTGGCTGTGCCTGGCTTTGAAGATGGAGGAAGGGGGCCATGAGCCAAGGATTGCAGATGGTCTCTAAAAGTTGGAAAACACAAAGAAATGGATTTCTTTTAGAGCCTCCGGAAGGCAATGCAGGCCTGCTATGTCTTGATTTTAGCCCAGTGAGGCATGTGTCAGACTTCTAACCTATCAGACTTCTTACCCCTATGTAAGATAATACAGAATACATTTGTGTTGTTTTAAGCACTAGGTTCTAAATATGGCAACAATAGGAAACCAATACAGGAAGGATTCTTGAAATCCTTAACTGAATGGCTGATCCAGTTATTGCTGGGATTTGGAACACGCATTTATATATTTCTAGTATTTATAGTATTTTTGTAACTAGATACATTTATTGCTAGAGGACCATTGCAAATTAGTATGTTAAATGAGGGTCCCACTCAGTGTATCTTACCAACAGCATGAATATGTCACCGACTGTTCAAAGAATGCTTTTCTTGGGTTTGGTGTGCCATTGGGTGACCTGTGATGACTCTGTTCTCACATCACTATGATGAAAACTTCATTCTAACAGTAAGCTTCAGTGTCATTTGATCTTCATTTGAAGTTCACTTGATCATAAACGTAAACAGGAAATGAGGCCCCTGAAATTGTATGGCAGTACTTGATTATGAGGTTGTCATCTAGGACCTGTATTCTAGATAATCCAGAATATGTATATACAGGTTTTTAAAGATTATCATAGGAATTAAAATATCACCTATGAGTTCAGTTACTCACTCTCGTATTCTTTGTTTCCTTAACTTTAAAATGGGGATACCCCATGGTGCTGTTTGAGGATTAAATGTGTTCTCACTGTTACAATGTCTGCTACTAGATGTGCATTGGCCCAGAAGCAGGAATGGGCAGCCTGCAAGCTGATTCCAGTGCTCTCATCATTCCGAATGATTTTCAGTTAACTGAAACAGCTCATGTCTGACTTCAGCTCCGTGTTAGTAATGACTTTATTCTAGTTACTGAATGACTTCTAAGCTAAGTCTCTTTGCTCTTCCTTACTGAGTGGTCACGTCCTATAAGAGGAGAAAACTGGGAAACCAGACTAAAAATGTCATATGCCAAAGTGAGAATGGAGAAGGGAGAGATCTCTGTATTTTCCTTGTTTCCTGACTTCATCACTTTTAGAATGCCAACCCTGAAAGATCCCAGGGAAACTTTGTCCATTTAGGGTATGAGTTCTAGTTCCTGTTCTGTTCCTATAAACACAGATCAGATTTTGTCAATAAGCAGTTGCAGTTGTCATGAGGATTTAGAAGCTTATGTTTGATGTTGTAATTACTAGTGTTTTCTTCCTTCCATTTCTATAATTACTTATAATTGTTTGATTTTGGTTTGATTACTTATATCATTCTGTTTTAGAATTATTTAATTATTTGCTGTTTTGTGAAGGAGTTATAGAATGTTCTCAGTATTGGTCAGAAGGTAATTGGCAGAGGTGAATTTAGTGTTTAAAGCTTCTGGCTTCCAGCCTTGAGCTTATCCATTCTGCCACATATCCTCTTTTATTGTGGATCTGAATTTTTTTTAAAAAGGCACCCATGTATTCTTGCTACACAACAAGCTTATTGACATAGCCTCTAACAGTGTTAGTGATTTAAACAGGGAGAGAGACCTGATCCTTTTACTGGTTTTGTTTTCTCTCTGCAGTCTTGGACTAACTGCCAAGAATAGTTTCCTTGCTACAGAATGGGCTTCTAGAGTAAGCAAGAAAGTTTGAAAACTAAATACTAAGAATGAAGGTTATATATTGCACAATTTCTTTATTAATTCCAATTGAAAAAACCCCGCTGGGAGAAAATTAAAAGGAATAAACAGGATTGAAAGGAAACTCCAAACTTTCCCATGAACTAGAATTTGTTGAAATGACTTTTGTCCTTGTTTTTCATTCCCCCATGGTTCTTAGGGAAACTTCATTTTAACTGGTCAAAGGATCAATACTTTCTAATTTGGTAGAGATGGTTTTGCCTGCCAACTTTTAAAAATGTCTATCTTATCCGACCTACGGACAGCTTTTAACATTATTCATCACTACCACCTTGAAATGTTGTAGTCTCTAGGTTTCCATGGCACCACAGTCTTCTGATTTTCTTTTTACATTCTTGCCTCTTCTTGAGACTTTCTTTTATGGGTCCCTTGTTATCTGCCTGACCATTAGATATTGATGTATTTCAGCATTCTGAGCTACAGTAATCTTAGTGAACCCTTTTTGGATGACCTTATCTACTACCACGGTGTCATTTGTCATCTCTATCTTAAAAATTTACAAATCTATATTGCTTCTGAATTCTGAACACATTTATTGAACTGTTTATTGGGTGTTTCCATTCTGGAGTCACAGAGTCATCTGAAACTAAGTTGAACTTTTTCTCCCATATATACATATTTTTGTGCGTGAATGAGAATACCATTCACACAGCTTCCTAAGCCTAAAACTTGGGCATCATATTTAATTCCTCTTCCCTCGCCCCTTACATATAATTGATCATTAAGTTCTGCCACTCTTAATCTTGAGTGTCCCCTAAATCTGTTCATTTCTCTCTGCTCTTATTGTCAGGCCACCATCTTCTCTTGCTTGCTATATTTCAACTGTTGCTTCTGCTTGGAAAACTTTACCTATATCTCCCTTCCTCTAGGCTTCCAATTCCAGCTTGTCCTTTAAATATCAGCTTTTAAATGCAACTACCTCTAGAAAAACTACTTTGCCCTAGTCCTAACACTGGGTTAGGTTTCATCCTCTCGGTCCTGGAGCACCCAGAATTTCAGCTTTTCCAAAGTCCTGGGCATTATATTGTAATTGGTCATTTTCTTATTAGTATCGCCATGAGACTGAATTCTTTAGGAGCAGAAGCTATGTTTGTTGTTTCTTTTATTCAGCAAATTTTTATTGGGCACCTAGTATCTGATAGGTACTGTTGTAAGGCATTGGGGGTACAGTGGTAAAAGACAGCATCTCTGCCCTTGTGGAGTTTATATTCTAGGGGTATCTAGCAGTTCTCGATAGTAAGTAAACAAATTAACCAGACTATTTTAGGCACTGATAAGTGCTATGAGGAGAGTGAAACAGGGTGCTGTCCTAGGGTGTGACGAGGAAAGAGGAGGTGCTAATTTAGATTGGGTTGTTAGGAAAGCTTCACTGAGAGGTAAGGTTTGAGCTAAGACCTAAAGGATGATAAAGATCTAGCCATTTGAAAATCTGGGGACAGAGTGTTTTTTTGTTGTTTTTTTTTTAAGGAATTCCTTTATTTTTATTATTTATTTATTTATTTATTTATTTTTGGCTGTGTTGGGTCTTCGTTTCTGTGCGAGGGCTTTCTCTAGTTGCGGCAAGTGGGGGCCACTCTTCATCGCGGTGCGCGGGCCTCTCACTGTTGCGGCCTCTCTTGTTGCGGAGCACAGGCTCCAGACGCGCAGGCTCAGTAGTTGTGGCTCACGGGCCTAGTTGCTCCGCGGCATGTGGGATCTTCCCAGACCAGGGCTCGAACCTGTGTCCCCTGCATTGGCAGGCAGGTTCTTAACCACTGCGCCACCAGGGAAGCCTCAGAGTGTTTTTAAAGCAAGGGGACCAGCAACCTCAGAGTTGCTGAGGTTGAAACAATGTTCGAGTATTATAGGAAAAAGAAGATTGCTATAATGTCTGGAGTGGAGTGAATGACGGAAAGAGAGGTAGTTCATGAGGTCAAAGAGTAGACATGGACCACATATCATAGAATCTTGATGACCTTGCTGATTTTGGATTCTGTTCAAAATGGGAAGCTTTCAGAGAGCTGGGGGAGTGACATGATATGACCATAGTGTGGAACGGATACAGAGGCAGAAGTGGAAGCAGAGAGACCAGTTAGGAAGCTGTTGCTATGGTCCAGCTGACAGATGAATGGTGGCTTTAGCCAAGAGGTGGTATAGATTTGTGCTGTCCAGTACAGTAGCCACTAGCCATATGTGACATAAATTTAAATTAAATGAATTAAAAATTTTGGTTATCTGGTCACACTATCCACATTTCAAGTGCTTAATAGCCACATGTGACTAGTGGCTATCATATTAGACAGAGAAGATATAAAATATTGCCATCATTGCAGAAAGTTGTATCTGACAACACTGGTCTAGCTGGAGGTAAATCTGTCAATTCAATGTATATTTTGGAGGTAAAACTAATAAATTACTGAGGAAAAGAAAGGGAGTGAGGACCCTCCCCCCACTTTTTTTTTTGCCTGAGCAACTGGGATTTTGGGTTTTGGCTTGAAAAACTAGGTGTTGATCATGATACCATGTTCTGAGATACGAAGAATGGAGGAGAACCATATTGGGGTACAGGTGAACATTAGTGGTCTGCTTTGGCTGTCCTAAGTTGAGAATCCCATTAGATATCCAAGTGGAGATGTCCAATACCATCTTTATCTCTCCAGCACCTAGTACAGCACTAGGTGTTCAGTGATTACTTACTGCATATATAAGGAAGTAAATGTGAACAAGGTCCTGATGATTCTAGGAGGACAGCAAAGCAAAAGAATGAAAGTGTAAAGAACATGGTGTGGTGGGAACAAACAGTCTTGTTTGTCTCATGCACAGAGTATGTATAGGGATATGGAGGAAAATAAGGCCAGAGTGTTAGCTTGTTGATCCATTCATTCAACAAATGGTACCATTTAGGTACTGGGGATACACCAGCAAACAAAAAGATGACAACAAAATTTCTGCTATTATGAAGCTCATATTTGTGTGTGTGTATTTTGTGTGTGTGTGTGTGTAGTGGGTGGCGTTGAAGAGATAGACAATAAATGCTATGTCAGTAAAATATGTTGTATGTTAGACAGTGAAGAGGAGAGGGGATATGCATGCAGATATCTGGAGGGGGGAAATAACAGATGGTGAGAACAGCACATACAAAGGCTCGGAGGTGGAAATTGCTACAGGCAATAGTAGGTAGATCATAGTAGCAGAGTGATCTAGGGGGAATTGGAGTAAGAGATGTGGTCAGAGACATAAAGGGGAGCCAGATTGTGTAGGATATACTAGACCACTGTAAGAGCTTTGGCTTTTAACTCTGAGTAAAAGAGAAGCCATTGGCAAGTTTTATCCGGAGGTGTGATGTGACCTGACTTACGTTGAAGCAGGGAAATCAGTTAGGGATCAATTGCAGTATTCTGATTAAAAGAGATGGTGGCTTGGAATAGAGCATAGTGTGGAGGGTGTTGAGAAGTAAGCATATTTTGTATATATTTTCAAGATAAAGAACAGCGTTTGCTGACAGATTAGATGTAGGTTGTGAAAGGAGAGAAGTCAAGGATGACTCCAAGGTTAGCTGGCGTGGGCAAATAAAAAAATGGAGTTGCCATTAATTGAAATGGAAAAGACTGTAGGAGGAACAAGTTTGAAGTGGGATGTTAGGTATCAAGAATTCGATTTTGTTTTTTTTGAAGTTGAAATGTTTATTATGCATCCAAGTAGAGATGCAAGTAGGTTATTTGATATGTGAGTCTGAAGTTAAGGGGAGAGGTATAAACCAGAGATAAATTTGGAAGTCATCAGCATATAGATGGTATTTAAGATATTTAAGACCCAAAGCCTAGATGATGTCACCAAGGATGTGCATATAAATAAATAAGAATTCTAGGGATTGATCTCTATGGCAGTATGATGTTAAGATGTCTGGGAGATGAGGAGGAACCAGCAAAGGAGAATGAAAGTGAACAGTTAAAATGGTTGGAGAAAAACCAAGAGAATTTGGCATCTTGAAGCCAAGGGGAAAATGTGTTTGAAGAAAGAGAGATTATTAACTGTTCCTATACTGCTGAATATTGAGTAAGATGAGGCTGAGGAGGAAGAGCTAATTGTAGAAACCAAGTCCTTTAGTAGGTGGGGCAGAGGAATCCAGTGCATAATTGGAGGAGTTAGTCTTAGACAGTATATGACCATGGAATGAGTCATTGTGTGTGGTAGAGGAAAAGAGAGTTAGAACTGAGGAGTCAAGGAAGTTAGAGGGCATGTATTGGGCAGATCATCTATGTGGATATTTTGTTTACCCGGAATGATGACAGCATTAGCAGTGGGGAAAGAGACATTAAGTCAAAATGAGAGGGAGTTGATAGTGAGGTTGGTTGATGACTATAACAAGAAAAGGTATTGGGTAATGTAATCTGGTGGCCTGCACTTCAGAGACAGTGGGGTTTTTGAGGAAGGATTTCCTTTAGACCATAGTTCATTACTAGACTCTGGAAATTGGCCAGCATTTAAAATTTCATTGTGAGTTAATAAAATCTAGGCTGTGATCAGTAATGGCTGCTAATATCTCAAAAAAGAGACAGATATCCTACACCTGTGGCTGGAAGCACATACCACCATCTAGTCTTTAAGAAGAAAATTAAAATCAAACTGAAATCTGATCAAGCCTCTGGATACAACAGTATTTACTGAAGACTGCAATATACTCGGAGGAATCAGCAACTAAATTTATTAGAATTGCATCACTTTTCTCTTTTACCCCAAAGATGTACAAAGCAGAAAAGTGACTGAGAATTCTGTTACTGAATCAGATCAGCCTACAGTGAAGTGACACAGTGGGTGCTCCTGTTCCTCACTATTCATTTTATTCAATTAGAGTTTGCTGCCTGTTAGGATTGCTTTTATAGAACCATTTTTTTCCTCGAGTTCTCAGGGAAGATTCCCTTTTCACAGTTCATTTGAAGTAGACTCAACCTTATTTGCCAGTTATATTAGTTTATTCTGTGTAAAGTGGGGTACCTTGTCATTTTTCATCCCAAAGACTAACGATGGCTATTATAAATATTTCTTCTGAAAGTCTGTAATCATTTTCAATACTACAGCTTTAATTTTTACTTTTTTCTAATTCTTTTTTTAATTGAAGCATAGTTGATTTACAGTGTTAGGTTAATATTTTACTTTTTGCAAGTGTTTAATTTATACATGATGTGTCCTCTTTTAAAATATATAGTAGGGCTTCCCTGGTGGCGCAGTGGTTGAGAATCTGCCTGCCAATGCAGGGGACGCGGGTTCGAGCCCTGGTCTGGGAGGATCCCACATGCCGCGGAGCGACTCGGCCCGTGAGCCACAATTACTGAGCCTGCGCGTCTGGAGCCTGTGCTCCGCAACAGGAGAGGCCGCGACAGTGAGAGGCCCGCGCACCGTGATGGAAAGTGGCCCCCGCTTGCCGCAACTAGAGAAAGCCCTCGCACAGAAACGAAGACCCAACACAGCCATACCATACATACATACATACATAAATAAAAAGAATGTAAGCAGACAAGAATAGCATTAAAAAATAAAAAAAAATAATTAAAAAAAATATATATATATATAGTATATAGTTACGTCACCAACTTCCTGGTCATTTTTTCCCTCCTCTTTTATGAAGACTAGTAACCAGAACCGCCATTTAGAACATACTCTCTTTTTTGCACCTTAATAATAAAAGGTGCCCCATCTGGGTGGACTAATTACCAAAATGTTCCCCTGCTTCTGGCATATCCTGTGTCAAGGCATACTTTCTACAGGGGGGCATCTGGGCCACTTCTCAGCCCCTGCTTGTGCCTTCCACTGGGTGCCTTTAAGCCATGCAGAACTGCCAGCTACACTTAGTGGCTTTAAATAGCAACTCAGTGTAAATTAGATATTGCTCATGATCAACCAGATTATAAATAATTCTTTATAAATAAAGCAGAGTAGAACAGTTTTTCTTTTATATGTGTTAAATGCAACCTTCATTTAAAACATTAGTGTTATATTAACTTGTTTTTAAAGTTTTCAGAACTCTGATACAATTGTGTGTGTATGTGGAAGTTGTAGTTTTTTAGGAAAAATTTTATTTTGTCAAATAGAGCTAAGGTTCTTTATTGTTTTATGTGCTCAGCTTTGAGTGCCTAGAAAATGTACATATATATTTTCACACACATAAACACACACACATACGTAAATACATACATCTATTTAATTTTTTATTATGGAAATTTCATAATGAATACAACAGTAAAGTGATGAAGCCTCATTTATCTGTCATTCAGCTTCAACAGTTATTAGTGTATTGTTTTATCTGCTTCCTCCTACTTCTCCCACCCCAAATTATTTTGAAGCAAATCCCAAATAGTATGTTTTTAGTCTATAAATTCTTCAGTATCTACTGTGGTAATTTAAAGGCTCTATTTTAATAAAACAAGCACAGTTCAGTATCACACCTAAACAGTTAGAATATTATGAACCATCCAGTCTGTATTCAGATTTTCTTGATTGTTTCATAAATGGTTTTTAAAGTTGGTTTGTTTGAACTGGAATGAAAGAAAACAAGTCTATACAGTATAATTGGTCAATATGTCTCTTGATTTGCTTTTAATCTATACCTTCCCCTCCCTTTTTTTGCATTTCAGTTTTTGAGGAAAGGATCATTTGTCTACTTTATAGATTTTGCTGATTTGTATCCCTTTTGGTATCATTTTACCTTTCCAAGAATATTTTTCACTTATGTTTAAATATAAGCTACCTCATCTCTATAGACTACAAACAAATTTTTGTTTAAATGGAAAAATTGATGCTTAATTTAGTTGTTGAGGAATGAAGGATTTTGTAAACGTGAAAGGGGGGATCTGAAGGGAAGTCTATAAGCCCTAGGAAGTAATTGAGTTTTGTGAAGCTTCGTGTTTATAGCTCTGTGATTATTTTGATAACATTATATAATTTGTTGCCATCTTAAAATATTGTAGAATACTGGAATACCAATTTATAGCAAGAATGGATGTACTAGGTTGATTCTGGTTAAAGTAACATTTTTTATTAAATTTTTTCATTTACAAAAAAGATACCAAGTGATCAGCACTCCAACAGATTTTTTTATGGTAATGGAATATGTGTCTGGTGGTGAATTATTTGACTACATCTGTAAACATGGCCGGGTGAGTAACATGCTGTTTAGTACAATAAGCCCTTAAGCTAAAAAAGAAGAAAGTAGTGAGAAATAGCAAACCACAAAGGTATCTTCAGAGTCGGGGTTGCTTCTGTAATAATGTCTAACTAAACATACAGAGTATTAGATATATTTTTCCTTAAAAAGTACACCTTATGAAATACTGATTTTAGGAAATATATTCCACTTAATTGCCAACGTGAAAAGCCTATGCTTTTCAAAATGAAAAATCAGTTCCATAACATCATGTTGAAGCTTCAGTTATTTCCTTTTCTTTGCAATTTCACGTAAGTTCTGTTTTAGATTATGTTTTACTTGTTGATTCCCTGAAACATTGTGCACACTTAGTAATATTAATTGAAAATGAACTGCCTAGCAGCAAAGAAAAACCTGTTGATTGACATGTTGAGCTTGAATGCAAGTTTTTGGCTTGTTTGTCTCATTTGTTGAGAATTCTAGCACAGTTCTGATTAGCGTACTCAGTTATATTTAGGCTGATTATGAAACTAAAACTTTTGCTATGTCGATGTCCCAATGTTCTTAGTGCAGTTTCTTTTATACCTGATAGGTTGAAGAGATGGAAGCCAGGCGCCTCTTTCAGCAGATTCTGTCTGCTGTGGATTACTGTCACAGGCATATGGTCGTTCATCGAGACCTGAAACCAGAGAACGTGCTATTGGATGCACACATGAATGCCAAGATAGCTGATTTTGGTATGTAACTCCAGGGTTGTTTAGAAGTGTGCTAGCTGCCTTTGCAAGTGTGTCAGGACCAACTCTTAATGAACTAAGAACTTTCAACTTCATTGATGTAAATCCTATACCGTGAAAAGGGATTAGTTGGGCAGTCTGCACACTAGCTTGCTCTATTCATTTAAAACCACTTTTTAAAAATGCAAGTATTTCTAGAGACATTCAGAGGGCTTGCGTCAAGGTAAATCCACTCAATCTGCATTGCTTCCTGAGGAAATGAGACTTAACTGTTTTTCTGTGAGGGCCACAAACTCCTTTGAAAATCTAATGAAAGTATGGGCACTTTCCCTGATAAATGCACTTAAATGGAGGTACGTGAAAATTGGCACGCAGTTTTGGAGCGTTGTAGTCCTTCTGAATTGATCGAGGAGGAATGTCAGTGGACTATGGGTAACATGTAACAACTTGGTAGAAGAATAGGAGTTTTTGTTGGTGGTAAAATAAGAGAGTAAAATGTAATTTTTATGCACCAAACACTTTCTGGGATAAACATACTTGGACAGGGTGCCACAGTAGAGGAAAGGATTAGAAAGTGAGAGATTATTGAAAGAGATGAAAAGGTATCAGAGTTCAGCATTACTTATTTAAAATTTTTGTCTGTACCTTGTCTTTAATCTAAAAGCCAGGAAAGTCATTTTCCTATTTCTCTTCCTTCTCTAAATCACAAAGCTCATTTAGTGCTGTAGTTCAACTAGATTTCTGGTTCAATGGAATATTTTTCTATGTTGAATTAAAGCTTTCCAAATTAAAAACTTTTGGAACGTAATGTTTATAAGTTGGAGCCTATCTGATTTCTACTTAGAGATTTTTAAAAATGCCTTTGAAAGCAGAGTATAAAAAAGTAATAGTAGTCTCTATTTTCTTTCATTTGCAAAAGTGGGTAAATAATATTTTGATGCTTTTATGTTTGGAAAAGTTCATACAATTTAGAATAACCTCATATTTGTGAAGTGAATCAACATTCTTATTTAGAAAAGGAGTTTAATTTCGATCTTAGGCATGGTGTGCTTTGGCTTTTTTGTCATGTATGAGCACTCTGAAATGGAGTCTTTCTAGTCCAACAGATGCTTTCTACTGCTTTTTAAAATAAACATTATGATATGTGAGGCATTACAGACTTGACGTTTTTCCTTATGCATTTATCTATGTTTAGTTTTAAACATATGTAGCACCAGGTAAACATATTACTCTTATTTTCAGGATTATCTAATATGATGTCAGATGGTGAATTTCTGCGAACTAGTTGTGGCTCCCCAAATTATGCAGCACCTGAAGTCATCTCAGGCAGGTAATAATATATCAGTGAAGAGTAAGCTTTTTGTAATGCTTTGTTCATTCTGATAACATTTAACTATAATATATTCTCTTTGGAAGATACGATTTTTAACATAATAGAAACATATTGTCCCTTTAATTTTTCTATTGTTGAAGAGAGATTACTTATATTAAACAATTTTTTAAAACATTTGATTTCGATTTTGTTATGAATGTATTTAAGGAGTTTTTCCACTAAAAATTGAAAAAAAACTTGATTTCTTTTTTTCATTTTAGAAAATTGCATCTAGGAGAGCAAGCATTTGCTGCATTTAAGCTAGTGTCATTATTTCTTCTCAGACACAGTCCTTTAATAATTCTGTATGTACTCTTTTATAAAGCATACAGAGTATTATTTTTATGTTTTGTCTTTAGAAGAATGAGGTTTTCTGGGGGGACAGTATTGTCATTTCATGAAGTTAATTGTGCAAGAGAAGACTCTGTAATTATTCATGTAACTTACTCATTGGTACATTTTTTAAATGTTTATACAGATTGCAGTGATAAATTCAAGTCTTCTATGGTGCCCAATGTCTGATTTTAAAAGTTTACAGAATTCTATGAGAGAAAATAAAGAAAAGGTATTATTGCAGATATAGCAGTTTGGACTATACAGCAAACAATGTAAATAATGGACAGCAATTTTTATTGAAATGGCGTGTATTTTTTTAATTGGAATTGTAGAGATCTACTTTGTTACCTCAGACTTAGGTTTGAGTTTGGTAATGTGCTATCAGGGGAATCTTAATAATGTAGAAAGGTGAGAGGAAAAGGGAATAACATTCTAGGCATAGGTTTTCTGGATAAAGGTAATCTTAGTCCCAGGGGCTACCAAGTGGTTAGAATGAAAGTAGTAGGTACCCAGGATAATGTGATACAGCATGAATACTGTGAAAGAGATTGCAGTAGGACTAGTTAGGTACTTTACTATTTCAAATATTCTTTAAAATAGGTGTGCCAGGCATAAACATTCTATTATATATGCATTTTCTTTTAATAGCTTTATGGTAAGAAGATTTAGCATATACACCATATAGTATTGCTTTTCTTCAAGTTTCTGGTCATCCACTTCAATGTTTCTGTCAAAAATCAACCATAGAAAGTTTCATATTTTTTAATTAGTCAATTAGTAACTTCAATTTAGTTTGTGTCAAAAAAACAAAAATACTATTTTCTCTTGGGAAATTTGAATAGTATTTGGTTAGACCACTTATTCTTTCTGGGGAACAACCACTGAGTGTTGGGGAACAGCCACGGACTTCACTAAAGACCTTGGAAAGCAATACGTATAGAGTCTATACTGTGTATATAAGGACATGTAGAAACAGGGTACACGTGGATGGGAAGTGGCACTTGCATTTCAGGTGTGTGTTCTCATCTTTCCCCCTAGGTTGTACGCGGGTCCTGAAGTTGATATCTGGAGCTGTGGTGTTATTTTGTACGCTCTTCTCTGTGGCACCCTCCCATTTGACGATGAGCATGTGCCTACGTTGTTTAAGAAGATCCGAGGGGGCGTATTCTATATCCCAGAATATCTCAATCGCTCCGTTGCCACTCTCCTGATGCATATGCTACAGGTTGACCCCCTGAAACGAGCAACTATCAAAGACATAAGGTGAATAGTCTTTTTGCTGCTATTAAGTACATATTCTAGTATTAATATTAGTACCACTACCTGAATGGCTGCTTTATGTTATGCACTGTAACACTTGATTTTATACGAATTTTACTTTCCTTATTACATAAAGCTGATCCTGTCACTCAACCTTTAAATATTTCAGATTGTTTCCCAAACTTTTCAGTTTAGGTAGCAAAACATCCAAGGCCCTTCCTAGTAAAGGCTCAATGCTGTACCCCTTATACCAGAGCTTCAGCCACAGTGAACTTTTCCTTGTTCCTCAAACATAATGCATATTTTATGCCTCATGTCTTTGTTTATATTATTCCCTTTGCCTCTGATGCCTTTTCTGCATTTTTGGACCTGAAAGATTTCCATTCATCCTTTAAAATTCTGCTCACTTATCACCTTCCTTGTGAAATCACTTCTGATTCTCCTGGGCAGTTTTAGTTGCTTCCACTTCTGTGATTTCCACATTTTGTTCATGCTTTCATTCTTTCATTCTCATTCTGTGTCTAGTTGTTTTCAGTGTATCTCTCTCCTCTCTTGTAACTATAAAAGGGTAGAGAGAGTGTCTTATCATCTTTGTATATACAGTGCTAGAAGGCCTAGAAGTATAGTATACACTCAGAAAGTATTTGAATAAGGTTCAAATGGAAAAACAGGGTAAGAGTTATATATTTTACATACGGTTGATGAAATAAACCATAAAAAGTTTTGCTAAGATTTTGAATCCAAAAATAGCTGCTAGTGGGTTTGCTGAGAAGGATTTCTTGTTATGTGAGAAACTTTGGAAAGTGCAGTTGCTGGTGTTACTGTGAATATGACCTTTATATAGCACACACAAGTCAGGATGATTCATTGCCTTCTACTTTTTATTTATCAGTCATGTTTCTTAGAGGGTTTTTTGTTCTTACCTAACATTTCATCAGGTATTTATTTGCAAACGCATTCTTTTGACATCTTTCCAGAATACTTTGCCTTGTCTTCATAAGCCAGAATATGACTCTTGGAATATTTAAATGGTGCCTGAGGTAGTTGTTTTTGTGACTGCTGCTGATCTCTTTTGCACTCCCGTTGCATTCGTGTACTGTTTTCTTCCCCCAGCCTCTCTTAGTGTTCCAGGCCTCATACATAAAAATGTAAAATTGTAAATTAGAACCAGATTTAGTTATGGAAATGGACTTAGCAGGGAAAAACTCTTTTGTGTTCATAGTCCTTTAGAATAAATAGTTCACTTAATTGGCTTTTCCTTAGAAAGAAAATTGGCTTTTCCTTAGAAAAGAAAATTAAGTATGCTAATATATATATACTTGCACCTGTTTGTATCAGCACATACATTTAGAATAGTAAAAGTACTGATTCTGTTATATTAAAACAGGTGTCTGTATGTTTACAATCTTTAGAAGAAAAATGTAAATAAAAGTCTACTAGGATGAGTTAATTTACACATATGTAGGTGGTATAAAATAGTGGCAACCATCTCTGTACTTAAAATAATAACTTGAATTTATAGTTTTCATCATTTTTTAATTTATCCATATTCTGTTTATTAATGTTTGGGAGTTCTTCATTTGACAAAATATGGTTCAACAGAGTTACTAATTATTGAACGATTATTATATAACAGGCATTTTGCTAGATACTTGACATATTTTATTACATTGATTCTTAATAGGTAACTATTATTATTCTCATTTTACAAACCATGAAACTGAAGCTTAGAAAGGTTATGTTTCGATTTATGTATCTGTTTGCCCCTATTAAATTTTAGGTTCCTTTAAATTAGGGACCAAGTATTAATATGTTCTAGGCATTGTGCATTTGATATGAACTAAGTTTTGAGTAAATCTGTATTTGTGAAAATTACCCAGCTAATAAGAGGCAGGCAGAAGTAGGGCTCAGAAATTGCCTGATTCAGAACCTGTACTACTTCCACTAATCCAGCTTGGCACACCAGTTCTATGACATCCATCCTTTCTCCAACATACCATGATATGGTATATTTCTCTCATGTTACCACATTCTGTCTTATAGTTACAGGCACACCTAGTTTTATCGTGCTTCACTTTACTGTGCTGTGTCGATACTGTGTTTTTTACAAATTGAAGGTTTGTGGGAACCTTGTGTTGTCAGATGATGGTTAGCATTTTTTATCAATAAAGTGTTTTTTAATTAAGGTATACACACTGCTTTTTTAGACATAATGCTATTGCAAACATAATAGACTACAGTATACTCTAAATGTAATTTTTATATGCACTGGGAAACCGAAATATTGGTGACTTGCTTTATTGCAATATTCGCCTTATTGCAGTGATCTGGAACCAAACCAGCAATCTCTCTAAGGTATGCCTGTATTTTTGTACAGATCTTTTTTTTCTTTTAAGATGGTAAGCTATTGGAGGTTAGAAAATATATCTCAGTATTTATTCGTTCATTTAATCATTTTTCCTTTTATTTATTTAACATCTACTCTGTTTAAGGTCCTATGCTAGGTGCTGGGAATATATTGGTAGGCAAGACAGACATTGTCTTCAGGAAAATCACATCTTTAAGTGCCGTAAGCTTAGTATTACTGTTAATGTTATTGTGGTTAAAAGTGAGTGTCTGAAGTTCAACTGTCTAATTACAAATTCTGATTCTTTGTTTACTAGCTATTGGCTTATTCCTTATAACTCTTCATGCTTTAGGTACATCATATATAGTGGAATTGTTTGGAGGATAGTCTTAGGTTGAACCATATGAATTTACTATTTCTGTAGATCTAAACACAGTTGAATATTAGAAACTGCAAACATTCATCCTAATGTAATTAAAGCTTTTCGAATAATGCCCAGCATACAATATTAGCTATTAATATTATTTTAAAGTGAATATATAAGGACCTTTTAGCTGCACTTAAAGAAGTTTGCACACATTGTGAAGTTTCTAAAATTTGATTGGTAGTCATCATAACTCATTTAGTCTTAAGTCATATATCAAAATCAGGTACTAGGCAATAGTGACAGAAAGACATAATTTCTGGTGGCTGTGTAGTAACCCATATGAAATGAATTGATTTTGTCTCAGGTGAACCTTCATAAACATCCTGGTTACTGCTTACCTTGGTCAAGTTAATTTAGAAATTGACTCCTGAATTTGGATTCTAGAACATTTTTCTCATCCCCAAAAGAAACTCTATACCCATTTCCTCCTCCTTGCAGCCCCTGGCAACCTCTAATCTACCTTCTGTCTTTATGGATTTCCCTCTTCTGGACATTTCATATAAATGGAATCATATGGCATGTGGCCTTTTGAGTCTGGCTTCTTTCACTTAGCATGATGTTTTCAATGTTCTTTCATGCTGTAGCATGTATCAGTACATCGTTACTTTTTTGCTTGAAAAATATTCCATTGTTTAGATATACTAAATTTTGTTTATCTGTTCATCACTTAATGGATATTTGAGTTGTTTCCACTTTTTGGCTCTTTTATAATGTTGCCATGAACATTCATGTATAGGTTTTTAAATGGTCATATGTTTTTATTCCTCTTGCATAGGTGCCTAGAATTTGTAAGTGTTGTATGTTGTTGTTGCTCTTGTTTGTTAAGTGATTTTATTGAACTAATTCCATAAGTCTATATTCTTTGTCATGGGTGGCCACTGAAGTCTCTGCTTGGTTAGCTTAATGGTCAGCTAATTATTAGACAAAGCTTTCCTTAAAGGCCTTGATCTAATAAGTCTCCCAGCCTTTGCTGAGGGACTTTGTGTGCATGTTGGGGTGTGTCTTCAGTGCTTTAATGAAAAGCTCATAACTCTGCATTAGTCTTCATTCCTGCTAGCACAGGGCCTCAAAGTCAACCAGTGATGAGAAATCAGGGCCTTTCTTGGAAATGAACACAGCCCTGCATTTGTGAGTCCCAGGATTATATAAGAGTATTTCAAGGACCCCTCTGGAATTTCTTTCTCTAACTTTTCCTTTTTAGTTTTTTGATGAGCTTCTTGTTTGCTCCAACTCTTATTGCTGCTTTTAGCAGCTGGGATGTTAGACAGTTGCCATTGATTGTTTTTGACAAATGTTCTGGGGAGAAGGCTTTTTAGAGGGAGCTCTGAGTCAGGTCAGATGAAGGCAGGGCTTGAGTGTAGAGGTTTCCAGAGATCTGCCAGCCATGTCAAATAACGACAGTTCTCTTGGGATAGGACTTTTGGAGAACTCTAAACCTATTCTTCTCCCCATCCCCCCACCAGTGGTTGCTAGATGCTGGTTTTTGGGGCTACAATGATTGTGAGGCTGTTGGTTTTCAAGGCTACCGTAGAAATGGGGGAAGGAGATGGATATTAGGAGTAACTTAACACTTTATTGACTGGGGGACTTTTGCAGAAACTAACACCTGTGGCTGCAATACGTCTCTGGTCAAAAATGTGTTAAAGTGTCACAAATCTCACTGTTCTTACTGAGACTCGGCCAATTTTTTAAACAAACACTCCTCAGATTATTACAGGCCTTTGGTTAATTTCCAGAGTTCTGAAAAAGTTGATTTTGACAATTTTTACTAGTAACCTCATTTCTGTTATGGAAGAATGAATTTTTGGAGTTCATTCAAAAGTGTTCATCTTCCCTATTTGTCATTGATATTTTAAAAACGTTAGATGTGTAACAATTTATTTTTTCTATTATTTCTTTTGAAAAAATTAGTATTCACCAGTCATTTTTATTACTAAACATTTATTTAAGTGCTTATTATTATCATGATATAGCAATTAAACACATGAATTCATTTTTTACTTCATTGGCTATTCATCATTTATTCTGCATTTATTGAGCATTTACTCTGTACTGGGTCCTGGAATGCAGGTGAATAAGGCATGGTCCCTGTTTCAAGGAGTTCCCAGTTTAGTGGGGAGGATTAAGAAAATAAACTGTAACAACTATAAGAAAGTATGAGTGTTATAATAGCATCATCTACTAGAGGCTGTAGAAGTTTCATCTCTGTGTATATACTCAAGGCCTGGCACACCATCATTTCTCACTTGGGCTGTTGCACTAGCATCCTCCTCCTCATCCTCATTATTACTCTTATCTTTTCAATTCAATTTCTTTATCACAAGCAGAATGATCTTTACAGAATGCAAATTAGATCATGTCACGCCTGTCTCCTTAAAATCTTTCAGTTATTTTCATCACCCATAGGTTCATCCAGAAACCTTTGTTATAGACTACAGCTGTCAGAAATACCTGATATCTT
Source organism: Balaenoptera ricei (assembly GCF_028023285.1). Classification (NCBI taxonomy): domain Eukaryota; kingdom Metazoa; phylum Chordata; class Mammalia; order Artiodactyla; family Balaenopteridae; genus Balaenoptera; species Balaenoptera ricei. The sequence goes on from NC_082639.1 coordinate 47,926,365, forward strand.
TTGCCATTCCAACCCGTAACTCATTATGATTTCATGAGTGTGGCCTCAGTTCAGTTCCTTGAACATAGCAAAATTTTTTCTTATCTCAGAGTCTTTGCATATATTGTTTCTTTTGCTGAGGATACCTGTTCCCCAGCTCTGCTTAGCTGACTTGTAGTCATTCTGGTATCTGCTTAAGTATTACTGAGAGTGGCTTCCTTAATCACCTACCTCCCATTCTGAATTATATACTCTTATTTTACCCTGTACTTTTCACTCATAATCTTTATCACAGGATTTTTATATTTGTAACTATATATTCATTTTTGAGAGTGTTTGTTTAATCTGTATTCAGCTAGAATATAATTTCTGTGAGAAGGAGTGTGCCTTTTTTCCACGGTTATGTCCTTAGTAAATATTCATAAATGAATTAGTCAATAGAAGGCATTCAGGTAAAATATATACTGAGCTAAATTTAGCTTAGGGAGTGCCCAATTTACCATGTAGCAATGCTTACACAATCTTGAAGGAATAGTACATGTTAGTTAAATGAAAAGGGGTGGGATATTCTAGGGTGGCAATAGTAACATCACGTGCAAAGGCCCAGAAGAGTGAGAAAATAAGATCTAGGAGACTGGTTCTCAAACATTTTGGTTTGAGTACCCCTTTACAGTCTTAAAATGGAGGACTCCAAAGAGTCTTTTTTTAAATATAGGTCGTATTTATCAATATCATATTAGAAATCAAAACTCAGAAATTTTAAAAATATTTAATTCACTTAATAGTAATAAACCTACTACATGTTATTCTGAATAATATGTCTCTTTTGAAAAATAACCTTATTTTCCAAAACAAGAAAATATGGTGACAAGAGTACCTTTATTTTACATTTTTCAAATCCTCTAAATCAGAGACAGCAGCTAGGTTCTCATTATCTGTTTCTTCAGTCATCTGTTGCAATATGTTGTATTAGTTGAAGTCTAGGAAAAATATCAGATCCCAAATAAGTGGTGGGAAAAGGGAGGAACATTTTCATAGCCTTTCAGATAGTTACATATATTTTTCTTTGATATTAAACCAAAGCTTAACATGTTAATTGCAATATCAAATAAGAAAACATATCAGTGAACTTCTGTACTTTATTACATTAAAATCCACTGGTCTTTTGTGCATTTTGAGTGGATCTTTTGCCCATGTATGATTCTGTGACATCTTGCATTGGTCATATGGAAAATATTGGGTTATTGAGGTAGACTGATGTTCCAAATGGTGACACATTTTATTAAATAATATCAAATTACAGTCATTATCCTCTTCATGATAAAAGTAGAAGTCTTTAAGTATTGAGAAGCTGTCAAACTCATGGAGACAGACACAAATTATACAAAATTCTAACATTTTGCTTGAAAGCTTGAATTTTATGATTGGCAACAAATATTGCCAGTTGTTTCCTTTGACGTGACAGGCTCATTTCATTTATTTTTGAGAAAATGTCAGCCAAATACCCAAGTCTGAATAATCATAGTTATTCAAGAGCAGGGATGAATCAACTTACCCAGGGTCCCCTAGCTAGTAAGTGACTAGAGACCAGGTCTTTCTGATTCTGTTATATTGTATTACCCCATGTCTAAATTGTTTGGGACTTGCCAAAGCATGTTCTTACAATAGTGTATTGTGGTATTTTTCCTAGAGAGCATGAATGGTTTAAACAAGATTTGCCCAGTTACTTATTTCCTGAAGACCCCTCCTATGATGCTAACGTCATTGATGATGAGGCTGTGAAAGAAGTGTGTGAAAAATTTGAGTGTACAGAATCAGAAGTAATGAACAGTTTATATAGTGGTGACCCTCAAGACCAGCTTGCAGTGGCTTATCATCTTATCATTGACAATCGGAGAATAATGAACCAAGCCAGTGAGTTCTACCTCGCCTCTAGTCCCCCAACTGGTTCTTTTATGGATGATAGTGCCATGCATATTCCCCCAGGCCTGAAACCTCATCCAGAAAGGATGCCACCTCTTGTAGCAGACAGCCCTAAAGCAAGATGTCCATTGGATGCACTGAATACAACTAAGCCCAAATCTTTAGCTGTGAAAAAAGCCAAGTGGCATCTTGGAATCCGAAGTCAAAGCAAACCGTATGACATTATGGCTGAAGTTTACCGAGCTATGAAGCAGCTGGATTTTGAATGGAAGGTAGGAAATTGTAGTATATGGAGATCATTTGTAGAAGCCATTTTCTGTGTCGTAAGCTGCTCTGAGCTGCTGAGTTGAGTACTAAGGTCAATAAAAAAAGCTGGTTTTGATTTAGATATGAATTTAGTGGTCTTGATGCTTCTGGCTGATAAATCCCATTCTTTCCAATAATGTACCATGTGCATTCAAAACAAAACAAAACAAATCTCTGTAAGGATGAAGAACTGTCAGTGTTGGGGACCTATGTATTTTTTTAATTATAGAATAGCATTCTTGGCTGAGAAACAAAGTTTTAATCAACTTGAAATCTCTTGAGAAATTAATCTCTTGAATTCAAGAGAATTTAATCTCTTGAGAAATCTCTTGAAAACCTGTTTCAGCATGCATCATAACAATAAAAAGTCATGTGTCTTCAAAGATACTATGTTTTTACTTTTCTCTCTCCTTTTTAAGGGAGGGTTTTTTTCTTTTTGCCAGTAGCTGTAACAGCAAGTGGTTGATACAAATTATACCATCAGAACATATTTATTCAGTAAACAAATACTTTTCTGTAAATTGAGAAAAATCTGTCTTATTTGGCTTGTTCTTTTAGTCCTTAGTTGCGGTATATTTTTCTTATTCTCAGCCCACATTTTACTTTTTTATTAGTGCTCAAATTCATTTCAATTCTATTTGAGTATATGTGGGGGAAAAATCAGTTTTTCATTTTCAGGTATCTTTCACTCTTGTTCCTTTCTTGAGGACTGTGAATGTACTTTTTTTTAACATCTTTATTGGAGTATAATTGCTTTACAATGGTGTGTTAGTTTCTGCTTTATAACAAAGTGAATCAGTTATACATATACATATGTTCCCATATCTCTTCCCTCTTGCGTCTCCCTCCCTCCCACCCTCCCTGTCCCACCCCTCTAGGTGGTCACAAAGCACCGAGCTGATCTCCCTGTGCTTTGCGGCTGCTTCCCACTAGCTATCTATTTTACATTTGGTAGTGTATATATGTCCATGCCACTCTCTCACTTTGTCACAGCTTACCCTTCCCCCTCCCCATATCCTCAAGTGCATTCTCTAGTAGGTCTGTGTCTTTATTCCCATCTTACCCCTAGGTTCTTCATGACCTGTTTTTTGTTTTCTTTTTTTTCCCTTAGATTCCACATATATGTGTTAGCATACTGTACTTGTTTTTCTCTTTCTGACTTAGTTCACTCCGTATGACAGACTCTAGGTCCATCCACCTCACTACAAATAACTCAATTTCGTTTCTTTTTATGGCTGAGTAATATTCCATTGTATATATGTGCCACATCTTCTTTATTCATTCATCCGATGATGGACACTTAGGTTGCTTCCATGTCCTGGCTATTGTAAATAGAGCTGCAATGAACATTTTGGTACATGACTCTTTTTGAATTATGGTTTTCTCAGGGTATATGCCCAGTAGTGGGATTGCTGGGTCGTATGGTAGTTCTATTCTTAGTTTTTTAAGGAAACTCCATACTGTTCTCCATAGTGGCTGTATCAATTTACATTCCCACCAACAGTGCAAGAGTGTGAATGTACTTCTAATGGAAGAAAAAAATTTTCAAACATATCATGTAAATATTCATTTGACATGTTTTTATTTCATTATTTGTACATGGAATGAATAAACAAAATAATATTTCCTTAATACCATTTAAAAAAAAACAGATCTCCCTTTTCCGAAGCAGTTTTATTTAGTTAAAAAGGAGATGTTAATGTCTTTAAAATTCTTACTGAGAAATTTTTGGAACTAATTTGATAAGATGTTTTGAAAACCAGAATCTTCTTTATCTGAGTTGCGGTTTTATTATCTTCAAAAGGCAAATAGTATCTTCTTTACGAGATTGCTACGATACTTAAATTTTGTGGCAGTACCTGTTAACAGTGCCTGATTCAAACCATTGACATGTTATTTGTCCTTTTTCTGTCTATTCTATATTCATAGGTAAAGGTATCCAAGTTGATACCTTTGGGCAACCAATATATTACTGATGGTTTAGAGTGGAGGCATATCTGGAAAGAAGGCTGGACTCTCTAGAGTCTCTGAGTTCCCTTTGAATTTTAACTTGTACACGTACTGTTAGTGGGATTAAATAAATACTAAGCTACTATGTAATGTTAAAAAAAATCATTCAGGAATTCCCTCTCTACCCCACCTCTATCAGTTATTTGTTTTGATATTATTCTTTGCAATAAGAATAAGGGAGATATTTTGTAGTTTGTTATTTTGAATGTTTTTCCTTAAAGATTTTTCATTTTAGGTAGTGAATGCATACCATCTACGTGTAAGAAGAAGAAATCCAGTGACTGGCAATAATGTGAAAATGAGCTTACAGCTGTACCTGGTTGACAATAGAAGCTATCTTTTGGACTTTAAAAGCATTGATGGTAAGGAAGCCATGCAGGCATGAGCTCTGAGAAGATAAAACTTGGCACTAGTTGACAAGATGTTAAACCATCTCAAAGACATGGTGGGTAGGTCTTCTATACTGGTTTTTAAGTAATCTAGATTTAACTAAAAATGTAAGTGAAACAAAAAGGATTGAAGACGTGGAAAATCTCTAATCTAGCACTTCTCCGAAAGAAGTGCTCCCTTGGTATAAAAAATGTCATTTGTATTGTTGGCTGTGGAGAAAAGTAAGGAACAACAGGAAAGCAGTTTTTACCTAAAATTAGCTGGTGTTGTTAGATTCTTTGTTACACTTCTCCATTCATCTTTTATCAGTAAGCATTATAATATCTAAACGTCATTCTTCATCAGCTTCTCTCATCTTGGGTGGCCAAGGTATCCAGATAGACCTTTCCTGGGATTTGGGCTGGATTTTGGTGCCCATCGCCATCCAGGAGGCAGAGGAGTCAAGGGAGGTGGTCATGTCCAAGGACCTAGTGTGTGCCAAGAGTCAAACCTGGCTGAGCAAATGTGCTTATTCCACTCAGAGGCCCAAGTGGGATACAAGTAGAATAAACCAAGAGTCCACTACTGGATGGAACCAGAGGAAAACTGAGTTCATAGTTAGGGAAGTTGTTTTCAACAGCATTTAAACATTTTTCTTGAACTGCCATCAACTATAGCTGTGTTTATATGGTCCCCAGACCACCATCATCAAAATTACCCAGAGTTCTTGTTAAAAAGAGGATTCTTAGGAACTCTCCCAGACCTAGCAAATCAGAATCTCTGGAGATGGGTCCTGGGAAACTGGGAATCTGCATTTTTAACAAGATTTCCCTTTCCCCTTCCCCTAGGCAGTTGCAGTGTAAACTGAAGGATCAGTGCAATGGTAACTTTTGTTTTTATCTTAATGATTCTTTTCTGTTGATACAACGCAAGAAAATAATCTTCCAAAGGTGTGCTTTCTTCAAATGAAAGGGATATCAGTTTGATTTCAAGGTTACTGTCGAATACTATGTTGAGAAGGATTTAGGAGTCACATTTTGACTGTATGGGAGTGTTGAGATTGGTTAGTGATGTGTGCTATGATTGTGGGAGGGAAGAGCTTTTGCCACCCCTGCTCCTATAACACTGAAACATGACATTTGCTGTCAGGTTGCCCTTGCTCAGATGTGTTTACTTAATATTCTGAATAAGGTGTCTTCATAGGAAGGGCTCGGGCAAATATACCTTTCATATAAATTGCACTTCTTTGGTCCATTTCAGATGAGGTGGTGGAGCAGAGGTCTGGTTCCTCAACACCTCAGCGGTCCTGTTCTGCTGCTGGCTTACACAGACCGCGATCCAGTTTGGATTCTGTAACTGCGGAGAGCCATTCACTCTCTGGCTCTCTCATGGGCTCCTTCATCGGAAGCACATCGTCTTCAGTTCCACCTCGCCTGGGCAGTCACACCATGGATTTTTTTGAAATGTGTGCCAGTCTGATCACTACGTTAGCCCGTTGATGATCTTTCCTTAGTTTCTATCTTTCTGTTTTTGCACTGTGAAAATCAGATATATTCTTTAAATTATTGTTTTACTTATGGATATCACATACTCTGCAGTACTGGTTGAGAGCTGTGACTGTCTCCAGGGGACACTCAACGCCACTGAAATTACTGAAAACGAAAAAGTCTGACATTTTATTTACTGTAGACATCTGTAATTCTGTTTTGCCTGTGATAAATTTACATAGGTAGTATCTTTAATACGTGAACATTGATGAAGATTATTGTTAATCAAAGATTGTGGATTCACTACGGATGATTAATACACCTTTACTGGTGAACCATCTCCGTCAAAGGGTGGTTTGGCAACATCTTCTTGCTTTACTGTTGAGTGTAGATAAATCCAGTTTGCTTTCTAAATTTCAGCAGGCTTTAAGCTGTGTTTATGCACAAGAAGATTAAAAAATAGCACAAACATTAGTAAGATAGTAATTAAATGTTGAAATCTCAAGAACCAGCCCCCCAAATTTCAGAAACCAAGTTCTGCTAGCAGTTTTTGCAAATATTGCCCAGTGTTCAACAGAAGGGCTGTGGTCCTGAAACAGGTAACGGCCATTTCCAGGTTCCTTAAAAATAGCTATAACCAACTAGAGGTTTTATCTTGAGATTTTCCTGAATAACATATTTAAGAGCCTTCAAGGTTCTACTCAGTACTGGAACATCTGGAATTACAACAACATTTGTATTTTTCATAAACTTATATCATTTTACAACATGCCTTCAAAATCTACGTTTCTCAAATTCTTTTTCACTCTATTTATTTTTGTACTTCACCAAGCATGATAAAATAGACAGTTAAATGAAACAAAGCAAGATGTCAACAGTCTCTTAAAGAGAACTCTTTATCTTTGATCCCTTATTGTGTGTGGTGGCGAGGAGTTTGGTGTGTATGTGTGTGTCCTGTTGTATCCCATAATGCTAATTATTCCTCAGAAGTTTGTTACTGTATTCACCCCCCTCCCTCACCTTCCCTAGTCACCTTTGTCTTTGTTTATTGTTTGATCCTTAGTGGCTAATTGACTCAGCTTTGACATCTTTTCTGGTTCTCTTTCTTTGTTCTATATCTTGGTTGCTAGCCATCTGGTTTGAAACACTGTTCTGGCCCTAAGGGCTTTTGTGTACTTCCAGAGCTTGGTAGGCTGTGACTTTCACTGTTGAACCTGGTAGGGCAGGGAAGCCTTAAACATTCAAAAAATTCTCTCTTGAATAAATATATGTGTTGTTTACATATATACATATATGTATTCGCACCAGTGCTTTTAAATGAAAAACCAAACTTTTTTTTTTTTTTTGGCTTTGTGCAGGTTTTTTTAAGGCTTTTAAAAAAACAGAAAACCTATATACGGCAGGGTAGATAATAGCCCATTGATTACATTTTGTTTTAGTAAAAATATTTAATTTTAAAATTATGTATAATTTATCGAATTTGTATTTATTCATTTGTCTTGTTTAATATGTTATAATTAACAATCTCATTCACCTGACTTACCCTATAAAAGACTAAGCTCTTGAAAACAAAAAGTGACATTGCCTTGACAGGTTTCTCTTTGCCAAAAATAATGTGTTTTCTACCAAGAAGCAAATGAGAATGTTAGACCAGATTTCTCTTGTGTTTATGAAAGACAAGTATGTCTATCTTTAAAGAGCTTTGAGTCAGGAGTTTGCAGTGTGTCACATCATATTGTTTTGCAGAACTTTTTAAAAATGGTGTTATATAACTTTTAAGCCTGACTTCTTAATATCAAAATACAAGGAATCCTTGTTAGCCAATTTGGGAAAGAGGGTGGGGTTGCAGTTAAGATGTGTTAAGTTTAAACCTTTGAAAGATTGCCATCTAGTGGCATCGAAGGATACTTTTTTGTGAATATTTTTATAGGGAAAAGCAGTCCTGCTGCATATAGGTATGGCATAATTTTGGCCTCAACAAATGTGTAAATACCTCTTTTGGGAAAAACAGGACAACCTCATAATACTTGCCTATGAATGGGGTGACCTTCAAAATAAGGAATTAATTTGATTCCTTATTCCCAATGACAAAATCCCTAACAATTTTGAAGACAGAGAAATGGTAGGAAGGAATCCAGTGGCATTTTAGCTTCTTTAGTCTAATGAATCAAATGTTAGAAACTTATATTAAAGTTGCTTTAAATGGATGATTGTCATGTTTTTCAAGAGTTAAAAAGTTATTTACTATTTTCTCATTCTTGCCAGTATTTATGAATATCTACATTTTGATAGCCATCTGTTGAATTTTAGGAGAACCAAGGGTCACAGTTTGGGTTCTTGTGTCCTTAAGTTTTTAGAGCACAGCTCTTCTGTGAATGTAGATGGCGTAGTACTTTGTAGAGACAAGATTACAGGAGACTCAGCCCAGCATAATGGGGCTAGAACATTTTCATAGGAGACTCTTTGTTGCTAATGAGTAGGGAGAGGGAAAGAAATCAGTTGCTAAATTCCCACATTTCAGTCTTGTAAACTGGGTAATTGTGGATGTGGTATGTGGTAGACAGACCTGGGGTAGGAACAGTTTCTTCATGTTAAGATTCTGGAGGAGAGCTGCTGTTATTAGGCTACAGATAAAGTCTTAGCTATATCATGGAAATGGAGTCCATACTGGTTCTAGAATAGCATTTCCCAAACTGCCTTCTGTCAGATGCTCTGTGGAAAAGGGGTTTCATTGCGCAAGTTTGGAAAATGATGCATGTTACTCTCCTGCTTGAAGATGACAAAGGATGTGGGCATAAAGACTTTGACCAGTCCTTCTGTGAAAAAAAGAAAACCATTTAACTTTGTTTAATCCTGCTTTGCCCAGATTAATTTAAACATGGTTTTAAACTTACCATCCCCTGGGAAAAAACATATTTGAAAAATACTATTTTAAGAAAATTATTGTACCAGGTTGCCATAATGGGTAGATAAGAATAAAATTAAGATTTCCTTTTCCCTTATCAGTTATTGGAGAGAATCTGGTTCAAAATCAGAATAATTTCATTTTAACCTGTAGACATATTCATCTTGAGCGAATGCTGGATTAGTAGAATTTTATATGTCTACAACTTGTTTCATAGCACCTTGATTTTCTTAATCAGGTTGTGGTATTTTGTGGAGGGCAAAATTTATTCTTTTTTGTGTTGAATGGATAACTGAAAAACCTTAAACAAGATTACTTCTAAAAATGGTCTAAGAGACTAGTAACTAATGCTTATGGCTCTATGGGTAATGAGTCAATAACACTGATTCTTACTTTCAGAAAGTATAGTCAGTGAACATTTTCTAAATACTTTTATATATAGAACACCATATTTAGATCTAATTCCTGTTATTCTGTAATGAAGGAACAAACAACATCCCGAATTAGATATGTTGGGAGGGAGGGAGGCAAACTATTATAAGTTGGGCTTTTGTTTTGATCAACAAATTTTTGAGACACTTTTGTAACCACTAGTGTTTGCATTCCTTGATACTTGCTAGCTATAAAGAGAATCCAAGAGCCTAAATTATTCAGAAATAACAGTATTCCATGTCAGGTAATTGACTATATGTAGTACAGACAATTCTCCCCTTTATGCAAATAGGTTTCCTGGGACAGTTACATAATCCTGGGCTTGCTTTCTCTTATTCCCTAGCCAGTTTGTACTCAGGGAATACAAATTGATTTTTTATTAGATGAGACATAATTGAGAAGTTAATCATAGACAACTGTTACAGATTTTTTGACTATTTGGATTTATCTGTAAATGTACAGTATATTGAGTTAATATAAGCAATGCACCTTCCATTTATAAAATATAAGATCTTGGAATGTGCCTCCCATAGACACTGCATGTTTATCTATTCACTGGTTAATAATTTAAATCCTGTTAATGGCTGTGAAATCTCAATATCTAAATGCTAGACATGTTCACAGTTTTGTCTGTTTTTATTTCTTTTTAAAGACCTCCACGTTTTCAATTTGGCACGTCTTTACCTGATCATTCTGTCACTCTGTGACTTAAAATAGGGAATGTACTTTATTTTAATAATAGTTCTCAGAAACTCTAAAATTCTGGATGAGGGATCTGTGCAATCTGTTTGTAAGTCACATCCTGTGTTGGGCCTCATTTTTGTAACCTCTAAAGTGGGAGGGATAGATTAAAAGACCTCTGAGTTACCTTTCAGCTTTAAAGTTCTGTCTTCTCTGCCTTTTCATATGATTTGTATTAGTGCTCACTTTTTACACATTTAGAGATTTTATACTTGTGTGAATGGTCTGTATTTGTTTGGCGAGGTGTTTTGAAGGTATATACTAAAATATTTTTTTAAATACAGCTGCCCCCCTGGAATACAAATGGTAAAAATCATCCAGAAAACCAAACATGTTAAAATGTCATGTGCACTTGCCATAAAGCAAAAGATTACTAATTTGGAGTGATGGAAGTGTTCCATACATTTTAATAGTGATTTTTAGATCCAGAGACCCTCCATATCTTCTATTAACTTATTTAATACGTTACGGTAACCTTGTGAGTTAACGATTTTCCAGATGAGAAAGCAGGACCAGAAAGCTCTTCACAAGGCTTTAATGCCATACAAGTGTTCAGTGATGATCACTGCTCTTTATATGCCCCCTTTCTCTGGGGAAAACAGTCTGAATCACTGAAATTATCTGCATAGTTGAGTAATAAAAATAAAGATGTATTGCTTTCAAGTCTTAGAGTGACATGAAGTAGTCTTAACTGAATATTTTTTAGTTTAATTATTTGAACCAGTTGATTGTACTAACTAGATGTAATTATCATAAGTATTTATGATTAGCATATTGATTTTTGTTAAGTACTTCTAAGTTATTGAGGGTGCTTAAAAAATACTGAAGAAACTTTTTAGGACATGATTCTTCCTTTAACTTTATTTATATGAATCTCATAGCACAAGATTTTTTAGAAAGTAAAACTAGCCCCAACTCCTATCTTAAATTATCATAGTTTTTGACTATTAATCTAAATTAGGCTTATCTAAATTTCATATACAGATTGGTAATTTTTCATTTTATATGCATATTAGATGATAAGACGCTATTTTCATAGAGTATATTTCTATTCACAGACTACCTAATCATTATTGGCTTGATATGGATTCTTTCAAACCTTATAAAAATTTGAAATGTAATTTATGTTTGAGCTTTTAAAAGTGTATCTTATTTAAGCAAGTTGCTGGCATCCTTACCAGCCTTTCCCTATGTAATTATAATGCATGTGATGCCACTGAACAGTAATAACATAAAGAACAGGACCCACGGTCTAGACTATGTTGAGTTTTAATTAAACTTTTTCAGTCATAACCTGATAAGAATCAGGCTGGGTCTAGAAGTTAAACTGCGGGGCTGTATTAATTTCATGAGCCAATGTTAATGCTTACTTCCAGCCTGCATAGCAGTGCCAGTTTGCAGCCGTGATTGTGTGTGTGACTTTTGGTAACTACTGTTTATATGTGAAGCAGCTCAGATGTTATGGAAGTAGCTCATGATTATTTGGACAAGCAGGGTAAGTAAATTTAAGTTACGTTTGAAAAAGTGCAATTAAGGAAATCCGAGAGCAGAATGCTCTTTCCAGGAAAAAAGTGAAGTGCTTGTAGAAGAATATCCTAGCATGACAACTCTTTTGAACATACAGAGAATTTTGACAGGGTTCATACAGTGGGAATTTTTTAATTCGCGGTTTGCTACTTTGTGTCGATTTAGAACTTCAAGGAAGGATGGGAGGGAGGCTCAAAGGGAGGGGATATGGGGACGGGTGTGCATATGGCTGATTCGCTTTGTTGGGCAACAGAAACGAACACAGTATTGTGAAACAATCATACTCCAATAAAGATGTATTAAAAAAAAGACTGAAGAAAAAAAATAAAATTTCAAGGAAGGAATAGGAACATTCTAGCCAAGGAGAACTGCGTATTTAATTTTTGCTGCTAATTTAAGCATGCATTTTTCACAGCTAAAAGTCCTTTTTAAGTTTTGTTGCAAAGAAAGTCCATTTTTCTAGACAGATAACATTTTCCTAAGATGGAAAAAAACAGATCCACTAAAAAAACAAAAACACCTTAATTAATTGTGCCTTTTCTCTTGAATTGTAGGACTAATAATTAGTCAAAAACTTGTTTAAACTGTGTTTTTTCCCTAATTCCTCTCATTTTTCCTTAAATCTGTCCTCCACAAACAGTCACATTGTTTGCTTTTGCCTGTTTGTTTTCAGGTTCCTTTGGCCAGACCTCACTATCATTGTCAGAAATTGTTCACTAAATGTGTTTTTCTGTTTGTTTTATGTTGCTTCACTTTTTAAGTCGCCTTGGTAAAAGTTTGGCTGCCTTTTCATGTTTTTAAAATGAATGCAATGAATAGCAGTCTTTATATTTCGACCCTTTAAAAAGTTTGTAAAGGAAAGAAATAATGCAGAGCAAAGAACAAAATCTAATTTTGAATCTGATTCTCAGTTTGGCTGCTTGACAGCAGCAAGTCATTTAACCTCATTTAGTTTTTTCATCTACAAAATGTGGATAATAACCTACCTCACAGATGTGTGTGAGAAACTGAAGGCCCTTGTTTAAAATACAGGCTTTATCATCATATTTAATGTAAATCCCTTCCTTTTTTTTAATAGATATCTTTGATACTGATAGGATGAGTATCTTCATTTTAGGTAAGTCTTATGTGGTAAGAATATAGTGGTAAAAATGTTTAAAAGACCACAGTTTTACAAATTATGGTATTCTTATTTTAAGGGACTTTTAAAATTTCTTGAAAGTATTGAATATCCAAATATCAAATTTGTCTTTTGTTGCAACAGATATTCAGAACTTCTTAAACTGTTGGCTGAAGATGCCTTAATGTACCAAAATACAGCTTTCTCTCCAGACTATTCACAAATATCTATGGTTGTATGATGTTTTGAGTGTTTAATGTAAAATTGTTAGAGAACTGTGAACTCTAAGCATAGTAATCTTAATGTTGTTTTAGGAAGAATGTTTGTGTTCTGTATCATGTATGCTTAAATATCATACAGTGACTTTTGAGTGCAACAAACAAAACTGAAAGTTGACAGCCATTAGGTTGTGTCCATGACAATCATAAGAAAGTGTAAGATTGGATATTAATTGTTCAAAAAATTTTCAAGAACACTTTGCATTCATTCTTTCTTAGCCCACCTTTGGAAAACAAATCCCATAGGCTGATGCATTTACCCACCGAAGCACTTGATTACATATCTATTAAAATAATTTTTTTAACTGTTGAAATTGGGATCATTTTTCTATAATTCATTTCAGGAAGAGGAAAAAAAAGACCAGACTCTTAGTGCTTTTGTGTTTTAATAACCATAGATTCAAAGTTCAGTTTTGTTTGTTATGTATTTTTTGTGAGTGTTAAATGATCAGTGGGAAGAATGTCTTCCAGCAACTGTGTGGTAAAGATGTCTTCTTGAATTACACAGCATTTCATAGTTACAGGTTCTCCCTAGTTAATACTTGCACTGTACAAACTCATAGGTAACAAACACAAAAGAGAAAAGCAGCCTGTCTGATTACTTATAAGCTTTTTTCAAAAAATCAAATTAAAGTCTCTGGTTAATTTGAAAGCTGTTTTGTTTCTGTTCAGTCATTAAGCTAATATTCTGCAACTCCATTAATAGTTACAGACAAAGCCATTGCAGAACTTTGCTGCCTGTGATTCCTTGGAGATTCCATACCATCTTTGTCCACTTTTGTCTTCCTTGTTCTACACTGTAGTTTCTAACTTTAGCCATTGTATTAGTTTCCTATTGCTGCCATAAGAAGTTACTACAAACTTAGTGACTTAAACAACACAAATCTTTATTGTCTTACGGTTCTGTAAGCAAGTCAGAAGTTCGGTGGGCTTAGCTGTTGTTTGTTTCTGCATCAAGTCACACAGGCTGAAAAACCAAAGCATTGGTAGGGCAGGGTTCTGGGGCAGAGTCTGTTTCAAGGCTCATTCAAGTTGGTGGTGAATTTAGTTCTATGCTGCTGTGGGATTGCAGTCCCATTTCCTTTCTGGCTCTTGGCTAGGGATCACTTGCAGCTTCTAGAGACCAGCATCATTCTCTGGTCCATGGCTCCCTTCATCTTCAAAGCCAGTGACAGGGGGCTTATGCTTCAAATGTCGCCTGCCTCTTCTTTACTACATCTCTGACTGGCTGACTCGTCTGCCTTCCTCTTCTGATTGTAAGGGCCCATGCTAGTAAATAGGGCTCACTTCTATAACCTCCCTATTTAAGGCCAGCTGGTTAGCAAACTTAATTTCATCTGTAAAGAAGTCCCTTTTTTCCAAGTCACATAACATATTTACAGGTATTAAAACCAGGACACGAAGATCACGGAGGCCAAAGTTCTGCTTACCATAGAAGACCTCAGGTTTACAACAAAATTTTACACTGAAGGCTGCTGAGAATAGAGAACAAGCAATGTAGATGTGGTCCTATGTGCTTATGATGGTCACCTCCCATATTTATATATCTAAAAGCAACTTTTTGAAAAATATTATATGCTAGCTCTCATTAAAAACACATCAAAGTCAAGCTATATAAGATTTCAATTTGCTTTATCCAAACTTTTAGAAGAACAGATTTGTTTTTATTAGCAAATACTTTTTCCTTTAGTCCCTAAATTGTGTGGGTAATAGATGCTTATTGTAGCAAATCTGAATACAGGAAGTTTGAAGAAGCTGAAAAAAATTATCCAAACCCTGTTACCCAGAAACAACCACTTCTTAGGAATTTGTCATTATATATTGACTTTTTGCTCTTCCTCTTCTTCCCCTCAGAATCTATGTTTTAAAAGTTCTGAACATGTGCGGGAGAGGCCCTGCTCAAGAGAATGCTATGTCGACTTGGAAGACCAAGTGTGTCAGAGGTACTCAAAAGGAGGAAGGGACAGCTTTGGTGGTGCATGTTAACAGGTTGCTGGTGGCCCGGCCTATAAATGAATGAGAGGCCCAGTGGTAGCCTCTGTTAGGGTCAAGTCCCTTTGTAAGCTTTTATCCAACAGAGTGTTGTCATCTTTAATGATTTATTATTTTTATGCAAAATTAAACAGTAAAATAGAAACTGTTTTTCCATT
The DNA here is from genome assembly GCF_028023285.1 of Balaenoptera ricei. Lineage (NCBI taxonomy): Eukaryota > Metazoa > Chordata > Mammalia > Artiodactyla > Balaenopteridae > Balaenoptera > Balaenoptera ricei. The sequence continues at coordinate 47,941,592 of NC_082639.1, forward strand.
GAAATGTTCTGCTAGATGATTAGGGTTTCTAGGAGACAGATGACATTTGCTTGAGACATTACTGAAACTTTAGTTTTATGATGTTTACATTAAAGAACCTTGTAGATTAATAAATAGTGTGTGAAGTTGTTTAGTTTCAGTGCCGTGATTTAAAGAATGGAAGAAATGTGGCTGATTGATAGAGAAATAGAAACAACTACTTCGATGTGGATGGAATGTTCTTCCTAAAAATGTATTCCATATCAATAAATAGTAATTAGGTACTAGTTTATATTAGACCAAATGGTTTATACTTCAAAAAGCATAGAAAAGTGTTCAGTTTCAAAAGCCTGTTAGGTATATCTATGTAAAATTATTAACATCCTAGCCATTCTTTCAAGTCTTAACCTTTGAATTTCAAAAACCTGTTTTTATGTTCAGCATCTTCCAACTTCAGAAAAGGCCAGGTACTAAAAATAAGAACACTTAGACAGTATTTTGTATTAAGGATTTTTAAGACACTTTTATTTATATTATTACATTACAGCCTGACAACAACCCTGAGAAGTAGACAAGGTGAGTGTTATTAGCCCTGCTTTACTGATGAGGAAATGGAGACTCAGAGCTGAGTCATGGAATTAATTAGACTAAGAGGCCATGCGATGAGATGGAATGTGCATGGGACAAACCTGTGTCAGATAAAATGTAGTCCCACTGCCACCTCAGGATTTAAGATACTTCATGTTTTGGTGCGGTGGCAAGTGTGATATGTGGGTTTTGATCCTCTTTTGTACAGGATTATTGCAGGAATGGTGTCCGCTCAACATAGCCCTGCACTCCCTCTGGCTTACCACCTTGCCCATGGGCCATACCTGTCCCATGTCCTCCCTTCTACCGTGCCCAGTGTGGGAGAGGGCTGCTGATGCCTGGTCACCCTGCCTCTCACTGAGAAGTAAGTTCAGTCCAGGGGGGGGTCCAAGCAGAAATAATATATTCCCAGTCTTTCTTTGGTGCCAGCCTTAATCTCATCTCCCAGAAAAGAAATCTCAGTGTCACTTCCTAATTAATTCCTTTTCTCTCTCACTTCTACCTCTAATGGGGCTCCTGAAACTATATATTTCTATTGCTGCTGTCTTAAGGTCTAGTGGTCTTTCTTACGCCTCGAATATTGCAAAAATAATTAGTCTCTCCTCGTTCTAATCTGCCATCCATAATCTGTCAGTCACCCATATTGCCATGATTTTTTTTTCCTTTTTTCTCCAGACACCTGGCATTGTCTTCCTGCTTAAGACCTTTGAATGGTTCCTACTCTCTAAAGGAAAAAAAGTCCATGTGAACTCTGTCACATTCTAGCCCTGACTTACCCCATTCCAGCACTTGCCATTTCCTACCAGATACACTATACTCCTTTTACCTTGAATTTCTTCCTGGTCACCAGGCAGAGCATGGATTTTTCCATCTCTGTGTCTTGTCTAGCAAATACATGTGTTTAAAGACCAAGCTTCAGTGTCACCTATATGTTGTGTGTTATAATTGTTATTTGTAATAATCTCTGTACCTATCTATCTTCCTCTCTAAACTTTATGAATACTTTTGATCCTTGTCTTCTAGAATAAGCTTGGCCTTTATTGGCACGTGCCAATTTGGAACAAGAAAAAGAAGATAAAAGAACATAGAAGCTTAAAAAATAGTCTCACAGTATAAAGGATGAGGCCATGGATCACACCCTTGAAGGGCAGAATCACCCTAACAGGCAGTGTACATCATCTGAAAAATAGAATGTTATTTACAGCTCAGCTTATTTATGTTTCTTTACTTTCTGTAAGTAAAAATACTTATGAATTATTTTAATAGATATTTGGGCATAAACAAAATAATATCCTGCTGTTTAAAATAAGTAAAATGGTTATTTTAAACTGATACAGCATATATATTATTTAAATTTTATTAAATATATTTAGGCAATTCTCAAAATGTTGGGCGAATTTAGGAAAAAAACTACTTTCCAGCATACTATTCCCAAAGAAACCAATTTTGGGCAGCATTTGTCTGATTTTAGTTTTGTGATAAAATTGGTATATAAATGTCCTTCTGCTTTGAGATTATACCTTAAATTGGAGTATTTAAAAGATGTTAGTTATACTATTTACTTTTCAGAATTCAATTACACCCAATTTAAATGCACAACATCTTCTAGAAATTATAAACACTCGTGTACTAATATTAGAAGCATTAGAAGCAAACTAACCATCTGCACAACTGACTAGGTGCCATAAGGCGTGATTTCTAACTTTGGACATGGCTCATTAAACAAGTGCTGGAATGCCAACACACACTGTTTCACAGTCTCTTGAGCCAGCACTGAAATAGATACTGAAATAGACATTGAAAGATAACTGCTTAGGAGCAAAATCAACATCTAAATGTGGAGGATTTGTTTTTCTCCTCTAAATTCCTCATGAAAGTTTCCACAGATTCCACCATCTCATGCTGACACGTAAACTGATTGATGTAGGGCAGGACTGAGACGTTAGAACTAGTTCTCACTTGTGCAGACTGTACCATTTGATCTTGATCTTCCTAAGGTGACCAAACTTCATGCCTGAGAAAAAAGAAAAATAAATAGACAAACATTTTGAAATACAGGCCCATGGAATAGTGAGTAGGAGACTTCAGGGGAATTTTTTATCCAGTTTAATATTTTTATGCTCCTTTAAAATGTTTATAAATATGCTCTGTAGAGAAGTTTGATAACCTCAGGAGCGGCAGACACAAAAATAGTCTCTTCCAAGTAATCCTTATAGAATAGGGCATTGCATATTGAAAAACTTTTCCTGAATTTAAATATATGAAATAGTCTTTCCTTGAGACTTATAGACATAATAATGTATTATGTATTTAGAATTTATTATTTAAAGTATAAAATCAAACCACTTACTTGAAATCTAGATGTTCAATTAGCACATATCCATCTATAGAAATAAAAATCACTATTACTAATCTGAAAGTTATAATGCTTTGAGATTTTTTTAAAAAACAGTGATTGAAATCTTATGGGCAATAAGCCAGTAACTTACATTTGCCTTTAGAATTGCGACATATCAGTAGATTTTCTTCAGTGATATCAATGACTTCCAGTTCTTCTCCAGGGGTTATTGGCAAGTCGAATATTCCATTTCTTGAATTATTGGAACATGCCACTGCTGTGTTCATGACAGTAATTTCTTTGTCATACTGAAAGGAGAAATTACTAATCGGAATGTGCTTGCATGGTTTTCATTTTTCATTGTAACAAAATTAATGGAGGACATACTATAGTAACCTCAAAATAAACTCAAGATGCTAGATATTAATTAGTTAACTAATGACTAAGGGAAAAGAAAATAATAGCAAGATATTCAGGGAAAGAAAAGTTATTTAAGGAAATAATAGTACATTTATTATTATCATCACAATCTTACATTTGTTTGTTACGATCATATTTTCAAAGTGTTTTCACACCCATTATCTAATTGTACTAGAATGAATTCTGGTGGGTGAGAAGGCATTAACATTGGTATAAATTAAGTACCGTGAATGGTATGTTAACTGTTGCAGTAATAAAGTCACCACCAAACCTGGGAAAGGACAAGTTAAAAAAGAAAAAAAAAAGAGGGAGAGAGAAAAACCTCTTTCTTTGTGTAGTGCTTTAGAGTTTATAATTCTTTCTTACACACAGCATTTCTAGCTGTTCTTTCTACCCTTCCTCTCTGGTGGGCTCATGTATTCTTACATACATACAGCTGTAGCACACACATTTTAAAGAGGTAGGAATGATGTGTGAGGCAATTCCCACTCTCCCTTGGTGGCTAACGACGAGCATTTGTGAAAAAAACTGAGGAATTTGATTTCTGACCTCAGGGGAGTTTTTTTCTGTGTGGTAAACTAGCCAACCCATACAGCAACAGGTACACCACCTTCTAATGTACTGAAATCCATTGACTGGAAAAAAATAGTTCCAGAATATATAGCTTATATTTACAGATGTCCGCTTCACCAAATTAGGGTGGCCAAACATCTTCCTTTGCTTGGGATAGTCTCTACTTATAGTTAATGTCTCTATTTATAAGTACTTACTGTGATTAAGTGTGCCTCCTTCCACTCTCAGAAATGTCCTGAATTTGTATGATAAGTTATGATTAACCTATACCAAATGGGATCTAATCCACAAGATTTTTCTTTTGCCCAACAGAGTGATCTTACCCTTTCCAGGCCATTGTTCACTGTGAATGCACAGTGATTTCTTAAAATGTAAATCTGATTAGGTGGTCACCTTCTTTTTTATAAAGTCCTAAAAACTCTTCATTCAGGGTAAGATCCACATTTCTTAGTTTGACATTCAGAGTCCTTTGCCTACCATCATTCCCCGTCCCCCCATTTCTGTCCCCTTTATTGAAGCCACATCAAGCTATATGATAATCCTGAATGTGCTGTGTACCTTACATATTTCCATGCCATTGCTCCTACTGTTTTCTCTGCCTGAAATACTCTTTTTTCTTAAGTACCTTTTGTGAAGACTTCCATGACTGCCATGTATAATTTACTGTTTTAACTGCACTTTGTATATACCCCTATTATGGTATCTGATTAACATACCATCTCACAAAAGGAAAATGGAAAACAGTTTTATCCATCCTTGTACCCTCAATGCCTGGTACAAATGGGGCACCCAATATTTTGTGATTTGAGCTGAATAAAAATTATTGAAACGGTATAGCTTTTCTAAAGATATATCAAGGAAACTCACCATAGGTGATTAGGAAGAATAGACTCATGTACATATGAGAATGGGGATTTCTGTCCCATATGAGAGTGTCACAGCTACAGTGGGGGGCACTAGATGGAACGTAGGGTCCTTTCAACAGGTAATTGTTACACACTTGTTTTTCAGCTAATCAAATAACGTCACAGATTGCAGTAAATAATTTCATATCACAATTCCTAGATATAGTAACCCTAAATCAGCTTCGGTCCAAGCAGAATTTATTAATGATTATGAGGGATTTGTGTATGTTCCTATGTTAGTTCAGTCCAAAAACGTTTTTGGATATTTACACAGTGTTAGGTACTCCTATTCTGCTCTGTGTATGGATATAAAGATAGATCATATACCCTTGTCCTCCAGGAGCTCATAGTTTAATTGATGAACATGTAATTGCAATAATGCTAACACTTTGTGATAAGCTAGAGGTTTGCTCAGGTATATACATATGTATAGGTATGTAATTTCTTTAATCAAGAAGTGTGGGTTCCTAGAGGAGATGCCTCGATTAGGTCATCATAAATGAATAGGCGCTAGTCAGATGGAGAAAAGTAGCAAGGGTACACCAGACAGTTGGAACAGACCAGATAAATGCCTAGAGGAAGGAAATAGCAGGACAAGGATAAAGGTAGACGTTCATTCAAGAAACAGAACTATTGGGCTTCCCTGGTGGCGCCCTGGTTGAGAATCTGCCTGCTAATGCAGGGGACACAGGTTCGAGCCCTGGTCTGGGAAGATCCCACATGCCGCAGAGCAACTAGGCCCGTGAGCCACAACTACTGAGCCTGCGCGTCTGGAGCCTGTGCTCCGCAACAAGAGAGGCCGTCATAGTGAGAGGCCCGCGCACTGCGATGAAGAGTGGCCCCCGCTTGCCACAACTAGAGAAAGCCCTCGCACAGAAACGAAGACCCAACACAGCCAAATCAATCAATCAATCAATCAATCAATCAAACATACTCATCTGATTCAAGATCCTCATGTTAAAAAGAAAAAAAAAAAAAAGAAACAGAACTATGAACAATTTGTGGCCAAGGCACAAAGTGCAAGGTGAAGAATGGCAGGAAATAAAACCAGAAAGACAAGCAAAGGTCATGACATGAAGAGCTTTATATCTCATGTTAAGAAACCTAATCTTTATCTATTTGGCCATGGGGAACTTTTGAAAGATTTTAGGCAAAGTAGTAATTTGGACAGATTCCATGAGCAGGGTGCATACTTGCTCTCAATCCAATGTCTGGTACATGGAAGGTGTTCAATGTATGTTTCTTAAAATTAATAAATTCTTACTGTGACAGTATATGAAATCAAAAGGGAGGAGTGTTTGAACCTTGCAATTATAGAAAAATGCTCTATGGACTCTAAATGAAAGAAGTTTTTAATCATTTAGTGTGACCATTTTTATGTTGGGAGCTGGAGGGAAAACTTGAACAAGACAAAAATCTCTTCTTCAGAAGGGACTCAAGACTTTAGTTCAGAATACACACACACACACAGTAATATCCCTGATCAGTGTTATAACGGATACTGTGTAATAGATGTATGAAATGTGCTGAGGGAGTAACTTTGCCTGGTTGAGTTAGGGAAGCGTGGGTGACATTTGAACAGAGCCTTAAAGAATGACTTAGCAGTTTTTCCAGGCAGAGGAAATAGCATGTACAAAGGCATGATAATACAGAAATGTATCAGGAAAAAATTAACATATCAGATGTTTAATCAAAGATCATGTCAAGGGGCTTCCCTGGTGGTGCAGTGGTTGAGAATCTGCCTGCCAATGCAGGGGACACGGGTTCGAGCCCTGGTCTGGGAGGATCCCACATGCCGCGGAGCAACTAGGCCCGTGAGCCACAACTACTGAGCCTGCGTGTCTGGAGCCTGTGCTCCGCAACAAGAGAGGCCGTCATAGTGAGAGGCCCGCGCACCGCGATAAAGAGTGGCCCCCGCTTGCCACAACTAGAGGAAGCCCTCGCATAGAAACGAAGACCCAACACAGCCAAATAAATAAATAAATAAATAAGTCAGGAGCTCTTTAAAAAAAAAAAAAAAAAAAGATCATGTCAATCCCAGTGAGGCAGACGTGCAACACACTTATAGAATCTTTAAAAAAAGAAATTCCTCTTATTGTTAATTTTTACTTTCAGAGGAGAACGTACCTTGAATCTTTCTCTAAAAAGTTTTTCTTCTCTTTCCATTCTGTTCTTTTCTAAGTTTTGCTTCTTGGTTTTGAAGAAATTCCTGGGAGATAAGCAGGCAGAAATATGCAGGTAGAGTGACGTGTATTATAATAAAACTCTAAGCTTCCAAAGCCATAAACTCATTCTATTTCAGGATAAATTCAGATATAATTTTATGTGTTTAATTTTATACCATCTTCCTGTTGCCTCTCCTTCCTCAAATCTATCTGCATACCTTCCTCCAGAGTCATCTTTCTAAAATTTAATTGATCATGTCACTCTCTTGCTTAAAACCTTTCAATCTGTCTCTCCTGCCTATAAGATAACGTCAAATTCCTTAGTGTGGTACACAGGGCATTTTATAATCTGGCCCCAACCTACCTTTCCAGCTGCCCTTTTCCATATACATTCAAAGTATACATGGAACATCTTAGAAGGTGGGCTATCATTTCTCTGCCTTTATACCAGGGATACCCTCCCCCAGACTTCTCTGAAAACTGGTCATCATCTTTGATAAAGGGATAATAAAAGGGTTGCACTAATATAGAAAGTAATTCTTATTGGTAGAGTAAGTTGGTAGAAACCATTTAAAAAGGAACAAAGAACACATAGAAAATTGATACATCAATTTACAGGAATAATAATAGACTCAATATTGCATTTTCAAATTTACACAGTTGAGAAAAAAAGTAAACCATTATATCAGTTTGTTGTAAGAAATAAAAAAGCACAAGATTGTTTCCTAAAAAGACTTATGTATAGACATTAAAATACTAGAAAGCTTTCTTTGGGGTGGGGAAGGTAAACAATTTCACTGTTATTTCATCTCTTGGAATTCTGTTTTGTTATGCTACGCAAAAGTAAAAGTGTGAAGTTTAAGGTAGAAAGATGCTCTTCTCATCTAATGAATACATCTTTCCAACTTGGGAAAAATAAATTACATCAAGTCTAAACTTAAAACAAACTTAAGGAAAGGGCCATCCTATGCCATCCTCTGAGTTTAAATTTGGTATAGACTGATGTCTGATTTCTTTTGGGGTGCCCGTGTAGGACTTTTCTAGACAGATTTCCCAAAGCAGACAGACCATGCAGTGTTCTCAGCTCAGTGACCGTTTAGACAAGGATTTCCCCAAGACACTTATTAAACAAAGTGCCTAAGCTCCTGCCCCATATCCCAGCAACTGAGAAGACTGAAGCACAGAGAGCACTAAGTGACCATCAGAGATAGTAAAAAGCATCACCACCCCACCAAGCCAACTGGGAATTTGAATCACATGAATAAAGGTGAGATCTTGAGTCTATAAAACATTTTTTTAAATTTCTAACGCTAATGTAGTGATAACTAGAATTATATTGTATTTTAGGGAAATCAGTCTTACTATATGACACCTAGTTTCTCTTCTCAAAGCAGCATTTAAGTTCCAATTGGTGTATTATTTAAGTTCTGTCTTACTGGGGAAAAGTTCCTACAGCGCAAAGGAAGACTGGAAATTTTTCATCATTTGATAAGGACTGGCTAGAATTCTTCTCTTGCTCCCTATCCACCAAAAGCAGGAATGATAAAGATAAATGTGTGTGACACTTTACATTTTCATATTCTTTTTCTCTTTTAATCCTCTCAGTTGTACTATAATGTAGGTGTTAATATTCTCATTCTGTAGATGAGGAACCTGAAAATCAAATTTAATGACCTGCCCAAGGTCACACAGCTAGTAAGAGGTATAAATCGCAGCAGATAAGCTGTAATTTAAGTGTACTTTTGTGCTTACCTTTCTGATTCTTTAGCACCATTTTTGTCTTTTTTTTCCTTTGATATCAAAAACTTGGGCTTCCAAGTTTTTAGTTTATCTTCATCACTGAGAAGAAAAATATTTTGAGCAAGTAAATTAAGATTGAACTAAAACCCTTACAGAACAATCAGTACTTTCTGGGCAACTTTCTGGGCAATTTTTTTACCAAAAAATTAAAAATTAAAAAGTCATCTAGAAGTATATTTTGATAATCTATGGCAAGGCCAGAGCGTAAATATTTTAGGCTTTGCAAGCCCTGCCATCTCTATGGTAACTACTCAACTCTGCTATTGCGACTGCATTTACAATAACAAGTGGCCGGCCATATTTGGCCCCCAGGCCATAGCTTGCCAACGCCTGATCTGTGGCAATCCAAATTTGAAGCCAGAATCTGAAAAAGAATGGATATATGTATATGTATAACTGAATCACTTTGCTGTACACCTGAAACTAATACAACATTGTAAATCAACTATACTCCAATATAAGATAAAACTTAAAAAAAAATTTGAAGCCAGAAGCAAGAGATCAACCTGCTTATAATCACACTTCCTCTCCTTTCTGAGCCTCAGTTTCTTCACCTCTAAAACGCGAATGATAAAATGGACCTTCACTGTGGGACAAGACTAATCCAACTAGTATTTAGCATTAGCAGAAAAGGATGCAGAGAGGAGAGAGGGTATTATAGAAGGAACTAATATTTTTGAGCACCTATGTGTCAAGTCTTTTATGCTAGGCATTTTACATATGTTAACTAATGTGGTTTTTACAGGAAGTATTACAACAGTCCTTTAAAGTAGTCTTTCATAAAGTTTTACAAAGGGGGAAAGAGATGATCTAGGTAACTTATTATGGTCACAGAAATAGTGGCTTTGAACCCAGTGGCTTTGAACCCAAGTGTGTTTGACTCCAAAGTCTATGGTCTTTCATCATGCCTGCTGCTTTAAAACGTTACCTTGCTGGTATGACAAAGTAACCAATATGTTCATCATTGATGTGAGCAAAACTGGCCCCTCCTCTATCAACCATCTGTATGTCTATGGTGTCTGGCACATCAGAACACAGCTTTTCACTGGGTAAGTTATAACCACAAGAATATTACATCAGAGGAATTTAAAATTTTTTCAGTGACATTGTGTCACAATTCCCTTCAGAGTATGGTCACAAGGTCCAACAGAATATCAGGGACTCAGCATCTGACCAGCATTAAAGATGAGGCCTAGGAATATGGGTTTAACAGATACAAACTACTATACATAAAATAGATAAGCAGCAAGGATTTGCTGTATAGCACAAGAAATTATATTCAATATCATAATAACCTATAATGGAATATAATCAGAAAAAATAACTGGATCATTGTGCTGTACACCTGAAACTAACACAATATTGTAAATCAACTGTACTTCAATAAAAAGGAAAGATGCAGCTTAGGGAAAGCTTTTAAGAAGACTTCCAGGACTCGTCTAGGGATCTCCGATCACTCTCTTTTCTCAATGTCTGTTGCCTTTGGAGTCTATAACAAGGAGTTCAGCAGTTACTTCTTTTCTAATTGTCTGATGTTCACTCATTTTATCTCTTCACTTTAGGTTCCCAAAAGATGGGATCCAGACACACATTCCAGATATATCTACCACAAGCTCAGCACAGTGCTAGGCACAGAGCAAGTGATTAATGAGAACTTGTGCATGGACTTGTTAGGCAGGAGCTATAGCTGTGAGGGCAGGGAATAGGCAAAGCAAATGCCCGCTTAACAGTTTATTTTCTTTAATGATTATAAAACAATATATTATTTTCAGAAAAGTCATTCCAATTTTTACCCATGCCAGCCATGTGACCATTATGGTCAACTCTTTGTCAACTTATTTTAGCTTTTATAGGGATCTAGTTAGAGAGCTTAATTAATTTGGCAGGATGAGGATTGTTTTTTTGCCGTATCACAGGTTAAGGAATTAAGATTCAGAGAAGTCACATGACATGCCATAGGGCCCACTGGGACCAGGTTGTAGAAGCTGTTCCAGTGTCTTTTTCAAGATTCCCCTCTTCTTCCTTCCCATGCTGACTCTCTAGGGGAAATTCTAATGAACAAAAGGAAATGAAAATCAGAGGTCCAGATTGTCTAGCAGCAATTTAATCCAGAGTTGTTTAGGCATCTCTTCAACCTAATATGTACCAGGACATGACATGCAAACTAGCCAAGCTGACAAGAACTCAGATATCATCTTCCATCTCCCTTCCTATCCCAAATTCTGCTATTTTCCATCAGTGTTCCATCTGCTACAAATGTCTTTAATAATTGATTTCTCTGAGGCCAAACTACAGAAGATTTACTCTATCACATGAAAAAGAAATTGGTCAGATTTTGATAGGGTTAAGTGACTTGGTAAATATCATTTAATCTTAAAATATCTTCTTCATTTTTTTCACCACCCCAAAACACATTTTGATCATCTTTCACCTGAGCACCTTTAACAATATTCTAACAAATGTTCTACTTCCGACCTTCCCTCCAAAGCATTCTGCAGAAGGGTCTAGGTCTAGTTACTCTTCCTGAAGTGTGGCTCTGATTATATTTTCCTCTTGCCCATAGTTCTGGACTTCCTTATTTGGCAGTAGGGCAAAAGAATTTTCTGATAGGGCCCTCCCAGTACAAAACTGCTAGATCCTGGATAAAGGTTTTTTTGTTTTGTTTTAACAATTGCCAAACTTTACACTTAGATTAAGTCCTGTACATTATATCTTAATAGCCCCCAGCAAATAAACTGAAAGCAGACAGAGAGCAGTAAGCAGTATGCAAGCACAGAAGATAAGTCTGTCCTGAGGAAAATGCTATCAGCACCACAATATTTCAGAAGATTAAACTTTACATTAGGGCAAGGTAGGAGTTAAGACGTATCGTCACGTTAGATATTTTTAAAAGCCAGTTCAGCTGTATGCTATTTATATAAGACACATTGAACAAGAATATGGAAATCAGAAAAAGGATCAAAAATGTATCCTAGGGAAATACTAACTAAAAGAAAGGTCAGGTAGGTATAAGATTGGGCAAATTAGACTTTAAGACAAAGCATCACTAGGAAATTAGCTTAGTGTTGTAGTAAAGAGAATGGATTGGGAGTCTAGTTGCTGGGTTTTAATCCTGGTTCTACCACTTACTGGCGCTATGAGCTTGAGCAAATAACTTCACCTCTGTGTCTCAACCTTTCTTCTACAAAATTGGTATAATAATAGTATCTACTTCACAATTGTTGTGAAGATTGAATGAGTTAATACATGTTAAATCTAAAAACAGTGACTGACTCACAGTAAGACCTACATAAGTATTATTTTTGTTATTAATAGTATTGATATTAGGGGGGATGGAGATGGCTACAACCTAAAAAGAAACATTTAATTCAGCAGAAGATATTTAAAATTTTGTATGCAACTAATAAAAGAGCCTTAGAATATATAAAGAAAAAAATGATAGAACTTTTGGAAGAAACTGACATATCTACCATCTTTCTGTGAGATTTCAAGCCACTTCTTTCATATATTAATGAATCAAGCATCTAAAAATCCATAAATCTATAAACGATTTTATTAAGAGAATTAACACATATTGTGTTGGCAAAAAAATTCGTTTGGGTTTTTCCGTAACAGTAGAAAAACCTGAACGAACTTTTTGACCAAGCCAAATATTTGATTTAAAGGACATAAGTTGATCCTTGTATCAAACAATTAGAGAAGTCATATTTTTCTAAAGTACACATGGAACATTTATAAAAATTGACCATACTAGGCATGAATCATGTCACAGAATATGTCAAAGTACTGATATCAGCTACTTCCTCAGTGTACTAATACTGTATCAACTACTTTTCCAGATCACAATTCAATTAAGATAGAAATGACACACGGGGAGGGGGAAGGGTAAGCTGGGATGAAGTGAGAGAGTGGCATTGACATATATACACTACCAAATGTAAAATAGTTAGCTAGTGGGAAGCAGCTGCATTGCACAGGGAGATCAGCTGGGTGTTTGTGACCACCTAGAGGGGTGGGATAGGGAGGGTGGGAGGGAAACGCAAGAGGGAGGGGATATGGGGATATATGTATACGTATAGCTGACTCACTTTGTTATACAGCAGAAACTAACAACATTGTAAAGCAATTATACTCCAATTAAGATGTTTAAAAAAAATGACAAATAGAATACAGAGCATGGAAACAGATCTTCAGATTTTTGGAAACTTAGTATGACAAAGATGGCATTGTAGAAATGGGGAAAATAGGGGCTATGCAATTAATCTGCTAGAACATTTACCCACATGGAAGAAAATTTAATTGGATCTCTACTTCACTAAAAATGCCAAAATCAGTTCCAGGTAGATCTAAGGCTTATGTGTAAAAGCCAAAAAGTTAACAGTTTTAGAAGAAAATATGGGAGAATATCATATGATCTTGGGATAAAGCTTTCTTTAAAGATATAGAAAGCAACAATCATAAATCACGTGTATACTTAGAAGGGAAAATACAATAAATGCAAATTTTATAGGGAATGCAAATTCATAAGAAAATGCCAGCTTATTTTCCAAAGTGGTTGTACCAATTTACACTCTTCCCAGCAGTATTTAAAGGGAATACTGATCCACATTCTCACCAACAGCACAGAAAGAATTCTTAATTTTTACCAATTTATTGGGTATAAGATACTATCTCATTGTGGTATTAATTTGCATTACCTTCATTACTAACAATGTTGAACCTCTTTTAATATGTTTATTCACCCCTCATGTCTTTCTTTCTATAGAAGACCTGTTCATATCTTTTGCCTATTTTTCTGTGGAAAACAAGTTGGCATTTTCTTATGAATTTTCATTCCCTATAAAATTTGCATTATTTTCCCTTCTAAGTATACATATAAATAAGAATATTTGTAGCAGTATTGTTCAAAAGTGCAAAAAATATGGAACTACCTCAATACTCACAAGAAAATGGATAAATTGTGATATGTACATAAAATAGAATATTGTAGAACAGTAAAAATGAATAGATTGTGGCTTAAAAAGGATGGATTTTGAGTAAAAAAAAAAGTTGCAGAATTCTATCTACAACATACCATTTTTACAATGTTAAAATCCCTAATGAAACAATATATTTTTATCACCTGTGTTTGATAACAGTATTTTGGTTTTCAACAGGAAGTGAAAGACGTGAAATGTAGGAGAGTGTTTACCTTGGGGGAAGGCAATGGGATAGACCAAGGGATGTGCACAAGGTAGAGAAACCAAGGCACTGGATATGTTCTGGTTCTGAAGTTGAGTTATGGGTTGAGGGAAATTTGTTTTATCTTGCTTTAAACTTACATGTTTCTTATTTTCATTTTTACAAATATCATATAATTTATTTTTAAGAAAGAATTCATTCTTAACTCTAATTTTATATTCCAGGGCTCTCCTCTCCATCTCCTGCCAAATTGCATTTCCTGCTCGTAACACCCACTTTCTTGATCACATGCCTTATGGTCCAGTGAAACTTCCCAAACACACTTGTTTTCCATTTATACAGCTGTCCACCTCTCTCCCCCCAGCAAACCTGCCCCGCTTCTCTCTCTCTCTCAACCCCAATCTCCAGCTGTCAAAATGTTTCCTATACTTGCTTCTTTAACTTGGCACAGAGACTTTTCTGATCCCCTAAATAATGGAAATGTCTACCAATTCTGAGCTTCCAAATTATTTTGCACATTTTTTGGAGGCGGGTCCTTCTTTGTCATCTGATTTAACAAACTATGCTTTGGTATGAGGCCACATGATAGAGATCAGAAAGCCACAGCCCCTACCTCAGGGAGTTCCCATCTAGAGGAGGAGACAGGCAAGAAATAAGACGAATACAACTATGAAAAGAATATTCTGATAAAAAGGGGGACCTAACCCAAATAGATAAGCTCAGAGAGGACTTCCTGGGGAAAGCAAAATCTGAATTCAGTTTTAAATAATGAAGGATAAAATAGTCAACCAAGCAAAAAGCATGGCAAAGTGTGTTACAGACAGAACAATTCTTTTGTTCTTAAATTCTCACCTCCTTGGAAAGGCCTTCCCCAGATATCTACTTTAAAATGACTATCAATCTCCTTCCAACACACACACCATATGTCCACTCTCTTTCAAAATATCCAAAGCAATCAAAATCCTATGTTTAATTATAGATTTTTAAATTAATTTATTTATCTGTCTCTCCAATCAGATAGGAATAGGAATTACATCTGTTTCATTCACTGCTTTATACCAACACTTAGCATAGTGTCTGGCATATAGTACATGCTCAGTAAATATTTGTTGAATGAATTGAAGAAGTTGGAACAAATGTGAAGGTTTAGAAATGCTGGAAAGCTTGAAGAGTTCAAGGAACACCCAAATGTAGAGTATGGATGGAACATAGGAATGGTGAGTGAGTGGGAAGTACAGCTGAGGCTGAGAGTTTGCCAGCAGCTGGATCAATAATGAATTTTATGCCTTCTTAAGCAGTTTGGATTTCATTTTGAGAGCAATGGACAACCACTAACCATTTTTAAGCTGGTGAATGGTGGGTTTTGTGACATGATCCTATTTGTACTTTAGAAAATTTGGAAAATAAACTGAAGTGGAGGTGAGGTGGCCATTCAGGAAGTCATTGCAATGATCCAGCTGAGAAGCAATGAGTGCCTTCATGTGGCTGTGCAGTGGGGATGGGGAAGCAGGAACATTTTGAGAGTTATTTAAACAGAAGAGGGTGCAGGGCATGAGAGGAGGAGGAGTCAAGGACAATGAACGCCTAGGGTTTTGGTTTGAGCAACTGTGTGTTTATTGAAACAATCACCAACATAGAGATTAGAAGAAAGGGATCATATTTGGATGGCGACAGTTGAGATTATGAGTTATTATGGAATTCTGAGTTTCAAACAGAGTTATCTAGCAGGCTTATTAAAGTGGAAGAGAGAAATCTGATCTCAAAATTGTAAATTTTGATGTCTTTACTATAGTGATTGTAATTAAAGCCCTAGATGTAGATGAGACCATTCAAGAACATATAAAGGAAAAAGGGAAGAGAACTGATACAGGAAATCTGAGAAACACATAATTTTTAAAGAAATGAATGGCAGAATTAGAACACATACATGCACACAAAACCAAAACTAACCAACCAAACAGGAGGAGCAACAGCCAAAGATGAAGAATAAGAAATAATGATAACATAGAAACCTGGGGAAAAGTTAATATTTTTTTCCTTTGAAGGATGGCATGATCAACAATTTAAGATATTACAAAGAAGCCAAGTATAATAAGGACTTACATGTATCCACTGGATTTAACAAAGATGTTATTAGTGACCTTACCAAAAACAAGTCTGCTGTCATGGTGGAACAGAACCCCAGTCGCAGTGAGCTTGGAAAGATGTATCCAAGATGAGCAGAGGAGACCTTTATTTGCAACCATTTAGTTGAGAGGGAAAGGACAGATAATAAGTAGCTAGAGAAAGGGTATTGAGTTTCAGGATGGTTTCTCTTTTTTGATAGATTTTAGTTATTTAGGCCTTGAGAACAGAGGTTCTGTCAGGTGGTGCTTGCCATCTTCCACAGGAGGCATTTAAATAAGTATTTGTTATGTTGAAATGAGTTTCAAGTCTATAGATTCAAAGGTAAGAAACAAAGCTCCAGTGAGTTTTGAATCACCTACCACTGTTAGGTCATCTGCATTACTCATTATTTTCCTTTCCTAGTGGGGGCAATATATCACAACTTGACTTTTCACCCAGTAACCAAGGATCTGAAGGGATGGCCCTCTGACCGTATTTAACAAAGCATCAGGAAATGGGTTAAATATCCGCAGGGATGACCAATGCGGTAAATTGACTTACTTTGACTTTTTTTCATTTATGTCCACATCATCATAGATAATAACTTCCTGAGACCTAAGTTCTAGGGTCAAGATAGGATCAAAATAGTCTATTATTAGGTATGGTTTATACAATCCCCAGCTTTCCAAATTATACACACTTAATTATCTAGGTGTATCCCCATGCCTGTTTTATCAAAATCTGATCATAGGATATAGAAAGGATCAAAGAACAAAACAAGTATCCATTTGGGAAAAAGTTCAACTGAAGATTAAAAAATAGTGAGATGTCCTAGTATCTCAAACACATGCATAAATATTTATATCAATTTGATTTCATGTGGATTTCCAGAAAATATGAGTTGCTGAAAGGATCATGTTTAGACTAGGTTCCCATCATCCTGGAACTGGACAAAGATGTTATAATGCTAGAGCAGTGAGAGGGCTTAATTCCTAGGGCAAAAAAAACAACTTAATAGAACATTAATGTTGATTTTCCTTCGATGATTTTTATTTCAAAACACTGACAACTGCTTCTTTATAATAATCTTGCATAAAATTGAATCTGACTTAGTACATAATCATAATTAGACATTTTCAGTTTAGGATATTCACATTCCTTGGTGCTCTACATAGAATTCCATAATATTCAAGTGACTCACCACTTGAACTAGTTAGAAACCTTTTGGCATAATTATTCACAATTCATAATTCAGTTATTCATATATTTGGATGGGGGTACAATGCGTGCCTATTCTAAGTTGACTTTTTTGTTTGTTTTTTTTTTTTACATGACTGAGGATATTTTGGGAAAGCTGTTTTTTTTTTTTTTAATTTTTATTTATTTATTTATTTTTTGGCTGTGTTGAGACTTCGTTGCTGAGCACAGGCTTTCTCTAGTTGCGGCGAGAGGGGGGGCTACTCTTCATTGCGGTGTGCAGGTTTCTCATTGCGGTAGCTTCACTTGTTGCAGAGCACGGGCTCTAGGCGCACGGGCTTCAGTAGTTGTGCCACGCAGGCTCAGTAGTTGTGGCTCACGGGCTTAGTTGCTCTGTGGCATGTGGGATCTTCCCCGACCAGGGCTCGAACCCATGTCCCCTGCATTGGCAGGCAGATTCTTAAGCACTGCGCCACCAGGGAAGCCTGGGAGAGCTGTTATTATACCAGGTTTATGTAACTATTTGTTATTTAGTGCAGCAAACTTATATTTGTGGAATATAATATACATTTGAATTGTCAAGTCAGAGTAAAATCAAAGTAGCCACCATCGCTACAGCCCATAAACTAAACCTGACAAACAACAAAACACATGGCCCTCTCTCATCGATAGATTCAACTTACTGAACGTGACTGAGAGTGAGCACACTAGATGTCAGGCACTGTACTAATTTGTGCACTGTTGTTTTTATAGCAAAGCAAAAAGTATTCCAATGACCCATCCTTGATTCAGTTAGTATGTGTACTGCAAAGTGGTCATGTTCAAATTACTGTCTTAATTCGGGTGAGTTGGCTGTTAAATCCTTCAGAAGGTTATGTGGTATAATGTAAAATGCACGAGCTTCGTATTCAGAGACTTGAGTACAAATCCTAGGTCACTAAAATATGGATGTGAGTCCTAGAGCCTTCCTAAAAAGGGATAATGCATCTATTTCTCGGATTTTAAGAGGCCTGGCATATAGGAGGCACTTGAGAAATGTTACTCATCTTCCCCAATGTAAGTACTACTATTGTGTAAAATGTCTTTGATTTTGATGTATCAATTTTTCATTAAACGTGGAATGCAGGAAGAATTACTACTTCTCTTTCTCAGACTGTCAGTGCTGAATAATTTTGTTCCAGCAAATAAGCGAATGTCACTTACCTAAATCAGGCAGCGAAATGGAAAGTGCACTGTTAATTGACAAAAGACACAAAGGGTTAAGGGAAAAAGCCATGTTCAGAGATATTAGCTGATACATCTCAAATAACATATTGATGACTAGGTTTCTTGATATAGATGCTTTGGGGGAAAGAAACGAAGCCCACCTTTCCTGCAGCTTTGTTCTGATCACCTCCCCTCTCTTGTAAATGAGCTTATTTATCCCCGGTGACCACCCACACGCCCTTTCCTAACGAGACAATCTCAGGCTGTCCCTTAGCCCTGCCCTTCTTTGTCCACAGGATTCTGTTTCTGCCTTCTACCTTCCACGATGCCAATTCAATGTGGGGTAAGTATGGTGAGAGAGAACCATCTGGAGACACTGGACCCTGACTATGTATATGTTTAACCAAAGAGGTGACTTGAGGGGAGAATTCCAGGCCAGGTGGAAATGGAAGATGGTAAATGTGCTAAGTAGGAGAGGACATTGGCTAGGTAGACCATCTGGTTTTCTTCACATCTCACAGTTAAGATTACATGAAAGGAAGCATGATGTGGTAGGAAAAAATCCATGTATTTTAAGCAATTAATTGAAGTTCAGTCCTACAGGTATTCTGGGGACACTCATCACGGGCCAGGCCCATGTGCTGGGTTTTCAGAATGATCAGACACAGTTTCTGTCTTGAAGTAGCTCACGGTTTAGTGAGGGGCACCAAAAATAAGTTAATATAACACTCTGTGATAAGAACATAATAAAGGACTGACCAAAGGAACAGCACTAACCTTTATGGAAGCTTTAGTTCTCCATTTCCAAAATGAATACCAGCACCTATCTTGTAGAGTTCCCTTTGTATGGGATGAGCTTTCCTAAGTGAATGTGCCTGGGACAGGGCTGATACCCAGTGATCCCTTCCATTGGTGTCTATGAGACCAGAACTGTGATGTGCAGGACACAGTAGGAGAAACACATGGTCACTAGAGTCAGAGCTGATTTGACTCTCAGTTCCGCTACTTAGCCACTTACCCTGGGCAAGTCACATAACTTTTCAAAGCCTTAGTTTTTCATCTGTAAAACGGAGGAACAAGTTTCTAACTCATGGGTTATTGTGAGGATTAGAGAGAACACATGTGAAGCCTTAGTGCACTTCCTGCCCTCAACATCTAGTGAGCACATATCCTTGGGGCCTCGGCTTAAGCAAGCAGTCCCTTAAGGGAGCCTTTCTTAACACCCATTCCCTTCCTCCATTTTAATGAGGTCAGGGTGCTGGTAGCTCCTATTTAAACATAGAAACCAAGGCCACAAAAAAAAAAATCTATAATATTTCCTTCCTTTAGGTCATCTATTCATTCAACAGATATTTATTGAGAGCCTATTATATCCCAGGCACTGTTCTTTTTTTTTTTTTTTTTTTCTTCCAGGCACTGTACTTTACGTTGGAGATACTGCAGTGGACAAAACAGTCAAAATCCCTGCCCTCATGGAGTCTAGTAGAGTGAGACAGACAGAAAACAAACAAGGAAATTTATGATCTGTCATGTAAGGAAATTTATGGAGATAAGTGCAATTAAGAAAAATAGAGCAGGGTAAGGGGGGAGGGGAACTGGAGGTGAGGGCTGGTTTGCCATTTTTCAGAGGACATTCAGGGAAGGCTTCACTGATAAGGTGATTTTGAAGCAGAGGCCTGAAGATAGTGAGAGAATAGGCCAACTAGATATCTGGGGTAAGAGCATTCCTAGGGGAGGAAACAGCAGACACAAAGACCCTCAAGCTGAGGAGTGCTTGGCCTGTTGAAAGAAGAAGTCAGAACATTTGGAACAGAGGGAGCGAGAAGAGGCTTAACATTTAATTCCCATGTAAAACTCATAGCATAGCTAAGACCCGTGGCATTTAATTCTTGGTTTATTTATGCCTAAATCAAGCCATTTAATAATGACTATCCTAACAGGCAGTGTGTGCGTGTGTGTGTGTGTGTGTGTGTGTGTGTGCGTATGTGTATGTGTGTGTGTGTGAGAGAGAGAGAGAAGATTGAGAGTCCCAACTCTTTTTAAAGGTCACATTTTCATGGTTGCAACCTCCTTCTGAAGATAACGCAACAAACTAGGAGTTGATATTCCAGAGAGGAGCCCTCAATCAAAAGGCTCAACAAAAAGTAAACAAAGAAACAAATAAATAAACAAAGTTCTGTTGTTACCTTGGTATGTCTCCATGCTATTAATTGAAAAATTAAGGTAGAGAGGCAGATTTTGGCAAAATTTAAGGGGAAAAAGGCTTTTTAGAGCTTCCTACAAATGGCAGATTTCCCCCTGCACATAGTGAATTTCTCTTAATAGAGGTGTGCAGGCATAGAGATTTGGCTTCTTAGGAAATCTGCAGAGAAGCTTGTGTAGTGGGTTGGACTAGGTATATGGATTTCTCTTCTTACCCTGAGATTCTCTGACTCTAAGAAAAAGGGTTTCTCAATAGTATTAATAGATGTTACAAGATGTGCACGGGATGTTACGGAAACATAGAAGAGAAACTGGTAATACAGGTTTGGGTAGAAAGGTTCATGGAATGCGTCCCAGAAAGGATAATATTTGACCAAACTTTAAGGGAAGGCTAGAACTTTGATAATCAAAGGAAGTTGGAGAAGGGCAGGTACATTCCAGACCAACGGAATGTCATGGTCAAAAGCAAGGAGGCATGAAACGCCAGGGCACTCATATACAAAGAGGGAATGTGTTAATGGGCTGGTGATGAGAGTAAATCTGAGTGAGAGATGGAGCTGGACAAGTAGGAAGGGGCGGCCATAAAAGTATTGACTTGCAATGAAAAGGGATTGGATATTTGTTCTAAAAGTCATAAGCAGTCATTTACAGTTCTAAGAATAGCTCTAAGAAAAAGGGAATAACATTTGCATTTTAAAAACATCAGCATTGGGACTTCCCTGGTGGCCCAGTGGGTAAGACTCCACGCTCCCAATGCAGTGGGCCCGGGTTCAATCCCTGGTCGGGGGAACTAGATCCTGCATGCCTACCGCAACTAAGATCCTGCGTGCTGCAACTAAAACCCTGTGCAGCCAAAATAAATAAATAAATATTATTAAAAAAAAAAACAAAACACGCATCAGCATTCTCACCTGGATCAAATTTTTATGGGACTGCAGGTATCACACTAATAATTTTTGTCAGAAACATCTAACCTGCTAAGGTCGGGGTCTGCCTTTAGGTCTCATTGGCCACTGGAGCTAGACTCCCTCTTCTTCCATGGTCAGGACTACAATTTGTAAACCCCATATTCTATATAAATCTCTTGGTAGATCTACATCCAACAGACAATTAGACTTAAAGTCATGTTACTCTGAGGTTTTATAATTGAAAAGAACTTCAAGGTAGAATAACATAATTCCATGTCAATATATGTAATAACCTGGGTCAAATTATTTTACCATCCTCTGCCCTCATAAAATACAGATCTATGTCTATGTTTTTGTGTGTGTCTCTCTCTCATATACACACACACACACACACACACACACACACACATATATGAGAGAAGTGCCTCCAGAGACCACCCAGTCTCCTTCCTCCCTCCTATTATATGCAAGAAGAAACTTGATCCCTATGAATGCAAAATGGAAGTGATTTGCCCATGGTTGCACACTGAATAAACAGAAAAGCTGAAACTAGAATCCAGAACCTAGGCCTCTTGTTTCTTTCTCCTACTCATGAATTTCTAACATTCCCAATTCCCACTGGTAATTAACTAGAGTGACCTTGGAGGGTCCCTTCCAGGTCTAAGACTTTGAGGTACATGGACCATTCAGCCGAAAAATTCATCTTCCCTTTCCACACACTGCCTCTCTCAAGAGAGGCAAATTAGAATATGGAAGTGTAGACAAATAAAACCACTGGAACTTGTAGGGCTGAGAGAGCATAAAAGGATGTAATTAATAACATAATGCTCAGTAAAAACAACAGGAATCTATGCCAAGGATGATGAGGAAAGTTTCTTTCCTGGACTTTGTTTGATTAAGACTTTCCCTCTACCCTTGTTCACAACCTTTTCTCATCAATTTTTTCAAAAGGGACATTGTCACTTTCCCATTAGCATCTGTGGGTGTAGTTCACTCAAATATTGGCAAGGAGGAGGTAGGTGATAACCAGGGCCTTTGGTTTTAGTTTCTGGTACCACTTCACTAGAAGAACAGGATAGAGAACATCAGCTGTGTAACTAACCAGGCCAGCACTGCTAATCCTCTCCTGGAAAGAGAAATAAAAAGGGACCTTTTACCTTATATTTTCTTTTGACTTGGTTTTCTTCATTTTAAATCTATCCTTTTCTTTCTTGAAGAACCTCTGCAGTCTTTTAAGTGCTTCTTTTCCATCTAAACTAAGAGGAATCAGAGGATATAAATAACATGGTGTTTGAGAGAGTACTGGGGATGGAAGCCTGCTGTAGTCAAAAGGATCAGAGACTTCAGTCTCATTTCTTCAACACACCCCACTCAAGGAAGAGCAGGAAAATGCCTTGTCAGCTTCTATGCTCTTCTTCTTTGTTTAGATGCTGATAGGAAGTAGCACACGTCAGCTATGGATGGAATTACTATATTTCAATACAAACTTTCATCTACTCCAAATGGTTTCTATTTTAAAGAGTTTATGGAGAAAAGTCTTCCTTTTAGAGACGATGACTCAGGGACCCATAGTTTACAAACTATACTAGAAATACATTATAGAAATTCCTAGCTTCTGAAAGTCACGTCACTTATCTTTAATTTATGGAATGATAATATAATGATGTTGGTACACTGACTGGTTGATGATTAAAATTTTTCCAAATATACTCTTGATTGGGGGCGGGCGGGTAGGGAGAGGGAATGGTACACTCACATCATCCCACCCAGCACGAATGCCCTCTTTTCCCTTCAACCCTCAAACTTCTTGCTTTTGACTACTGCTGTTTTCCTTTCCACAGTGTGTGCCTAATAACTGAATTTGATTAATAATGCCCATTTGAACAAATACTGTCCTTGATAACACTGAATTATTAGATAATAAATTAAGCCCCAATCCCAGAGATAGCCTCATTAACTTTCAAAGATATAGGTAAATCATAACCGTTGATTTCTTCCTGGAAAAGCAACTACAGAATTGAAGCATTTTATTGATATTTACTTCTCTTTTCTCACTTATTCCCTAACACAGTATCAAAGTCCTCTACTCTGGGAGATGCACATTTTCTCAAAAGATAAAGCAATGTGATCAAAATTATTAGATATGATTGTACACAATTACAAGTACCCTATTGATCACAATGTTTTATTACAATAGCTTATCTCCATTCTCTATGCATATGTTCCCTAACGATGGGGTGGGTAGGGATGGAGGTCATTTCTTAAACTTTGGTTTTCCTAGACTAACAGGAAATACACTTAGCTATGAAGCCAAGAAAAAGAGAAACTCACTCTATCTTTGGGTAGTTGCTCTTTGTTTTGTAGACATCTTCATACATTTCTTCACTATTTTCTTTTGAAATTAAAAAAAAGTATTCATTATAATGGCAATAATTCAGATTCATATTTGACGCAAAATTATTGGATACCTACCAGGTGCTAGGTACTCTAATCTTTTGTTTGTGAAGTAGTTTTTATTGAAACATATGCACATGTTTTTACAAGCATGTGGTAAAAATAAATAACCTCTATAAAAGTACATACAAACAAAAATTAATATTTGCTTCTACCCTGTTTTCAAGTCTGTCTGATTTAAGAAAGTTAATTTATTAACAGATTCCCACCTTCAACCCTTTGCATACTTTACATATAACAATCAGTCTACTAAACACCAGACATTGTGCTGAATGCTGGGGAAATAATGGAGACAACCAGACACATCTTGAATAATCTTCCCCCATCATAGCATGGCTTTCACCTAGTCCAACACATAAGCTTAAAATACACAGATATACTTTGAATCTACCCTGGCAATGGAGGATTTTCAAGTTCAGAACTTGATTCACAATGAGTTTAGGACAGTCACTTAAATTCTCTGTGCCTCAGTTTCCTTTTTTTAAAATGAGGGTACCGTGTTTAATAATCTCTAAGATTGTTTCTCCATCTAAAATTCTAATATTCTAAGAAGGACAAAACCAACCAGAGGAGCATTTCATTATCCTTCCTCTGTTAACCTTTCATTCATTCAACAAATATTTTTTGAATGTGTAACATGTGCCTGGCATTATGATAGGGGCTAGGGAGAATGGTTAGCATAGAGAAGGAAATCATCTAGGAGGGAAGAGGATTATTAATCAAAGAATCACATAAATATAGAATTACAACTGTTACAAGTGCTATGAAAAAGAGGGTCAAGGTACTATAAGACTGTATACCTAAGAGAATATTCCCTGGGGAATAATGATTGAGCTGAGATCAGAAGAAAGATTAAGAGTCACTTAGACAAAGGGGCACAGAGGAGTAAAGAACATTCCAGGAAGAGGGAGTAGAATATGCAAACACCCTGCAGTGGGAGCTTAGCAAGTCAGAGAAGCTAACAGGTCAGCATGACTGGATCTCAAAGATGAAGCCTGAGTATGTATGAAAAGAGGATGGAGGGGTAGGTAGGGGCATTCAAGTCCTCTATGCCATGTTAACGTCAATCTTAAAAGTATTGTGAATATACTACAAAGTTATAGTACTCAAAACAGTATGGTACTGGCACAAAAACAGACATAGATCAATGGAACAGAATAAAAAGCCTAGAAACAAACACACATACTTATGGTTAATTAATCTATGACAAAGGAGGCAAGAATATACATGGAGAAAAGACAGTCTCTTCAATAAGTTGTGCTGGGAAAACTCCTAGAAGAAAACATAGGCAGAACACGCTTTGACATAAGTCTTAGCAATATTTTTTTTTTTGGATCTGTCTCCTCAGGCAAGGAAACAAAAGCATAAATAAACAAATGGGACCTAATCAAACTTAGAAGCTTTTGCACAGCAAAGGAAAACATTAACAAAACAAAAAGACAACTTACTGAATGGGAGAAGATATTTGCAAATGATATGTCTGAAAAGGGGTTAATATCCAAAATATATAACAAGCTCATACAACTCAATAGCAAAAAAACAAGCAACCTGATTAAGAAAATGGGCAAAGGCCTGAATAGACATCTTTTCAAAAAAGACCTGCAGATGGCAAACAGGCACAAGAAAAGATGCTCAGCAACACTAATCATCAGGGAAATGCAAGTCAAAAGTGCAATGACATATCACCTCACATCTGTCAGAATGGCTATCATCAAAAAGATCACAAAAGGGGCACCTTCAAGTTGGTGGAGGAGTAAGACGTGTAGATCACCTTCCTCCCCACAAATACGTCAAAACTACATCTACATGTGGAACAACTCCTACAGAACACCTACTGAATGTTGGCAGAAGACCTCAGACTTCCCAAAAGGCAAGAAACTTCCCACGTACCGGGCCATGTGGCTGACAGGGTCTTGGTGCTCTAGCCAGGTGTCAGGTCGGAGCCTCTGAAGTGGGAGAGCCAAGTTCAGGTCATTGGTCCACCAGAGACCTCCCAGCCCCATGTAATATCAAACGGTGAAAGCTCTCCCAGAGATCTCCATGTCAATGCTAAGACCCAGTTCCACTCAACGACCAGCAATCTACAGTGCTGGACACCCTATGCCAAACAACTAGCAAGACAGGAATACAACTCCACCCATTAGCACAGAGGCTGCCTAAAATCATAATAAATTCACAGACACTCCAAAACACACCACTGGACGTGGTCCTGCCCACCAGAAAGAAAAGATCCAGCCTCATCCAGCAGAACACAGGCACCATTCCCCTCCACCAGGAAGCTTACACAAACTACTGAACCAACCTTACCCACTGGGAGTAGACACCAAAAATGAACCTGCAGCCTGTGAATAGGAGACACCAAACACACTAAGTTAAGCAAAATGAGAAGACAGAGAAACACACAGCAGATGAAGGAGCAAGGTAAAAACCCACTAGACCAAACAAATGAAGAGGAAATAGGCGGCCTACCAGAAAAAGAATTCAGAGTAATGATAGTAAAGATGATCCAAAATATTGGAAATAGAATGGAGAAAATACAAGAAAGTTTTAACAAGGACCTAGAAGAATTAAAGAGCAAACAAACAATAATGAACACAATAAATGAAATAAAAAATTCTCTACAAGGAATCAATAGCAGAATAACTGAGGCAGAAGAATGGATAAATGACCTGGAAGATAAAATAGTGGAAATAACCACCACAGAACAGAATAAAGAAAAAAAGAATTAAAAGAATTGAGAAAAATCTCAGAGACCTCTGGGACAACATTAAACACATGAACATTCAAATTATAGGGGTCCCAGAAGAAGAAGAGGCAAAAAAAGGGGCTGAGAAAATATTTGAAGAGATTATAGTTGAAAATTTCCCTAACATGAGAATGGAAATAGTCAATCAAGCCCAGGAAGCACAGAGAGCCCTACACAGGATAAATCCAAGGAGAAACACGCCAAGACACATATTAATCAAACTATCAAAAATTAAATACAAAGAAAAAATATTAAAAGCAGCAAGAGAAGCAAGAATTAACATACAAGGGAATCCCCATAAGGCTAACAGCTGCTCTTTCAGCAGAAACTCTGAAAGCTAGAAGGAAGTGGCAGGACATATTTAAGGTGATGAAAGGGAAAAACCTACAACCAAGATTACTCTACCCAGCAAGGATCTCATTCAGATCCGATGGAGAAATTAAAACCTTTACAGACAAGCAAAAGCTAAGAGAATTCAGCACTACCAAACCAGCTTTACAACAAATGCTAAAGGAACTTCTCTAGGCAGGAAACACAAGAGAAGAAAAAGACTTACAATAACAAACCCAAAACAATTAAGAGAATAGTAATAGGAACATACATATTGATAAATACCTTAAATGTAAATGGATTAAATGCTCCAACCAAAAGACATAGACTGGCTGAATGGATACAAAAACAAGACCCATATATATGCTGTCTACAAGAGACCCACTTCAGGCCTAGGGACACATACAGACTGAAAGTGAGGGGATGGAAAAAGATATTCCATGCAAATGGAAATCAAAAGAAAGCTGGAGTAGCAATTCTCATATCAGACAAAATAGACTTTAAAATAAAGACTATTACAAGAGACAAAGAAGGACACTACATAATGATCAAGGGATCAATCCAAGAAGAAGATACAATTATAAATATTTATGCACCCAACATAGGAACACCTCAATACATAAGGCAAATGCTAACAGCCATAAAAGGGGAAATTGACAGTAACACAATCATAGTACGGGATTTTGACACCCCACTTTCACCAAGGGACAGATCATCTGAAATGAAAATAAATACGGAAACACAAACTTTAAATGATACACTGAACAAGATGAACTTAATTGATATTTTTAGGACATTCTATCCAAAAACAGCAGATGACAATTTCTTCTCAAGTGCTCATGGAACATTCTCCAGGATAGATCATATCATGGGACACAAATCAAGCTTTGGTAAATTTAAGAAAATTGAAATTGTATCAAGTATCTTTTCCGACCACAATGCTATGAGACTAGATATCAATTACAGGAAAAAATCTGTAAAAATACAAACACATGGAGGCTAAACAATACACTACTAAATAACCAAGAGATCACTGAAGAAATCAAAGAGAAAATCAAAAAATACCTAGAGACAAATGACAATGAAAACACGACGACCCAAAACCTATGGGATGCAGCAAAAGCAGTTCTAAGAGGGAAGTTTATAGCAATACAAGCCTACCTCAAGAAACAAGAAACATCTCAAATAAACAACCTAACCTTACACCTAAAGCAATTAGAGAAAGAAGAAAAAAAAAAAAAACCCCAAAGTTAGCAGAAGTAAAGAAATCATAAAGATCAGATCAGAAATAAATGAAAAAGAAATGAAGGAAACGATAGCAAAGATCAATAAAACTAAAAGCTGGTTCTTTGAGAAAATAAATAAAACTGATAAACCATTAGCCAGACTCATCAAGAAAAAAAGGGAGAAGACTCAAATCAATAGAATTAGAAATGAAAAAGGAGAAGTAAAAACTGACACTGCAGAAATACAAAGGATCAGGAGAGATTACTACAGGCAACTATATGCCAATAAAATGGACAACCTGGAAGAAATGGACAAATTCTTAGAAAAGCACAACCTTCCGAGACTGAACCAGGAAGAAATAGAAAATATAAGCAGACCAATCACAAGCACTGAAATTGAAACTGTGATTAAAAATCTTCCAACAAACAAAAGCCCAGGACCAGGTGGCTTCACAGGCGAATTCTAACAAACACTGAGAGAAGAGTTAACACCTACCCTTCTCAAACTCTTCCAAAATACAGCAGAAAGAGGAACACTCCCAAACTCATTCTACGAGGCCACCTTCAGCCTGATACCAAAATCAGACAAAGATGCCACAAAAAAAGAAAACTACAGGCCAATATCACTGATGAATATAGATGCAAAAATCCTCAACAAAATACTAGCAAAGAGAATCCAACAGCACATTAAAAGGATCATACACCATGATCAAGTGGGGTTTATTCCAGGAATGCAAAGATATTTCAAATATGCAAATAAATCAATGTGGTAAACCATATTAACAAACTGAAGAAGAAAAACCATATGATCATCTAAATAGATGCAGAAAAAGCTTCTGACAAAATTCAACACCCATTTATGATAAAAACCCTCCAGAAAGTAGGCATAGAGGGACCCTACCTCAACATACTAAAGGCCATATATGACAAACCCACAGCCAACATCATTCTCAATGGTGAAAAACTGAAACCATTTCCTCTAAGATCAGGAACAAGACAAGGTTGCCCACTCTCACCACTATTATTCAACTTAGTTTTGGAATGTTAGCCACAGCAATCAGAGAAGAAAATGAAATAAAATGAATCCAAATCGGAAAAGAAGTAAAACTCTCACTGTTTGCAGATGACATGATACTATACATAGAGAATCCTAAAGACGCTACCAGAAAACTACTAGAGCTAATCAATGAATTTGTTAAAGTAGCAGGATACAAAATTCATGCACTTGCATTAATGCTCTTGCATTCCTATACACTAATGATGAAAAATCTGAAAGAGAAATTAAGGAAACACTCCCATTAACCATTGCAACAAAAAGAATAAAATACCTAGGAATAAACCTACCTGAAGAGACAAAAGACCTGTATGCCGAAAACTATAAGACACTGATGAAAGAAATTAAAGATGATACAAACAGATGGAGAGATATACCATGTTCTTGGACTGGAAGAATCAACATTGTGAAAATGACTCTACTAACCAAAGCAAACTACAGATTCAATGCAATCCCTATCAAACTACCAATGGCATTTTTCACAGAACCAGAACAAAAAATTTCACAATTTGTATGGAAACACAGAAGACACCAAATAGCCAAAGCAATCTTGAGAAAGAAAAACGGAGCTGGAGGAATCAGGCTCCCTGACTTCAGACTATACTACAAAGCTATAGTAATCAAGACAGTATGGTACTTGCACAAAAACAGAAATATAGATCAGTGGAACAGGATAGAAAGCCCAGAGATAAACTCACACACATATGGTCACCTTACCTTCGATAAAGGAGGCAAGAATATACAATGGAGAAAAGACAGCCTCTTCAATAACTGGTGCTGGGAAAACTAGACAGCTACATATAAAAGAATGAAATTAGAACACTCCCTAACACCATACACAAAAATAAACTCAAAATGGATTAAAGACCTAAATGTAAGGCCAGACACTATAAAACTCTTAGAGGAAAACATAGGCAGAACACTCTGTGTTGTAAATCACAGCAAGATCCTTTTTGACACCCCTCCTAGAGAAATGGAAATAAAAACAAAAATAAACAAACAGGACCTAATGAAATTTAAAAGCTTTTGCACAGCAAAGGAAACCATAAACAAGACAAAAAGGCAACCCTCACAATGGGAGAAAATATTTGCAAGTGAAGCAACTGACACAGGATTAACCTGCCAAATATACAAGCAGCTCATGCAGCTCAATATCAAAAAAACAAACAACCCAATCCAAAAATGGGTAGAAGACCTAAACAGACATTTCTTCAAAGAAGATATACAGATTGCCAACAAACACATGAAAGGATGCTCAACCTCACTAATCATTAGAGAAATGCAAATCAAAAGTACAACGAGGTATCACCTCACACTGGTCAGAATGGCCATCATCAAAAAATCTACTAACAATAAATGCTGGAGAGGGTGTGGAGAAAAGGAAACCCTCTTGCACTGTTGATGGGAATGTAAATTGATAACAGCCACTATGGAGAACAGTATGGAGGTTCCTCAAAAGTCTAAAATTAGAACTACCATACGACCCAGCAATCCCACTACTGAGCATATACCCTGAGAAAACCATAATTCAAAAAGAGTCATGTACCAAAATGTTCACTGAAGCTCTATTTACAATAGCCAGGACATGGAAGCAACCTAAGTGTCCATCAACAGATGAATGGATAAAGATGTGGCACATATATACAATGGAATATTACTCAGCCATAAAAAGAAATGAAATTGAGTTATTTGTAGTGAGATGGATAGACCTAGAGACTATCATACAGAGTGAAGTAAGTGAGAAAGAGAAAAACAAATTCCGTATGCTAACACATATATATGGAATCTAAAAAAAAAAATTAAAAAAAGGTTCTGAAGAACCTAGGGGCAGGACAGGAATAAAGACACAGACGTAGAGTATGGAGTTGAGGACACAGGAAGTGGGAAGTGTAAGCTGGGACGAAGTGAGAGAGTGGCATGGACATATATACACTACCAAATGTAAAATAGATAGCTAGTGGGAAGCAGCTGCATAGCACAGGGAGATCAGCTCAGTGCTTTGTGTCCACCTAGAGGGGTGGGATAGGGAGGGTGGGAGGGAGATGCAAGAGGGAGGAGATATGGGGATATATTTATATGTATAGCTGATTCACTTTGTTATAAAGCAGAAACTAACACACAATTTTAAAGCAATTATACTCCAATAAAGATGGTAAAAAAAAAAAAAAAAGATGACAAAAGATGTTGGTGAGGATGTGGAGGAAAGGGAACCCTCCTACACTGTTGGTGGGAAGGTAAATTGGTGCAGCCACTATGGGAAACAGTATGGAGGTTCCTCAAATAATTAAAAATAGAACTGCCATATGATCCAGCAATTCCACTCCTGGGTGTCTATCTGAAGAAAATGAAAACATTAATTCAAAAAAGATGCACCCTAATGTTCATATTAGCATGATTTACAATGGCCAAGATATCGTAGCAACCTCAGTGCCCATTAACAGATGAAAGGATAAAGAAGATGTAGTGTATCCACACACACACACACAGGAATACTACTCAGCCATAAAAAAGAATGATATTTTGCCATTTGCAACAACATGGATGGACTTGGAGAGTGTTATGCTTAGTAAATAAGCCAGACATAGAAAGACAAAAACTGTACGTTTTCACTTACATGTGGAATCTAAAAGAGAAAAAGAAAAGAAAAATAAATGAATATAACAAAACAGACTCACAGATATAGAGAACAAATTGTTACCAGTGGGAACAAGTGTGGAGGAAGGGGCAAGGTGGGGTATGGGCAAGATGTGGAAGGGGATTAAGAGATACAGACTACTAGCTATAAAATAAATAAGATACAAAGATACGATGTACAGCACAGGGATTATGACCAATATTTTATAATAACTTTAAGTGGACTATAATCTATAAAAATATAAAATCACTATGTTGTACATCTGAAACTAATGTTGTAAATAAACTATACTTCAATGTTTAAAAAAACTATTGAGAATCCATGCAAGTGTTTTAAGTAAAACACATTCCTATCTTCAGACTTGGAATGTGAAGAGATCAGGAAGAAAGCAATTTCACATCAAAGATCCTTTCTTGCCACAAAAGACCCATTACCAGCATCTTCACCTTCATGATTCTAAATGCATTTATTCACACATACCTTGAACCACTTCTATTAGCTTATCATCACCCCACCCAAATGGCATTAATAAAAATATGTAAATAAAAGATACCTTACTACTAATCTGCCACAGAAACTCTTAGCAATTCCTATTGACAGTTTCAAATGTTTTCTTAAACTTACCATTATCTGAGACAAATGAGTTAGAGAAATCTGACTTTGCTCTGTGGGGAGAAAAGATACAAAGACCGTTGACCTGTTGTATTGTACTTTTAAAGTCTCATCACATTCATCTCGCTGAAGGGCTGGCACGTATTTACCTCTCTTTCCGGGGGTACTCAACATCATCATACGTCTCGGAAATGGAATTTGGCTTAAAGGCTCCTTGGCCTGGGGTTTCTTTAGTCATCTCCAAGGCCTTCACATATCCCCCTGTAAGGAAAACAGAGAACACCCTGAGAACATCTCACCAGCTGCTCTCATAAATGCATTCACACAGGTCACTGGCAATGGAGACAATAATAGGAAAAGGCAGATTAAATATGGTAACACTGGATTATAACCTGGATATGTATGATCCTTTGGCAAACCACTTCACCTTGCTGAGCCTCAGTTATGATTCTCTCAAGTTGGGATAATGATAGTAAGCCCTACTCTTGGATGATTATGGCAAGGATTAATGCATATTTATGAAGGGTGCTAATTACCCAGTAAACCAGTGATTCCTCCCCCTTCTTGGATGTTTCTTCCTCTAAGCCCTGACCTCAAATGTTGAAGTCTACTAGGGCACAGCCCTGGGGCATCGCTCCCTACATTTAGATGACTTTATCCAATTTGTGGCATTTTTTCTTAAAGTAAAATTTCTTAGACAAGTTGATTGAGCACATGCCAACATTTATTATGCATTAGTGATGGAATCAGCCAAATAGTGTGCCAGGTTAAAAAATGCCTAGGGATTGTTTGCACAAGTAGCTACCCTGTTACATGCAAGAGCTGGTTTATTTCACAGAGCTGTAAACTTGTCATAACCTTAAAACTGTCACCTTTTTATCAGTTGGCATAGGTTAATATTTACAGTATGGGTGATTCAGAACCATTTGTAGACATGAACTATTAATCAGAAATAAGTAATATATCTGAGAAATAACAAGCACATTGACTTTTTTTAAATAATAAGCCATTTATTTATTTATTTATATTTATTTTTGGCTGTGTTGGGTCTTCGTTTCTGTGCGAGGGCTTTCTCTAGTTGCGACAAGCAGGGGCCACTCTTCATCACGGTGCACGGGCCTCTCACTGTCGTGGCCTAACTTGTTGCGGAGCACAGGCTCCAGATGCGCAGGCTCAGCAGTTGTGGCGCACGGGCCCAGTTGCTCCGCGGCATGTAGGATCTTCCCAGACCAGGGCTCGAACCCGTGTCCCCTGCATTGGCAGGCAGATTCTCAACCGCTGCGCCACCAGGGAAGCCCAGCACATTGACTTTTATCTATTTTTTTTTTACATCTTTATTGGAGTATAGTTGCTTTGCAATGGTGTGTTAGTTTCTGCTTTATAACAAAGTGAATCAGCTATACATATGCATATATCCCCATATCTCCTCCCTCTTGTGTCTCCCTCCCACCCTCCCTATCCCACACCTCTAGGTGGTCACAAAGTACAGAGCTGATCTCCCTGTGCTATGTGGCTGCTTCCCACTAGCTATCTATTTTACATTTGGTAGTGTATATATGTCCATGCCACTCTCTCACTTCGTCCCAGCTTACTCTTCCTCCTCCCCGTGTCCTCAAGTCCATTCTCTAGGTCTGTGTCTTTATTCCTGTCCTGCCCCTAGGTTCTTCAGAACCTTTTTTTTTTTAAGATTCCATGTATATGTGTTAGCATATGGTATTTGTTTTTATCTTTCTGACTTACTTCACTCTGTATGACAGTCTCTAGGTCCATCCACCTCACTAGAAATAACTCAATTTCGTTTCCTTTTATGGCTGAGTAATATTCCATTGTATATATGTGCCACATATTCTTTATCCATTCATCTGTTGATGGACACTTAGGTTGCTTCCATGTCCTGGCTATTGTAAATAGAGCTGCAATGAACACTGTGATACATGACTCTTTTTGAATTATGGTTTTCTCAGGGTATATGCCCAGTAGTGGGATTGCTGGGTCATATGGTAGTTCTAATTTTAGACTTTTGAGGAACCTCCATACTGTTCTCCATAGTGGCTGTTATCAATTTACATTCCCATCAACAGTGCAAGAGGGTTTCCTTTTCTCCACACCCTCTCCAGCATTTATTGTTAGTAGATTTTTTGATGATGGCCATTCTGACCAGTGTGAGGTGATACCTCGTTGTACTTTTGATTTGCATTTCTCTAATGATTAGTGATGTTGAGCATCCTTTCATGTGTTTGTTGGCAATCTGTATATCTTCTTTGGAGAAATGTCTGTTTAGGTCTTCTACCCATTTTTGGATTGGGTTGTTTGTGCTTTTGATATTGAGCTGCATGAGCTGCTTGTATATTTGGCAGGTTAATCCTGTGTCAGTTGCTTCGCTTGCAAATATTTTCTCCCATTGTGAGGGCTGTCTTTTTGTCTTGTTTATGGTTTCCTTTGCTGTGCAAAAGCTTTTAAGTTTCATTAGGTCCTGTTTGTTTATTTTTGTTTTTATTTCCATTTCTCTAGGAGGGGGGTCAAAAAGGATCTCGCTGTGATTTATGTCATAGAGTGTTTTGCCTATGTTTTCCTCTAAGAGTTTTATAGTGTCTGGCCTTACATTTAGGTCTTTAATCCATTTTGAGTTTATTTTTGTGTATGGTATCAGGGAGTGTTCTAATTTCATTCTTTTATATGTAGCTGTCTAGTTTTCCCAGCACCAGTTATTGAAGAGGCTGTCTTTTCTCCATTGTATATTCTTGCCTCCTTTACCGAAGGTAAGGTGACCATATGTGTGTGAGTTTATCTCTGGGCTTTCTATCCTGTTCCACTGATCTATATTTCTGTTTTTGTGCAAGTACCATACTGTCTTGATTACTATAGCTTTGTAGTATAGTCTGAAGTCAGGGAGCCTGATTCCTCCAGCTCCGTTTTTCTTTCTCAAGATTGCTTTGGCTATTTGGTGTCTTCTGTGTTTCCATACAAATTGTGAAATTTTTTGTTCTGGTTCTGTAAAAAATGCCATTGGTAGTTTGATAGGGATTGCATTGAATCTGTAGTTTGCTTTGGTTAGTAGAGTCATTTTTACAATGTTGATTCTTCCAGTCCAAGAACATGGTATATCTCTCCATCTGTTTGTATCATCTTTAATTTCTTTCATCAGTGTCTTATAGTTTTCTGCATACAGGTCTTTTGTCTCTTCAGGTAGGTTTATTCCTAGGTATTTTATTCTTTTTGTTGCAATGGTTAATGGGAGTGTTTCCTTAATTTCTCTTTCAGATTTTTCATCATTAGTGTATAGGAATGCAAGAGCATTAATGCAAGTGCATGAATTTTGTATCCTGCTACTTTAACAAATTCATTGATTAGCTCTAGTAGTTTTCTGGTAGCGTCTTTAGGATTCTCTATGTATAGTATCATGTCATCTGCAAACAGTGAGAGTTTTACTTCTTTTCCGATTTGGATTCATTTTATTTCTTTTTCTTCTCTGATTGCTGTGGCTAAAACTTCCAAGACTATGCTGAATTATAGTGGTGAGAGTGGACAACCTTGTCTTGTTCCTGATCTTAGAGGAAATGTTTTCAGTTTTTCACCATTGAGGACGATGTTGGCTGTGGGTTTATCATATATGGCCTTTATTACGTTGAGGTAGGGTCCCTCTATGCCTAGTTTCTGTAGGGTTTTTATCATAAATGGGTGTTGAATTTTGTCAAAAGGTTTTTCTGCATCTATTGAAATGATCATACGGTTTTTCTCCTTCAATTTGTTAATATGGCTTATCACATTGATTGATTTGCATATTTTGAAGAATCTTTGCATTCCTGGGATAAACACCACTTGATCATGGTGTATGATCCTTTTAATGTGCTGTTGAATTCTCTTTGCTAGTATTTTGTTGAGAATTTTTGCATATATGTTCATCAGTGATATTGGCCTGTAGTTTTCTTAGTGACATCTTTATCTGGTTTTGGTATCAGGGTGATGGTGGCCTCATAGAATGAGTTTGGGAGTGTTCCTTCCTGTGCTATATAGTGGAAGATTTTGAGAAGGATAGGTGTTAGCTCTTCTCTAAATGTTTGATGGAATTCGCCTGTGAAGCCACCTGGTCCTGGGCTTTTGTTTGTTGGAAGATTTTTAATCACAGTTTCAATTTCAGTGCTTGTGATTGGTCTGCTTATATTTTCTATTTCTTCCTGGTTCAGTCTCGGAAGGTTGTGCTTTTCTAAGAATTTGTCCATTTCTTCCAGGT
This sequence comes from Balaenoptera ricei, assembly GCF_028023285.1. Classification (NCBI taxonomy): domain Eukaryota; kingdom Metazoa; phylum Chordata; class Mammalia; order Artiodactyla; family Balaenopteridae; genus Balaenoptera; species Balaenoptera ricei. The sequence goes on from NC_082639.1 coordinate 47,978,448, forward strand.
TGTCCATTTTATTGGCATAGAGTTGCTTGTAGTAATCTCATGATCCTTTGTATTTCTGCAGTGTCAGTTGTTACTTCTCCTTTTCCATTTCTAATTCTATTGATTTGAGTCTTCTCCTCTTTTTTCTTGATGACTCTGGCTAATGGTTTATCAATTTTGTGTATCTTCTCAAAGAACCAGCTTTTAGTTTTATTGATCTTTGCTATTCTTTCTTTTATTTCTTTTTCATTTATTTCTGATCTGATCTTTATGATTTCTTTACTGCTGCTAATTTTGGGGTTTTTTTTTTTCCTTCTTTCTCTAATTGGTTTAGGTGTAAGGTTAGGTTGTTTATTTGAGATGTTTCTTGTTTCTTGAGAGCAGATTGTATTGCTGTAAACTTTCCTCTTAAACTGCTTTTGCTGCATCCCATAGGTTTTGGGTCGTCGTGTTTTCATTGTCATTTGTCGCTAGGTATTTTTTGATTTCCTCTTTGATTTCTTCAGTGATCTTGGTTATTTAGTAGTGTATTGTTTAGCCTCCATGTGTTTGTATTTTTTACAGATTTTTCCCTGTAATTGATATCTAGTCTCATAGTGTTGTGGTCAGAAAAGTTACTTGATACGATTTCAATTTTCTTAAATTTACCAAGGCTTGATTTGTGACCCAAGATATGATCTATCCTGGAGAATATTCCATGGGCACTTGAGAAGAAAGCATAATCTGCTGTTTGTGGATGGAATGTGCTATAAATATCAATTAAGTCCATCTTGTTTAATGTATCATTTAAAGCTTGTATTTCCTTATTTGTTTTCACTTTGGATGATCTGTCCATTGGTGAAAGTGGGGTGATAAAGTCCCCTACTATGTCTGTGTTTCATCGATTTCTCCTTTTATGGCTGTTAGCATTTGCCTTATGTATTGAGGTGCTCCTATGTTGGGTGCATAAGTATTTACAATTGTTATATCTTCTTCTTGGATTGATCCCTTGATCATTATGTAGTGTCCTTCTTTGTCTCTTGTAATAGTCTTTATTTTAAAGTCTATTTTGTCTGATATGAGACTTGCTACTCCAGCTTTCTTTTGATTTCCATTTGCATGGAATATCTTTCTCCATCCCCTCACTTTCAGTCTGTATGTGTCCCTAGGCCTGAAGTGGGTCTCTTGTAGACAGCATATATATGGGTCTTGTTTTTGTATCCATTCAGCCAGTCTATGTCTTTTGGTTGGAGCATTTAATCCATTTACATTTAAGATAATTATCAATATGTGTGTTCCTATTACCATTTTCTTAATTGTTTTGCATTTGTTATTGTAGGTCTTTTCCTTCTCTTGTGTTTCCTGCCTAGAGAAGTTCCTTTAGCATTTGTTGTAAAGCTGGTTTGGTAGTGCTGAATTCTCTTAGCTTTTGCTTGTCTGTAAAGATTTTAATTTCTCCGTCAAATCTGAATGAGATCCTTGCTGGTAGAGTAATCTTGGTTGTAGGTTTTTCCCTTTCATCACATTAAATATGTCCTTTCACTCCCTTCTGGCTTGCAGAGTTTCTGCTGAAAGATCAGCTGTTAACCTTATGTTATGTTAATATAACATAAGGTTATGTTATTTGTTGTTTTTCCCTTGCTGCTGTTAATATTTTTTCTTTGTATTTAATTTTTGATAGTTTGATTAACATGTGTCTTGGCGTGTTTCTCCTTGGATTTATCCTGTATGGGACTCTGACTTTTGTCTATTAATTAAAGGCACCAAGGAACAAGATTTTATCTTCTGACAAGAAGTCAGTTAGCATGTAGGCCCCAAACCGTCTCAATGAATGTCAGCTCCCAGAGGCATAAAGGACCTACTTTTCCTTATGGAGTTATCGGTATGTTTCTCCAGCACAAAGCAAAGATGCTGAACACACAGTTTCTTAATTCTTACTTCAGGACACTTTTTTTCTTTCTTACTCCTTCCTTTTTGAGGCAGATGTATTGAAAAATGTTTATGGCTTCATTTTAAAAACACAGACAACTGCCAAATTACATCCCTAACTAAGACAGCTCTCATGAGTTCAGCCTTCACACCGTTCCCATTTGGTTGTCTCAACATATTACATTCCAAACCAAACTCTTGCTTTCTCTCTGCGAATGTGCTCTTCCTGAAGTCTGCCCCATCTCAACAAAGAGTAGCAACCCCAACCTTTCAGTTGCTCAGGTCCAAAACCTTGAAGACATCCTTGACTCCTTTCTCTCTCATATCCCACCTCCAATCCATAGCCATCTGTCAGCTTGATTTTCGATCTATTTCCAGAATCCAAGCATATCTCAACAACTTGATCTCGGTACCCTCCTCCAAGCTACCATAATCTCTCAGTTAAATTCTTGCAACAAACTCCTAACAGGTCCCAGGTTCTTCTACATTCTTCTTTCAAGACAGCAGCCAAGATATGATTCTTTAAAATACAAGTCAGATCATTCTGTTCTTGTGCTCAAAACCTTTCAATGTTATTTAAAAAAAATACATCTCTTAGAATAAATGCCAAAGTTCTTGCAATGGTCTACAAAAGCCCCTATATTATCTGGCCCCTTGTTATCTCTCTGACCTTATCTCCTACTACAGTCTCCTTCAGTCACTGCTCCAGCCACACTGGCCTCCTTACTATTCTACCAACACATCTAGTAGACTCCTGCCCTGCGATATTTGCACTCCTTCCCCTCTCTCCCTAGAACATTCTGGATAGCCATGGATCTACTGCTCACCTACTTTACATCTTTGAGGTCATCTATGTGCACTTTAAAATTGCAACTTCCACTCCCTCCCCCTGCCTCCCTAATTCTCTTTTTCTTTTTTATTTTAAATTTATTTATTTTGTTTTTGGCTGCGTTGGGTCTTCGTTGCTGCGCACAGGCTTTCTCTAGTTGTGGCGAGCAGGGGCTACTCTTTGCTGTGGTGCGTGGGCTTCTCATTGTGGTGGCTTCTCTTGTTGCAGAGTACGGGCTCTAGGCTTCAGTAGTTGTGGCACTCAGGCTCAGTAGTTGAGGCTCACAGGTTCTAGAGCACAGGCTCAGTAGTTGTGGCGCATGGGCTTGGTTTCTCTGCGGCATGTGGGATCCTCCAGTACCAGGGCTCAAACCTGTGTCCCCTGCATTGGCAGGTGGATTCTTAACCACTGCACCACCAGGGAAGCCTCCCCTAATTCTCTTTCTTTGCTTTACTATTTTTTTCTATAATATTTACTACCATTCCACATAGTGAATATTTTATTGTTTATATATTTATCATCTGTCTCCTCAGATCAGAATGTAATCTCCATGAGGACAGGAATTTTTGTCTGGTTTATTTACTGCTATACCCCCAGCACTTAGAACAATGCTGGGGATATAAAAGCTACTCAAATGTTTTTTAATATTGAATGATTTGAATGCATATGTCTTCTAAGTAGAGAGTTTCATGTTTATAGGGTTTACTGATATTTTGAAATTTATATCTAGTATTTTATTACATACTTTTTATTTGTTCTGTTTTTCCCTCATTTTCCTTGTGCTTGACTGACTGAGGTTTCCTCTCTTTTCTTCATTCTGTTTTTATTTTTTATTTGTTTGGAGAGTATACATGCTGTGTCTATCTTTTGACAGTTACCTTAGTAAAATTAAAATTAAAATTTTAATTACAGTATAACATACAGGAAAGGGCACAAATCATAAGAGTACAGATCAATGAATTTTCCCAAAGTGTGCATGAGGATCAGCTATGGTAACAGATTTTTTTTTCCTTTACCCAGCACCAGGGGCAAAATGGGCAAATTTCCTTCTGCTCCCTGGGGTTTGTCTTATTAATTCTTCTTTTTTTTTAATGGAAAGAAGAAGTTCTTTTTATTTTGTTCATTTTTTTCAAAAGAGGCCCATTTGTGTAGAAGGAGTATAGAAAGACACTCAATTGTATTTTTTTTCCTCAAAACTTTCCTCTCTGTTTTCACGCCCACTTTCCTTGACTAAGCATTTTGTGCTTCTCATCACAAGAGAGTAGGGAACTATTGCAGAGAACTATTAAATGGGTTTAGCACAAATTCCCTTTGTGCTTTAGCAGTATGTGCAGATTACGTAGAAGAATCTTCTTCAGACTGTTTTCAACATAGTGTAATTCCCAAACCTACAGTGACTTTTCATGGACAGTACTTAATTGCTTGAAAATGGCTTTCAGCCCCATATTTAGGCCTCTCCTTTAACTCTTTTATTCACTTCAGCTTGTTTTCCTCCCTTCCATTTTTTTCTACACTCCAAATTAGTCTATCCACTTCTCATCTTAAGGCATGGTTTTAGATTCAACACGACCTCTGTGCTTTTCATGTGTCATTTATCTCATTAGAGATGTCTTTTTTTATTTGTCCCATTTCTTTACTTTTTAAAAATTTTATTGTGTTAAGAACACTTGAGGTCTACTTTTATAATAAATTTATAAGTACACCATATAGTATTGTTAAGAATAGGCACAGTCCTATTCATTCTGTGTGGACATAATTCTTTGAGGTCCCTGTTATAAACTCACTTTGGGCAGGCCCTGGGTTATAGCTCTTGTCCTCTGTACACCATGCAGTCAAAACCAGAGCTCAAGGGGTTCAGAGCTAGTGAAAACCCTGAGGGCCACAGTAGCTTTGGCACTCACTCATTGCCCAGGGTTCCTGGTTACTGCAGGTATGTGGATGCTTCCTTTTAAATCAGTTCTGTTATACTTTTATGAATTTTCCAAAAAAAAATTATTCTTTACTTGTTTTAGTCAGGAGAATCATTCAGATTGTCAAATCTACCATACTCTCTCACTGAAGTTTGATTTATTCTTTCATTCCTCCCTTTAACAAAGTTTTGTTGGGTATGTCCACTGTGCCAGGTTGCAGAGATACAGAGAAAAATATCAAATGGTCTCTGACCCCATGGTGCTCACTGTGTACCATGGGAAACAAACATGTACACCGTGAATTATAATGTAAGGCATGCTGTAATTTTTTTTTTAAAAAGGAAATAAAGAGAACTGACAGTTATGTAGCAATGAACCAGATACTTTATATGCATTGACAAAGAGCCCTGGGAAATAAATAGTACTACCCCCATGTGTACATAAAAGTAAGTAAATTTCCCAAGGTTGTAGGATTAATGCATAGTAATCCTGGGTCCCAGGAATGCTTGACTCTAAAACCTAATACGGAAAAGTGGTTATTTGGTTGCTGTTTAAGTGTCCTGGAAACAGAGAAGAGTGAGCGATTATGGTCTCTGGAGAGTGGGAAAGAGGAGGATGGAGGTAAGGAAGGCCTCAGAAGAAGTGACTTCTGAGATAGATCTTGAAGGATGACTAGGACATCAGCAGGTAAAGAATGGGCATAAGGCCATCTCAGACAGAGGAAAGAGGTCAAGCAAAGTTATAGGGGCACTAAAGCACATGACATAGTCAGTTAACTTAGAATAAAGAGTATATTGGGAAGGAGGTGGGTGGCAGGGATGCAGCCATCTAGCCTGGAGGCAGACTTTATAGGGCCTGAGTCCATCTTATGATTGCAATGTATTCTCATCATTCTGATTATAGCACATTATGAAATGTTTGCCATGGCTTATTGGGCTGGAGTAGACATCTGTTTTGCCTACCCAGTGTCTACTGTTTTTTCATGATAACAGCTTTTTAATTTTCCTTGAGAAATCCTTCAATCTGAAATGATACCGTTTGGGTAGAACTAATTCTACCTTCGGCTCCAGATGTGAATTTATGACACTGGCTGGGTCAATCAGAGCATCCTATCCCACATTCATGATAACTGGATAGGGGTTGGCATGTGACACAGTCAAGCCAACAAGACTCAAATCTGGGCCTTTTCTTGAAACTGTTGAGAGGATAACCACTTCTAGTTTTCTTCTGGGGTTCCTAAGAGGACAGATAGTGCGTAAGCCTGTCACTGCTAGATGCCATCTTGCCTCCACAAGGGTAGAGTCTGCTTGAAAATGGAGACAAGAAGGAGGGGAGCAAAGCCAGGAGTAGAAAAAGTAATACTGAGTCCTTGTGATACTGTTTGTGTCCCTGGGTGCAGCCATGCCCAAACCTTCTGCTAGGTGAGCCTCCTTTTCCTCTTTTGCTTAACACACTATGATTTGATAACTTGCAATCAAGAGTCTTGACTCACATGAAAGTAAAATGCAACTTGAATAAAGTCAAAGAATAATATCATACTATGTCATCAGTGTGTCAATGTCTTGGGTCTACAAAGAACAATAGGAGCCGGTACATATAAAAAGAAATCAGCAACATTTGCTGAGTACCTATTACATAACATATGTCAGATTTGGTCCTCACCAAACCCCAGTTTGATCTATATTATGATCCCCCCTTTTTCTATGACCCCTTTTTATAAATGAGGAAACTGAGGAATACAAAGGAATATGGAGTTACTATGTTACATAGCTAATAAGTATGAGAGCCTAGATTTGAACTCAGGCCTTCTACTTCTAAATCAGTGCTTTTTTCACTCTTGCACAGCTGTCTCACTCAGGCAAGTGACTTTGTATATAATAGATGCTCAGTAAATATTTATAAAAGAAATTAAAATCTTGGTCACACACAGCTTTAAAATAATTCGATAACGGTGAAGAGAACCAGGAAGAAACACAACTCACAGTGGCCATCAGTGTGTCTGGCCAGCTTGGGGTCCTCGGGGCAGGCCTCTGTCTGGATGACGTCAATCTCAGCGTCCTGCTTCCTGGCCAGTGTGCTCCTCCTACCCCTGTGGACTTTCACCATCTGGGTTCTTCCAGGTGTCTCTTCATAGGTACCCACCTAAACACATGCAACAGGGACAGTCTGGCGGGGCTTTGGCTTATCTATTTGTTTTTTGCTTACTCGTGCTGTTCTGTATTCATTCATTCCTCCCAGGTAGCCACTGTTTATTCCTTTATTTAACAGAGACTTATCTCTCTAAGGGGCACATATAATGTCTTTTGTTGCCCTCTGAACAGCCAATGAATGCCTGGCACAGAGGCAGGCCCATAGGACACAGTCAGGATATAATGGAGCTCTGACTGCAGGATAGGCTCTTGATATATTTTATCTCACTTACTCTTCATGACACCCTATTCAAAAAATATCATGATTCCTCTTGATAAAGAATTTAGAAAGGTTAAATAACTGACTTCTGGTCTTATAGCTAGTCATCTGCCCAGGCAGGACTGGACCCCAGAGCCCTGTGCTCTTGCCTACCAAAGGATGCTGTGTTCCTTTTGCCTGACACTTCATCTTCCCACCCTCCATTCTTCTGTTTCCCCCCACTTCTTTCCACACTTCCTCTCTCTAGCATCTGTCACGCACTTACTGAAGGAAACAACATGCTAAGCCCTGGAGAAAGAGAGAGATGCGATGGGCATAGTGGCTTCCACGCCGGTCATGGAGCAATACATGCAAACAATTAAGGTATATTGTGGTGAATATCATTTACAGCAGGATTGCTCACTGAGGTGGAAATAGGAGGGGCAGGTCAGTTCTTGTGGCTAGGAGACAGGGTGGGGAAGACTTCAGAAGCACACTTTATGAAACTATTTTAAAATGTAAGTAAGAGACTGGTTGAAGGGATAAGGAATACCTGGTAGATAAATCAACACAGGCAAAGGGACAGAAGTGTTAGTGTCCTCATAAGGGTGGGACAGAGGCTATTGATGAAGGAAGAGTGAAGGGGATAGAGGAGGAAAGTCTGGAGGTGAGGCTAAAAAGATCAGCTAGAATGGAGCTGAGTTATGAAGGGTCTTGCACACGAGGCAAAAAGTGTGGGCTTTAGCTCCTAGTCTTAGGGAGCTAGGCAGGGGAGAAACCTGATCAGATTTGCATTTCAGAAAGATCTGGATAGATTGGCAGGAAGAGATGCTGGAGGCAGAGGCGAATTGGGACACTTCTGGCCATCCAAGTGTTTCATAATTACGAGATGACGATGGGAGAGGAGATTACTGTCCTTTCGACTACAAGTGGACACAGGGTTGACTGTGACAATCATCTGAAAGTACTTGCAAAAAGGAAAAATAATGAATAGATACAAGGCATGGAATTTCCTGAGTTCTTGGTGGGATCTGGGCAAGCGAAGAGGAAAAGAAGAGTAGGGGCATTCTTTTAAGTCACACAGCCAAGAATGAAATTTTTAAATGGGGAAAAAATGACAGGAAAGTAATGATATTATTCCACAAATGACACAAATATAGTGTTTCACGCAAAAATAGTGACCACCGTCCATCAGCAGAGCCCCTGCTGCAGCAGTGCATGGATTCTCTGAGGGCCGTCCTGGGGAATGGTTCCTATAGGGTCAGTTTGAATCACAATGCATTGTATTCCTACTGACGTACCATCTATATTTGACCCCAAAGAGCACTGCCCAGCTAGACCACCCACCACATTTACCTAACACATTCCAAATAACTTAACAATTTCCCAAACTCAAATCCACTCCATGAAAGTAGGACTATGTCCCTTTGGTGGTAACCTGACCCCATCTCTGGCTCTTGGCCAGCACTTGGTCGGCACTGAAAAAGGGCACATCCCTGCTTTTGCCCTTTCATGGTCAGTATCACTTTTTCTTTCTTTTTTTTTTTTGGATGTGGACCATTTTTAAAGTCTTTATTGAATTTGTTACAATATTGCTTCTGTTATGTTTTATGTTTTGGTTTTTTGGCTGCGAGGCATGTGGAATCTTAGCTCCCCAACCAGGGATCGAACCCGCACCCCTTGCATTGGAAGGTGAAGTCTTAACCACTGGACTGCCAGGGAAGTCCCTCATGGCCAATATCTTTAATCATGTTCCTCTGCTGCCTTTCTCATACGCTCCTGATGAACCCCTTCCTGATCTCTGGCCTCATCACCCATTATGGCCTTGTTCCTGCCCTCTGTCCTTGACACACCATGCTGCTGCACTGGCTCTGGTCCCTGTCTTTTGTTATTAGTGACTTACTTCTTTGAATTATGCCATTTTGTGACACTCTGTAAACACCCAACCTGGTCCAGCCCAGCCTCTGGGCCTACACCCCAGTTCAGGCCCACACCACCACCAAGATGCTTGATTTACCCAAGCCCTAGGTGGAACTGGAACAATTTGATATGTTGAGATAGGCACATCTCAAACAGACATCTCAAATGTTTTCAGCCCTGGTAGTAGCCCCAGTGCTATCTATTGTTTAAGCCTCTGACCACACAGTTTTGAAGGGGATAGTGTCCATTGGATATGGATACACACATATACAGTGTTTACTATTAATAAACAATATTAATTAATCAATTAATTAACAATATATTTCATTTTAATGGTAGCGTGTGGCTTACAAAACACCTTCATCTACATTATTTCATTTTCCCATCACAAATGAGATAGAATCAGGATGGGAGTGGGGATGGTAATCAGGTGTGGATGATTTATTCTCACTTTACACATGAGACGCCTGAGCTCAGAGACTAACTCCCTGTTCTCAGCAGGGCCCCAGAGCACAGAACTTAAGGAGCCCTCCTTCCAGGTTCTGCAAGAGCAGAGTGGGCACCTGAGTGACTGTCTCTTTGTATTTTGCCCTCTGGGTACCTTGCTGAACTCATACCCATCTCAGCCCTGCTTATGAGACCTGCTTCCTGGCTAATAAGTGGAAAATCCAAGGCTAGAGTTCAGTGTTATTGTCCTGTCGATTTCTTTGATAAAACACCCAACATTCACTGCATCTTCTGACTGTCTCTCTGTCTCTCTGGAGAGCTATATGGCTCAGCCTCTAAAAAGTCACCTCATGAACTGATCCTATTACATGGCTGACCTGGACTGCTTGGTCACAGATACCTTGGAAAGATAGATACCTAGAACACAGATACCTTGGAAAGATAGTCTGAATATAGATCCTTTTCTGTTTTTCGTGGTTCCAATTTGCATGGCTCTTTTTCCTCCATTTTTTTATCTTCGTCTTCATGTTTCAGGCTGAAATGTGAAGAGAAAAAGTGAAGAAAAAGTGAAGGTGAGAGTATTTCAATGATAGTGTGCCCCTAACCCTTTTATTTTTTAAAGATGAGGGGACCAGGATCAAGTCAAACATAGAAAATTTCCCTGAGTTTCTGCCTGTTCCAATCAATGCCAGAGTGAATTCCTGCTTAAAATCTCTTAATAACTTCCATTGCCTGATGGATAAAATATCAGTCCCACTGTGATCTGGCCCCCACCTTTCTTTCCAACCCCGTCTCCCTCTGCTCCTTCTATCCACGTTTATTCTAGTCTACACTCTCCTAACTCCCCAATCCTTCCATCCCATTTTGAGCAACTCTCCCTTCGTATTTGCTATTTCCCTCGTCAGTCACGCCTTCCACATCTTACACTGCTGAGAAACACGGTACCCTTTCCAATCTGTCTAAATCAGCTTACCTCTGAGAATCTTTGCTTGATTCTCCCAAGCAGCCATACCCTTTAATCTGTTCCCCTAACACTCTGTCCCTCTATCTTGTGTTAAACTGTAGTGTCTATGGATCTGTTTCCAGTTCCTCCACTTCCCCTTGTCAACTAACTAAAAATCAGAGCTCTGTTATTTGTCTGTATCCCCAGCACTAATGCGGCGTAACCTGTGGTAGCAAAGTGATCCCCAGCCAGTATTCCTCCATAAGAGGCATGCCTGCCATGCACCAGTAATATGGACACCGGCCACAGTGGAAGAGCAGAGGAGGGGGTCAAGGTGGAGAGTTTAGTGAAAAAGCTGAAAGCCGGGACAGAGCACTGAAGAGCATCAGCGTGCATGTGAGAACTTCTGTTTCTGGCATCATAGTGAAGTGGATAGTTCTACAACCACATTTACATGGAAAGCAGAGACAGAAGAGCCCTCAGAGAAAACCAGAAGAGGTGGCCGTGAAGGAAGGAGAAACACCAGGAGAGAGTGCTGTTCTGAAAGACCACGGGAAGAATTTTAAGGAGTTTCACTCATCCGTTCATCCAATAACTGATGACTCTTATCCACCATTAAGGCCACTAGTTCTAGAACATATATTAGAACAGGGGCTGTGTAGGCAAGGCTGGGTTCCAGTCCCCACTCTGTCTCTTTCCAAAAGCCTAAGATGAACTTTTCTAAAAATCAAATTCTTCCAGAATGGAGATATATATATGTATATATAACTGTCAAATTACATTTAATATTGTGACTCCTAGGAATGCTAGGGGAGAGGAGTACATTACTTCTGTTTTAAAACTCTTTTGTGGTTTCCACCGACCTTTAGGATAAGGTCTAAATCTGTGCCATCAAGACAGTGGCCACTGTCCACATGTGGCTATTGAACACTTGAAATGTGTCTGGTCCAAACTGAGCTGTAAGCGGGACTTCCCTGGTAGCGCAGTGGTTAAGAATCTGCCTGCCAATGCCGGGGACACAGGTTTGAGCCCTGGTCCAGGAAGATCCCACATACTGTGGAGCAACTCAGCCCATGGGCCACAACTACTGAGCCTGAGCTCTAGAGCCCACGAGCCACAACTACTGAGCCTGTGTGCCACAAGTACTGAAGTATGCACGCCTAGAGCCCATGCTCCGCAACAAGAGAAGCCACCGCAATGAGAAGCCCGTGCACCACAACAAAGAGTAGTCCCCGCTCGCCGCAACTAGAGAAAGCCCACGCGCAGCAACGAAGACCCAACGTAGCCAAAAATAAATAAATAAATTTGTTTTTTTAAAATATTGAGCTGTAAGTATAAAGCACATCTGGATCCTGAAGACTTGGTATGAAAAAAAGGATCTAAAATATTTCATTAGTGACTTTTGTGTTGATTACATGTTGAAATGATAATGTTTGGGATCTATCATGATAAATAAAATACATTATTAAAATTCATTTCACTTTTTTTTTTTTTGCTTTTTAAAAGATGGCTACTAGAAACAAATTAAGTGACATATGTGGTTTGCATTACATTTCTATTGGACAGGGTTGCTCTGAATTTAATTAGGGAGCGCAGGCCCTCCTGGATCCAGCTCTGCATACGACCCCGGCCTCGTTCCTGCTGTTCCCACACCACACTTTGTGCTCAAGCATCATCCAGCTCTTTGTGGATCCCTGTACTGGCCTCACGGTTCAACACTACGTCTTTGCTCCCACTTGTCCTTTGCCTGGGACATGCCTTCTGCCATTTTCACCTGGCCTGTTCCTACATGTTTTCATGATTCAGCTCAGTTGTCACTCTTGAAGGAAGCATGCCTGGTGCCTCACCTCTGTGTTTTCACAACTGCCTTAGCAGTGATGATATGATATTGTAATTTCCTACTTATGTGGTCTTCTTCCCTCCAAGGGACCCCCCTCATCCCAACCACTCTGGTCTCCACTCTCATTTTGCACTACACATTAGAGATATATTCTATTCATTTTCGAACCTCAGAATCTAGCAGTGTCTGAACAGAGAAAAAGCTCAGTAAATGTTGAACTAAATAGGTAATCATCTGACACGTGCCTCCTATGTGCCCAGCACCGTGCTAGGTGCTAGAAGGTAATTGCAGGGGTCATGAATTTAGGGTCAGGCAAGAACCCAAGGAGAGAGATAAAGCAGGGTTTCCCCCCATGATTCAGCTCGTGTGTTTTTAGCCTCAGCCAGGAAATGTTGATAATTGCTCCTCCAGAGCTCATGGACCATGTTTATTTTAATGCATTAAAAAGATGCAGACATAGAGAATGGACTTGAGGTCACAGGGAGGGGGAAGGGCAGGCTGGGACGAAGTGAGAGAGTGGCATGGACATATATACACTACCAAATGTAAAATAGACAGCTAGTGGGAAGCAGCTGCATCACACAGGGAGATCAACTCAGTGCTCTGTGACCACCTAGAGGGGTGGGATAGGGAGGGTGGGAGGGAGACGCAAGAGGGAGGGCATATGGGGATATATGTATACGTATAGCTGATTCACTTTGTTATAAAGCAGAAACTAACACAACATTGTAAAGTAATTATACTCCAATAAAGATTCTTAAAAAAATTAAAAAAAACACAAAACTCCAAGGGGAGAGAGTGAGAGAGAGGCGGACTCTGAAGAGTCAGGTAAAAGCACTGTTATGTGCCAAGGCCCTGATCTGGACCAAGAATGAGAAAAATGGGCCCTGCCCACAAGGAGCACACAGACAAGGAGGGGAGGGGAGAGTGAGGATGAACTGGCATCTTAGCAAACGAACGATGTACGTGACATTAGTGCAAACGTGTGTGTGCCTTACAGCAGTACTGCAGGGAAGGGACTGGTTACTTCTCTCTGAGGAGGGGAATTAGGAAGGCTTCTTACAGGAGGGGACATTTGATGGTTAGTAGAAGTTTGCCAGATCATTAAGTTGGGGTGAATGAATTAAATGAGCAAAGGCAAAGGGGCCTGAAACAGCATGGTGCATTTTGGAAACTGTAAATTCTTTGGGATCCATGTGATTGTTACATGCCTGTTTGACTGTGTCTCTCCCACTGGGGAACCCCTGAGGGTAGTGGTTAGGTCTCTGTCACTGCTCCAGCCCTAGTGGTTAGCAAATGGCCAGCACGCTGGGGACTTGGCAAGCCTCTGCTGAGTGAGTGCAGTGCGCTAGAACGAGATGAACCTGAAAGGCCGGGCAGGACCCCCGAGCACCTTTACTGCACCAGGCACCTTGAAAGGTGCTAGGGGTGTTGAACCAGGTCAGGCACTGGAAACAGTTGGCCCATTAAGGAAAACCAGTGCAGTGCAGAGTGCCAGCAGCTGATGAATGCTTTTCCTTTTGACGATAAAACTCACCGAAGTTCTTGATGGAGAAAACTCTTCCGAGGCTGAAAGTAAAGAGGAAAACGGTCATTTTCAGAAACCTACCCAAGTCAAACCCCAGCCAGGCCTCTGTTGTTTGGTTACAGATCATTAGAGACCTGAGCGGCCAGTGAGGTCTCAGTACAGAGCAAAGGTAGATGCTGACAACAGAACATTCCATGAACTGCTGCCAGTGTAACTGAAGATCAATCGAAAAGAAAACAGGCGTTTCTGAAGTTATGGTGCGTGCCAGCGGGAACGTGTAACTTGACTTAGAAAAATAAATTGTTCTCCGCACACCTTTCCAGGAATGCATCTGTAGAATAAAGAACTTTTAAATCTTATGAGCAAACAGGAATGTGCGATATTTGAGCAATGTTCCAGTGGGCAAAATTAGTGCAGGCAAGTGTGCAAGCCATGCCGGGAATTCCCCGTTCCTGATCACGCACTGCCTGATCAAAACTCAGCTCTCACGTGATCTAGACTTGGTGCCATTAAAATTGTGTCCCAGTGACCATAACATAGCTCCTCATTTAGTCAGTGGTCACATATCTGATGCCATTCCCTATCTGGATTCTAGCCAAGAACCTGAAGCGAACAGAAAATATCTAAGTATCCAAAATGCTGCCACAAAGTCCAGGCCCAAGAGCTCATATACCCTCCTTTGAGGAGAGCCTCACAGCTTTCATTCAGGGATGACTGGCTCTCATTTTCCATATAATCCTAGCAGATTGGATGGCACTGGTAAAAAGACAAGTCAGACAGACCTTGCTTTGTATCTTTGCTATATTATTTACAGGTTATTTAACCTCTCTGAGCCTTGAGTTCTCGTCTGTAAAATGGAAGCAGGGATACCAGCTCACAGGGTGACCGTGAGGATTATGAGCTGCCTTGTATGCACAAGCGCCTGTCCCCAAACAGGGACTTGGTGTGTGCTCAACCACATGAAAGACTCACTGCTGGACGCAAGAGGCTGACAGGAGAAGGAAATAATAATTGATAGAAATAAGAAAACAACTACAGCAAACAGACCGTGGTGGTTCGGTGTGAGGGCAACTGGCTCTGAACACCTACGAGGCAAGAGCATCTCATAAGAAAAGCATGAACAGTGCCCATTCAGCCCCTTATGTTCCAGGGGACTCCAAGTCATCAAGAAAGGGTGAAATCAGATGCCAGCCACCGAGCTCAAGAACACTGAGATGAACGTAATGCATATCTGAAGGTTGAAAGATTAAAAAAAAAAAATACCTTCATGCTTTTTTATTTTGAATGGGATAAAATTTGGTCATTTGGAAAGTTCCCTGGTGCAGAGAATTTTATTATTTGCTGATATTGCCAGCTAAGTGAAGCATCTTAATGAACTGTTTCTGCTTTTGTTAATAGGAATAATAATCATTTATATAGTTTTCTATCTATAAAGTGTATCACAAATGAACAATCCTTTCCAGTAAGCATTAGAACCATGAAGCAGAAACATGAAGGACCTCAACTAAATGTACCCAGTGATAAAGGAGTAGTACCTTAACTGTCCCAGTTAAAACATTAGGTAAGTGCCTACTGTGTGCCGTGTGCTGTACTAGGTGCTCACCTACTTTGTCTGGCTTAGTTCTCTCAGCAATTCAGTGAAACAAGTATTGGCCCCTTATTTATTGAGCCGCTACTACTGCAGATTAGGTAACCACAAGGCATATGCTTCCTGCCCTCATGGGGAACGCACCATTTTACAGAAGACACAGCTGTAGCTCAGAGAGGTAAAATGCCTGGGATAGATTCCAGCACTTCCTATTAAACTGTTTACCTGAATTTACCTCTTTTCATTCTCACAATGACTTCTGATGGGGATGCTTCTATGACCACTATTTTACACGTGAGGAAAGGGAGGTTCAGGGTCACACAGACAGGAGCCGGGATCAAAGCCCGTGATTCTGCTTGGGCCCTAAATCAAGTTGCTAGCACTGTGCCCACCAGAAGCCCAGAAAATATGCCTTCAGGAGTCTGGTCATTCTCATGAAAGCACAGGAGCTCTTCTCTCTGAAGGGACAGTTATTAAAGGCCAGTTGGTGCTGGCCACCCTAGATAAAGGGCCAGGAATGGATTAGGACCACCTTCTCCCATCCTAACACATTTTCTGTCTCTGATCTTACAGGGCCTCAGGCTTCAGAATCTTAGCAGCTAGAGTCTGGAAAAGCCCCCCAAATCAGGGGAAAACCCAAAACAAAGACCATTCCTCCCTCATGAAAGAAACTACTTCAGAATCAACTCTGCACACTTGCTTTAGTTATGAAGCTGATAAGAAGACAAGAAACAATACCTTTCGGAGTTCTTCAATTCTGACTTCATAAGTTGCTAAAATAAACATGAAAAAATTATTTCAAGGCAGTTTCTTATAGTACCCATTTCTTATACAGTATGCAGGATTAAAGCAATTATAGAAGGTGGCAGAGTTCAGTTTTCTCAGCCTTCAGAACAATAGATCTATGGGAGACTTGTCCACGTGGTTTGGGAAATTCTCAGGTCATTGATCACGGTATCATTTCTGGGGGGATTTCTAGGATGGAATGTACAGTCAATTTGTTTCAAAAACATTTGAAACAATTTTCAGTTTCCTTTTTGTTAAGTAGATTCATACTCTACAATGAAGAGAAAGTGCTGCAATATAGTGGTAGCAATCAGAAGGCAAAGTTGAAAGGAAAGGGAAAGGAAAAAGGCCAACAAAAGTCCAAATCCCACTTCAACAAGTCAAACTCCACAGCACGCCTAAAAGTGTTTGGCTCCAGGAGCGTTTTGTTTCCTTAGTACAGCTTGGAAAGAGGAGACTGACCGCCAACTAAGTCTCGAATATCTTTTGATTTTTTCCAAAAGTTTCGTGGATTTTATTTAATGACGATGCCAAATTTAACCATTAACAAATACAAGTAGTAGCAAGAATTTGGGTTCACAGCCTAGTCCTGCCACTTCCTACCTGTGGAACTGCAGACAAATTACTTCATTTCTTCGAACCTCAGATTGCCCATCTGTGAAATGGGGACAACTGGAACCTGCCTTCCAGAGTTCATGGGGAGATTAAAGGAGATGATGTAAGTCACGTATACCTAGCAGAACACCAGACGTTGTACAGAATGTGACATGTTTTTTGATAAAATTGCTAATTTAATTTGGCTTTGTTTATAAGTTATCTATAAAAGTTTTCCCTCTACTGTTAATGAATACTCATGCATAATAAACAGGACTTCCCCAGTTCCTTTTCTCTTTCTTGCTGCTACAGTCCTAAAGCTTTAGTTTACAGAACTGACCAAACAATAACATGCATTGCTTAGCCATTATTATTCTACACATAAAATCCATTAATAAAGTAAATGAAATCACAGTTTTTCTTTAGGGACTATGTGCATGTGATTGTTGACACAGGGACCTAAAATTCTGTGCGGAGGATTAATAATATGTACTTCAGCTTCGGTAACTGTACTCTTATTTTCACCAATTTTTGAATCAACATATTTTATTCTGCTATTATGTGCTTTAAAAACATTTAAGAATACCTGCTTATAATGCAGCCTGCCTCATCCTTTTCAAGCATAAATTTATTTTCCAATTTTAAAAAGGATAATCTCCTTCTCTCTCCCTTCCCCTACTTATTTACTGTTCTGTGTTTTTGAAAGAATTAACAAATCATGATCTCTTTGCTTCTACCTGCCACCTGGTGGGGAGGGAGATACTATTCTATCCTAGAAATGGGAAAACCAAGGCTCTGAAAGGACTTATTCAATACTTGCTAAGGCTAGTAAACAAAGATAATCCACACACAATTAATAATGCATTCATAATTTGATACTGTTTTTTAGCAAAGTGGAGGTTCTCCCAATAGTAAGTATTGCCATCAAAACCTGCTCCCAACGTAGGAATATAAAGGTCAAATATCACATCCCAGGGGGTCAGGGAAGGACTAGGAATTATAATATAACAGGAGGATGTAACCCAAAGCGTTAGAGCCCTCACTTACTTTCCACAGGGAGTTATATAACTCTTTCCACTGAATAGCTCTGTCCCAGCTGGGAGAAAAAGGACAAATATCAGAAGATGGTCCTCAGCAACCCTCCAACTGCAGTATCATATCATGGTCATGTCTTCCAGCCCTCAGCTCTTTTTCCATTTACTAACTCCCTGTGTGACTTTGGAAAAGTCCCTTCACCTGTTTTATACCAGGAGGTGAGACAATTATTACTAATATTATAAAGACAATAATAAAAAATAGCTAACCCTTTTTTATGATAATCACTACTAAGACTCTGATTTACTGATGAGGAATAGACACCGGAGAAATGAAGCAACTTGCTCAGGTTCGCTCAATAGGAAATGGCTTTCAAACTTTCTTCTAGCCATGGAATCATTCATTTAAACGCAATATTACAGGAGCATAAACAGAACTTCTCTGGAAGTTATCCCTGAGGGTCTCCAGGACCCCTTAGGACAGCCCTTGGTCCTAGGAAGCACAGTCTGAAAGGCACTGGTCTAGATGAGCTCTGAGGACAATTCTGCAGAGCTTCCAGACAAGCCTAAATCCTGCTTACACATCACCAAGTTCTGTACGAAAAGGTGAAGCTTCAAAAAGGCACCTATGCCGAGCTATGCACCCCTGAGGTGATGGCCTTCTGTTTTCTGGGCATTGTTTAAGGGACAGACTCACCCAAAGTGATGGCAAAAGCCTCTTTCTCCTTCCCTTCCTTTCCCCCTCATTCTCTTCTTCCCAGAAAGGTAGCATTTAGATTCCTCACCATTGGCAGGCAGAGGAAGGAAGAAACCCATTTTAAGCTAATTTTTTAATAAGATGTGAGACTTACATTGAGGTTTATTTATTTTTTTTACCTATGGATATCCAATTGCTCCAACACCGTTTGTTAAAAGGCTATCTTTCCTCCATTGAATTGCTTTACAATTTTGTAAAAAAACAAAATCAGTTGGGCATATTTGTGTAGGTCTTAATTCTGGGTTCTCAATTTTGTTCTATGGTTCTATGTGTTTCTCTCTGCCAATACCACACAGTTTTGGTTACAGAAGCTATAATTCTTAAAATTAGGTAGTCTGATACCTCCCACTTTTTCTTCTCCAAAACTGTTTTAAGCTATTCTAGTTTCTTTGCCTTTCCATGCACATTTTAGGATAATATTGTCTATCTCTATAAAAGAATCTTGCTGGGATTTTACCAGAAATTGCATTAGACCTGTATATCAACTTGGGGAGAATTAATATTTTTACTATATTCAGTCTGCCAATCCATAAATGTAGCATGAATGTTTCTCCATTTATTTAGATTTTCTTTGATTTCATCAGCATTTTTTAACATTTAACTCTTATACATGTTTTGTTAGATTTTAGTCTAAGCAGTTATCTTTTGAGTGATTGTAAATGGTATTATATTTTTTTCATTTTTAGTGTTCAAGTGTTCATTGGTAGTATATAGAAACACAATTTTTTAATGTTTATTTTGTATACTGTGACCTTGCTGAACTCATTTATCAGTTCTAGAAGGTTTTCTTTTTTTTTTGTAAATTCTTTGAGATACCCTACTTAGACAATCATGTCATCTGCAAATAATGACTGTTTGTTTCTTTCTTTTTGATCTGTATTCCTTTATTTCCTTTTCTTGCCTTATTGCACTCACTAGAACTTCCAGCACTACATTGAATAGGAGTGGTGAGAGTGGACATCCTTGCCTGGTTCCCAATCTTAGGGGGAAAGTATTCAGAGTTGCATCATTAAGTATCATGCAGACTTTTTGTAAATGTTCTTATCTAGTTTAGGAAGTTCCCCTCTACTCTTATTTTTCTGAGAGTTTTTATCATGAATTGGTGTTGAATTTGTCAAACATTTTTCCTGCATTGATTGATATGGTTGTGTGATTTTTTTCTTCTTTAGCTTGTCAATATGGCAGATTTAATTGATTGATTTTTGAGTACTGAACCAACTTTACAATGAATAAACCACACTTAGTCGTGGTATATAATTATTTTTCTATCTTGATGAAATCTATTTGCTAATATTTTATTAAGGATTTTTATGACTATACTCATGAAGGATATTGATCTGCAGTTTTCTTCTTTTGTACTGTCATCTGGGTTTGGTATCAGGTTAATGCTAGCTTCCACTTCTATTTTTTGGAAGAGATTGTGTAGAATTGGTATTTTCTTTAAACATTTGGTAGAATTCTCCACCAAAATTACCTAGACTTAGAGATCACTTTTTTATAAGTTTTTAAATTATGCATTCAATTCTCTTAATAATTACAGGGCTATTCAAATGATTTATATTAGGTGAGTTGTGTTTTTTGGGGAATTGTTCAATATTTATCTAAGTTGTCAAAATTTACATGTATACAGTTGTGCATAATATTCACTTATCCTTTTGACATCTGCAGGGTTTGTAATGATATCTCTGTTTTGCTCTTAATATTGTTAATTTGTCTTCTTTGTTTCTTTGTCAGTCTTACTAGAGGTTTGTTAATTGTATTGCTCTTTTCAAAGAACACGCTTTTGATTTCATTGATTTTCTCTATTGTTTTTCTGTTTTCAAGTTTATTTAAGTTTCTTTATTGCTTCTTCCTTTATACTTGCTTTGGATTTATTTTGCTCTTCTTTTACTATGTTCTTGAGGTAGGATTTTAGATTTGAGGCTTTTCCTATTTTTCATATAAGAATTTAGGGCTACAAATTTCCCTCTCAGCATTGCTTTAGCTGTGTTCCACAATTTTGGGTATGTTGTGTTTTCATTTTCATTTAGTTCAAATGTATGCTTTGATTTCCCTTGAGACTTACTTTTTGATCCACATTTAGAGG
The DNA here is from genome assembly GCF_028023285.1 of Balaenoptera ricei. Taxonomy (NCBI): domain Eukaryota; kingdom Metazoa; phylum Chordata; class Mammalia; order Artiodactyla; family Balaenopteridae; genus Balaenoptera; species Balaenoptera ricei. The sequence continues at coordinate 47,998,985 of NC_082639.1, forward strand.
TGTTGTTTTGTTTCTGAATGTTTGGAGAATTTACTGTTACCTTTCGGTTCTTGATTTCTAGTTTGATTATATTGTGGTCTGAAAACATACTCTGCATAATTTCAATTCTTTTAAATCTTTTAAGGTTTGTTTTATGGCCCAGAATATGGTCTATCTTGGAATATGTTTATGGGCTCTTGAAAAGTATGTCTATTCTGCTCTTGTGTGTTCTATTGATGTCAATTAGATCCTACTGGTTGATAGTGTTGTTGAATTCTACTGTATTCTTACTGATTTTTTTGTCTAGGTGTTTTGTCAGTTGTTGAGAGAGGAATATTAAGGTCTCAAACTATAATAGTCTATTTGTCTATTTCTTTTTTCAGTTTTTGCTTCACATATTTTGCAGCTCTGGAATTTCATGCGTATACATTTAGGATTGCTAAGTCTTGTTATTGCTCCCAACGCAGCCTTTGCTGATACCACAGGGAGAGGGTGGCTGCCTTTACTACTGGGTGTTTGTGAAAGTCCTGACTCTCCACGAGGTCTGCTCTGACACCAACCCAACAGGGAGGGGAAGGGATGCCTTGTTATTTCTGGGTGGAGGGCTGGAGTCCATGCTCCCCATATGGTCTTCACCGGCTGTCACTGTAAGTGGAGTTTTGTTACCCTGGCAGGGATGAAAGTCCCAGCTCTCTACTTGGCCTTCTCTGAAAACACCTCAGCGGAGGGGTTGGGGTGCATCATTGTAGCTTGATGAGGGTGGATGTCCAGGCTCCTCACTCAGCATTGGCTGGTGGTGGTGGGGCCAGTTTTGTTTTCTGTTACATTTAGCTGGGGGAGAACAGTTGTTGTCTAGAGGCTTTCTGTCTTTCTAGGCTCCCCTTTTCCTGGTCCTTTGGTCAGAAAGAGCAGGCTTCTGTTGGCGCTGTTTTGTCTGTGCCCATTGGTGTTTCTGGGTTGGCAGCTACTTCAGCTCCAAGTCTGGGATATATGAAGCAAGAAGAAAACCCAAGGAACTCATCACTTATCCTTGTTGGGTCCAGAGGTCCCTAGCTGGTCTACCTTCTTCTTTCTACCTTTTCAGAGTGTTCTAGTTTTCTTATGTTTGAATATAAAAAATACTATATATATATATATATATATATATATATATATATATACATATATACATACACACATATACATATAGTGTGTATATATAGAGAGTGTAAATATATGTATACACTATACATACATATATATATATATATATATATATATATATATATATATATTACTTTTATATAGAATATCCAGGGGTTTTAGCTATACTTAGCAGGGGGACCAGGGAAAAGTACATCTGCTCCATCGTCTCAGAGCAGAGTTCACTTGACGTTAAATGTATTACCTTCTCAAACACACAGAACAATTACACAAAGGAGACATTATACCAATTTTGTAGATGAAGAAGCTGAGGTTCATATATCATTCAACCAGTAAGTGTAAAGAGGATGAAATACATGGGAACAGTCAGACGAACAGGGACAAGTGGGGGTCAAATAGTCCACTTCCTTCTCTTTTTTTCCTGTAGGGTAATTGTATCTTGGCTCTTTTGAGAGGGACAGAGAAAGGAGTGGGGGATATAACAGAATCTTTTTGATCCCAGGCTGCAGTTCCCCAGCTTCTTCAGCCCTGGCAGCCCTCTTCCTAACTCCCACAGGATGCCATTCTGGCCTGGGAAGCTCTCACCACCCTCACCCTTCTCTCACCCTACCACCTTCCTATTGCCCTCTGCTTGGTTACCTCTCAGTTGCATCAGTGGGTTATTTTCTGAGCCCTTTCTCTCTTCAGTCATAAACACTTAGCAGCACGGAGGGACACAAAGAATTCCTCAGTGGAAGACTGAAGAGAGGCCTGGGTTGGTGGTTCCTTCTTTGGGTATCTCAAATGATGTCCCCCACAGGCCCACCTTGGACATCTGTGGCCTGGAGAGAACAAATGCAGGCCTCTGGTCCAGCTTCCTTCCTTCCTTCTTTTCAGTCCTCAGCTTCACCCTACACATGAGGGGCCTTGCCTATGTCAACCCCACCCTCTCCTGCCCCCATGAACAGATCTCTCTGCAGCCCAGTGTGTCCTGAGGAGGAAGGACCTAGGGAAGAGACCCAAGCAGGATCTTAGAAAGCCACTTGTGGGAGGGCATTCTGGGGGTCTCCTGTAGTCCAGAGAGAAGGTGCAGGCTCTGACCGGAGAATCCCGTTGGCCTCGTGAGCTCTTAGCTTTGTAGAAAAACGCAGTTGGAATGTAGTCCAGACGGGGCCCACAGCCCTTCTATTCAAAGTGTGGTCTGTGGACCAGCAGCATCAGGATCCCTAGGGCACTTGTTAGAAATGCAGAATCTCAGGCCCGACCCAGAGCTACGGAACCAGAATCGATGCTTTAACAAGGTCCCCAGGTGATTCATGCAAACACTATAATTTCAGGAGCCGTGCCCTTAAGGGAAGGGCCTGGACACCCCAAGTACGGAGCGGCACTGCCTTCTGGGTTGATGGGGACAGGAGTTCTGCTTCTTATGGCTAGTACTTTACAAGCCAAATGGGAGAATCTAGAGTTTGCCCAGTCTAGGAGAGAATTTTTTCCAGGAGTTCTTCAACCCCTTATTTCCCAAGGGAGGGGAGGGAAATCTCCATGGGTTCTAACTGTTACCCGTGAACTTCCTAAACCTGTGATACCAGGCAAACGACTTCCTCTCCCAGAGCCCTGGGCTTCTTGTCTATGCAATAAAGAGGTTGTAGCAGAGGATCTCTCTCCAACTCTCCTTTCAGGGAAGTCAACATTCTTGACTGAGAAGCAGCATGAAATTGTGGAAAGAGCATGGATCTTAGAGGCAGTCTGAACCGTTGCACATTACAGCCCTACCGTGTATTACTTGTGTGACCTTATGCAACTCAATCTCTCTGACCTTCAGTTCTCTGTCTCGAAAAGTGGGTTAATACAACCTCTATCTCAAAAGGGATGTACACGGAGGTCGTAACACAGAACTGTGGCCCATAGTACAGGCTCCATAAATACTAGTGTTTATTCCAGCACTAATATTTATGCCTTTTGTAGAAAATTGGCTGATCCTATAGGCAGAACAAAGACATAGAAACCTGTAGAAATGCTGTGAGTCCCTGCTTCTTCATCATCTTGCCTGAGGGGGTCTCTTTTTTCACTGAAAGTTCTGACCTTTGTTGGAAGACTTAACTCTGAACGAGTGGTCAGATCCTTTTAATGAATCCTCTGCTTCTATTCAGGCTAAACACAGGGACCTCATTCCCACAGTCTCTTATCTCCCTCTCCACACACTGAGTTACCAGGGGACTTCAAGACAGACACCACGAGAAAAGAGATGATGTTTCCATGGGAGGAGAAGGAAGAAAAATGAATCGCCATATCTTGATTTTCCCTCCCACGTATCTACAAAAGGCAAAGCATCTAAGCAGATTGGTGAAGGAGAGAATAGAAAAGGGTAGAGAGAAGCCAGCACTAGGGCTGGGAGCTAGCCCTGATGCCCAACTGGGTTTATTTATATTTTTAAGAGACTAGACAAGGAAAAAATAAAAGGAAATGTGATAGTAAAGCAACATGGCTGTGAATTTTTAAACTTAGAGTTAGCTGGGGGGAAAATACCATTTTGGACACATTTTCATTCCATACAGGGTTACAATATTAATTGGCTTAGCAGACTTACAATCAGCAATCTCTTTTGTGGTGCACAGGTTAATGGAGTTGCTGGAGTGTCTCAGACAGGAAATTGTTGCCTCATAATTATGTGGTTCTTCAAATTCAGCACTGAGAAGTGTGGAGGAAAAAAGTTACTTAAAGCAAAACATTTTTTAAACATATTTTCAAACTTCGGGTATTTTTTTCCTCATTAGAGAAGTAATATAAGTAAGCCTGGTCCATATGGTGACCTAAACAGACATGGAAGGCATTCCACCCCCACTTTAAATACAGAGGAATTCTGGATGAAGTATAACGATGCAAAGAATTATAACAAGAACCCATAACTAACCTAGAAATCAATAAGGTAAAAATCCCCAGGTGCCAGACATAAAGAGGAAACTTACAATTAAAGATATCAGTGAGAATTGCAGCCAAGGTACTCCATGGGAAATTGGGATCAAAGAAAGATCTCACTGATTGAGTGGCTGGGGATTTAAGTTCAGTCTGAGCCACAGGCCTCATCTGAATGGGAAGCTGGAACTGAGCTAAAAGAATAAGGTCCAGGGTCACAAAATGCCATCCCATCTCTAAAACTAATTCTAAAAAATAACTGTGCACTCTCCCAGGGAGCAAACAGGGAAGTTTCCTATCTGACCAGGGCCACTGGAGCTCAAAGAGTCACCCACGAGAAGGCAGAAACTCTACAGCCCAGCACCGAGTAGGGGTTCTAGATGCATACGATCTGTGTATTTCTGAGACACAAAGCCAAAACTGCTACTTGAAATCCGCCCCCAACCTGCCTTGTAAAGGAAATCTGAAATCGTTCTGTAAACATGCTCCCACACCCATGGCACCTATGGTTTCCAAAGGAAACAATTCCCACTCAAAACAAGTGTATAATGAAAAACTGCAAATCACACAAGGAGATGAACCACCATAGGTAGTCAGAAGATGTAACAAATGGTAGAATTAAATATTAGAATGATATGAAAGTGACATTAAAATTACTATGTTTTAAGTGTTCAAAGAAATAACGTGAGGAATAAAAGCCATTAGGAAAAACAATAGAGTGTGAAAAAAATATAGATTTGGGGACAGGATAAGAGTTATGGAAATCATAAATATAGTTTTTTTAAATTGAGGTATAATTGATGTACAATATTACATAAGTTGCAGGTGTACAGCACAGTGATTCACAATTTTTAAAGGTTATATTCCATTTATAGTTATGATAAAATATTGGCTATATTCCCTGTGTTGTACTATATATCCTCATAGCTTATTTATTTTATACACAGTAGTTTGTATCTCTTAATCCCCTACCCCTATCTTGCCCCTTTCCTCTTCTCTCTCTCCACTGGTGACCACTATTTTGTTCTCTATATCTGTGAATTTACATCTTTTTTGTTATATTCACTAGTTTTATTTTTTAGATTCCACATTGAAGTGATTACATACAGTATTTGTCTTTCTCTGCCTGACTTATTTCACTTAGCATCATACCCTCCAAGTCCATCCATGTTATTGCAAATGGCAATATTTCATTAAATATAGTTTTTGAAATAAAAATGTAGAAGTTGAAAAGTAGACTAGACACAGCAGAAGAGAGAACTGGTGAATTAGTTAGACCTGAGGAAGTCACCTAGCATGTAGCACAGAGAGATTAAGAGATGGAAAGTATTAAAAGAGAGCTCACAGTAGGGAGGATAGAATGAGAAAGTCCGATCTATATATACGAGGGATTCTAAAAGGAAAAAAGAAAGAAGTTGATGAAAAGGAGCCAATATTCAAATGATAATAGCTAAGACTTTAATATTGAAAAGGGAAATAAATCTATCTATTGAAGCAGCTTTAATAATAAATCCACAGGTATACAGTTTTTAATAAATCAGAATAAGTGAAAGAAAAAAATGTAAAAGTTGTGTGAGAGAAAAGACAGATTATCTACAAAGGAATAGCAGTCAGACTGGCAATGGTATTCTCATTAGCAACAACAGATGCTGGGGATTGTGGATATCTTAAGGCAATGAGCTAAGATAGCTGTCAATGTAAAATCCTCTCCAGATATACTATCATTCAAGGGCAAGAGAGAAACAGAGATGTTTTCAGAGTACAGATACGTGTACTTACTGCTCCCAGATCCTTGCTGAAAACATCAAATGAAACTGAACTAGTAATGAAATATCATATAAGAAACAACAGTGATCAAAGAAATTAATAAAGCTATTGGTAAATCTAAATAAATACTGACTGTAAAAAATAACTAATTTGTAGAAGTTTAAGAATAAGATAGACTTAAAATACTAAATAATAATATGGAAGGTTGTGAAAGAGGGCTATGGGAGTTATTCTCAGGTATCATTTAGGAGCAGGATAGAGATTTTGATTATCATTAGACTTGGTTAATTGTGGATGCCTTTAATTGCAATCACTAAAAAGAATAGAAATAGAATATTTAACTTCTCAACTGGTAGAAGGAAAATATTCAATGAGAAAGCTTAAATATTAAACAAGAAGGCAGAAAAGGAAAAAAATGCATGTAAGGGAATTGCATAGTAAATTTAAAATATAAAATATAATGGGAAAAAGTCCAAATCGATCAAGAATCACAATAAATGTACATAGATTAGTCTACTCCAATAAAAATGGAGAGATCTGACAGGACGTTGTAAAAATCTCGCTAATGCAGCTCAAAACCACCAGACAAACCAAAGCTCCCATATCAATGTATGGAGAAAGAGATACAAAACAAACTATTCAAAAGAAAGCTTAGGTAGGTATATTAATATTAGACCATACTTTAGCATGACTGATCAAGAAAATGAGAGAAGTTACACACACGTGCATGCATACACACACATATACGCAAATCACAGATACGAAAGGGGACAAAACTAAAGTTAGTTTTAGATTTTCAGAAATCTAAGAAAATGTTAAGATCAGCTCTCTGCCAATAAATTTGAAAATTTAGGGAAATTCGGCAAATTAATAGGGAAATATAAAATTACCACAGTGACTGAAGAAGAACTAGAAAGACTGATAGGCCAATAAACCATCAAAGGGCTTGAATCAATAGTACACACACCCGCCTCCACACTAAGGTCACCTCTCTCCTTTTCGTCTGCTAAGTAGTTTTATGATCAAGTTTTAGCAAAGTTTCAGGGGATAGAAAAACAGAAAAGCTACCCTACTCATTTTCAGAGGATAGTGTAATTTTGATAAGAAAACCACAAAATGACCAAACAATAAAATAAAAATAAAGCCCAATTTCACTTAAGAAATTTTAGCCCAAACTCACTAAATACTAAATAAATGAGTCAGTATTAAAATTAACTCAAGAATAACCAAAATTTATTCCAAGACTTCAATGATGGCTCAACATCAGAAAATATATCTGATGCAAATTATTGTAATTAATCACATTGAAACAGTAAGAGAGGAAAAAAACCCAAATTATTTTAATAGATGCAGAAAAGCATTTCACATAGATAACTCTCTTAACTAGATTAAATACTAACAAATATCACACTTAATGGCGAAGTGTAATAAACTTCAGCCGATATCTAAACTCTGTTGGGAACTCCTGAAATAGGAAAAAAAAAACAAATCCATAGAAAATTGGACAAAAGGATATGATAGACATCACAGAAGAGAAAAACGGAATAGTTTATAGAAGTAAATATGCAACCTTATAGTCAACAGGGAAATGGAGTGAAGACAATGAGAATTTGGTTCATAGCCAACAACTCAGCAAGAATCCCCAAATTGGAAAATAACATCACATTTGGCAAGAACATGGAGAAACAGAAACTCTTTACACTGGTTTGAGAGTACGAATTGACACAGCCATTTTGGGAGACAATTTTTCAATATCTAGTAAAACTGAAGTTCCTTATTTACTATTGTTTAGCAATTCTACTTTAAGTAAATAACCTAGTGAAACTTGCTTATATTCACCTGGAAATACATGAGGATTACCATTGCAGTATCATTTGAAAAGGTGAAAATATAAAACAATCTAAATGTCCCTCAGTAAGAAAATACACAAATTGTGATACATTCATATGATGAAACATATACAATATGCAATTATAATGAATAAACTAGACATACATTCATCATCATAGATAGAATATGAAAACAGCTTTGAAAAAATTCAAGTTTCGGAAGGATAAAGTGAGATGCTATTTATACAAAACTATAAAATACTGTATCTTTAACAGATATCTGAGTTTGTAGCTGAATAATAAGAAATACCCTAAATGGATTCACTCCAACATTCACAGTTGGAGTTGCCTCTGGGAAGAAAGAATGAGAAATGGGACTAGGGAATGAAACAAAGGGGACTTCAACTGTATCCACAGCAAATGAAAAATCACTTCTTCACCCCAACTGTGGATAGGAGAGAGAGAAAAAAAATCACCCATAATTCTCCCACCTTCACACTAGTGAGCTCTTTGCATTTTGGTATTCTTCCTGATTTTCCCCATATTCTTATAGTTGTTATAGACAATGAAAAGGTTGGAGTTCTCTCTTTACTTTTTTCCCCTCTTTTTATTTTATAAGCATATTCCACCAATTGTTTTCCCATCTATGTTTGACCACTTTGAATATTTCAGGGTTTTTTTTCACAATCTCTGTAATATTTTAAAAGATGTATATGAGTAGTTCATTTTGCTGAAGAGGAAAAATATGAACTCTGATGCACCAGTAATTTCTCCCCTCATCATTTTGTTCCCCTCCCCCTCCATGAAATAATCCAGAGAAACGTTCTTAAATTATAGACTATGCCATATATCTTATGCTCCAATGGCCTAACAATCTCAATGTGTCTATGGTAAATTAACTTTATTAATAAGAAACAATTTGCAGAAATATTGAAAGAAGATGTGTAATCAATTTCTTGGACTATTTTTGTCAGAAATGAATAAATATCTGACTTCAGATGATCTGAAAGAATTTCAAGAGAATGTAAAAAAAAAAGTCATCTTTCAGATCAATTGTCTTTGTAGAGAGGCAGTCCCAGGATTAATGTTGAAAGGGAAAAAAGATATTGTACATGTATTTAAACTTCCCTTTTGGTTACCTGAGGATGTCTTTTATCTTTTTCCTGGTCCATTAAAACCAGATCTGAGATCTACCTTGATTTAATACAACATGGGTCAATATAATGAACTGGGATTGCTGGGAAGAAATAACTCTACAATTTAAATACATCTATGCTTCAATTTCATTGTTTCCACATTTATTAAAACATTCATGTCTCCAGGACTTCAGACGTTATTGGGAGGCAACACAGAATTACAGACAAACTTGGAGCTTGGGGTCAGACATTTGAATTTGAGTCCTATCTCTTCCATTTTCTAGTTTTAAAGTATTGAATAAATACCTTAAATCCCCAGTTTCCTACTCTATAAAACAGTAATAATAAAATCTACTTTAAAGGTATATTATAGATATTGAATGAAATATTTGCCCTCTGCATATAGGCACCCCACCAAAATTGGGCTAGTAATTTTATTATATTATAAAAATTACAGTATTTTCAAAAAGAAGTGTTGAGGTTTGCATTCTGGAAAGTTCCTTTTATTACTGGCATAGCATCAGTTTCTATCTTTTCTGACTTTCTTATAGAAAACCTCTAGTAATTTAAATATTACATAATAAAACACGAATGTTTCTTAATGATATCTTCAACAATATCTATGTTCCTAGAGAAACAAGAGCTCCATAAATGCAATGGAAATGTTAAAGATGATTTACAAAAGCAGGTATTTTCTAATTGTGTTTGGACGCTTGGACACCTATCTTCAAAACAGATTTTTGAACAACTAGGGGTCTCTCTGGCTAAAACACAGACTTGTGACCTCCCCTTGTGGTTGCTTCCACTTGCCATGTCCACCCCTGGGCTACCGCCTTCCTTTGGAGAAAATAATTCGTCAACCGCTGTATCAGACTGTACATGCTAGGGAAGCAGCTCACGCAGCTCATTCAAACATCTGTTCATTTGGTCAAACAGAGAAATTGTTCATGACAGGATTAGGTGCTATTTGTTGAGGGTTTACCACGTGTTGGGCACTGTACCTAGATTCATCCCATCCACCTCTCACTGGTCGTGTGGTCTCGAACAGCTCCTCAGAGCCTTCATTTCTTCATAGGGTCACTGGCGATTTGATGGGGGAATAACTGAGTTAACATGTGGGAAATGCCTGACGGGTACGTTTCCTTTCTCATCTTCTCCTGTGCCACACTGCATGAGGGTGAGTCGAAAAGTTTCACTGTGAGACAGTTCTGGAAAATCTAAAGAGCTTGCATTAAAGTAGAACGATTGAGACTTGAACAGCAAAACCAGTGAGGCTTTTGCATCTGTTTTATTAGGGGTGTGGACCTAAGTTGAAAAATCCAGCTTCTTCCACTTATGTCAATGGCCCACATGTTCTGGAAACAGGAAGAACACTTGTAGCTTAGCCAGCAGCTGCTCTCTGTGACATTCCACAGGTTCCTAGTGACAAGGAAGGATGAGACCATCCGATTTCTCAATTACTCAAAGTCCCAAACTGGAAAAGTTCCTGATTCCAACAAATACTTCTTGTAAGACTACTCTCCCCATAGGCTTTTCACTTAAGAAATTCTTGAATGAAAGAATTAACTCTTGGATCAAATAACTGATAATTAGACTTTAAAAAAATGGCATCCATTCTATCTAAAATTGATCTCAAAATGCATTCATGCCAGGTTCACAAAAATGCATGAGAAATTTTAAAGGATTTTTTTTTCTCATAAGCTATTCCAACCTCTGTCTTCTACATATAAGATAGTGGTTAAAGATGAAGCAGTTGAGCAGAATGCTTATAAGGAGACACAGGCTATGGAAAGAGAGGTGTGGGGCTGAATCTCAGCTTTACCTGGCTGTGATCCTGGATGGGTAATTGGACTCAAGTCACTTCTTCCTTTAATCCTCTTTTTTATGAGGATGAGGTGATGTACATTATGCTGTGCTTAGTGCAGTGCTTGGCACAAAGAGTTCACTACTTCCACTTCCACTCCTATGTTTACTACTACTTCCACCTCTACACACATCGACCACTCGGACTTCAACTTCTACCACCTCTACCACCAGTTCTCCCACTTCTACCATTTTTACAGAACACACACACACCTCTACATACACATCTTTGCATATCATGCCTATATTTTATGAATCATATATATGTTTATGCATATACACATGTATACACGTGTTTGTATGCAGGCCTAATTCTACTATTGCATGTTTCATAACCTTACGGATTCTACTATGACGTCTACAACCAACAGCAACAACAAACAACATATACAAGGCCTCCAATGTCATTCAGCCCTGGGCAGTAGGTATTTCTTTGTTTCTAATTCATGAATGGATAGCCCAATTCTTTCTATAAAGGGCCATAAAAGTATGACAACTGGGATGGTTAATTTTATGTGGCCACAGAGTGTCCTGATAAATATTATTTCTGATGTGTCTGGAGGGTGTTTCTGGAGGAAGTCAGCATTTGCATCAGTGGGCTCAGCAGAGCAGGTTGCCCTCCCTAATGTGAGTAGGCATCATGCAGTCCACTGAGGGTCTGAATAGAACAAAAGCAGAAGGAAAGAATTCGCTCAATTTTTCCTGCCTCACTTATTGAGCTGGGACATGTCAACTCATCTTCTCCTGCCTTGGACTAGGATTTATACCATTGGCTCCCCTGGTTCTCAGGATGTTGGACTTGGAATTACACCACTGGCTTTCCTGCTTACAGATGGCAGATCATGGGACTTCTTAGCCTCAATAATTGTGTAAGCCATTTCCTCATCCTTTTTTTTTTTTTAAATTTATTTATTTATTTATTTAATTTTGGCTGTGTTGGGTCTTCATTGCTGCGCACGGGCTTTCTCTAGTTGTGGCGAGTGGGGGCTACTCTTCGCTGCAGTGCACGGGCTTCTCACTGTGGTGGCTTCTCTTGTTGCGGAGCACAGGCTGTAGGCATGCGGGCGTCAGTAGTTGTGGCGCACGGGCTTAGTTGCTGCACAGCATGTGGGAACTTCCCAGACCAGGGCTCGAACCCGTGTCCCCTGCATTGGCAGGCGGATTCTTAACCACTGCGCCACCAGGGAAGTCCCTAATTCCTCATACTTAATGATTAAATAAATATTATATATGTAATATATACAAACTAATATGCAATATATAAAAATATAAAATATATGTGCTACTGGTTCTGTTTCTCTGGAGAACCCTGACTAATACAATGACCAAGTAAATGTTATTAAAGTGATCCCAGTTTCGGGAGTATTAGTAACTCTGAAGCTACTTTGTCAAACCATTGATCTCATTCAAAAGGAGGGCGTGTCAACAATAATGATAGCTAATAATTATTACACACTTACTAGTGCCAGGCACTGTTTCAAGTATATGCATCAATTTATTTGATTCTCATTTGAACCTATGACGATACTGTCATTCTTTCCATGTTCAGATGAGAAAACTGAGGCACAATCCATGGTCACAGAGTAGTAAGAGGCAGAGCAGAGATTAGAAGCCAGATATTTGAGTCCAGAATCTGGGGTCCTAACCACTCTGCTGGAGACCGCCTCGGAAAAAGGGAAGTGCCAGCTGAAGTCAAACAGAGCGTGAGCAGCTCCACAGCAGTGGAAGTCATCACAGGAGGAGGTCGTTGGCACACACAGCAGAGAGGCCCCCAGAGGACAAAACAAACTATGAAGCAAAGCCATGATGAGACACAATCACATGTGCTGAAGATGGGAAAGTACAGAAGATCTGAGATTTCTCATTCATTAACTCACACGCCCTCATTCCCTCTTTGACCAAACTCTATTCATGCTAATGTTATGTCTCCTTGAATCCTCTCAGTAGCACTATGAGGCATTTTACACATGTGGAAACTAAGGCTTGGAGATATTCAGTAACTTGCCCAAGATAGCACCATTGTGGGTCCAGAAACCAGGCCTTCTAATTCCTAGTCCATGCTCTTTTCCTCCAAACTACTAGTCACTCTAGAACCAAGGAGAAACTAAAATGAAAATGATGAAGCCCAGGTTGATGGTGAAAGTCAAGGAGCTAACAAGTGGGTTTTGGATGATATTTTTCAAAACATCATTAGGCTGATCCAGTAGTTTCACAGATCAATTCCTCTATACAATAGTCACTTACATTGGGAACATGTGACAGGGAAGTTACTATACTTCTCTATGCCTGACATTATCATCTATAAGAGAACAGTATTACTTAACCTGTATTTTGAGGTTAAGGCAGAATCTATGAAATCACTGTTGAACTTAGGAATGACTCTTTAAAACACCCTGACTTCTACTAATGCAACCATGAAAGCAATTTCTCAATAATCCAGCGGCAACTTCCACAGCATGGACAAAAGGTGACCTCAAGCCCTCATTTTCATTATTAAGGTCAAGCTTTAAAATATCTGAATTTCAAATTTCAGGGTGTCTGCTTTGAAGTGCGCCATCATGTCTGAGAGCATTTGTTTTAAGAAGTAGAAGGCAAGGTCACCCTCTGAGCTGCTGGCAGACTTTCCTAGGAGACCGGCCTCCTGACTCCCAGCTGCTTCCTGTAGCCCTAGACCTCGTTACAGACAAACCCTGCTACTCCAAACACACGACAAATTGCTTCCCTTTATCAAGTGTTTACAACATTGCCGGGTACTTTGTGGAATTATAGATATTTATCTCAATCCTCACAGCAACCCTAAAAGGTAGGATTTATTGATTTCTCCATTTTCCCATGTGAAGAAATAGGAGGCCCAGAGATATTAAATAACTCTTCTAAGATCACACAGAAAGTGTGGCGCTCAAAATATAAACCCAAGGCTATCTGACCTGACCCCAAAGTCTATGCTCTTAACCCCTTATAACACACTCCCTGGGTCTTCTTGTTTTCAAGTATTGCTATGTCATTCGATTTAAACAAATTTCATTGTAGCTGGTAAGAAAGAAGTATTTGATTCTCCCTCTGCTTGCAAAGAATTTATAATTTAGATAGGGAGGTGAACTACACCCAAAACAGACTGAATATAATAGAGTCGTAAGCTAAGAACCATCTAAGTCCATGCTATTATTCAGCCAGCATTTGTTGAACTGTTATTACATGCTACACTGCCCTGTATACACGCTACCACTATACATTCCAATTATGTCAAATTACCTGTGATTTCTGGACACACCAGGAGTTTTCCTGCCTCTGTGCTTTTGTATGTGTGGTTCCCCTGCTTGTAATGTCCTAACCTCCAGTGTCCTTTTCACAAACTCCCACTTATTCTTTAAAGCACTAAGTGTTATTTTCTCTGGTCCTTCTACAGTCTATTCTCCACACAGCAGCCAGGATGATCTTTTAGAAAGATAACTTACATAGACACATGAATGGATAAAGAAGATGTGGCACATATATACAATGGAATATTACACAGCCATAAAAAGGAACGAAATTGAGTTACTTGTAGTGAGGTGGATGGACCTAGAGTCTGTCATACAGAGTGAAGTAAGTCAGAAAGAGAAAAACAAATACCGTATGCTAACACATATATATGGAATCTAAAAAAAATAAAAGGTTCTGATGAACCTAGGGGCAGGACAGGAATAAAGATGGAGATGTAGAGAATAGACTTGAGGACATGGGGAGGGGGAAGGGTAAGCTGGGACGAAGTGAGAGAGTGGCATGGACATATATACACTACCAAATGTAAAATAGATAGCTAGTGGGAAGCAGCCACATAGCACAGGGAGATCAGTTTGGGGCTTTGTGACCACCTAGAGGGGTGAGATAGGGAGGATGGGAGGGAGGTGCAAGAGGGAGGGGATATGGGGATATATGTATACGTATAGCTGATTCACTTTGTTATACAACAGAAACTAACACACCATTGTAAAGCAATTATACTCCAATAAAGATGTTAAAAAAAAAACTTTTTTTAAGAGATAACTTAGACCTTGTCACAATCCTGCTTACGATTCTTAATTAAAAACAACAACAAAACCATCAAACGCTTCACCTTTACTATCTCATTCTTAGCAACCTCTCCAAACCCCTGTCCTGCCACCCTCTCCCTCCCTCATTACACTCTAACCACACTGGCCTCCTTTCTGTTTTGCAAGGATACTATCCTCTCTCCTACCTCAAGGACTTTGCAAATGCTGTTCCTGCTTCCCGGAATGCTCCTGTATGGCCAGCTACCTCTCAACCATGAGGTCTCACCTTAGATGTGTGGACGAATAAAGTCACCTGCCATATCAGTAAAAAAAGGATGTTGCGGCCATCAGGCCACTGCACCCCGCCCCCCTCCCCACTTCCTGACTGTGCACCCTGAGGGGATTAAAGATGGAGAAAACAGGATTTTGGCCTTAGGTAAGTTAAGGTGCATATTAAAGGAATGATTTCAATGAATCCAGGCTCTCTCACCTTCCCATACAGAAAAGCGCTAAATTCATTCACTTGAGATTTTTCTTTTTCCTTTAATTAGCAGAAATCTTTTGATGTTCAACTACCTGATGTTTGCAAAGCTCCTCTATACCCTGGCTCTTCCCTTACCTCTTGGGAACAGTCTCTCAGAGCTATCTGAGAGGCTGTCACCCCGGTTTCAGTCCTCAACAAGTCCGCCAAATAAAACACAATTCTCAACTTCTAGGTTGTGCTTTTTTTTTTCAGTCGACAGACATCACCTTCAAGAAAGTCCTTCTCCTACTACCTTTTCCCGAGAGCCCTCTTCCCCACCTGTTTCTATCTACCATAATTCTTTGCTTTATACCATTCTTAATAGTTGTCATAAATCTTTAAATTATTTCATTACTTTTATTAGTTTAATTCTGTCTCTTTTACTCTGGGGTCTTATACTGCATCACTCACCGCTGGGTCCCCAGTGACTAACACTACAGGCTCCCAGTGATCTGGGTCCTCCTCTGATGCTCACAGAAATACCGAAAACTCCGACTAGATGGACAGGTGGATGATGTCATATCATTAATTTTTCACTGAGCTCCTCCGCTGTGCCAGGCACTGTTCTAGAATATAAAGGCAAATGAGAGACAAGGTCCTTGAACTCAAGACTCTCATGGTCTCAAATAACACAGAAAATAAATAACTAGAATAAACATTATCATTGGAAGCATTAATAAATACTAACAGAAGAATAAAGCAGCCTTATATATGGAATAGATAGTATCTTGGGAGAGAAAACATGAGCTATAGTCAGGGAGGCTGACATTTCAGCATTTATCATTACCTTACATTATACCATCATTTGCTTATTTATTTTTCTTCCCAGCTAAAATGTATGCGTCATGAGGGCAGAGAGATTTTGTTTTCTGTTGGATTACCAGCATCTAACTGATGTCTGGCACATACTTGGGGTGAAAAAAAGATTCACTGAATGAATGAATGAATGAATGAACAAATGAACAAATCCTGCATGATGAGATGGAGTCATCAGGTGAAGATCTGGGAAAAGACCACTCTATACAAAGGAAAAAGCAAGTATTTCTGCCTGGTAAGAACATGCTTGTTGTATCTGCAGAGAAGCCAAAAGACCAGTGGGCTGAAGACAGTGAACAAGGGAAAGAGGGGGTTAGGAGAGGAGCAAAGAGCAGCCAGAATGACAGGACCTTCTTGGTCCTTGTAAAGAGTCTGGGATTTTTAAATTTTATTCTAAATGTAAAATGGAGGTGAAGTCCTCAATGATTAGTTTGATTAAATAAATATCAATATTTAATTCAGAGTGTAATGGGTCCACAGAAGAGGGGGAAGAGAGGAGACTGCCTTGAGGGCTAAAATAATAAGGACAAGCTTGTTGGCAGAGTGTCACTTGCTGGATGCTAGACTAAAAAGGAGAAGAGAAAAGAGAGGATTTCATGTGAATCCACATCTTCATAAGGCAGGAACCCTTACATGATACACAAGGGCAAATGAAGAGGTCAGATCATCCTCATTATTCGGCTTTGTTTAAATTAGAAGGATATGATATCGCATGTACAATCAATGCAAAATATACAGATAGAGTCTTGGAATGTTTAGTTATATCAAAGTCCATAGAGGGAAATTCATTCTATCTGTCCATCCTTCTCCCCATCAGTCTGTTTATCTGTCATTCCATTGATCCATCACCTACTTAGTTAGTACATAATTATTACTTGCATGTCTACTTCCTGGGGAAACAAAGGTGAAAAAGACAGATGGTCCATTCCCTCACTGAGTTTACAGTCTAACAGAAATGTCCCCAAATCCCTCATGTTGAAAAACTTTTGACACAGGACACTGTGGTTGAAAATATTTATAAACACACAGTTCTGAGTTCACAACCTGGATAAGCTCTGTATTATCTTATACTTTAGGTCAAGTCATGAAATGTCTCTGAGCCCGTGGTTTCTCCTCTACAAAATGGGAATATTAGTTTTGCCCTCTTAAAATGGTTAGGGGGTTCAAATGAGTCTAATAGATATGAAGGGCTGAGCAATGCCCAGGATGTGCCCAGTAACCAAAGATTAGTTTTCACTCAACTTTTCTGAATATACCTATGTACAAAAAAAGGCTCCAAGTCTACAACTTGTGATTGTCTGATTTCTTCCTAAATCATGACCTTTTCCTTATCAACTGAATGCTACCAAAGAGAGAAGGCACCGCTTAACTCTAAACACTTTCCACTGTAGCCAGCCTCCCTCACACAGATCTTTCTGCAAAGAGAAAATGAAATCCTAAGGCCACAATTCTCTTTCTTTTATATATAATTTTATTTCTATTTTATTCACAAACTCATTTTTAATTAGAAAGAACTGGACAATAGGCAATGAGGACAGCATAAGGGGTGAATCCACAGCTATGCCACACATGAGATGCTGTAAATATTTGTCAATTACCAAACAAAAAACAAGGAGGCCAGGAGTCTCTTAAACCTTGCCCTCTTTTGTCACAGGTAAGAGTCCCATGCGAATCCACAGTAAGGCGCCTGGGAGGCTGTGCTCTGGAGTTGGGCTGACCAGGTCAGACCCCGGCACTGCTGATGCAGTTACATCTTCCTGGATTACTTAACCTGACTCTATGGTTAGAGAGTCCACTAACCACTTACTTCATGGGGTTTTAAAATGAAAGTGGGGACATAAACATAAGGCACAAGGCTTTGTCTATAAAAAGTGCTCCATAAGTAGAATCTTTAGGTGATTTTTTTTTAAAAGGAGGAAAACTTAAAAACATGAAAGAAGAGAAAGAGCCTAAATAAATCTACTGTTCCCACCACCCTTGCCCTTGTGAAAGGCAGACGGAACAGAGGCCTTGGTATGTCCCTAAAGTCCAATTAAAAAGGGATAATAAGAAGTTATTGAAGTGGCTTGAGCTGAAGCCACCTGAATGTTCTGGATCTAAAAATTAATAAAGGCACAGTCTTAAAAAACAAAAAAAAGTCCTTCTCTTTATTTTTGCCCCAAAGTGACTCAGTTTAACACACTGGGATCTTGGGGCCAACTTTCACGTTCCAGATATCATTATGAGAAGCCTACTTTGTTGTTGGTCATTGGGAGCAGATCTATACTAGTATTAACTACCTAAAATGCAGCCATTCATGAAACAGCACTGTAGTTGCAAACAATTTAAAAACTAGCCTTTAGAAGTTCTAGCGTTACATGCATACGGCACAACGACATGCTTGTTTTGTTAAATAGAAACCAATCCCCAATGGCTTTTAGGAAAGTTCCATCTTATGCTGAGCACTGATGATGTGCCAGGTGCATTGTTAAATATCAACAGTGATGGAAACAGCAAATCACCTACAAGTTCTAGATTCCTCTCTTTCCCTCCCATCTCACTCCCCACAGCTGATCCAGCAACTGCTGGCTTTCCTTTAAAACATAACTTGAATCCATTCATTTCTTTATCTCCATTTCTACCCCCTTGTCCACGTCAAGTTATTTAACCTCTCTGTGACTCAGTTTTCTCATCTATAAAATATATAATAGCTTCATCTACTCCTTAAAGATTGTCACAAATGGAATCATTTATATACTTAGAACAGACACCATATCAGTGTTGATTGCTATTTTTAATGTTATTGTCATTGTTTCATTGTCACAATGGCTTCCTAGGCTGTCTGCCTATTTCCACCTGCTTCTCCACTAAATTTAGTATTTATACAGCATCCAGATAGATCTTTACAAAATACATGTCAGCTCATGTCACTGCCTGGCTTAAAAACTCTCCTCTGGCTTCCCAATGCATTTAGAGCAGAATCCAAACTCATTCCACGGCTCCTAAGAATCACCACCTCCATTCCCCTAGAGCACTGTGCTTTAGCTGTGCTCCCCGCCTTTCCGGTTCTTGAAATGTGTAGAGGGTGGTTCTTGAGAATTCGCCCCAGCTGTTCCATCTCCTGGAACATCTTCTAGACCTTCCATAACTGGGTCCTCATCATTCAGGTCTCAGCCCAAATGTCACCACCTCAGGGAGGCCTTTCTTGATCATCCTACACCTCCTTTATTTCACTCCCAACCCCCTGTTATTATCCTAATATGCTTTAAATTTTTTTCTTTATAGAAGCAGACTCACAGAGATAGAAAACAAACTAGTGCTTACCATTTGGGGGGGCAATATATGGGTGGGGAAGTGGGAGGTACAAACTGTCGGGTGTAAGATAAGTTACAAGAATGTATTGTACAAAAAAAGGGAATATAGTCAATATTTTGTAATAACTGTAAGTGGAGTGTAACCTTTAAAACTTGTATAAAAAATTGTTTTCTTTATAGCACTTACCACAATTCAAATAAGGACTACAGCTTCATCTTATTTGGCCACCATGTCATTTCTCTGTTATCATCATTATTTTACTTGAATGCTTTAGGAAAGGCATTTATTCCCCAGGTTCTATTCTCCTCGGTTGTCTAACACAGGTCCTAGACATAGTCACATAATCTGCTCAGCCCTAGCAGATGCTTGTGTTTCCCACTCTGCATGGGGAAGAAATAGCAAAAACCAAACACAAAAGTATGTCCCAAAGTATTAGGTTGAAGGAGTCCATCCAGAAGATTGAAAATAGGCTTATATTATCTTTTAAAGACGATCATCAAAATGAAAATACAAAATTAAAAGTCCGGAAGAGAATATGGTGGAATCCTGAGATCCACGCACAGACCCTCGCGCGAGAAACAGTGTACTGTCTGAATCTTTTCTACTCCTGAAATAAATAGCCTCTCCCTGCCTTAGTGTCTAAGTCAGAGATTCCCTGACTCAGGACTACCCTCTGACTCTTCTTAATAGGAGAAAACCCATATTGATAGCTAATGAATAAAATATTAGCCAACTCTGCTAAGTACTGACATAGACCCAGGGCTGATTGCTGCCCTGGGACTACCCTGCTTTGTTCACAAACACAAATAGGAGCTGCTTATTCAAGAGGCATGCCAACCAGCTTGGTTTGCACGAAAGAGTGATGACAAAGGATAAACTCCAAAGAGTCATTTCATTAATGCAATATTAATATTCCAGAGATAAGAAGAAATGGAGAGGCCAAGGGTTGAAGAAACGAAGACTCATTGATCATCTTCTGGTACTCCATGCTTTATATAATTTATCTCATTTAGTCTTTGTGACAATCAATGAAGTAAGTATTACTATGTTCACTTTACAGACACGCATATCAAAACTCTGAGCAGTTGAATGACTTGTGTAAAATAGAGGAGTGGTTGAACCCATGCTAATCTGACTCCAGACCTGTACTTGCTCCATTACACAATGCTGCTTATATTTAATACACAATATAGAGAGGCTCAGAAGTAAAAATGGCTATTCTAAATGCACTGAGTTCCTAACAAGAGGATTACAAAATATATCCACAGAAATACAGTGAAAACACAAAGACTCCCATTTTATGAATAATGGTTGAAAACAATGACAGTTTGAGATTAGAGAAGAAAGTAGTCCTTAGATGTTTTAAAAACTGTCATGTAAAGAAGGAGTAAAGACAACATCCCTTGTACCAATGAATAGATCTTGGAGGGATGGTTGGGAATCTAGAGTAAGGAAGTCATCTCTTTTTCCAGCCCAACTTGAAGGACTTTTGAATAAACAAACGAACAAATGTGTGTGTGGGTACATGTAAGATATTTTATACACTGCTGTATTCTCAATGTATATAAGAGGGTTTGGCATATAGTAGATGCTCAATAAATATATGTTCAGTGGATAAAATCTGGCCCAACAAAGAAAAACACTGGACTCCCCAGGCAATGAGCTCCCCATCAAAGGATTTTTGAAGAGACTAAGGTTCTGAGCATGAATTCTTGCCTTTGGTGGGAGGTTGTATAACAGCCAAGCAAACTTTATTGAGCACTCTCTAGATGCTAGGTAATGTGCTAAACACTTTACAATCATTACTTCATTTAACCAACACCACAATTGCATGAGTTAGGAACTATCAATATCCCATTTTACATAAGTAGAAACTGAGGTTTGCAGAGGTTAAGGTATTTGTCCAGCACTACATAGGTGTTAAATGGTAAGGCTTAGATGAAAAGCCCAGATTTTTGTTAACATTATGCTGTAATGGCCGGGCTGCATTAGATAATTGCCAGGTCTCCTTCCAGTAATAAGATCCGACATATTCTATTTCTAATCTAATATCTTTATTGAAAATTAATACCATGAACGTGGAAGATGTTCTTCCCAAACAAGCACCAGTTTCCACGGAAGTTGTATCTAAGGCTGCTTAGCATCATGGCATTTACTTGTTCAAACTAATTTCTTATCATTGACAAGATAAAATTCAAAACCCTTAGCATGGCACTTAATGTATTTCAGGATCTAATGTCATCTCTTACTTTTCCACATCAGCATACTTCTTTTGTCTCTTTATATCCTCTTTTTTATTACTACCACCTTGCTTTCAATCATGTTCTAGCTCTATACTGAACATCCATTGCTCTGTCCTTTAGTCCATCCATCTGTCCATCCATCCATCCATCTACCAACTACCAGTCAAGAATGTGGTTATTTCTGGGGACAAAACCCTGCCCTCACCTATCTTACAGTCACACAAAAGGGAACAAATAAGTAAGCCTACCTAATCCTGGCCTATCATACAGGATACATCTCAAGGTTTTTTTCCTTCTACGAAGCCACGCCTAAGTATTCTGGTGCCTCTTCATCTCTTGCCTTTCACTCTTACAGCAGTATGGCTCATATCATAACCGAAGTATAGTGAGTCTCATTTTAGATGAGGTTAGGTTCTAAAGTCAGTGTGAAAGGACAGAATAGTGAAACTGTCCTTGTAAATCCCTTAGGAAGAAGGTGTCACATTAGAGGCTGACTACAGTTTCCCAATACTTGCCTATCACAGCAAGTTTGTCCCCCATGTTGAAATGGATGATTAAAGTGCCAGAGAAGGAGTCAGCTTAGTTTAGAGCCAAGCTGTAGGGAAAATGCGTATCTAGCTGAACACTAGATTATGAGTGTGCTGAATCACACTCATAATCATACTGAGATGTTCACAGTATTTGAGGCAAGAGGGAATTAAGACTGACTCAGAGCACAGCAGAATTACATTGTCCCCTCAAACTGTGGTACTGAGGCCCATGTTCACTGAGTAAATAGTACAAATCATATCCCAAGCCTTCTAAATTTTTTTCTCTCTTTCATATAAATGCACATAGAAGGCGGCTCCACTGACCTACCTCATGCCATCCCTGAACTCTTTCAAATAGACAACTGAACCAGGAGTTCCTAGAGCACATGAATCTTTTCTAGCATCATTCAGTCTGTTCCTTGTTGAACAAGAGCGTCGTATCAAGTCCTTGGTGTACAGGATCCTGTCTCCCTTCCATTTCTTTCCATTCCTTACTGTACTTTCTATACTCTAACTCAAGTAGTTCTAGTTTCCAAAAGAAGACTTGTTACTCCACACTTCCTGCCTCTGCCTATAGTGTACCTTCCCGTGTTTTCCAACAGATGTTTATCCTCAATACTTATTTCAAATGTTTCCTCTTCACTGTTAGGTTGATTGAATTAATGCCCCTATTCTTCACCCCTTCATGGATCCCTGCCCACTGCCATGTAAAACTTCAATGCCCTCTCACTCTGACTCAGTATCAGCAAAACTGTCTAGATAGTCTTCAACACGTGAGCCACACCAGCTGAGCCCAGCCCAGATCAGCCGAACCCACAGTTACTTTGTATACTGTTGATGTTCTGTTGGTATTATGCAGTATTACTGCAGCAACAGACAACTCATATGTTTTCTATAAAGACTTGCCTGACCCTCCCAAGGAAAAATGATCCCTCTGCATTTTTGCAACCTCTGAAACTTATACCTTTCTCTATTACAAAATGTAACACATTCTACTATTATAAACATTTAATGAATGAATAAGTAGTATGATTATTTATTTTTATGTTTAGTTCTCCTTCTAAGACTGACCTTCTTGAGAACAGGAGCATCTTTGTGAAGGAGTTTGTATAGTCAAAATAGTTTGGGCATACCTGTTAGTACAGCCACTATGGAAAACAGTATGGTACTTCCTTGAAAACTTAAAAATTGAAATGCCATATGATCCAGAAATCCTATACCTTGGTATACACCTGAAGGAAGCAAAAACAGGATCTCAAAGAAATACCTGTGCTCCCATGTTCATTGCAGCATTAGTCACAATAGCCAAGATATGGATGGACACCTAAGTGTCCACAGATGAATGGGTAGAGAAGATATGAGATATATACATATATATATATAATCCACATATTATATATATATATAAATGTGTAAATGTGATAATGTTATAGATACATGAATGTAATATATTATAAATGTGATATATATGTATATGCACACATTTATATACGGAATATTATTAAGCCTTGAAAAAGAAGGCCATCTTGCCATCTGCAAAGACATGGATGAACCCTGAGGGCATTATGCTAAGTAAGATAAGTCAGACAGAGAAAGACAAATACTGCATGATATCACTTATATGTGGAATCTTAAAAAAAAAAAAACAGAACTTGTAAAAGCAGAAAATAGAATGCTGGTTACCAAGGGCTGGGGAATGGAGAAATCGGAGATGTTGTTTAAGAGTACAAACTTGCAACCTGTAGATAAATAAGTTCTGGAGATTCAATGCACAATATAGGGATTACAGTAAAAAAATAATGCTATATTATAAACTCAAAGCTGCTGAGAGACTAGATTTTTAACTGTTTGCAGCACAAAAAAAATAATTATGCAAGGTGATAAAGGTGTTAGCTAATACTACCGTAGTAATAATATTGTAATATATAAGTGTCTTGAACCAATACACTATGCACCTCAAACTTATACAATGTTATATATCAATTATATCTCAGTTAAAAAATAGTTTGGGCACACCTGGGTTGGAATCATGCCTCTGCAAGTGACAAACTTTCTGAGGCCAACTATCTTTAGCTGTAAAATGAGGACAGGGGCAGCAACTTTGCAGCGTTCTTGAGAAGAGGAAGTGAGAACATCTGTATACAGTAGCCAGCTTGATGCATGACACATCAGAGTGATTAATGGACTGACCTTCATGGCCAAAGTCTTACAATGAGCGCACCAAAACCAGAAGGTCCTTTGTCCCATTACCGATTCCTAACATCACACTGGCTGCCCACAGCACTCTGTGGCCCCTCATCTGATTTATTACTACAGAGGCCGATGTTTCAATTTACTGAACCCAACTGTATCATAAGTAAGAGGACCTCAGATGACCATCTTTGCAGCTTAACGCCAGCCTGGTTTTTAAATGCAGTTTATTTAATCTCTCATTTAATCAAAAGTTGCAGTTTGGTGCTTATAAATCTGCTCTTCCTGCAACTCTTCTGAGAAATACAGACACCTGGCGTGTGCTTATTGCCTGCTTTTGGTCAGGCTAAGCAGCCTCCTTGATGGGCTACGCTCCTACACAATTGAAAAACGGGTACTCACCTCTCTGGAGGCAGGTCGCCTTCCTCCCCAGCTGCTGCAAGATCAAGAGACAGGGTGAAAAAGAGGGGTTTCAGTGGCAGCCTGTTTAAGTGAATTGTTTGTGCAATGACCACACCCCCCCAACCTCCTCCCCCCACCCCGAGACAAAACATAGAAGGGCAGCTTACCTGTGCCCCAAGCCTCCCCTCCCCCCTGGCATCCGGGGACCTTCGGTCCTGCATGCAGTGTTCACCTACACTTTATGGTGCTTATTTATGAGTGCAATCTCCTGTATTAGACTTTGACCCCCTTGAGCCCTGGAACTCCTGTGGGCTTTACCTCTTAATCTCTTGTTTCTATCACAGAGCCTGGCAAAGAGAGCATAGCTGCTCAGTGTGTGCTTGAGTTAATGATAACAGTGCCTTTATCGAGCATTTACTGGTGTGCCGAGCACTGTTCAAAGTCTTCCCAGGCCTCATCTCATTTCTCCTCACAATCATCGAGTGTTATTATCATCCCCATTTTACAGATAAGGAAAATGAGGCTCAGTGAGTACCATGCCCAGACTTCTATAGCTAGTGAGGGGGGAGCTGGGATTTACAAAGCCCATTTTATTTCCCAAAACTTAGTCCTATGTTCTCTGTTCTCTGACAAACTTCTTCTCTTTCAGAGAGATGGTTTGAGGCCTGAATTATTTAATGTTTATAAAAGCCATACTGAGCCTTCTTTGACAAGGAGGTGGCCATATTATCAAAGTATACTCAGAAGAGCTCGATTTCTCACTATAGGATTTTCTTTGGGGATGAGACTTAAGATGACTTCCAGCAGTGGTTCTCAAAGTGTGGTCCCTGGGCCAGCAACATCAGCATCTCGCCGTGAACTTGCTAAAAAGGTAAACTCTCAGGCCCCAAACCAAGACCAACTGAATCAGAACTCTGGGGTTAAGCTGTGTTTTAACAGGTCCTCTAGCTGACTCTGATGCATGCTGAAGTTTGAGAATCACTGAGTTAAAGAAATTTCACCCTAAGTTTGCCCAAAGCAGTCTAATGAACAGTCAACAAACTAAGAATACATGAACGAAGAATTAGCTCTTTTAGCGTATCATCCACAGGCACTCGTGGCCACAGTAAGACAAAGGCTAGCACAGCACTACGCATCACCCCAAAGTGTATGTTCACCTTGTGTTTCACTAGAGCAAATGTAAGCGAAGGTGTTTACAGTGTCAACAGGATCGGGCTGCAGTGGGGGGGAAAAGGAGGGTGAGAAGGTTCCCTTTGCAAAGCAGAGGAAAACACACAAGAGCACAGAAGGATGGCTGTCAAGGATGCTGCAGGTCCCGGAAAGGACTAATGGGGGCAGGGGTGCGGGCCCTTCAATTCATTCCTGAAGGCAGATCACAGAGGCCCAAGGGACGCCCAGCATGACCCCAGGTCAAGTGCACACTGACTTTCCTCTCTTCACTCCCTCCCCCCCTCCTACTGCCCTTGGTTGTGTTGACAACATGGGCTTTGTAGGAAAACAAAGACTCCCTGCCTCCCTCCTCAGCTACTTTTTGTTTTCTTCCTCTTGGACAGATTCCCAGTGATCAAATGCAGTGCTCTCAGGGGAAGCAGGCTGGCCCAGGAGCGATAAGGGGCCAATTCCCACAGATGTGTCATTTCACAGGCGAGCTGCCACAGCCTCTACGTGAGAATAAGCAGTGATGGATGTCCAGCCCCACAGAGAAGCAGTCCGGCACTGTCCCCTGGGAGCCGATGCAGAGGGGGAGGTGACGGGGATCCGGCCACGGGAGCCATGACTTCTGTTGGCTGGCTGTGCACGGGGCCCTGCGCATTTCCTTACCTTCCCTGTGGGTCTTGGGAAGAGCAGGTGCCTGCCTCTGGAAGGCCTGGAGGTTCACGACCGGGGGCCTCGGTGGCTTTGCGGGAGGAGGACCCAGGGACTTGACGGAAGGCAGCGGCTTGGTATTGGGAAGTTGTGGATGACTGACATCCGGCTGGTTCTCTGAGCATAAATAGTCCAAAATGTAGGTTAGTATTTCCATTTCATGGCTGGCCTCAGCCTCACTCCCCTCCCATCTATTCTCCACCCAGCAGCCAGAGTGTCCTGATCAAAATGCAAACCTGATCTTTTTTTGTTTTTTGTTTTTGTTTTTTAAATTTTTATTGAAGGGACTTCCCTGGTGGTCCAGTGGTGAAGAGTCCGCCTTACAATGAGGGGGACGCAGGTTCAATCCCTGGTCAGGGAACTAAGATCCCACACGCTGCGGGGCAGCTAGGCCCATGCGTCACAACTACTGAGCTTGCGCGCCCCAATGAGAGAGCCCGCGTGCCGCCAACTACAGAGCCCGCGCGCCACAACTAGAGAGAGAAAAAACCTGCACACCACGACTAGAGAGAAGCCCACGCACCGCAACTAGGGAGAAGTCCTTGCGCCGCAATGAAGACCTGATACAGCCCCCAAAATAAAGAAAATAAATAAATAATTTTTTATTGAAGTATAGTTGATTTACAATCGATGTTGTGTTAGTTTCAAGTGTACGGCAAAGTGAATCAGTTATACATACACATACAGTCACTTTATTTTTAGATTCTTTTTCCATATAGGCCATTACAGAGCACTGAGTAGGGTTCCCTGTTCAAACCCGATCTTGCCACCATCCAGCTGCCCAGAGGATGAAGCCCTGTTTCCTCAGCTGTCGTCCACTCACTCCATACTCTGGCATTTAAACACCACACAGCCTCAATCTACATTTCTTTTCTTACCACACTTTACCACCCTCCTGCCCCAACCTTAAGCCCTAACATCTTTCGCTCACAACCACTGGCTTCTCAGTTTTCCAGATTTGATTTTTTTGTAGTTTCTATTTTTTTTAATTTACTTTTTAAATTGAAGTACAGTTGATTTACAAAGTTGTGTTTGTACAGCAAAATGAGCCAGATATATATATATATATATATATATATATATATATATATATATATATATATATCTGTAACAGCATTCCAGATTTAACTTTAATAGCCTTAAATAGCTCTCATGTATCCAAGATTTTGTTCATGCCATTCCTCCTGCTTCTGGAATGCTGTTCCCTCACTTCTCCCTTGGCGAACTTTGACTCATTCTTTAAGGCCCTGCTCCAATGACACCTCCTCTAGGAGGCCTTTCTTGATTTCTACCAGAAAACAAGCTCAGAATCAACCACTCTTTGTTCTGTATCCCCTAGCACATTGTTACCACTTCTGCATCAGTGTTGTGGCATATTAAAAGAGCTGGTCTATCTTCCCACTGAATGTAGGCTCCTCGAGGGCAGGGACTAGGCCCTAGTGACCTCCCCACAGCACCAAGCACAGGGCCTGCATCAGGGGAAAGGGATAATGACTATTCCCTGAAAGGATTCTTCAAGCACTGATGATGGGCAACTAACATGGGAGCCACGAAGAGGAGTAACAATTCGTCTCTGACTTCCGGGGCTCAATGCCTAGAACAGGCTTCAAGGCTGGCTTTGTGGTACCTGGGCACCTATGGATTTTGTGTCCTAGAATTTTCCAGGACAGTCCCAATTTCACGTATTTTGTCTTTCTGCACTGATAAGCCAACCAACAGAAATTTCAACATTATATATAAAAATTGTATCTGCCTCTTACACTGAAAATAGCACAAAATCTTATATAATTCAAGTGCCTTGATTTTTTGGTTTACATAATACAGTGGTTGACCACATGACAAAACTAGAGAAGTTGGCTAGTGTTTCACAAGTACCTCGGTGCAACCTCCTGAAAGCCCTGCTATCTTTTGCAGGCGGGGAGCGGGGCTTCCTTCTAGCCCTGCCAGCAGGGGTTACATAGTCAGGGCCAGAGTTCCATTCTTCTAAGGCTTGAATTATAAGCCGCAATGTCAGAGATTTTAGTCTTTATCAACTTAGGGAGAAGACAGTGAAAGTGGATGATCACTTACTAACTGAGCTCCTAACTTTTACCAGGCACTGTGCTAAGCAGTTTATGTAGGTTATCTCACTTAATCCTCCCAACAGCTCTATCAGGTAGGTTATCCAGCCCTTTCTTGCCTCGCATCTCTCCTTCCTCCCATTCATCCTCTCTTCATTTCCATCCCTTCATCAATAACTATTTACTATATTCCAAGCATTGTTCTAGGGGCTGGGGCTAGAGTTAAGAGCAAGAACATATAGAGTTCTGCCCTCAGGAATTTTCATTCTAACAGGAGGAGGCTGATGAGAAACATGCAAACAAATAAACAGATAAGAAAATCACAGGCGGTGGGAAGCGGGGGACAAATCAGGAGTTTGGGATTCATATATACACACCACTATACATAAAATAGATAACCAACAAGGACCTACTGTATAGCACAGGGAACTATACTCAATAGTTTGTAATAACCTATAAGGGAAAAGAATCTAGAAAAGAATAGAAACACGTATATATGTATAACTGAATCACTCTACTGTACACCTGAAACTAATACAACATTGTAAATCAACTATACTTCAATTAAAAAAAAAAAACCCAAAAAAGAAAATCACAGCAATCTATTAGTTCTATAAAGGAAATAATGATGATATGAAAGAATGTGAACTCTTGGTGGTGAGGTAGTGGTCTTTAGATGGAGATCTCTGGCTAGAGAAGGCTTATCTGGGAAAGTGTCATTTGAACTTAGATCTAAAGGCAATTATGCAAAGATCAAAGAAAAGAGTTGTCTAGGAAGAGGGAACAGCAATTGCAAAGGTCCTGAGTCATAACAAAGTCTGTTCAAGGAACAGCAAGAAATCCAGGGTGTTATCTATGGGTTAGTGAACCAGGGAAGAGAGCAGGAGGTAAGTCAGAGACATAAGCAGGGACCCAAAGAAGCAGAGCTATGAAGTCAGTAAGTAGTTTAGATGCTATTCTGAGAGCAAAGAGAAACCATATAAGATTATAAGCAGGAGATCCATCCATCCATCCATCCATTCATTCAATCATTCAAAAAATACTTTCTTGAGGACCCACTGAAACTGGCCTTGTTCTTCTAGGTTCTGGGGATACAGTGGTAAAGAAGACAGTTTTTATCCTCATTTAACTTATATTTTACTCAGATAAACAAACAAATACATAATAATTTACCAGATAGGGATAAGTGATATGAAGAAAACCAAAGCAATGTAGGAAGGTAAAGAATGCTGGTGGTGGGGTGGCTATTTTAGATAGAGCCATCTACAAGGTCCACTCACAGCAGGTGACATTGAGCTGAGATGCTGATGAAGTGAGGGAGTGAGACATCAAAGTCCTAGGGGAAACATGTTCCAGAAGAGGGATCTGTAGGTGCAAAGGTCCTGGGGTGGAAATAGTTTGGTGTATCTAAGGAATAGCAAGAAGGCCAATGTGGTGAGAGAGGAGAGGGTAAGAGAGGTAGTCAAGGAGCAAATCATATGAGCCACTGTAGTATGGCTGTGGCTGAAATGAGCTGGGGAGTGACATGATTAGATTTATGCTTTAGAGGATCACTGTGCCTACAAGGAGGAGAGTACAATATAAGAGGGCAAGAGTGTGAAAGCAGGTCCAGGCAAGAGATGGTCCATGGTGGTGTAGACATGGGCAGAAGGCAGAAATGGAAGCAAGTAGAGGGATTCAGAACATATTTTGATGATAGAACCAAGAGCTTGCTGATGGATTAGTTGCAAAGAATGAGGGGGAGACAGGAATAGAGCATGACTCCTAGATTTTTGGCCTGAGCAACCAAGAGCCTGGTTGAACTATTTACCAAGACAAGGAAGATTGGTGATGGATCAATTGACAGGAGAGCAGACCAGGCTTTATGAAGTTAAGCAGATTGTTCAATTTCATGCATCTTGTAAGAAGTAGAGCTAATATTCAAATCCAAGTTTGCCCCAACTGTGTCTCCGTATAATTCCAGGAGATTAATCACTTTACCCAAACCTGGGTAAATTATAACCTAGCAAATGGGCCTAGAATACCTGTGCTGGAGTTTGAAGCAAACATTGCCCAGCTCACATATGTGACCATCCCAAGCCAGCAAGCTCTAAATTAGAAACACAGTGCCCCTTCCCCCCAGGCCTGTGGGGATTCGATTTCTCACCTGGGGCCTGGCTGGTGAACTCACCCTCATAGATAGGGTGGCAGGTGCTCCCTGCCGGGCTCCTCTCAGGACTGGGGCTTGCTCGGCTCCTCCTGCCATGTTGAGAAAGTCGAACAGTGGGATCTTCAGAGGTGGCACACAATCCTCTTTGGGCCATCAAGCGCCTCTGGGAAGGAAGGGTCTGGGCTCCTTTTCTTTCCAGCTTTTTCCTGGGCTCCTCTGGAGTAAGCCCCATGCTTTTCTGCTCTTCCAGATGGAAGGCCCTGCTTCCACAACTGGCAGGGATAAAGACTGATGACATCTCACTTTTCTGAGACAAAACCTCCCAGTTCCAGAGCTTGTTTCTGAAGCTGTTGTTCACCAGTACTTTCTTCTTATTGGTTATCTCAGCATTTGACTGATTCACATCTAACAGCAGAGAAGCCTTCTGTGAATTTACTGAAGAAGCAGAAGAACTCCCAGGAGGTTCCAGGGAATGAGAACATTTCTGAGTCTCGCTCTTCTGAGCCAACTTCACTTTCTGGGCTTTAAGAGGCTGGGAGTCACCACTGGCACAATCGGGTAGGGGCTCATTGTGGTTGGAAGAGGGATGTTTCCCACTGGCCAAAGTCTTTGTGGACTGTCTGCTTCCAGGGTCACCCTTTTGAGAAACACCTTCTGGGAATTTAACAGGTCCTGGAAGAGATGGCGCATCAAGCTTTTGAAATTTGGCTCGAAGTTCCTTGAAGTTTCTTAACACTTCCTAGAGCATAAAAGAAAACAGTAATGTCTCGTTACTCTAGGAAGAAAGCAGCATGATTAGCTGACTTCACTGTGCCTGCTAAGAAGCTGTAGGTGCTGATGTAATGCCATCACTTATCTGTTGAGTGAGGCAGAGTGAAAACAATTGTGTGCTCTTTGAAACACTTCGGGTATGTTTAATTTCTTCACAACATATAAAGAACGCTTGTAAAAGAGATAGTACTAACAATTACCGATAAATCCCTTGATATAAACTTTTGGTGGCTCTCTGCTGCCTATGCAAATAAACCCCTTCGCATGACATTCAAGAACATTGGCAGAAGTTGTGGAATTATGATCTGAAAGAGGGCAGAATTATGATCTCCAGCCGTAGGTCAACATAACCACACTTAAACCAAACAGGATAACTTATAGTTTTCCTAGAAACTTTATACTCTCCACCACCCTGACTTCGCTCATGTGTTCTTGCTTCCCCCAGGTGCATCCCCCGTATACTTGTCAACTGCTTTCTTCCAACAGTAACGCCCACCTTCTCCATCAACATTCCCCCTGTGGCTGACACGTAGAGCTAACTCCTCCCTGACTCCACATTGCTTCCACAGCTCCTCATAACTTGGCTGTTGAACTTAACACCACAGGGTGGAGAAAAGAGCAATCTTTGGAACCTTTGGACAGGTCTGTGTTCAAATTCAGACTCTGCTCTTTATCATCTAGAAAAATACTTTGGGAAACTTGGTATCATCAGTGCAGTCTCGTCATAGAAATAACTTGCAAGTGGCAGAAGGATGAGGGGTGCCATATGTAAAGTGTCCATCACAGTGCCTGACACATAGTAAATAAAAGCTACTCATAAGGGACGAGATGACGCTCTTGTATTTTTTACTCCCCTTGGGAGACTGTGTTCCACTTTCTAAATTCAGCTCAAATTCAGTATATGAAGATGGGGGTAGTAATAGCAGCACAACCCTTTGGGCAGAGGCAGGGACATGCCTGGGATTATAGAGTGAGTTGGTGGTCTACTACATAGGTAGGATTAGGCTTGACTCCTGCTCCGTGCTCTTCCCAGTTTCCCCCTTTCTCTCATGAGATTTAATTTACTTTTGTAAGTGTGTTTTGTCATTTTCTGTCTTCAGAGGAGGTTGGAGGGGGAGGACACAGAGCATGGGAGGACATCTAATAGAGCCATTTCCAAAGTAAGAGCCACCATCTTCTCTTGATCAACTTAAAGGTCTTAATTTCATGTATACAGACAACCTCCATGCTACTGACTTCTGATTTTGCCTGCTGAAGGAATGACTGTTGCGGGACATTTTCTCACTGTGTTTACAGTTGACTCACACTGTAGATTAGTTGACTCACACTGTCCTCTGAAGATTTAGGAAGGGAGAAAAGTTGAACAGGAAATATGAAGCAGGTGTCTGGGAGCTTGCTTGCATGCTCTTCCCTCTTTCCTCCTCTCTCTCTCACATACACACACACATACACACACACACACACACACACACACACACCATACACACATTTATAGCTTTCCTCACAAATTGCCCAGGGTTAATTTCTTCCATTTCAACCAGCAGTCAAGTTGATTCCATTGACCTTCCTTTCCCCTGATGTGGTAGAAGCCAGCACTGGGCATGGAACTAGGAGATCTAAGTATGAGGCTCAGCTTTGCCATTTTCTAGTCATGTGTCTTCGACAGTTCACTTTGCTTCTCTGAGCCTTATGTTCCTCACTATAAAATGCGATGATTCTACTAACAGTTCAGGGTTATTGCAAGGGTCACATGAGATGACAGATGTACATACCTCAGTGGTTAATATTTTTTAAATTGTGGTAAAATACACCTAACTTTAAATTTACCACCATAGCCATTTTTAAGTGTACAGTACAGTAGTGCTAAGTACACTCACATTATTGTGAATGTCCAGGACTCTTTCATCTTGCAAAACGGAAGCACTATATTCATTAAACAACAGCTTCCCATTCCCCCTCCCTCCAAACCCTGGCAACCATCATTCTACTTTCTGTATCTACGAACTTGACTACACCAGGTACCTCATATAAATGGAATCATATGTACTTGTCTTGTTGTGACTGATTTATTTCATTTAGCATATTGTCCTTAAGGTTCACCCATACTATAGCATACTGCAACATTTTCTCCAGACGCGCAGGCTCACTAGTTGTGGCTCACGGGACCAGTGGCTCCACGGCATGTGGGATCTTCCCAGACCAGGGCTCGAACCCGTGTCCCCTGCATTGGTAGGCAGATTCTCAACCACTGCGCCACCAGGGAAGCCCCTGATCTTAATTCTTAAAAGTCCATGAGCCTGCCCCTTCTTCATGCCATTGCCACTGCCTTTGAGTCTTCCTTACTTATTGCTTAAAATGACTTCTTTCTGGCCTCCCTGCCTCCACTCTAGGCCCCTCTAATCTACCATTTACCCAGCTGTTAGACAAATCTGACTGAAAACATGAATCTGATCATGTACATCCCAGTTTAAAATCCTTCAATTTGGCTTCTTCAAAGCTTTCCAATACAGCTTGAACTCTTGCTTAGTACCTAAGGCCCCCCCAAATCCCAACTCTGTTAATTTTCTGACATCTTTTGGGCCCCTCCCTGACATGCTTTCTTCCTTCTGACTTCACTGAATTACTTACATTTTCCTAAACTTATTTTGCTCTTTCATGTCTCTATACCTTTGAATATGTTATTTTCTCTGCCTGGAATGCCCACCTTTCACCCAATTTCTTGAATTAGCAAATTCCTACTTGTTCAAAATTCAACTTGTGACACCTCAAAATATTCATTGGTTTCCTATTATGTGCTAGACAATAGGGTTACAAAGATGAATAAGACATTTCCTGAACGCTGATGTCAAATCCAGACAAGGATGACACAAGAAAAGAAAATTGTAGGTCAATACTGATGAACATAGATGCAAAAATCCTCAACAAAATATTAGCAAACCAACTTTAACAGTCCATTAAAAGTATCATACACCGTGGTCAAAGTGGGATTTATTCCAGAGGTGCAAGGATGGTCAAACATCGGCAAATCCATCAATATGATACACCACATTAACAAAAGGAAGACAACAAAACATATTATCTCAATAGATGCAGGAAAAGCATTCGACAAAATTCATCATCTATTTATGATAAAAAAAAAAAATTCTCAACGAAGTGGGTATAGAGGTTACATGCCTCAACATAATAAAGGCCATATATGGTAAGCCCACAGTTAACATCAAGCTGAATGATGAAAAGCTAAAAGCTTTTCCTCTAAGATCAGGAATCAGATAAGGATGCTCACTCTCACCACTTTTACACAACATAGAACTAGAAGTCCTAGCCAGAGCAATTAGGCAAGAAAAAGAAATAAAAGTAATCCAAATTGGCAAGGAAGAAATAAAACTATCACTATTTGCAGATGACATGATACAATATATACAAACCCCTAAAGACTTCACCAAAAACTGATGAAATAAAATTTATATTTTAAGGCAAGACAAGAAAAAAAACCAAAGATAAAATTCTCTCTGTGTGTTTGTTTGGGCCTTCTCCCTCCCTAATATGCAGTGTGCATCTGCATTACACATTAACCAAAGCTCCTCAGAGATGGGAGTGCCTGCTCAACCATAAAGATCATTTATTCTTTCTCCTGATGCAAGCAGTGTAACTTCTTAAAAGAACAGTGTTCTTAGCCAGCTCTGTGGGGGTCATGGTGACTTGCTGCTTACTTTGTACATGCTTACCTGGACTATGTATCCTTGGTGACCTTTCTGTAAAATATCAGTATGTCATTTTGATGTATGATCCTTTATCTCAAAAATGTATATGACTAAGCCTTTGACTTCTAAAAGGTGGAACAGTTTTCAGAGCTTTCTGAGAATCTGCTTTCTGGGTTATAATCTGCAGTTTGGCCCAAATAAAATTCCCTTCTTTCTTCTTAACTTGATAGTAATTAAATTTTTGTCAACAGAACTAATAAATTCAGTAAAGTTGCAGGATACAAAATAAATATACAAAATTCTGTCACATTTCTATGCACTAATAAGGAACTATCAGAAAGGGAAATTAAGAAACCATCCCCATTTCCAATTATATCAAAAAGAATAAAATACCGAGAAATAAATTTAACCAAGGAGGTGAAAGACTTGTACACTGAAACTATAAAACATTAATGAGATGAGGAGTCAAGATGGAGGAATAGGAAGACGTGGAGTTTGCCTCTCCCCACAAGTACATCAAAAATACATTTAAAAATAGAACAATTCTCACAAAGCACCTGCTGAACACTAGCAGAGGACCTTGGACACTAAAAGGACAAGAAAAATCCCTGCCAAACCAGGTAGGACAAAAGAAAGAAAAAAAGAGAAAAGAGGAAACGGGATGGAACCTGCACCTCTGCAGGGGCAGCTGAAGGAGAGGAGAGGTTCCTGCACTCAGAGAAGCGCCCTAACAGGTGGGGAGATCAGCTGGGACAGAGAGGGAGCTTCGGAAGCTTGGAGGAGAGCACAGTAGCCAGTCTGTGGCAGGCAGGACAGAGTAAGACCTACATGGATGGTCCATGCTGCAGCCATGCATGGCCCAGCCTGAGTCACGTCTGCTGGCACGGAGTGGGGTTGGGTGCTGCAACATGGGGTTTGGAGAGCAGACCCAGGGAGAGGACAGCTGTTGGCTGCGAAGAGACAGCCTAAGGGGCAGGTGTAAGGAGCTCCACAACCGGGAATGTTTGTGGAAGAAGCCTGGGCCACCATAGAAGCCGGGCGCCATTGTTGAGTGGTGCACAAGGAGCTGGGCTGCCATTGCAGCCCCCTTTCCCTTGTGCCAGCCCCTGCCTCCATGGGCACTAGGAGGGGCGCCTGCCTGAGCAGGCTTGCTCACCCTCCCACCAATGCCTCCTCCAGCTCTGCCAGCCCCAGTGGGCTCACGTGCCCCGCCTGCCTCTGTCTCCACCCCTGCCTGCCTGGGCAGGTGCATGTGCTCTGGGGCAGCCTGGGGAGCAGACACCGGTGGGAGGAACACATGCAGAGGTCGGGCTGAAACCACAGCTGAGCCCCAGGGGCCACGCAGCTAAGAAAGAAGAGCTGAATTCTCACCTCACGGCTGCAGGAACCGTGGATTTACACTGCCGCTGCTGGCTTTGTAAACCCAGCACCTGAGGAACATCTGAATGGATGAGTGATCACACAGCTGAGGTTGGTCTAGCTTTAGTAGGCACGTACATGCAGGGATTGGACCAGGCCAGAATCTGAGCTGCCTCCATAGCTCCCACAGGGGATCCATGTACATGATTACTACAGTCTTGGGACCTGACTTTGGTGGATCCGTGTTGGTGGCCTGGTGAAAACAACTCCTGAGAGACACTAGGGCCAATTGCTGGCATACCCACAGTTAAGGTGGGGCTGAGAGCAGTTCCAACAATAGTGTAATTTGTGAGCCAGCACAATGGGTGAAAAGTGACACAACAGAGTACACTCACAGGTGAACAGCTCCAGAGAAGGAAAACTCAGTGGCTTCTCTCCCAGTGGGAGTGCTCCAATCCCACCTACCTCACACTGCAGATCAGAAACACAGCCCAGAAACAGATCTGGGGGCCTCTACTCCAGCAACCAGGGAGCAGACCCTGCCTCTGATAGGGCAGTAACAACCACAGAGCAGAGGGGAGGCCCTGCAGAATATCCGGTGCAGGCTCAGTTCACCACAACATCAGTCACACCGCCTATCAAGGGGATAATGGCCAGCATACACTGAGGAAAGAGGGGGCAGTCATCCATACTAAAAACAGCCCTTGCACCAAAAAATATTAAACACACACAGACTACATTGGGACGTTCTCACATAAAAATAGCCCTCCAAGACAGTCTGAGGGTCAGGCATCAGGAGGAAGAACCCCCCAGCGCATTTGGCTTTGAAGGCCAGTGGGGCCTGAATGCAAGAGCTCCAGAGGGCTGGGAGAAACAGAGACTCCACTCTTGGAGGGTGCACACAAGACCTCACATGTGCTGGGACCCAGCACAAAGCAATACTTACATAGGAACTGGGGTTAGATCTAACTAGGGGTCTGGGAGGGTCTCCTGGGGAGGCAGGGGTTGGCTGTAGTTTACTGTGTGGGCAAGGATACTGGTGGCAGAGGCCCCAAAGAATATTATTCAGTGTGAGCTCTCCCAGAGGTCCCCAACTGGGCACCAAGACCTGGCCCCACCCAACAGCCTACAGTCTCCAAAGCTGGAACTCCTCAGGCCAAACAACCAGAAAGGTAGGAACACAGCCCCACCCATCAGCAGACAGGCTGCCTAAGTCATAATGAGCTCACAGATACCTGAAAACACACTCCTTGACACAGCCCTGCCCATCAGAGGGACAAGACCCAGCTCCACCCATCAGAGAGCAGGCACCAGTCCCTCCCACCAGGAAGCCTGCACAAGCTCCTAGACTAACCTCATCCACGACAGGGCAGACACCAGAAGCAAGGGGAACTACAATCCTGCAGCCTGTGGAATGGAGACCACAAACACAGAAAGTTAGAAAAAATGAGATGAAAAAGAAATATGCTGCAAACAAAGGAACATGATAAAAACTGACCAGAACAACTAAATGAAGAGGAGATAGGCAATCTACCTAAAAAAGAATTCAGAGTAGTGATAGTAAAGATGATCCAAAAACTCAGGAAGAGAATGGAGGCATGGATTGAGAAGATACAAGAAATGTTTAACAAGGAGCTAGAAGATTTAAAGGACAAACAGAGATGAATAATAAAATAACTGAAATGAAAAATATACTAGAAGGAATGAACAGCAGAATAACTGAGGCAGAAGAACAAATAAGTGACCTGGAAGACAGAGTGGTGGAAATCACTGCCACAGAACAGAATAAAGAAAAAAGAAAGAAAAGAAATGAGGACAGTCTCAGAGACATCTGGGACAACATTAAATGCACCAACATTTACATTATAGGGGTCCCAGAAGGAGAAGAGAAAGAAAAAGGGCCTGAGAAAATATTTGAAGATATTATAGCTGATAACTTCCCTAATATGAGAAAGGAAACACTCACTCAAGTCCAGGAAGTGCAGAGAGTCCCATATAGGATGAACCCAAGGAGGAACCCGGCAAGACACATATTACTCAAATTGACGAAAATTAAAGACAAAGAAAAAATATTAAAAGCAACAAGGGAAAAGCAACTAATAACATACAACGGAATCCTCATAAGGTTATCAGCTGCTTTTTCAGCAGAAATTCTGCAGGCCAGAGGGGAATGGCACAGTATATTTAAAGTGATGAAAGGGCAAACCTACAACCAAGAATAGTCTACCCAGCAAGGCTCTCATTCAGATTCGACGGAGAAATCAAAAGTTTTACAGACAAGCAAAAGCTAAGAGAATTCAGCACCACCAAACCAGCCTTACAAGAAATGCTAAAGGAACTTCTTTAGGGCGGAAAGAGAGCAGCAACTTAAAACAACCTTTTACATACATAGACTGCTATGTCAAAATTTCATGGGAACAGCAAACCAAAAAACTACAATAGATACAAACACAAAAAAGAAAAAGCAACCCAAACACAATACCAAAGATAGTCATCAAATCACGAGAGAAGAGAATGAAAGAGGAAGGGAAGAAAAAAGACCTACGAAAATAAATCCAGAACAGTTAAGAAGATGGCAATATAATTACCTTAAATATAAACGGTTTAAATGCTCCAACTAAAAGACACAGACTGGCTGAATGGATACAAAAACAAAACCCCTATATATGCCGTCTACAAGAGACCCACTTCAGATCTAGGGACACATACAGACTGAAAGTGAGGGGATTGAAAAAAAGATATTCCATGCAAATGGAAACCAAAAGAAACCTAGAGTAGCAATACTCATATCAGACAAAATAGACTTTAAACTAAAGACTGTTACAAGAGACAAGGAAGGACACTACATAATGATAAGGGATCAATCCAAGGAGAAGATAAAACAATTGTAAACATATACGCACGCAACATGGGAGCACCTCAATATATGAGCCAAATGCGAATAGCCATAAAAGGGGAAATCGGCAGTAGCACAACAACAGTGGGGGACTTTAACACCCCACTTAACACCAACGGACAGATCATCCAAACTGAAAGCCAATAAGGAAACACAGGCCTTAAATGACACATTAGATACAGATGGACGTAATTGATATTTGTAGAACATACTATCCAAAGGCAGAAGAATACACTTTCTTCTCTAGTGCACATGGAACATTCTCCAGGATAAATCACATACTGGGCCACAAATCAAGCCTTGGTAATTTAAGAAAATTGAAATCATATCAAGCGTCTTTTCCAACCACAACACTGTAAGATTAGAAATCAACTAAAAGAAAAAAAAACACGTAAAAAACACAAACATGTGGAGACCAAACAATATATTACTAAACAACCAAGAGATCACCAAGGAAATCAAAGAGGAAATAAAAAAACACCTAGAGACAAATGACAATGAAAACACAATGACCCAACTGCTATGGGATGCAGCAAAAGCAGTTCTAAGAGGAAAGTTTAGAGCAATACAATCTTACCTCAGCAAATAAGAAAAATCTCAAACAAACAACCTAAACTTACAACTAAAGCAACTAGAGAAAGGAGAACAAACAAAATCCAAAGTCAGTAGAAGGAAAGAAACTATAAAAATCAGAGCAGAAATAAATGAAATAGAGATGAAGAAAACAATAGAAAAGATCAATAAAACAAAAAGCTGGTTCCTTGACAAGATAAACAAAATTGATAAACCATTAGCCGGACTCATCAAGAAAAAAGGGAGAGGGCTCAAATCAATAAACTTAGAAATGAAAAAAGAGAAGTTACAACTGACACCACAGAAATACAAAGGGTCAAAAGAGCCTACTACAAGCAACTATATACCAATAAAATGGACAGCCTAGAAGAAATGGACAAATTCTTAGAAAGGTATAACCTTCCAAGACTGAACCAGGAAGAAATAGAAACTATGAACAGACAAATCTCAAGTAATGAAATTGAAACTGTGATTTAAAAACTTCCAACAAACAAAATTCTAGGACCAGATGGCTTCACAGGTGAATTCTATCAAAAATTTAGAGAAGAGCTAACACCCATCCTTCTCAAACTCTTCCAAAAAATTGCAGAGGGAGGAACACTCCCCAATTCATTCTAAGAGGCTACCATCACCCTGATACCAAAACCAGACAAAGATGTCACAAAGAAAAAAAAAAAGAAAGAAAGAAAATTACAGGTCAATATCACTGATGAACATAAATGCAGAAGTCCTCAACAAATTTCTAGCAAACTGAATCCAACAATACATTAAAGGGATTATACACCATGATCAAGTGGGATTTATCCCAGGGATGCAAGGATTCTTCAATATACACAAATCTATGTGATACACCATATTAACAAATTGAAGAATAAAAACCATATGATCATCTCAATAGATGCAGAAAAAGCTTTCGACAAACTCAACACCCATTTATGATAAAAAATCTCCAGAAAGTGGGCAAAGAGGGAACCTATCTCAACATAATAAAGGCCATATATGAGAAGCCCACAGCAAACATCATTCTCAATGGTGAAAACTGAAAGCATTTCCTCTAAGATCAGGAACAAGATCAGGATGTCCACTCTTGCCACTTTTATTCAACATAGTTTTGGAAGTGCTAGCCATGACAATCAGAGAAGAAAAAGAAGTAAAAGGAATCTAAATTGGAGAAGAAGAAGTAAAACTGTCACTGTTTGCAGATGACATGATACTATACATAGAAAATCCTAGAATGCTACCAGAAAACTACTAGAGCTCATCAATGAATCTGGTAAACTTGCAGGATACAAAATTAATACACAGTAATCTCTTGCATTCATACGCACTAACAACAAATGATAAGAGAAATTAAGGAAACAATCCCATTCACCATTGCAAAAAAAGGAATAAAATACCTAGGAATAAACATACCTAAGGAGACAAAAGACCTGTACTCAGAAAACTATGACATTGATGAAAGAAATCAAAGGTGACACAAACAGATGGAGAGATATACCATGTTCTTGAATTGGAAGAATCAATATTTTCAAAATGACTATACTACTCAAAGAAATCTACAGAGTCAATGCAATCCCTATCAAATTACCATGGCATTTTTTACAGAATTAGAACGAAAACATTCACAATTTGTATGGAAACACAAAAGACCCCCAAATAGCCAAAGCAATCTCAAGAAAGAAAAACGGAACTGGAAGAATCAGGCTCCCTGACTTCAGACTATACTACAAAGCTACAGTAATCAAAACAGTATGGTACTGGCACAAAAAACAGAAATATAGATCAACGGAAGAGAAAGTCCAGAGTTAAACCCATGCACCTATGGTCAACCAATCTATGATAAGGGAGGCAAGAATATGCAATGGAGAAAAGACATCCTGTTCAATAAGTGGTGCTGGGAAAACTGGACAGTTACATGTAAACTAATGAAATTAGTACACTTCCTAACACCATACACAAAAATAAACTCAAAATGGATTAAAGACCTAAATGTAAGGCCATATACTATAAAACTCTTAGAGGAAAACCTAGGCAGAACTCTCTCTGACATAAATCAAAGCAAGATCTTTTTTGATCCACCTCCTAAAGTAATGAAAATTTTAAAAATATAAACAAATGGAACCTAATGCAACTTAAAAACTTTTGCACAGCAAAGGAAAGCATAAACAAAATGAAAAAACAACACACAGAATGGGAGAAAATATTTGCAAACAAAGCAACAGACAAAGGAGTAATCTCCAAAATATACAAACAGTTCATGCAGCTCAATAAAAAACAAACAACCCAATCAAAAAATGGGCAGAAGATCTAAATAGACATTTCTCCAAAGAAGACATACAGATGGCGAAAAAGCACATGAAAACACACTCAACATCATTTCTCCAATTATTAGAGAAATGCAAATCAAAACTGTAACGAGGTATCATTTCACACCGGTCAGAATGGCCATCGTCAAAAAATCTACAAACAGTAAATGCTGGAGAGGATGTGGAGAAAAGGGAACCCTTCCACACTGTTGGTGGAAATGTAAATTGGTACAGCCACTATGAAGAACAGTATAGAGGTTCCTTAAAAAACTAAAAATAGAACTACCATATGATCCAGCAATCCCACTCCTGGGCATATACCTAGAGAAAACCATAATTTGAAAAGATACATGCACCCCAATGTTCATTGCAGCACTATTTACAATAGCCAGGACATGGAAGCAACATAAATGTCCATTGACAGAGGAATGGAAAAACAAGATGTGGCACATATATACAATGGCATATTACTCAGCCATAAAAAGAAACGAAATGGAGTTATTTGTAGTGAGGTGGATGGACCTAGAGTCCGTCATACAGAGTGAAGTAAGTCAGAAAGAGAAAAACAAATACTGTATGCTAATACATATATATGGAATCTAAAAAAAAAAAAAAAGTCATGAAGAACCTAGGGGCAAGACGGGAATAAAGACACAGACCTACTAGAGAATGGACTTGAGGATATGGGGAGGGGGAAGGGTAAGATGTGACAAAGTGAGAGAGTGGCATGGACATATATACATTACCAAACATAAAATAGATAGCTAGTGGGAAGCAGCCGCATAGCACAGGGAGATCAGCTCGGTGCTTTGTGACCACCTAGAGGGGTGGGATAGGGAGGCTGGGAGGGAGGGAGATGCAAGAGGGAAGAGATATGGGAACATATGAATATGTATAACTGATTCACTTTGTTATAAAGCAGAAACTAACACACCATTGTAAAGCAATTATACTCCAATAAAGATGTTAAAAAAAAAAAAGATGTGGCACATATATACAATGGAATATTACTCAGCCATCAAAAAGAATGAAATAATGTCATTTACAGCAACACGGATGGACCTAGAGATTGTCATACTGAGTGAAGTAAGTCAGACAGAGAAGGACAAATATCGTATGATATCACTTCTATGTCGAATCTAAAAAAATGGTACAAATGAACTTATTTACAAAACAGAAATAGAGTCACAGATGTAGAAAAAAATCTTATGGTTACCAGCAGGGAAAAGGAGGGGAGGGGTGGGATAAATTGGGAGTTTGGGATTGACTTATACACACTACTATATATAACACACATAACTAATAAGGACCTACTCTATAGCACTGGGAACTCTACTGAATACTCTGTAATGACCTATATGGGAAAGGAATCTTAAGAAGCGTGTATATAAGTATATGTATAACTGATTCACTTTGCTGTACAGCAGAAAGTAACAACATTGTAAATCAACTATACTCCAATAAAAATTTTTTATAAAAGAATCAAGTAAGAAAAAAAGACATTAGTGAAAGTAATTGAAGAAGACACAAATAAATGGAAAGATATCCCACAGAAATCTATGAATTCAATGCAATCCCTATCTAAATTCCAAAATTCCAACAAACAATTCTGAAAATTTTATGGAACCACAAAATATCTCAAATAGCTAAAGCAATCTTGAGAAATAACAACAAAGCTGGAGTATCATATGTCCTGATTTTAGACTTTATTACAAAGTTATATTAATCAAAGCAGTATGGTATTGGTATGAGAACATACACATAGATGAACAGAATAGAACAGAGAGCCCAGAAATAAATCCACAAATATATGGTCAATTATTTTACAACAAAGGAGCCAAGAATGTACAATGGGGATAACAGTCTCTTCAATAAATGGTGTTCGGAAGACTGGACAGCCACATGCAAAAGAATGAAATCAGACCACTATCTTACACCATACACAAAAATTAACTCAAAATGGATTAAAGACTTGAACATAAGACCTGAAACCATAAAACTCCTATAAGAAAACAAGTAGTAGGCT
Organism: Balaenoptera ricei; assembly: GCF_028023285.1. Classification (NCBI taxonomy): domain Eukaryota; kingdom Metazoa; phylum Chordata; class Mammalia; order Artiodactyla; family Balaenopteridae; genus Balaenoptera; species Balaenoptera ricei. The sequence continues at coordinate 48,043,312 of NC_082639.1, forward strand.
CCTTGACATCAGTCTTGGTGATGACATTTTGGACCTGACTCCAAAAGCCAAGGCAACAAAAGTAAAAATAAACAAGTGGGGCTACATCAAACTAAAAAGTTTCTGCACATCAAAGGAAACCAACAACAACATGAAAAGGCAATGTACTGAATGGGAGAAAATATTTGCAAATCATATATTTGATAAGGGGTTAAAGTATATTAAAAAACTCATACAACTCAATAGTAATAAAACAAAGAATCCAATTTTAAAATGGGCAGAAGATCTGAACAGATCTTTTTCCAAAGAAGACATACAGATGGCCAACAGGTACATGAAAGTTTCTCAACATAATATATTAATAACCAGGGAAATGCAAATCAAAACCACAATGATATATTACCTCACAGCTGTTAGAACAGCTATTATGAGAAAGACAAGAACTAAGAAGTGGTGGCATGGATGTAGAGAAAAGGAAACTCTTGTGCACTGTTTGTGGGAATGTAAATTGGTGCAGCCACTGTGGAAAACAGTAAGGAGATTCCTCAAAAAATTAAAAATAGAACTACCATATGATCTCCAGCAATTTCACTTCTGGTTATTTTTCTAAAGAAAAGGAAAACAGTACCTCAAAAACACATAAGCACCCCCATATTCACTGCAGCATTATTTACAATAGCCAATATATGGAGACAACATAAATGTCCATTTACAGATGAATGGATAAAAGAAAATGATACACACACACACACGATGGAATATTATTCAGCCATAAAAGAAGGAAATCTTGTCATTTTTGACAACATGGAGGGACCTTAAGGGCATTATGCTAAGTGAAATAAGGCAAACAGAGAAAGAAAAATACTGTATGATTTCACTTATATTTGTATTCTAAAAAAACAAAACAAAAACCCCATCAAGCTCATAGATACAGGGAACAGACTGGTAGTTGCCAGAGGTGGGGGGTGGGAGGTAGAAGAAATGGGTGAAGAGGGTCAAAAGGTAGAAACATCCAGTTATAGAATAAGTAAGTCATGAGGATGTAATATACAGCATGGTGACTGTAGTTCATAACACTGTGCTGCATGTTTGAAAGTTGCTATAGGAGAGCAAATCTTAAAAGTTCTCATCCCAAGAAAACAATTGTAACTACGCATATGGTGATGGATGTTTCCAGACTTATTGTAGTGATCATTTTTCAATGTATACAATTATCAGATCATTATGCTATATACCTAAAACTAATATAATGTTTTATGTCAATTGTACTTCAATAAAAAATTTTAAAAAAGAGGAAAAGCAGTCCCTGACCTGTCTGAGCTTGTGGAATGAGGGAGGCAGATGCAAATTGATCATTCTAGCATAAAACAGAAAGTTATTAGGTACACAGCACAAAGCCTGCTCTGAGAACATAGAGATCAGAAGAGATCATGAGGCCAACGCGGGGGAGGGTACAAAGCAGGGTTCCTAGAGATAACTCCTCAGATAAAACAGGCAGTCAAGCAAAGAACAGCAGGAAAGGCAGTTCAGATGAGAGAAGGGCATCAACAAAGGAGGCATGGCATGTGAAATAACAGGTCATATATGGGAAGAATAGGAATTCCATATTATTGGAGCCCCAGTGTTCAGTGCGTAAGGCTGAAGAAGGAAGTACAGATCAAGTCTCCTTAAAGTAGTTGAGCTTAATTTTCAGAGTGGATGGAGAGATGCTGATGAGTTTTACATGGGGATATGACATGGTTCGATTTATATTTCATGCTGATTAGAGACCAGAAACCAATTAAAAGGCCACTACAATGGTCAAGTAAAAATGATGAGAGGCTGGACTTGGGCAATGTTGGTGGGAATGGAAGAAGGGGACAGATAAGAGAAATGTGCAGAGAGTGGTATGGACTGGACCTGGAGATTTACTGGGTCTGAAGGAAAGGGGAGGAAGGACTCCAGGACGATGCCCAGGTTTCTAAATTGGGTGAGAGATGAATGTTAGTACCTGAAACTGACACTAAGGACTGGAGATATAGATATTGGAGAAAGATGATGAGCCCAGTTTGGGAAGTGATGGGTTGCATTTTTAGGGAAGCCAACTAACAGGTAGTTATACACGTGAATCCTATAAGGGTTAGAAATTTAGATTTGGCATTACAGTATTAGTTTATTGGTTAGCATGGAGCTTAAGAGCATGGACTCTGAAGTCCAACTAAGTTTAAATGCCAGCTCTGCTATTTATTAGCTTTATGACTCAGAGCAAATTACTTAACTATTCTGTATTTGTTGCCTTATCTGAGATAATAATTGCATTCCTCAAAGGGTGGATGTCATAAGTAAGATAATGGCACCTCAAAGATGTCCACGTCCTAGTCCCTGAAACCTGTGACCGTTACCTTGCATGGGAGAAAGGACTTTGCAGATGTGATTAAGGTAAGGATCTTCAGATGGGAAGCTTATCCTCTATTATCCGGAAGGGCCTAATGTAATCACAAGGGTCCTTATAAGAGGGAAGCAGGGGGCTTCCCTGGTGGCGCAGTGGTTGAGAATCTGCCTGCCAATGCAGGGGACACGAGTTCGAGCCCTGGTCTGGGAAGATCCCACATGCCACGGAGCAACTGGGCCCGTGAGCCACAACTACTGAACCTGCGCGTCTGGAGCTTGTGCTCCGCAACAAGACAGGCCGCGACAGTGAGAGGCCCGCGCACCGCGATGAAGAGTGGCCCCCGCTTGCCACAACTAGAGAAAGCCCTTGCACAGAAACAAAGACCCAACACAGCCAAAAATAAATAAATAAATAAAAATTTAAAATAAATAAATAAATAAAGGAATTCCTTAAAAAAAAAAAAAGAGGGAAGCAGGAGAGTCAGAAAAGGAGATGTGTCAATGCAAGTAGACATGAGGGAGGTAGGGGCTGAAGATGCTACGTGCTGGCCTTAAAGATGGAGGAAGGGTCCACGAGCCAGGGAAGGCAGGTAGCCTCCAGAAGCTAGAAAAGGTAAGGAGAGGGATTCTTCTCTAGAGCCTCCAGAAGGAATGACATTGGCAAACACCTTGATTTTAGGCATCTGACCTCCAGAACTGTAAGATAATAACTTTTTAATGCTATTGTAAACTACTAAACTGGTGGTAATTTGTTAAGGCCTCACTAGGAAACTAACACAGCTGTTATGAGGATTAAATTAATTAATAAGTACACATAAAGCATTTAGAAGGCATAATAAGTGCTCATTAAATTTTAACGCTTGCTGTTATTATTAGAAATGGTTGTTGAGGCCATGAGACTGGATGGGATCATGGAAGGGAATGTGCGGTGAGATCAGAGTCATAGGACAATAGCAGAGGCCAAGAAGAAAGTCTAAGAAGAAGCAGAGAGGTATGAGGTTAGGAGAGAAAGAGAAGGAGTGGGCAGTATTAATGAGGAACGAGTGCCCACAGTGGCAAGTGCAGCAAAGAAGTTCTGTAAGATAAAGATGGAAAAGCGTCTGGTGGAATCTGTCAAGATGGAAACCATTTCATGGACACTGCAAAAGAATGTCATGGCAGAAGCAAAGGTGCAGTGGCTTCCAGAATGAATGGGAGGTGAGGGAGTAAAAAATTGACTGTAACTTTTCTTTTAGGAAGCTGGCATGGCAAAGGAAGGAGAGGGAAGTAATTAGAAGGGGATTCAACATCCACCAAAGGTTTTAAATTAATTTTTCTTCCCAGTGAGCCTTCCCCTAACACAGATCCTGGAAAGCTCAGAACTATATTTCCCAGGCAGTCTTTCAGCTAGAATTCTGCCAAGCACAGGTGTCTGTGGGGTGTGGGAAATGAGCACATGAGGGTGTAGCCACTCAGGGGGAGAGGGGATCCCCTGTGGAGCAGCTGTGACAGATGTTCCCATGCTGTGCACTGGGCGGTAGCATCGATGAGTTCCCACTGGAATGGTCCCACATTGTACGTTTCCCTTAGTTGTAGCATACAAGCTCATCCCCAGCCCTTCTGGAGGTTCCTAACATAACCTATTAAAAATCCTTTCTGCTCAAACTGGCAACTACGGATTTGGTTGTCTACAACAAAACCCATTGACCAGTACATCTTAGTTTACACTTCTTCACAGCATCTATCAACGCCCAATATATCATCTATCTCCCACCGTCAGAATGTAAACTCCTTGAGGACAGGTACTTTGTCAGTATGTGTTCACCGCTATAGCACCAGTGCCCAAAAGCATATTTGGCCCATAGCAGGTGCTCAATAAAAATGAGGTGAATGAATGAATCCTTGATTTACAAGTCTTTCAACATCCTTTCAAGACAAGGATAGTGTCTCATTTATTTTGGTACCCCCAGTACTAGCCCTGGGGAGCACCAAATGTTTGTTGAATGAATGAGTCAGTGAATGAACATTTAGAAAAATTAGCTGGTTCATATAATGTATGCACTGTAACTGTACAGAATTTAAAACTTTTTTTTCCCACGGACAGCTTAGGATGCACATAGAAACAAGTTATCTACATGCTTCTGATCTGGACGGAACAAGACTCAAATACCTCATCAGGGAAGCAAAGACCAAAACAATTCCAGATATTGTAGGAACAACCTAAGATAAAAGACAGTGGTGTCCTCTTAACAGAAGGGATTTATCTCTTTGATATGGAAATTAACCAAAGAGGTAGCAATCAGCCAAGAAAAACAAAGACATTGTTATTCTAGAAGAATAGGGAGACCAGTGTGAGAAGCTTACAAGTCTGAACTCCCATTCTCTAAATGTGGTATTATTATATCTACATGAATATGTATAGCCAAACTAGGGGGAAAAGACTCCATCAAACAGACGTCTCTCATTCAGTATTTCTTTTACAGGAATCTAAGGAATGATAATGATGATGATAATAATAACCAAGATAGGCATTAAATGCCTATTTGACATACACATGACTTACATGACATCACTGTGGGCCAGGCACTGTTTAAACACTTAACTAAACAACAAAAAAAAACCTAATCGACAAATAGGCAGAAGACTTAAATAGACATTTCTCCAGAGAAGACATACAGATGGCCAATAGGCACATGAAAAGATGCTCAACATCGCTAATTATCAGAAAAATTCAAATCAAAACTACAATGAGGTACCACCTCACACCAGTCACAATGGCCATCATTAAAAAGTCTACAAATAACAAATGCTGGAGAGGGTGTGAAGAAAAGGGAACCCTCATACACTGTTGGTGGGAATGTAAACTGGTGCAGCCACTATGGAAAACAATACAGAGGTTCCTCAAAAAACTAAAAATCAAGTTGCCATATGATCCAGCAATCCCACTGCTGGGACTATACCAAGACAAAACTATAATTCAAAAAGATATATGCACCCCTATTTTCATAGCAGCACTATTCACAATAGCCAAGACATGGAAACAACCTATGTCCATCAACAGATGAATGGATAAAAAAGATGTGGTATATTTATACAGTGGAATATTAGCCATAAAAAATAATGAAATAATGCCATTTGCAGCAACATGGATGGACTTAGAGATTATCATACTAAGAGAAATAAGTCAGAAAGACAAATATCATATGATATCACTTGTATGTGGAATCTAAAATACAATACAAATCAACATATCTACGAAACAAAACAGACTCACAGATACAGAGAGCAGATTTGTGGTTGCCAAGGGGAAGGGTGGGTAGGGGAGGGAAGGAATGGGAATTGGGATTAGCAGAGGCAAACTATTATATGTAGTATGGATAAACAACAAGGTCCTACTGTATATATAGCACAGGGAACTATATTCAATATCCTGTGACAACCATAATGGAAAAGAATATGAAAAAGAAAAAAAAATATATATATATATACACACACATACATATATATATATATATATCTGAGTCACTTTGCTGTACAGGAGAAATTAACACAACATTGTAAATCAACTATATTTCAATAAAATTAAAAAAAAAAACACTTAACTATACTACACCATGACCATGTATCTTGTATTTTCAAGGCAGTGGTTTAACGTAATTTAAAAGGTGATAAAAAAATGCAGACCCAGATAACAAAATACAAGTTAGTGTTGTTATACCCTTTCAAAATAGACCTGCAAATGAGAATAAATTCTGTGTCAAATCACATGTCCTGACTTCTGGTTTATAAAATATGGTACAGGGAGCTGCTCCACCTTCTCTGGAGTTTGCCCTGCTGTGGCAGGCTGCTTGGAAACCTGTTCCTGCGTCACAGCTCTCTGAGTTTATATCTACAATGACATATATCCCAGCACAGTGAACGAGGACTACAGGTGCTCAGTGGATTCATAGTGACTCAGGAAGTGAAAGTTGCCATCAAAATATACATAAAATAAGTTCCCAAAGGAGAAGACACTGTTTTGATGCTGATTGAAAAAGAAAAGTGAACTCATTCCTGAATTTCTGCAGATCGCTGAATAGTGCCTTCCACAGGGAGAAACAATGACCAACATCAAATGGCAACAGTTTATAATGTTGAACATTCTTCTGGTAAGCAAATGCAAGACCCTTAAGGAGAATGCAAACTCAAAATCCAAGGCTTGGGGAAGGCAGTAGAAGTCAAGAAATTACAAGCCCAAGAAAAGAGCTGTCAAATCCTATCTAAGATGTAAAGAAATAAAAGTTGATTAATATTAGCATCTGAGTCAGCCTTTATGAATAAAAGGGCTTTGATTCAATCCTCAATACCACAAGAGCTGTAACAAGGGAAAAGTGGGTACCAATGATTGATTCCAAATCCCCCAAGGGAGGGGTAGGAACAACAGAGCATAGAAGTGTTGTTTAAAATCCTCCCACCTGCCCTCTGAACAGACCTAGGATAGAAAGGTTAAAAGCTTCCATCATAAAGGTGCAAGAACCAATAACTGCACATACCATCTCTCCATTACCCATCAGGTCAAGTCAGTACTTTTCATCCTTCACTTTAGATATGGGCAAGAAGCCCAGCTCTGCCAGATGCGTGATCCTGAGTAAGCTACTAAATTCTCTGCATGTATAAAATGGGGCTAATAATGCCCGAGACATGGAGTTATTGTAAGGTTTCAGTCAAATGGGTACAAAGCCTGGTAAGTGTCTAGCCCCAGGCCAGTGCTCTTGGTAGGACTGCCCCTCCTGTGGTTGCAACCACATATGTTGCACGCTAAATAGGAGGCATTTAGAGCTCCCCATGCTACTTGTAAAACCCCTCCTGCCCCAGCCATGACACTGCCCACTGCTGCCTTTAAAAGCAGCCCACAGAGTCCCACATGGTCCTAATAAGACGACCGTGTCGGGCTTCCCTGGTGGCGCAGTGGTTGAGAATCTGCCTGCCAATGCAGGGGACACAGGTTCGAGGCCTGGTCTGGGAAGATCCCACATGCCACGGAGCAGCTGGGCCCGTGAGCCACAACTACTGAGCCTGCGCGACTGGAGCCTGTGCTCCGCAACAGGAGAGGCTGCGATAGTGAGAGGCCCGCGCACCGCGATGAAGAGTGGCCCCTGCTTGCCGCAACTAGAGAAAGCCCTCGCACAGAAACAAAGACCCAACACAGCCAAAAATAAAAATAAATAAATAAATAAATAGATTAAAAAAAAAAAAAAAAAGACTACTGTGTCTCCCTCACGACAATATCCCCTGCATCACCATGAAAGCTGTAGTGGGCAATAGTTAGCCAATGACTCAGCGTCCCCTAAAACAACAGGCCATCATGCCTATATCCCTGTTTACCTTGGTCATTGTTGGAAAACCAAGCTAGCCCATTAACACAGGGCTTTACCTCCCACAGACCTTTATAACATCCCCAGTTGAATCCCATTTCTCACCCTTCCCTCACCTCCCCAACCTTTCCACTGAGCAATCTGGAAATCACAGTCAGTGGTCAGGAAAATTCCTCAGCTCTTCAGTCTTGTTTAGGAACATGCCCTCTGCCTCTTTACTGTAACTCAAACTGCTGTCTCTCCTGAAGACACAGCTTCCCCTGATGCTCTCCCAAGTGTGGCTTTTTTTCGGCCATGTTCCTCTACTCCTGGGCCAGGAGGTGGGTAAAGTGTTCTCTTAGCTCTTCACTGTTGCTTCCAAATCATTTCTTCTTCCTTAGAGATACCAGCTGCTACTAACAGGATACCAAACTAAACCCACTGCTCCCAATGGAAGTCATCTACAACATCCCTGGCCAATCCTCTTCTTTATTGATGATTTTAGCACCTGGCTCATTCCTCTCCCTTCTTTACGACACCCATAACAACAACAAAATTTAGAATCCATATAGATAATCCATCCAACACCCTGGCTTCATTTCTGATGACCTTGTCTTCACCCCGACCTCTGCCACTGGTTTACATGGATACACCTTAGGCTTTGTCTTTACCAATAACTGGACCATCTCCAACACATCAATTTCAAGTATCCTACTCCTGCATCACCACCTCCTATTTCAGCCTGCCTATTCTGGTACCTTAACTCCAGCAATTTTTTGGCCCCATCACATTAATCCTCAGGCCCCAATATTTCTTCCCTGTCTAGTCTCCCCTGCTGTCTTCATTTCCTCATATACACAGATTAGATCCCATGGGTGGGCACTATACTCACTCTCGTGTATATCAATTCTCTTGCCTCCCTCCCACTTCACATTACTTGTGCCTAGATGAAGGCATAAAATGTGCCTAGAATTCTATCCCTGTTTAAACTCTTTTCCTACTCTTTATCTGTACCTGTAATGTACCCAGGGTAACTCCTACCTTGCAATGTATAAAAAGCTGGAATTATCTGTTAGAGTAGGAGCATGCAGAAACTTGGACTCTGAGTTAAGGATTTAGGATTTTATTCTGTAGGTACTGGAAAGCATCCAAAGATTGTAAGCAGGAAAGAGACACAGTAGGTAACCCCTACACACTCAAGTCTCATTCAAGGCATTGTTTCCCAAGCCTCCTGTCCTCTCAGTTCTAGGCCAAGTGCTTCCCTCTGCTGACTTCTGTCTCAGTGCTTATCACACTCCAGCTTATCATAATGGTTTACTGACCTTTGGGATCTATTTCCAGGGCAAAGACGATGTCATTCCACCACTGTAAATTCAGTTGACTGCTAGGCTAGCTAAACAGACCAATTCAAAACTTTTGATCCCTGTTTAGTAAAGGCACTTATGTAAACAATTACCTAACAAAGTCTGTGTATGGGATCCATGAAAATACAGTGAGGTGAAAAATTAGTTTGGCCTGGCCCATTCAAGGAATCTTTCCCAAAAGAGGTAAGATTGAAGGATAAGTGGGTTTTCATTGGAGAGAGGCAGGGGCTCTGAATTCGAGGCTAAAGGAACATCATAGGCAAAGGCAGGAGGCATGCAGGTCCACTGTATTTTCAGGCAAGTAGATAGAGTGAGTGAGGTGGAAGGAGAAAGGCATTATTCTTCCCTGGAGCCCTGCTCACTTAGGGCCTTCAAAGCTTTCACTCAAAGAAGTAATAAGAGGACTTCCTTGGTGGCTCAGTGGTTAAGAATGCGCTGGCCAATGCAGGGGACACGGGTTCGAGCCCTGGTCCGGGAAGATCCCACATGTTGTGGTGCAACTAAGCCCGTGCACCACAACTGCTGAGCCTGTGCTCTAGAGCCTGCGAGCCACAACTACTGAAGCCCGCACACCTAGAGCCCATGCTCCGCAAAAAGAGAAGCCACCACGATGAGAAGCCCGCGCACCTCAACAAAGAGTAGCCCCCGCTCACCACAACTAGAGAAAAACCCGTGAGCAGCAGCAAAGACCCAATGCAGCCAAAATAAATAAATAAATAAAATTATTTTTAAAAATATATATATATAAAAGAAACTTTCTGGAATTACACAACTATATTAAAAAAAAGAAGAAGTAATAAGATATTTTTTTAAAAAGTAATAAGAAATATTTTTTAAAAAAAGAAGTAATCCTGCAGAAAGTAGGCATAGAGGGAACTTTCCTCAACATAATAAAGGCTATATATGACAAACCCGCAGCCAACATTGTCCTCAATAGTGAAAAACTGAAACCATTTCCACTAAGATCAGTAACAAGACAAGGTTGCCCACTCTCACCACTAGTATTCAACATAGCTTTGGAAGTGTTAGCCACAGCAATCAGAGAAGAAAAAGAAATAAAAGGAATCCAAATCGGAAAAGAAGAAGTAAAGCTGTCACTGTTTGCAGATGACATGATACTATACATAGAGAATCCTAAAGATGCTACCAGAAAACTACTAGAGCTAATCAATGAATTTGGTAAAGTAGCAGGATACAAAATTAATGCACAGAAATCTCTTGCATTCCTATACACTAATGATGAAAAATCTGAAAGTGAAATTAAGAAAACACTCCCGTTTACCATTGCAACAAAAAGAATAAAATACCTAAGAATAAACCTACCTTGGGAGACAAAAGACCTGTATGCAGAAAACTATAAGACACTGATGAAAGAAATTAAAGATGATTCCAACAGATGGAGAGATATACCATGTTCTTGGATTGGAAGAATCAATATTGTGAAAATGACTCTACTACCCAAAGCAATCTACAGATTCAATGCAATCCCTATCAAACTACCACTGGCATTTTTCACAGAACTAGAACAAAAAATTTCACAATTTGTATGGAAACACAAAAGACCCCGAATAGCCAAAGCAATCTTGAGAACGAAAAATGGAGCTGGAGGAATCAGGCTCCCTGACTTCAGACTATACTACAAAGCTACAGCAATCAAGACAGTATGGTACTGGCACAAAAACAGAAACATAGATCAATGGAACAGGATAGAAAGCCCAGAGATAAACCCATGCACATATGGTCACCTTATGTTTGATAAAGGAGGCAAGCATACACAGTGGAGAAAAGACAGCCTCTTCAATAAGTGGTGCTGGGAAAACTGGACAGGTACATGTACAAGTATGAAATTAGAACACTCCCTAACACCATACACAAAAATAAACTCAAAATGGATTAAAGACCTAAATGTAAGGCCAGACACTATAAAACTCTTAGAGGAAAACATAGGCAGAACACTCTATGACATAAATCACAGCAAGATCCTTTTTGACCCAGCTCCTAGAGAAATGGAAATAAAAACAAAAATAAACAAATGGGACCTAATGAAACTTAAAAGCTTTTGCACAGCAAAGGAAACAATAAACAAGACCAAAAGACAACCCTCAGAATGGGAGAAATTATTTGCAAATGAAGCAACTGACAAAGGATTAATCTCCAAGATTTACATGCAGCTCATGCAGCTCAATAACAAAAAAACAAACAACCCAATCCAAAAATGGGCAGAAGACCTAAATAGACATTTCTCCAAAGAAGATATACACATTGCCAACAGACACATGAAAGAATGCTCAACATCATTAATCATTAGAGAAATGCAAATCAAAACTACAATGCGATATCATCTCACACCAGTCAGAATGGCCATCATCAAAAAATCTAGAAACAATAAATGCTGCAGAGGGTGTGGAGAAAAGGGAACCCTCTTGCACTGTTGGTGGGAATGTAAATTGATACAGCCACTATGGAGAACAGTATGGAGGTTCCTTAAAAAACTAAAAATAGAGCTACCATACGACCCAGCAATCCCACTACTGGGCATATACCTTGAGAAAACCATAATTCAAAAAGAGTCATGTACCAAAATGTTCATTGCAGCTCTATTTACAATAGTCAGGACATGGAAGCAACCTAAGTGTCCATCATCAGATGAATGGATAAAGAAGATGTGGCACATATATACAAGGGAATATTACTCAGCCATAAAAGGAAACGAAATGGAGTTATTTGTAGTGAGGTGGCTGGAGTTAGAGTCTGTCATACAGAGTGAAGTAAGTCAGAAAGAGAAAAACAAATACAGTATGCTAACACATGTATATGGAATCTAAGAAAAAAAAAAAAAAAAGGTCATGAAGAACCTAGTGGCAAGACGGGAATAAAGACACAGACCTACTAGAGAATGGACTTGAGGATATGGGGAGGGGGAAGGGTAAGATGTGACAAAGACAGAGAGTGGCATGGACATATATACACTACCAAACGTAAAATAGATAGCTAGTGGGAAGCAGCCGCATAGCACAGGGAGATCAGCTGGGTGCTTTGTGACCACCTAGAGGTGTGGGATAGGGAGGGCGGGAGGGAGGGAGATGCAAGAGGGAAGAGATATGGGAACATATGTATATATATAACTGATTCACTTTGTTATAAAGCAGAAACTAACACACCATTGTAAAGCAATTATACTCCAATAAAGATGTTTAAAAAAAAAAAAAAAAGAAGTAATAAGAAATTTTAGTTGCCTTTGATGGACAATAAGAGAGAAAAGATGTTTTGGTGCAGAGAGCCTTTTGGTAGATTTAATATCCTATCACTTTGCTACTTTCTTATCTGCATCTACCTACGCCCTTCTCTTCATGAGGGCCTTTCTGCCCACCCATCACTAACTACAGAGCCATTAGAACTTTCATTCAAGAATCCCAATCGTATTTTGACACCAACATACATAATCACCTCCCTTGTATTCAACATGAAATCCTGTTAGCACTACCTCTGTAAAGCCTCTTCCATCCATGTCTTCCCCTTCATAGGAGCTCAGGCCCCATTTCTTCCTCTTTCCTTGGAAAATTACTTGGGTTCTCTAAGATTTAGTTTCAGCCTTTACAAAACAATGCTAATTTAGGTCTATAATCTCTTTACAAAACCCTTGGGCCAGATGTACTTCGGAATTCAGAAATTTTTCAGTTTTTGAAAGGTTACAGATTACAAATTCTATACATGCGGTCTAAGGCAGCATGCTGTGATCAAATGTGGTACTATTTCTGTAGTAAGACATATTAACGTTCATCTAATGTAGCAAAAATAAAGACTATAACATGGGTCATGTTGGTTCAGGTAGGCTTCTGAAAAAGCCTACCTTTTATGAAAAACTTGTGGTTTTTAGAGCTTATTGGATTTTGGAATTATGGGTAAGAAATCATGGACTTGTTCCTATTCATTTCCTAGGGTTCTTTCAAGGCTTAAAGAAGGAGAATAAAGCAAAACAATTATCTTAACTCCAAGCATAGTAAATGGTAGCTGTTACTATAATTATCCCTTGTTCAGCTGGTCATCTTCTACTAAGATTTTTTCAATCATTTTCTAACAGGTGATCTAGCCTCATTCAGACATTTCTTCAGTGACCCAATGGCTCTAAAATACAGTTCTGGTTATGTCATTCCATTTTTTGAAAAATTAGTAATGTTTAATAATTATCTAGCAATTAAAGTCTCAACTCCTTTGCCTCCTTGATCTGGTCCCAAACCACCATTACACCTCTTTATGTTACAGTCATGTACAACTCTTGGGGTTCTCCCAATGTGTGGTTTCTTTTCCTGCATCCCACCATAGCCTATGCACCTGCCACCTGGAATGGCCTTGCCAGACATCTGCCGTCCAAATTCTACTCATCTGTCTAGACACAGCTCAAATGCTTCCTACTCCATGAAGCCCTTCATCACCAGCCCCTTTAAAAATGTAACCTCTCCTTCCTCAGAGCTCTCTGGCAATGGTTCTCAAATCTGGCTGTGCACTGGAATGTCCTGGGGACTCCTAAACCTGCCCCACTAAAACAGAATTTCTGGACAGCCCATGTATCATGAATCATCTTGAGGGCTTATTACGTAGCCTGCATCTGGTCCAAGGAATAGATTGAGAAACATGTCTATAGACTTTTATCTGCATATCTCTTTTGGTCTCATGCCTCTTATCACTTTCCATGTCCTACTACTATTACTCAGATAGATGCCTCGTCTTCCCCAGTAGTCTGTGAACTCCTTGGCAGCAGGTAGAAAAATAATATGTACCTCTGTAGAGCCCACAGGCTCAAGAACAATGCTTTACTCCTAGTAAGTACTCAATAAGTATTTGCCAAATGAATATTGAATGAAACAAATAAATGGGTTTCTGGGGTAATGACCCAGAGGGGATGCTCTTTTTTTTTTTTTTTTTCAGTTTGGCTGCGCCAGGTATTAGTTGTGGCATGTGGTATGCAGGATCTTTTTAGTTGCGGCATGTGGGATCTAGTTCCTTGACCAGGGATTGAACCTGGGCCGCCTGCATTGGGAGCATGGAGCCTTAGCCAGTGGACCACCAGGGAAGTCCCAGGATGCTCTTTAAAAAGACTTTCTTAGAGACTTACAAATCAAGTTCATGCCAGTGATGCATCTAAAATGCAGTTCTGATTATGTCACTCCCTGTTAAAACCCTTCAGTGGTTCCCCATTACCCTGATGATAAATCATACCTTCCTCAGCCATACATATAAGAACCTCTGATATATTCCTGCCTCTATCACCAGCTTCGTTTCCCAATTCCTGCCTCTAACTCACCCCTCCAGCAATCTGAACTTGCCCCAGTGCGTTTGTTCATGCTGTTCCCTCTGCCTGGAATGCCTTTCCCATACCTATCCACTTGGCTGAACGTATTCATCTTTTGAGATTTAGCCGAGTTATCAATCTCTCCCAGAAGCACCTTCCAGCTCTTAGGTTGGGCTAGGAGTACCTGATCCATATTTTGTAGCACCTTTGGCTTACCTCTACCTTCCCATTTGTTTAATTTTCTTAAAATCTTCTATATTTATGTCTGCTTACTCACATCCCATTCACACTGTGAGGTCCTCAGGGTCATGGACCAGACTATATTCTTTTCTACTTGTGCTTCTGTCACTATGCCTGGGCACACTGAACTTAGATGGACAATATATGTTCTTTTGAATTGAACTGAGCTGATTAGAAAGCATTTGGATATATTTATAGATGGAGGAAACTGAGGGAAAGTTAGGAATAATTCCAAATAAAAGAATATGAAAGGTGCATTGAATCCTTATTATGTTATTAGGCTTCTAGGCACCGTGCACACAACATGTATTTCCTCTCAATTACTTTAATCCTTATAATGGGCTTCTGAGCTGTACCCCTGAAGGTGAGGACAAAACCAAGGATCAAAGTTTTTTGTACCGTGCTCAGGTCACATAGTTAATGAGTGCCTAGCCAAGGGCGGAACCCAGTCCTGACATTAAAGCCTGTGATGTTTTATTATTATTATTTTTAATTTTATTGAAGTATAGTTGATTTACAATGTTGTATTAATTTCTGCTGTACAGCAAAGTGATTCAGTTATACATATATACATATTCTTTTTCATATTCTTTTCCATTATGGTTTATCACAGGATATTGAATACAGTTCCTTGTGCTATACAGTAGGACCTTGTTTACCCATCCTATATATACTAGTTTGCATCTGCTAACCCCAAACTCCTACCCATCCCTCCCCCCATCCTGGCCTTGGCAACCACAAGTCTATTCTCTATGTCTGTCAGTTTCTGTTTCATAGATATGTTCATTTGTGTCATATTTTAGATCCCACATATAAGCGATATCATATAACATTTGTGTTTATCTGTCTGACCTATTTCACTAAGTATGATAATCTCTGGGTCCGTCCATGTTGCTGCAAATGTCATTATTTCATTCTTTTTTATGGCTGAGTAACATTCCATTGTATATATATACTATATCTTATTTATCCATTCATCTGTCAATAGACATTTAAGTTGTGTCCATGTCTTGGCTATTGTAAATAGTTAAAGCCTGTGATGTTTTAAAATGAACTCTATGCTATAGCATGCCTTTTCTTTGTGACAGGCTTTCATTTGTCTTTCCCCAAATTCATTCAGCAATTGTGCATTGCGTTCCTACTATGGGTAACATAAATGATTAAAATACACACAGGCCTTGCCCTCATGGTGCTCACAGTCTTATGGAAAAGACGGACAAGTAAACAGATGATAACAGCACCCAGTGGTCACTGGGACCAGGCAGCACCAGGGCTAGCAGAGGGAAAACCTAACCAGGTTTGGGGAGTGCAAAGTCCTTCCTGGAGAAAACCAGATGTGAAGAACAAACAGGAGCTTGACCGTCAGAAGGGTGGGGGACATTCTAGGTAGAGGAGACATTTTTAAGACCTGAGACATTTATAAGACCTAAGTTTGGTATGTGTGGGTTTCCAAAGTGGAGAGTGTGGCTGAAATGTGAGATGGGGAGCGGTAAGAAATTGGGCCAAGGCTTCAACCTGAAAGGCCCTGCAAGCCATTAAAAACAAACTTCTCAACACATGTTTACATGTTTGCATTTTTATGGTTCTAAATACCTTCACAGGCTATACAGGGAAATGGTAAATTAGAAATCAATATTTTGCAACTTACCCTCATTCAAGTCATGGCAATATAGAAACCCTCAAGATGAGGAAAATGGAGAGAGCTATTCATTTCAAACAAATGAGGTTTATGATGCCTTTTAGGAAATCAGAAAAAAAAAAAAAAAACCAAAACAACCTAAACCAAAACAGAAAAACCACAATGGTCTAGAGATTGCTTTAAGATACCAAAATGTTGCTTTTTAAGGGCATTTTGTGGTGGGGTGAAGGTCTCAGAGGAAATATTGGGCCATACATCCTCAGATGCCTAATTCAAACTGAAGGTCCCAGCAGAGGCGCTCAAGCATAACTGAGTTAATAGTCTGGGGATAAGGGCCTGAAGTCAGAATTTATGATCTCTGCCGGCAGGCCAGTCCTTAAACTACCCCATTACTGGCTTCCTCATTACGTTCTACATGCTTGTTTGGCATTGAAACTTGGGGCAAGAACAGGGAAATTTCCCTAGACTGGCTGCCAGCAAGTTGGAAAAATCGACCACAGAGTGTCCTTATTTGAAAATGCTTCCTGCTCTCCATACCGCCCTCTTGTGCCCCAGACAGAACAGTCATTCAGTGTCCATTGGGTTTGTGACAGTTTTATTTAAAGCGCAATTTACTGAACACTGAAAAGAGAAGGGCTGAATAACTTCTTTGAGCCACTTTATTGCTTTGACCCTACAGCGTGTGATATAAACTCCTTAGCCAATGAGGCCATTTTAATTTCTTAGGTTTGCTTTTCAAATTAGAGTCCCAGCTGCATGAAGAAACAGTAAAAGAAATCAAAGACATCATTCTAAACGCAACAGGGAACAGATTTTACAGGTGTTTGATGTTTTTGTTTTGTTTTTGTTTTCTAAAGAAGAGAAAGCAGCTCCTATCTCCTTTTCTGTCTATTCAGTATCTTCTCTCTCCAATAATAGCCATAGAAGTCACCTTGAAGATTTGCAGTGCCAATAATCCCCATGGGTATCACCATCCCCTCCACCACCTCTACCACCATGGCCCCACCACCATACCACACACTAAGCTGTGTGGACCCCCGCAACAGGTGCTTTCCAGATATAACCTCCTACCAACCAGGCTGGGCAGGTGTTATTATCCCCATTTTAAAGATAAGAAAACTGAGGTTTGGAGAGACAACAGTTCAGCTTAGAGATTAAAAACCATGTTGTGATCGCTAATTATTAGAGAGATGCAAATCAAAACCACAGTGAGGTATCACCTCACACCAGTCAGAATGGCCATCATCAAAAAGTCTACAAATAAATGCTGGAGAGTGTGTGAAGAAAAGGGAACCCTCATACACTGTTGGTGGGAAAGTAAATTGGTGCAGCCACTATGGAGAACAGTATGGAGTTTCCTTAAGAAACTAAAAATAGAGTTGCCATATGATCCTGCAGTCCCACTCCTGGGCATATATCCGGAATAGATGAAAACTCTAATTTGAAAAGATACATGCACCTCAGTGTTCATAGCAGCACTGTTTATAATAGCCAAGACATAGAAACTACCCAAGTGTCCATCAACATACAATTGGCTTAAGAAGATGTGGTACATATATACAATGGAATATTACTCAGCCACAAAAAAGAATGAGATATTGCCATTTGCAGCAACATGGATGGACCTAGAGATTATCCCACTAAGTGAAGTAAGTCAGACAGAGAACAACAAATAGTATATCACTTATATGTGGAATCTAAAAAAAAATACAAATGAATCCATATTCAAAACATAAACAGGGCTTCCCTGGTGGCGCAGTGGTTGAGAATCTGCCTGCCAATGCAGGGGACACGGGTTCGAGCCCTGGTCTGGGAAGATCCCACATGCCGCGGAGCAACTAGGCCCGTGAGCCACAACTACTGAGCCTGCGCGTCTGGAGCCTGTGCTCCGCAACAGGAGAGGCCGCGATAGTGAGAGGCCCGCGCACCGCGATGAAGAGTGGCCCCCACTTGCCACAACTAGAGAAAGCCCTCGCACAGAAACGAAGACCCCACACAGCCAAAAATAAAATTAATTAATTAAAATACTTATTAAAAAAAAATAATAAACAAACTCACAGACATAGAAATACACTTATGATTACCAAAGGGGAGAGAGAGGAGTGAGGGATAAATTAGGAGTATGGGATTAATAGACACAAACTACTATACTTAAAATATACAAGCAACAAGGATTTACTGTATAGCACAGGGAATTATACCCAACATCTTATAATAACCTATCATGGAATACAGTTTGCATAAAAAAAAGAATCACTACGCTGTATACCTGAAACTAACATAATATTGTATATCAACTATACTTCAATTTAAAAAAGCCATGTTGTGGACTTCGTGTATTTAGATCCTGCCCTTTCACTCTCATCAAGGTGATGTCCAACTTTACCTTTATCACCTCAGTTCTCATGAGTAAAACGGAAACAATAATAGTGTTTACTCTACTGTTGCCTATTAATTTAGACAATCCTTGTTAAGTGTTTAGCATGAGGCCTGGTGCATAGCATGTTTTCTATAAATTCTAGCTATTATTATTATTGTTATTATTATTACTGGTGTTGTCGAAGTTTGCATCATTATTAAGAGGTAAATTTGAATTTAAAAATCAAGTCTGATTCCAAAACTCAAGCTCTTTCATTCTACTGCATTGGGTTAGACCCTTTTCTTACACTGTATTGTTTACTCAACACTGCCACGGAGAAGTGGTTAACTTCCTTTTACAGATGAAGAGACTAAACTGGAGGGACCAAGTTACTTGCCTAAGATCAAAGAGCTAAGAAATGGCTGACCCTAGACCTTGGGACCTCCATCCCCAGCTCTTTCTAAGACACTACTGCAGCCTCAATTTTTGTCTGAAAACAGTCAAGAAATGCAACTGAAGAGTGTCTGCCAGGCCCTTTATCTGGGACAAGATTTCTTCATCCAAAACTGATGCTCAGCAATCTTTGTACTTTCTGAATACGTATCCTGCTAATCCACTCACTGAACCTCGGGATCTTTACTCAAAGAACTAGTGAAGTCAAAGCCTCTTGTGAGAGGTTTGCAGCAGCAATTTTACTTACACACTGATCCCTGACACAGGCTCCCGGCACCAGCTCCTAATTTCCTTCACCTTGGGAGGGTGCCAGCTGTGTGGGACCAGGGATAAACTCTGCAACCCAGCCATTTCCTAGGAAAGAGGCAACCTTGGCCCCTTGGAAGAAACCATGAACTGATGGATTTATGGAGAAACGGCTACTACTGTAGTAGAAAAGCATTGACTAGAGGAGGCCTGGGTTCCTCTTTTGGCTCTTCTCCCTAGATGTGTGTTTTGAGAGAGGCCCTTTATACCTCTTCCCCATCTGTGAAATAGACATGCTGATTAACAGCATGAGAGTTAACTAATGCCTCTTTCATGACTAAGAGGCTGAATAACACTAATCTCTGTTGAGCATTCCTTCCTGCCTTCTTCATTCGTTAGCTTATTCAGTCAACAAACATGAATCCCCTGGAGCAGATGTGAACCCAAGTTTCCAAGCTGCACATCCCCAGGGGCACTTGTCACATTGTGATCACACAGACCATTCACACAGACTACCCTGTAGACAGTGTCCTCTGGAGACCTGCAACTCATTGGCTTCCCTGCAGATACAAGTGGTGATCGTGGTGAACAAATGTTCTCTGTCCTCGTGGGACTAATTATAAGCAAATGGATTGTGTTAAAGGTCAAGAGAGATAATTCATTCAGTCGTTCATTAACTAGTCAAATGCCTATTATGTACTAGGTTGTGTTCTAGGCATGTGAAAAGGCACAATAAATCATAATACAGGATATTATCAACAGCTTGTTTTCCTCTCATTTCCCCCTCTAAATTCTTATTGTTCTTGAAGCTTCCAGACTTATCTTCTCTAGGGCATCCATTGCACTGGATATATTTCTCACTTTCTTATTCACCCTTGGTTTTCCTAACATAGTGCCTGGAGCAGAGAAGACAGTAAATATTTACTGAAGGAATGAATGCCCCCATACTTTCACACACATTTCACCCTCTGCCTAGAATGTTCTTCTCCTTTTTTCTTGTCTGAAATGTGTGCACTGCTTGACTCGGCTCAGTTGTAACTCCCTGAGGAAGCCGTCCATCAAGTATGCAGTGAGAGGTACTGACTCCTCTCTGCTCCCGGAAACCCTGTGCTTCTCTCAGTTGCAGTGTTGATTACATAGTTATTGTCTTTTACATTTCCCCTTCCTTCCTAGACTAAGAGCTACTGTAAGTGCAGCAATAGGATTAAGCATGTGGGCTTTGTTTGGAGTTGAAAGTCTTAGGTTAAAACCCTATTGATACAGCCACTATGGAGAACAGTATGGAGGTTCCTTAAAAAACTACAGATAGAACTACCATACGACCCAGCAATCCCACTACTGGGCATATACCTTGAGAAAACCACAATTCAAAAAGAGTCATGTACCAAAATGTTCATTGCAGCTCCATTTACAATAGCCAGAACATGGAAGCAACCTAAGTGTCCATCAACAGATGAATGGATAAAGAAGATGTGGCACATATATACAATGGAATATTACTCAGCCATAAAAAGAAACGAAATGGAGTCATCTGTAGTGAGGTGGATGGACCTAGAGTCTGTCATACAGAGTGAAGTAAGTCAGAAAGAGAAAAACAAATACCGTATGCTAACACATATATATGGAATCTAAGAAAGAAAAACAAAGGTCATGAAGAACCTAGGGGTAAGACGGGAATAAAGACACAGACCTACTAGAGAATGGACTTGAGGATATAGGGAGGGGGAAGGGTAAGATGTGACAAAGTGAGAGAGTGGCATGGACATATATACACTACCAAACGTAAAATAGATAACTAGTGGGAAGCAGCCGCATAGCACAGGGAGATCAGCTCTGTGCTTTGTGACCACCTAGAGGGGTGGGATAGGGAGGGTGGGAGGGAGGGAGATGCAAGAGGGAAGGGATATGGGAACATATGTATATGTATAACTGATTCACTTTGTTATAAAGCAGAAACTAACACACCATTGTAAAGCAATTATACTCCAATAAAGATGTTAAAAAAAAAAAACACAAAACCCTATCTGTATGAATTCTGGCTCTGTCACCTTGAAAAAACTATTTCTGTTCTCTGTTCCCTATTTCCAGATTAGTAAATTGGAGATTCAACTATTCACATCATAGAACTGCCATGGACATCAACACTGGCCCAGTGCCTGGCACAAAGGAGGCCTCCAGTAATGACATTTTGATGAGAAGAGCTGTAATATGGATAAAAAGAATGATGATTATGAACAGGAGGAGGAGGAAGACGATGATGTTGATGATCATGATTATCGTGGTGATTTTGACAATGATGAAATGATTGTCCGTGTCAAAGAGCACATGCTTAGGAAATATGTACAGAATTAATTGGCCTGATGATTTCAGATGGAAAAATTGTATCCATTCTAATTGGTGGCATTTTGGTTTCCAATAACAGAAATGCTTCCATTTCGACCCCCCTCTTCTTCTGCATTCACTGACCTGAAGTATCCATGGATTTTACCCCTTGGTTCTACTCATTTTGTGAAACCTCTGTATCCTTCTCCATTCCCCACCTGTGCCCCAACCCAGCCAACAAAGCTAGTTCAGAATAATGGACGGCAACACGGGACCCACCTTTCAGACATTCAGTTTGGCTTTACTTAGCCTCAATCTACATTTGCACTCCCTCCTGAAGGCTTCTCTTGTTTACTGGCAGCTAAATCTAGAAATACCAAAGGGGCCCCAAGCAAGAAAAGAAAATGACAAGGCAACCAGATGGAGATGGCCTTGTACTGATCTCATGGGTGCTGCGTCAGACTTTGTCACTTAGCTCAGAGATACTAGCTTGAGGTAAACAGGCAGAATAATTGAAGGGCAAAATGAGGAGAATGTATGGCTTAGTGGTACATTAACTGAGATTTTTCTTTGTGTTAAGTGACCAGAGGAAATAATAAGCCTTTAATAACAGATGATGCTGGCAAACAAAAAATAACCATTGGCAATTGCCTGACTTCGAGAGAAGAAATATGAGAATTAGGAGAGAAGTGATCTAGTTGATTTTTAAGGTGTATCTCCTTGGCTCCTTGTGAAGAATGTGTAAGCTTTTGACTCATTGAGGCCAAATTGAATATAGAAATAATACTGGAATCAGCCCGGGGGTGAATATCTATGTCACTCTGTGATCTTTGAGAAGTCATTTAGTTTCTCAGAGCCTCAATTTGTTCATCTATAGAATAGGACACCTTGCTTTTGAAAGTTCGTGGTAAGGATTAGAAATCCCTGAGTCTAACTTGATGCTGATCACACAGTAAACAGTTAATGAATTTATGTTGACTAAAGGGACATGCATACAAGAACTTTATTAACCACAACCTTATTCAACCATATAGAAATTATTTCTCACAGCACTTACCATGGCTTGAGGAAGTTAGCTAAAACACATACTGACCAATTGAAGATATAAAATCTCATTCTTTTTTTGTAATACTTAAAATGTAAATAATTGTATTTGTCCTGTCTACCTCACAAAGTCCTTATAAATATCAAGTGCAATGAATTATGAGGACACTTTGAATAAAATAAAAAATATACGGAATGCAACACAGATTTAAGACATTATCTTTAAACATGTATAAATGCCATAGATCTGACACAAAAGGATTTTCCAGATAGAAAGAGCAGTTAACCCTTGGAATTGGCTTACCAAAGGGGAGAAGCAATTAGCTTGGGATTTCAGTGTTCAACAAGGCAGCTACCACGTGGTAGATACTCAAAAATACATACTAAATTAATGAATAGATGAATAAACCTCATGGAGGGCTGGGGTAAAAAGAGGGAGAATGGCTTAAAGCAGGACTCAATATAATGATTCTATGAAGCTCTATCTGAAACTTTGAAACTAAGCAGTTCCCTAACCACATACCCGCTGGCTCATAAGCAACTTGAGGAAGGGGGAAAGGACTTAGGTAATTCAGAATCTGTTCTATCCTTGCTGTCGGCCCACACACACACTCTTCACCCTAGTACTTGTCCATTGCTGTGTAGAGGATGCAGTCCTCAGCAGAGGCACACAAGTGCCCAAGTTTTCCTTATGCCACTGTCCCTTTGTACCCAAACACGCCATGCCATTTTCTGCCTCAGTTCCTGCGTATATGCTATTCCCTATGCCTGGAATGCCTTTCCCTTTCCCATCCCCCATTGCTTGGTGAATGCTTTTCATCTTTTAAAACCCAAATCAGAAATTACCTCCCTTGGGAAAGGCTTTTCTACCTTACCCAGGTCTAGTTAAAAGATTCTCTCTCTCTGCTCCCTCAGTTACTTGAACATAGTGTCATTGTTCACATTGTTATAATTGTCACACTGTATTATAATTGTTATTTATATGCATCTTCCCTATTAAACTCTGAGCAATTTGAGGAAGGTATAAATTGTGTTTGATTTTGTGGTCCCTCAGCACCTTGTCTGTTAAATGAAAGATCTCTGGGACAGATTTGCGTTCAACTCCTGGATCAACTTAATAGTTGTGTGGCTTTGGGGTCTAGTTACTTAAACTCACTGAGGCTTATTCTCCCCACCTGAAAACAGGAGCAGTAATATTACTCTTCCTTGCCAGATCGCTGTGCAGATTAAATTATATTATTCAAAGGAAGAGCTAGACACAGTGCTTAGGCTCCAAAATGCTATCTATTGTCATTATTGTTGTTATTTAATCATTTAAACCATCAGGAGAGAGAACAGTGAACAAGAAGTAGGCACTGCCCCTTCCTAATGGAATTTACAATCTAGAGTGGGAGAAATTAAATGGATATTTACACTTAAAAAAAAAAAGCTGTGACCCATGCTCTGAAAAAAAAAAAAACACACAACAACTTTGGGGTGAATATGGTCAGGATAGGCTAGGACTGTGGTAGGCTGAATAATGTCCCCTCCCAAAGATATCCATGCCCTAATCCTCAGAACCTGTGAATACATCATCTTACATGGTAAAAGAGGACTTAGAAATGTGATTGAGTTAAAGATCTCGAGATGGGGAAATTATCCTGGATTATCCAGGTGGGCTTAATATAATTATAAGGGCCTTTATAAGAGGAAGGGAGGAAAGTCATAGAAGATATGAAGACGGAAGCAGAGGTCATAGAGAAGATACTCTGCTGCTGGTTTGAAGCGGGAGGAAGGGCCCATAGACCAAGGCATGTGGGTAGTTTCTAGGCTGAAAAAGGCAAGGAAATAGACTCTTCCCGAGAGCCTCCAGAAGAAACGCAGCCCCGCAGACCCACTTTAAACCTATGACCTCCAGAACCGTAAAAGAATGAATTTGTGGTACTTTAAGCCACCAAGTTTGTGGTAATTTGTTACAGCAGCAATAGGAAACTAGTATACATGCTCTGAAATAAAACTTTGGGGCATATAGTGGTTAGGATAGGATAGGTTTTATTGTAGTCAAGCAACTGCTCAATCTCAGTGGCTTAACCTAAAGGTCAGCCTTGCTCGCTCTCTCTCGCTCTCTTTCTCTCTCTCTCTCACTCACACACACACACAAACACACACACACACACACACACACACACTACATGTCCGATATGAGTTGGAAATGACTCTGTTCCTCATCCTCACTGAGGGACCTACCATCTAATGATGTCACCCTCTCAACACATGGCTTGAAAGTCATGGAGCTAGAATTTGAACCAAATGTTTGACTTGAAGCTATTAGATGCCCAGTATTGACTACAATCCTACATTTGGAGATCATTAGCCAGAGAAGCAAAAAGAAATGTGGAGACGTTAACGTGTGAGTTGTTGTTTCATATTCTACTTGGTACAACAGTGGGTTTACCAATGAATAAAATAACCATCACTAATCCTCTTAACCTCCCCACGAACCAGAAATTTTCCCTTGATGTTAGGTATAAAATCTTTGAATGTCAGCACTCAAAGTGGTAACTGAAGATTCTGATTCAACCTATTGTGTTATAGATGAAGATTCTGAAGACTTGCCCAAAGTCACATAGATTTCCTGCCAAGGCCAAGACTGTTTCTCAAAACAACACTTTTCTTAACATTTTGGGTGGGAGAATTGAAGCAGAGAAAGACATTCCATGTAAATCTTTGCACCATTTTAATAAGATAGATTCAGATATTACTCCAACATTTCAGGTTTTAAACACTGAGGTCCATGGAGTTAATGTCCCAAGGGGTACAGTTTAACCTTCAGCCTCTGGAACCCTGCCCAGGCTCCTAACCTGTACCACGCTGCCTCATCTGGGGGGACACAGCCCTCTCTCCATCGGTGCTGGTAGCATGGAAAAGCAATAATGGGATACCTTCTCATCCCTTATCGCCCCCAGGTCCACACTGCACTCCTGGGTTGAAGGAGAAAACAGGAAACATCCCGACAGTAAGTCTGAAAGTTGAATATTCTCTCCTAAATCAGTCTTGTGAAGCTAAAAGTCAATAGAAATCTCTCTTCAGCACTAGTAAAGATATGGGAGATTTATAGCCTGTGAGGCAAAGATGAATGCCTTCGTCTGTTGAAGGAGTTAATTGGAAAGTACTCAAAACATTTACAGATATATTTGGAAACAACTTTTCAGATGAAGGGCGTTTACCAGGTTCTGTTTTTCTGCTGGCAGATTTCTTACTGTTTTTCATTGTGAATGCATGCTATGAAGAGATGTCTTCTGAAAGAGAGGCTTGAGGAACGGTAAGAATGTTTTGACTATGCCATTTTCCCTGGGGGTAGTATATGGTCAAAACTGCTTTTGTTTTTCCAAGCAGAGACTGAGGCTATTTGTGTCCTTGGGTTTCATGGCATTGGTGTGCTGGGATACCTCCCCTTTTGCAGCTAGCTCTGTACTTTTGACAGCCTGATACCACTATCTTAGAGTTTCTGGGAGAGAGGAACTCTTACAGAACATGTTCTTTAAAACTGCAGCTTCTGGGTTTGAATCCCAGTGCCACCACCAGTGCTGTGTGACCTTCAGCAAACTGTTCAACCTCTCTGGGTCTCTCAAAGGGAGTGCCTACCTCCCTAATGACAGTGCCTATCTTAGAGTGGCTGTGAGTTAATACATATCTAGCACTCAGAGTCATGACTGATGTACAGATGTGCTCACAGTTAGCTGCTATTGTTAATAATGACAATAGCAAAACCATGTAACCCCAAAGAACTTTTGTTTCCTCATCTGTAAAATGGGGATAATAGTTCTCTCAGGTGACTGGTGAGCTTGAATGAAATAATGCATTTAGTGCAGGGATTGGCACAGAGTGGGTCCTCCATCAATATTATCTTCCTTCCTTCCTGCAATATAGTTCAACACAGTAGTCACTAAGCAAGGCACATGGGTGGGCGCTAAGGGGAATTAAGAGCACAGAGCTGGTTAGAGCACATCTACCGTTAATTCATTTGTTTCTGAGAATTACAGAGCCAGGCATTAGGGTCCCTTGCCCATGACATGGATATATTTGATGCTAGCTGCTTTTTTTCGAAATGTCACCTCATTCCTTTAATCCTTGTTAGTAAGTGAGGAAACTGAGGCCTCCCTGAGGTGAAACATTTGCCTCAGCGCACACAGGCAGGAGCAGCAGAGACTAAATTCAGAAAGCGGTCCTCCGACTCCCAATTCAGTGTCCTTTCCTGGGTACCACAGCTTGGGGAAAAGCTCCAGAGCATGTACTCAGAAACAGCGCTGGGTGAAAAACAAAACACAGGAGACTTTGGGGTCATGTTTTTAAGGGCGTGGAAGGTGGCACTTCTGTCCTGATCCTTTAAACGTTTAAATGACAACGCTGCTTTGTTTTTGTATATCAACTTCAAATTGTTAAACGCCTTTCCCAAGTGTGATTTCCTTTTTCTTACCTGAGATCACACACTGATCTTTGAGATGAGCTCTTGGCTGGCTCCCAGAAAGTGGAAAGTGCAGGGCTCGGAAAGTGCTTTGAATTCTACTGTCTTCTCTGCTCAAATTTTGGTTGGGGAATTGTAATGATATCAACAATTCTGAATATTTGTATGGAATTTTATTATTTACAACAGTACCTTCACATACATTATCCTGTGTAATCCTCACGGACAAACTATCAAATAGGTATCATTAGACACACAGAGATAAGAACACTGAGTCTCAGAGAAGTTAAGTGGTTCGTTCAAGGCCACATAACAAGTGGTTGGGATGGCAGACCCAGACTCAGATTCAGGCGTTCTGTTTGAAACATTTCTAAACACCTCTGTCCAATAAACCACTCACTGTGATCATTCTAAAAAGGAACCAAACCAGGGATCAAGAATAGGGACCCTGAGTCAAATATGTCTGAGTTTGAGTCCTGATTCTGCCTTATCTGTAAAATGGGTAAGATGAAAACAGTAATAGAGTGACGGGTAAGGAGTAAAACTTGAACTTTTTCCAGTATTATGATTCAAAACTGTTCATTATTGCTGAAGCATGTTATCTGTAACTTGCCTGTATTTAGTATGTACTAACAAAATATTAGTATTAATTTTAAAAAATCACCCCAAGAGCTTGCTATTTTAGAGTTTCACAGACGAGGAAAACCAAACCCAAGAGCCAGTGATCAGAAAGGAACACTGACCACTGGCCCTGAGAGCATGTCACTCTATTTCCAAAGCGGGGTACTAAGAAATACTTCTCAGATTTCTTCTCTGAGGAGCTAAGCACAGCTGTCTTTTTTTGAGAAGTCAGAACAACAACATGGTACAAAATCCTTCCCAGGTTGATGGAGGAAGGGCACTGCATTGGGTATTCACATAAATTCTCTTAATTTCCCGGTCAGGTCCATGTAAGAGTTTGCTAGGCCTGCCATAAAAAAGGTACCCCAGACTGTGCGACTCAAACAACGGTTCTGGAGGTTGGAAGTCCAAGATCAAGGTGTCAGCAGGGTTGGTTCCTTCTGAGGGCTGTGAGGGAAGGATCTGTTCCAGGCCTTTCTCCCTGGCCTGTAGATGGCCGTCTTCATGTTCACAAGATGTTCTCCTTTTATCTTCATGTTGTCCTCCCTCTGTGTGTATCTCCATATCCACATCCCTCCTTTTTATGAGGACACCAGTCATATTGGATTAGACCTTCCCTAATGACCTCACTTTAACTTCGTGACCTCTGTAAAGACCCTATTTCCAAATAAGGTCACCTTCTGAGGCAGTGGGGGGTTAAGACCTCAACATATGGATTTGCAGGGAGGGGACACAGTTCAACCCATAATGGTCCATTTATTATGACTGTACCGTATTGCTATTTTAGTTTTTAGAATTACCTGCCCTTTGAGCTCATTGAGCTGTCCTAAGCTCTTTATATAAAACTCAGTTGACTGCTGAGCGGTAGCTATTATGATCCCATTTACAAATGAGAACTGGGCACAGGGAGATTAGGTAACTTGCTCAAAGCTGAACAGCTAGTAAATGGCGGAGCCAGAAACTGAAACCAGATGGGCTGCCCCAGAGTCTGTACTTTGAAGTGCCAGGCTGTGCTGCCTCTGGGATCTCACAGTCCAGACCTGGGGCTGTTCAAAGGGCTGGGGTCTTGCAAGGTGGAGAAAGACCAGTTGTGAGCCAGGGGCTAGGGAAGGCTTCTCAGGGAGGTGATACCTGAGCTGAGTATTAATGAAATGACAATCAGGATTCTGGAGAGAGGTGCGTGCATGGGGTAGAACAGGCTGGAGCACAAGGGGTGCAGGGCCAGGAGGCTGGGGTGGGAGCACCTTGGCCTCGTCAGCCAGGTGAAGGGGCTTGGGATCTACCTGCACAGGCAACAGGGGACAACTGAAGGGGATTCAGCAGGGGCGTGACATGATCAGATTAGCCTATTAGAACCACCTCTCCAGTAGAGAAATGTAGGTGCATAGTTTGGGGAAGGGAAAACTTGACTCAGTGTCAAGGTAACACTGGGTAAATCCAGGGTGCAAGCTGCTGGTTAAGACCGGACATCAGCCCTGCAGCTGTGCAGGCCACTTAATGTTTCAAGGTCAAGGACAAAGCAACACAGTTCAAGATGCCCCTGCAGCACATTTTCTCTGCAAAGACAGTGGTGAGGTGGCCAGTCTTTAGGAACTGTGAATAATTGGGTGATCTTTCCTTGTCCCCGTCTCAGATATTCTCTTGGAACTCCCAAGAAGCCTCACCCCGACGATCTGATCTGAATCCCCAGTAAACTCCACTCTCCCAAGAACAAGCTCGTTAACAACAGACCATTTTTACGGCTACATCCTTCTCAGCGGGCCCATCCCCTTTTTCAGATGTTACCCTGTCTCATGACCTATTTATTAAAGATCAGAGAAAGACAAATATCATATGATATCGTTTATATGTGGAATCTTAAAAAAAGGGTACAAATGAACTCATCTACAAAACAGAAATAGAGTTATAGATGTAGAAAACAAACTTATGATTACCAGGGGATAAGGCATGGGGAGGGATAAATTGGGAGACTGGGACTGACATACACGCACGACTATATATAAAATAGATAACTAATAAGGACCTACTGTATAGCACAGGGAACTCTACTCAACACTCTGTAATGGCCTATATGGGAAAAGAATCTTAAAAAAAGTGGATATATGTATATGTATAACTGAATCACTTTGCTGTACAGCAGAAACTAACACAACATTATAAATCGACTACACTTCAATAAATTTTTTTAAAAAATCAGAGTAGTCAGCAAAAAACCCTGAAATTGTTCTTGAGGGCTTGCTAAGTGGTCTCACAGGCATTTAGAACCCAGGTTCTAGACTAAACGCTGTCAAAAATAAGCCACATATGACCTTGAGAAAGTCCTGCAGTCCCAGGACATCAGAGCATGAGAAGATTGCAGGGGACGTTTCGTCCCATTTGGGAGGTGCGGTCCCTCAGTGGCTCCCTTGGCCTCCAGGATGAAGTACATCTGCATTCAGGGGCTTTCTGGTCCCTATTTACTTCTTGGGATTTGATTCTAGCGCCTTCCTTCCCGGATTCTCACCCCACCATGTTGCTCAGCTCTGCTCCTTTGTCCATGCTCTGCTTTCCTCCCCTCCTTTCTTCTTTCCCTGATGAAGTGCCACCTAGTTCTCTGACGTGCAACTCAGATACCAACTCCTCCAATGCGGCCAGGATGGTTGCACTTTGGGTTAGGCCCCTAATCTCGATGCTCCTGTTGAAACCTGAGCCTTTCTTCCTTATTCTACTTTTCATTAATACTGCAGTTGTCTGTTTTCTTGACACTCTCCCCTGCAAAACTGAACAACTAGAGGGCATCTATGATAGGCCCCCTCTCAGAAATTCTAAGCAAGGGCCTGATTCAGAAAAGATGTTTGGTGAATTTCTATCAAATAATGCAAGGGGAGAGTGTAGGCATCTGCTGCCCAGAGTTTACTCTCAGAATTAACAAGAACATTTAAGAGCATCCACTCTGTGTGAGGCACAGTGGGGAAGTAGTTACAAAGTGTGTGCCCACTTTCCCCCATGGGTCCCAAGTTTCCCATCTCTAAAATGGGAGTTGTTACACTGGTTGGTCTTTGAGAAATCTCCCAACTCCTACATTTTATTTTTCAATGGCTGGCTCAAATCACTTGACTATTAAGAGGCAGAAATAAACATAAATATGGATCTTTCAACTCCAACTCCAATGCTCATTCATCAAAAATTCAAGTACCATTTTCTAAGCTTACTAGCATTCCCAGCTCAAAAGTGCTAGGATTCTCTCTTGCCAAGACGGTGGGGCTATCCAGCTGAGGGAGTGCACTAGGGTAGAACTTCACTCTCAGATTTAGAAAAACAAAAGCTCATCAATCTCTCTTTGGGTAGCTAAACTACACAATAAACTATATTTTTATAGAAACCCCCTGGAGCCTTATGTCTATAGGGGTGAATGATGTGTTTTTATTTATAACCAAAAAGAATGAAGGATACTTGTACCTACTGATGCAAAACAAACCACCTCAGAACTGAGTGGCCTGAAACAATAACCATTTTTCCATATCTCACAATTTTGTGGGATAGGAATTTGGGCAAGGCTCAGCTGGGTGACTCTTCTGTTCCACATCAACAGGGTGTTGATGAAATTGACCCAGTGGTATCTCACTGGTGGATGGGCTGGTCTGCAGAGCCCTGGTTCTTGTCTTGCAGGAATGCTGGAAGGCTAGGCTTAGGTGCTCAACCAGAGCACCTACCTGAGGTGTCTCCAAAGACCTCTTATGTGGAGGCTGAGGGCTGCAAGAGTGAGGGTTCTCACAAACCAGATGGAAGCTGCATAGCCCTTTATGTCACAGCCTCTGAAGTCACATTATGTCACATGTGTTGCAGTCTATTGGCTAAAGCAGTCATGATTCTGCCCAGATTCAAGGGAAGGGAACACAAACTCCACTTCTTTATGGAGGAATGTCAGAGAATGTGTAGCTTAGTTTGAAAACCACCACGGTAACATATACTAAACACTACTATGCACCCAGTATTTGCTAGTCAATGAAAATTTACTCTCTTAATCATACTTACTGCCTGGGCCTCTACCTTGAACTCTAAACCCAAATATCCAGCTGCCTACTCAGCCCCTCAACCTACAACTTACTATGTCTAAAACTGACCCCTGATCTCCTTGCAAACCTGTTCTACCTTAAATTATCTCATTCAACCTCAACTCCATTCTTCCAGGGGCTCAGGCTTCACACCTTGGAGTCATTTTCTTTCACATTTTTTTGGTCCAATCCTTCAGTTAATCCTGTTGAATCTACCTTTAATATATATCCGGAATCTGACCATTTCTAGCCGCCTTTACTGCTAAGATTCTGGATTGAGCCACCGTGCTCTCTTGCTTGAATTAGGGCAAGAACCTCCTAACTGGTCAGCGAACTTCTCATCCTGCTCTATCATCGAGTTTGTAAACAATAGCCAGGTGATCCTTTTAAAAAGTAAGTTGGATCATTCCCTTCTGCCACTCATGACACTCAGGTGCTCTCCATCTCACTCAGAGGAAAACCTGGAATTCCTACAATGGCCTCCGGCACCCTACGTGACCTGACCTCTACCTCTGACCACTCTCTCCTTTGATTTCTCTTCGCCAGACATTTTACTGCCCTTTGAACACATCAGACAAGCTTCTGCCCCAGGGCCTTTGCATTTGCTGTTATCCCTCTGCAGAATACTCTTCCCTAAGAGATCCACAGGGCCATCTTCCTCACTTGCTTCAAAATTCTGCTCAAATGGCACCTTACGTTGATGCCTTTCTTGAAACTATCCCATTTAAAATAGCAGCCTCTCCTGCTTGGTGCCTCACCATCCTTAAACTCTTCCTTATGCTGTGGTTCTATGTTGAATTCACTGCCATTTGACCTAATATATATATATATATATATATATATATATATATATATATATATATATATATACACTGTGTGTGTGTGTGTGTGTGTGTGTGTTTGTCTTCGCCACTAGAATATAAGTTGTATAAAGGCAGGCATTTTTGACTGGGTCACTGCGGCATCTGTAGCCCCTGAAACAGGCCTGACAACACAATGCAGGTGCTTAGTAATGCATATTGAATGGATATTTTATTGACTTAAGAAAAAAACCAAATCCTCCTTTTAAAATGAGAAATAACCCATATTTCTCTTTTGATCTTTTTTTCCCTCTTTCTCTGAGCAGAAAAAGTTGCATAACCACATCAGCTTATCCCATAACTGCATTATCTTCTCCCATAAAAATGTTATGAGCTAACATGCCCTTTGGTACATTTTTCTCTTCAGCTGCCTAACATTCCACCTGTTTTCTTGTCATCCTTGCTAGTGATACCTGGCTTACAGTTGGCACTCAATATTTGTTATTGACAAATTGCAGCCTGTGCTACTTACTGTGTGATATTGAGCAACAGACAACATTCTGACTGTTTTCCCCCTATAAGAGCTGGGGCAATTGGCATTGACCTCACTATGTTGTCATGTAGGTAAACTGAAATAATGGATGCCAGTGCATATCCTGGCACATCAGAGAAGGCAAAATATAAATCTGTTTCTTTTTCTCACAATCACACTAGATCTATTCAGCCTGCCATTTTTCCATCAAGGAGGAGCTTCTCAGAAGTTGCTAAACTGCAGGGTAGGGGGAGAGAGAATTCAGAGGAGGGGAGACGGAAGCCATACCAGCATGCCTTTGCTCTCTCTTTTCCAAAACTCAGCTAGTTAGACTGGAGGATCAGCCACAGGGGGACACATGTCCGCTGCCCTGGGACAAAGGGGAGCTCCTCCTGATGGGTGACTGCTGAAGTGGGTCCTCCGTCCCAATGTACCTCTGGGAAGGAAGCCTCCTGATTCACAGGAGAAAACGACTTGACTCCAAATGTATAATAAAGAAGTTATGGAGGTGAAACGCATCCCTGCTCCGCCCCCTTGGAAAGAAACTGACTTATTGAAGGGAGGAAGGGAGGGGATGGAGAATTAGAGAAGGAAAAAGGAAACTATGGTCAGTCAGGCGGAGAAACTCCAGCTAGGCAAACAGCACGTGGCCAGCCAAGGAGAAGGGAAGTCCACCTGCTCTGTGCTGGGCACGTCCCCACAGGTCATCTTTATTTTTTACAAGCAGCTCCAATCATCTCACAAACGACTTATTCTAGTAGTAATCCTATTCTACCAGCGAGGAACCAGACGCTTAGGAAGATGCACTTACTGGCCCCAGGCCACACAGTTTATAAGACGCAGAGCCGGCAGGAAAGTCACAAGCCACAGAAGAGCCCCCGCGGCCCTGCCCTCTGACCAGGGAAGCCCACGAATCTCCGGAGGACCGGCACAGTCCCCAAGGGCAAGCAAACAAAGAGGCCAACACTCATTGACACCCAGGCTGGGGGCGGGGGAGAGGGGGG
This sequence comes from Balaenoptera ricei, assembly GCF_028023285.1. NCBI lineage: Eukaryota > Metazoa > Chordata > Mammalia > Artiodactyla > Balaenopteridae > Balaenoptera > Balaenoptera ricei. The sequence continues at coordinate 48,077,365 of NC_082639.1, forward strand.
AGGAGGGGAGGTTGGAAGCCCAGCTCGCAGGGTTAGAGGTAGGGTCCCTCCCGCCACCCCTCCTGAGAGCCTCTGTGCCCTCAGCCTCCAAGGTGGCGCAGGATGGGTACATACCCCTCTTCCGTCCCCCCCACCCCCCGCCAGGCCGGTGTGAGCTGGGCCGCACTGACACAACTAACACGTCCTGTTTATTCCTCTCCATGGGGAGGCGGGGCGCACACGCAGCCTCTCCCCACGCTTTCTCCTGGGAGGAACTGGACCCGGCAAGAAAGGATCCACAGAAAGCCCACAACTGAACCCGCACGACTTACCCCTTCCATGGCTTTCCTCCGAGGCAGAGTCTGGGAGACAGAGTCTGGATCCTGGGGCCAAGAGTCCGTTTTGCTCCGCCTGCACCGGCCGGGAAGCAATCGCTTCCCCCGGCCGCCACGGACACACCTGAGCCCAGGCTCCCCACCTGCCCCACCTGGGCGGCAGCTCCTCCCTCTGCGGCGGCTGGAGCGCTCTTGCCCGCGGCGGGGGCGCGCGCCGGCCTCAGTCCGCCAAGTTTGCAGGGCCGGCACCTGCCGGGGTCGAGAGGCATCTCTCCGACCAAAGATCTGCAGACTCTGGCCCTTCTCGGCAAGCGGCTCTCCCCACTGTTCTCCCCCAGGCTGGGCCGACAGTCACCCTGCAGGGAGTTCACACTGTGCCCGAGGCTCGGGGGAGCAGCCGGGGAACAGGGGGCGGCGGGGCTCCGGTTAGGGCAGCAGGCTCACGCCCGACCATGTAATCTTCCTTAGTAACAGCCTCGGCCCACCCCGGCCGACCCTGCGGATGGCTACTCACCCTCACAGGAGGACAGGGAAGCCAAAGCCCAACGGGGGCAGGTAGTGCCCAAGCTCATAGAAGGATTTCAGGGAGGCCAGAAAGGGAGCTGCTATAATAGGGCATCTGTTTTGGGTCAGGCACTATCTAAGCATGATACATTATTCTACCCAAATCCTGCAATCGCCCTGGGAAGTGCTATAATCCCATTCAAAAGGGGAGAAATCTGAGGTGCAGAGAGACCCAGTAACCTGCCCCATAGGTAGTAAGTAGAAGGATCAGGGTTTCAACACGGGTCTGGCTGACTCTAAAGGGATTTTATTTTTCTAGGTTTGTGTGGGTTTGCGTGTGTGTGTGCACACTCTTTTCGTTTTTCTGACAGAGCTGGTGCTGGAAACCCAATTCCCAGTTCTTAAGAGCTCACAGCTGTCCTGGAGTTTGGGAGGCCAGCACAGCAGGCAGTCTGTGTGACTTTTCTTGCTTTGTTAGGGCCAAACTCATGAAGTGAAAAGCCTCTCCTGGCCTGTCCAGGGCAGAGGAGGGGGAGGGCAGGTGAGGAGAGACCCCTGCCTGCCCGTTTCCTCTAACAGGTGGCTCCCATACCACGCTGATCATCACAGCTGCCAGGGAATATGTTACAAATACAGGCTTCAAGGCCCCAGGGCAGACAGGAGCCCACTCTTCTGGTCTAGGGTCTGGGAATCTGGATTTCAATAAGCTTTTGTGGGTCAAGGTGTTTTAATAATAAATGACTCACAGACCTATCTTTTACATCATGAGTCAGCACACACACGAAACTTAAAATTTCTCAAAACAATAATCACTCGTGCTGTGTGTGATCACAGTGATATTTTCTATTCTGAGCCATGATGTGATATTTAATTAAAAAATCAATGGTCAACACACCCACTCCATTGATTTCATGACTCACAGTTTGATCCACACTGTTGTCATGGGAACTCAGCCCACAATCAGATTAGGGGCCCACTCCTCCAAGCTACGTGGGGCACAAGCCCAAGGTTCTCTGTAACTTTCCCTCCCAGCCTGACCTTCACTCAGGTCAAAGGCAAGCATTTCTTGTATACAAGTGTACAGGATACGGTGAGAAATCAAGGGCAGAAGCCCTCAAGAGAACTTGAGCCCTCCTCCCAATCCCAGTTGATAACTAGGCTGTCAAATTTCCTTTGCTCTTAATGCAAGGGCGCCCCCTGGTGGCTTCAGACCAGCCTACAAAGGCAGAGAGGGATGGACTAAGTCAGAAGGGCTCTCACCTCCCTGGACCTGCCAGGGCTGGCAGCTCTGTGCTTTTTGGTTTGGGTCAGGACAAGTTACAGTGGCAGGTCATAGGATGTAGTGGGCACTACTTATTGGTAGCTGTTAGGAGTCTTTTGCAAGTGGGCTTAAGAACCATGACTGTTAGAACCCTGTTATTACGTTATGATCCTCTAGATGCTAAACTCAGTTTTCCCACTAAATGTTGGCCTTGGGAATGTCAACAAACCCCTAGGATGTACGTTTCTCTTGTGTACAACTAGATAAGAGGGCTGGCGGTGTTACCTTGAGGATTACTGTGCCAGGTGAAAATCTCTACAGTGCTTACTGCTTAATAAGCACCAAAAATATTGGTTCCTCTCTTCCTTTATTTTCTCCTTCTCAATTCATGGTGGTTATGTCACTGTCAAAATGCACATGTTGCACTTGGATGTACTAGTGAAGGAGCATTGTTTTATTTCCGTATAATGATCCCATTTTGCTCATGAGCTCCCACGCCATGAGTACGCAGGTCCTTGCATCCAGCTTGATAAAAGGAGAACTCACACGGGCTTATGTGGGAGGGTGGAGGCAGGTACAAAGTGCAGACATTGGTGGGGGATGGGTTTTGATCTAAGTTTAGATCTCGTTACACTTTAGGAATAAGTAATTCAACTGAATAAAGAACTATGAGATCCTCCTATATCTACAAGGTACTTTGGTGGCCCACTGTGAGCTTCAGTGATCTGCACTTAATTATGGGCCAGGAAGTGACTGACTGAGGGTCTACTGCCCACTGGGAATGGTCTCCCAGACCTTAGAAACATCACCTTATTTAGTTCTTATTATGATTCTCATTTTCCAGTTGAGGAAACTGAGACACAGACCAGTTAAAGTCACCAATCCAGGACAACATAGTTAACACGTGGGAGAGCAGTCTTTGCAATCCAGGAAGTCCGGTTCCAGAGCCCACACTCACCACCACTCTGGTTGCTTCCATTTAAATCTTAGAGAAATGCAGAATAATAAACTCACAGAATCTGTGAGCTTGAAGGGTTCTTTGAACCCTCCTCTCATTCAGTGAGAAAGCTTAGCAGATACGTCGGCTGAAGTTAGGCTCGATATCTTCTAGACCTTTCTGTCTTTCCAGACCCTAGCTTCAGTGTGCCCCCCTGGTAATGGGGATAATGGACCACACTCTCCAACAAGGTCCCGTCCATTCCTGGGCATACTAAGCAGTAGATATCAGTATTTCCAGCACATTCCTCACGCTTCCAAACCTTACTTTCAGTCTCAGATACTGCTTCTAGACTTTTAGTGTTTCCATTCCTGTCTGTCTTTCATTTCTCGGCAAACGTATTGCTACAAATTGCACCATAAGTAATGGTTTGTAGCAGAATACTGTGATGTAGAAAAGGATTTAAACAATATCCAAAAATGGGAAATCATGTGCATTCACCTCTTTCTAGGGTAAACTTTGAGCACCATTTGTTATATGAGGACAAAGGTGGAGCAAGTAGATTGATTGTCAGAATCAGGACGGTGCTGCTAGAGCAACATATGATTAATATTAAAATTATTATTGGTTACATTAATCATTTCTGAGGATTTCCAGTGCAATGCATGATTTATTTATGTATAATTTATATCCTGACTACTTTTGAATCGGAGAGAAGGAAAGAGGAAGGGAACTTAAATTTATTGAGAGTCTATTGTGTAAGAAGCTACACGGTTTGCATATGTTTTCTTCTATTCCTCAGGATGATGGTGAGATAAGAGATGTTATCCCTGGTTGACAAGTGAAGCACATGAGACTCAGGAAGGTCAAGGCAGATATACCCTGGTCTTGAAGAGTCCAAGTCTGACTCTCTGTTTGGATTCTACCCTGCCTCCACACATGGCTCCTTCCTCCCTTCCATGCTGCGACCAGAAGGACTTGAAGGATTGGGCAATACAAAGCCAAATAAAGTAGGATGGTTGAACAGGAAGGTAAATGCCATATAGAGGACAGGGTACATGGGAAGACAGAAGGGATGGATAAACAGTGCAGAAATATGGGATGGTTACTACAAGGTATGCAGTTATCTAAATGGAAATCATTTAAGGATAAAATACCTCAAATTATCTTAGGAGGTATGTGGGTTCAAAAAAGGGTTTGCTTCCTTTCTACTGGTTTGCAAAAACTGTATAAGCCAGCTGGTTTCTCTTTTGCCTGGAAGGAAGCTCACAGCTGAATTTTGTGCTTGTCTAAGGCATCAGCTTAACACTATATCATAATTTAGTAAGAGCATTTTTGAAGGATGCTAAAGAAACATGACCAAGGCAAGTTGCTTTCCCTTTAACAGCCTTTTACCAAGAATCTAAGCACCTAGTTTATGTCAAGTGCTGTGCTTGAAGCTGGAGACATAGCAGCCCTTTAGGCTCATCTTCCTCCACTAATGCCAGTTACATTATGTATGCATCACTCAGATGAATAAGTAAGATGTTTTCTGATCTGCTTATCTTGTAGAGATCAAAGGAATACCACTCCTCTGCGGGAAGGAGATGGGGCTTGCCAGGAAGTAGGGAATTGTTCCCAGTATCAGCCATTCCCATATCCCATCATCCAGAAAAAGGGGTCCTCAGATGGACAATTCAAGCAGGAAACCCTCTCTCTCTCTTTGGTCATGTTTCCTTGGGTCTGGACTTCAAGGCACAGGAATACCACATGATTGCAACTTGGAGGCTCGGAGTACTAAGACGTAGGAGTGGTACAGGTCAATTGGCATGTGACTCATGAATCATAATTTGGGTAGCTGATTTTATATATATTTGAAAGCTCTATCAAAGGATAAGAATTAGATTTGCTTTCCTTGCAAGGAGTTAGGGAGGCATAACTTCTCTCCTCCACCCATGTACACATCCCCCTCTCTTTCTAGCCACTCTCCTTCAAATGCCATGCTTATGCTTTGTGGACTTAAGACACCTGTGTAGCACTTCTGGATATGACGGGTCAAATGGCCCCTGACCTGTGGCTGGGGGACAGGAGTGTGGCAGGCAGGTGGTCCTACGGAAGACTCAGTTGAAGATGTATAAAATCCATTTTAAAAAAGCAAATTAGCAACTGTAGCTTACTGTTTATTTTTTAAAATTTTTATTGGAGTATAGTTGCTTTACAATGCTGTGTTAGTTTCTACTGTACAGCAAAGTGAATCAGCTATACGTATACATAGATCCCTTATTCTTTGGATTTCCTTCCCATTTAGGTCACTGCAGAGCACTAAGTAGTGTTCCCTGTGCTATACAGTAGATTCTCATTAGTTACCTATTTTATACATAGCATCAATAGCATATATATGTCAATCCCAATCTAGAGACTGTCATACAGTAAGTCAGAAAGAGGAAAAGAAATATCGTGTATTAACGCATATATGTGGAATCTGAAAAAATTGGTACAGATGATCTTATTTACAAAGCAGAAATAGAGACACAGATGTAGAGAAAAAATGTATGGATACCAAGCGGGGGTGGGTGGGATGAACTGGGAGATTGGGATTGACATATATACTCTCTGTTTAATTCCTCATATATCATCCCCCAATCTTTGGTGAAATCTAATATTGTTAGATATTTAACTTCAGCTCTGGCATAGTGAAAAAGGAAGCACCTTTGGTCCACCTTTGGGATGGAATGTTAAATAAAGGGAGAGCAGTGTCCACTGAGGTCAGCATGGGTGCAGTACTGATTAATGAGAGACTCAGTGCTGGTGAGCCTGGAGGACAGGGGATGGAAAACTCAGGGTTCTGAGATACAGCTACCTCTTCTCACTTGTTGGGGGCTATGGAGGTTCTTTTATTAAGGGAGGTAAGATGAGCAGAGAAAATGCTTTGTATTCACCAAATCCCCATTCCTTCTCCTTTTCTTGGGTATGTGAGAAGGCTGTATTTGCCAACCTCCCTTGCAATTAGATTTAGGTGTGCGACTAGGTTCTCATCAACGGGATGTGGGAAGAATTAGTGAATGTTACTTGTAGGCCTGCTTGCTCAATTGTCCACTTTCTCTCTTCTCCTTTTGCAGCAATCTCAGAAGCCATGTGCTGAAGATGGTGCAATCACAAAACAGAAGGAGCCTGGATCCCAAAGTCCCTTCTTCTAAGAGAGCTACTAAGGAGATCTGTCCAATAGTCATCAGATTATGATATAAATAAATCTTTGCTATATAAAGCTATTAAAATTCGGGGGTTATTTGTTACTGCAGCATAATCTATCTTATTCTGACTAGTGAAATGTATTAGTGAGCTGGTAGGAAAAGCAGAGGAAATAGGAAGAGTTGGGTCAGGGAATAAGGAAACTAATCCTTGGGTGGGTTTAGTCAACTTCTTGAGGATTGAATTCAAGACTAGATATCTATGCTTAAATGACATTATCTGGGCTGCTGGGAATAACAACAGACATCCTTTATTGATTGAGTGCTTGTGTTGTATCAGGCACAGTGGTCATTACTTTACATATATCAAATTGCCTTATATACATTAAATACATATACCATTCAATCTTCTCATTAATCTTAGGAGGTAGATGTCATTACTCCTATTTTGTGGATGAAGACACTGAGTCACAAAGAGATTGAGAGTTTTTCCCTTAGGTACAAAGCCTATAAGAGGCAGAATTGGGTTCAAACTCATCTGTTTGATTGGGGTCAAGTGCTGTTAATCACAATGCTATAGGTTGAAGCCAAGCTGAAGCTCACAGGGGTGGCATCATTGTGATTTTAGGGGAGGGATGGTATTAATTAGTTAGAGGATTATTGGCAGCATCTGGGGGATAGATTTCAACACCTAGGGAAAGAAGCTGCAGCGTCTAGAAAAGTTATTAAGGCATCAGGCAAGCAGACTAGGGTTTAAGGACTCACAGAGAAAAAAGAGTAAAAACCAAGAATAGAGGCAAATGTTTCATCAGTGGAGCAAGGTACACACAGTAAAGGCTGGGTGACAACTGAGGCACAATGGCACACTGGTGACAGAAAATTCATCCCAGAGAACAATGGACACCAGACCAGAGTAGCAAGATTAGCACCAGCCCTCCCCTGCTGGTGTGGATGCCTCCTACCATCCTCCTGCTTGGTTAGGAGGTGCTCAGGGTCTGAGCCCTGGTGGTCAAAGGCCTCTAGACCTGCTCAGTGTATAGCTGGGACAGGAGGGGAGATGGATTAGAGGGGATTCTGGCTCTGAGGCACTCATTTGTGAACAGATCAACCAGTCACACAATTAGTGTTCTGTTAGAAATATGGCGAAAGCAAATACACTGGGTCCTTGATTTCTGACCAATTCTGGCTCAGCCACTTACGAGCTTTCCTTCAGCCAAGTGACTTGTGTCTTTGACCCTCAGCTTCCCGATCTGTAAAAGGGGTCTAACAAACTCAACCCCTCAGATGGTTCTGAGTATGAAATGGTAAAAGGTAATATAAAGAATCGCGTGCAGTAGTTGACACCTAGTAGGCACTTGGTGAAGGCTGGATCTCTCCCCTCTTCTCTCTCCACAGAGAGGGAGTTATCTATCTCTGCCCAGGGGGTGGAGAAAGGCTTCAGAGAGGAAACAAGGCTTGATCTTAGTGCTAGAGTAGTCAAGGAGGAGACAGTCCAGAGGGAGAAAGTGGCTTGTGCAAAGCCCTGCCTTTAACAATCAAGCCTCCCAAGCAGGCCCTTTAGGGGGAGAAAAGTTTAAAAAAGCTTGGTCTCTGCTTTCAGGAGTTGCTGCTCTGGACCCTTCATCATCCTGAAAGCAGCCCTGTGATGGCACATTCTTTTCTGCTCTAATGCTAGTTTCTTGCTCACTAGCTACGTTATCAGAGTGGTCAGCAGCTCAGGTCCCACATTACCAAGATCTGGTGCAACAGCTTGCAGGCAGGTGGGTTGCAGCCAGGCCCCCCACCCCAAGCCCTGTGTGAAAGACCTCAGTTAAGTCTGAATGAGGCTGTTGGACGGGACAGGCCATTCGGCCCCTGTTCAGGTTGCAAGACGAGAGCCTTTTGTCGTTGCAATGAAGGGCTTCCTGGGAAGAGGGGTGGCATGTGTCAAAGAGATCTTGTTTCCCACTCGTTCCCAGAGCAGAGGAAGCTGCTTCAAGCCGTGTGGAACAGAGCATGGAGGTCAGTGTACTTATTCAAAGGCATTTCTCACCATGGCATTTAATCACCTATATAAGCATTTGGTGAATTGAATTACCTCATTTGATGTTCACAACCAGGGCACATAATAAATCCCCATTATACAGATGAGGGAAAAGCAGCTCAGAGAAGGACTTGAAAGGACTTGATCAGGATTAGATTTGGGGGGAGTAGCATGTGGAGAAAGAGGAGGGAATGGAGGAAGTTGGAGAAAAATGTTACAAACAAGTAACACTGAACCTGGAAGCTCCAGCTCACCAAGAACCATCCTTTCCCTTGGCTTGCATCTACATCCTGTCTGTGCCTACATCCACATCTCTAGCCCTTCATTCATTCAACTAGTATTGACCTGATCTTGCCTCTAAGCTAGGTTAGGCCAAGACATCCAGTGAAGAACAAAACACACACTGTGCTCACTGCCATGGAACGTGCAGTCTAGTCAGGGAGTCAGGCATCCAACAAACGGGTGAATTGTCATCTGATGACTCACACCCATAATTTCTGTGAAGGAAAACAACAGGGAACAATATAACAAGGAGCCCCACTTTGTAGAAGGTGGTCAAGGAGTCTAGGACATAACTGAATTCCAGACCCATTTACTCCTTCATTCACCCCCACAAAGATTTATTTATTTGTTGAGCTAGGCATTGTTCTGTATAACAGTGATCCATTTATCCAACTACCTGATGGACTGCTCACCTGGGCGCTCCATAGACACCTCACATTCAACACGGCCATAACTGAGCCAATGACTTGATCCCCTAAACCCACTCAAATGGCATCAAGCTCATCCACTTTCCAAAGCAGAAAACTTGCCATTCCTTTTTTCAAACTGAATTTAATTTTTATTTTATACTGGAGTATAGTTGATTTACAATGTTGTGTTAGTTTCAGGTGTACAGCAAAGTGATTCAGTTTCATATATATATATATATATATATATTCTTTTTCAAATTCTTTTCCCATTTGAGTTATTACAGAATATTGAGTAGGGTTCCCTGTGCTATAACAGTAGGTCCTCGTTGATTATCTATTTTATATACAGTAGTGTGTATATGTTAATGCCAACTTCCTAATTTATCCCTCCCCCCACCTTTCCCCTTTGGTAACCATAAGTTTGTTTTTGAAGTCTGTTTCTGATTTGTAAATAAGTTCATTAGTATCATGTTTTTAGAGTCCACATGTAAGTGATATCATATGATATTTGTCTTTCGCTGTCTGGCTTACTTCACTTAGTATGATCATCTCTAGGTCCATCCATGTTGCTGCAAATGGCATTATTTCGTTCTTTTTTATGGCTGAGTAATATTCCATTGTATATATGTACCACATCTTCTTTATCCATTCATCTGTCAATGGACATTTAGGTTGCTTCCATATCTTGGCTATTGTAAACAGTGCTGCAGTGAACATTGGGGTGCAAATACCTTTTCGAAGTATGGTTTTCTCTGGATATATGCCCAGGAGTGGGATTGCTGGGTCATATGGTAGTTCTATTTTTAGTTTTTTAAGGAACCTCCATACTGTTCTCCATAGTGGCAGTACCAATTTACATTCCCACTAACAGTGTAGGAGGGTTCCCTTTTCTCCACACCCTCCCCAGCATTTATTGTTTGTAGATGTTTTGATTATGGCCATTCTGACCGGTGTGAGGTGATATCTCATTATAGTTTTGATTTGCATTTCTCTAATAATTAGTGATGTTGAGCATCTTTTCATGGGCTTTTTTGGCCATCTGTATATCTTCTTTGGAGAAATGTCTAGGTAGGTCTTCTGCCCATTTTTTGATTGGGTTGTTTGTTTTTTTGATATTGAGCTGCATGGGAGAAAATATTCGCAAACGAAGTGACCAGAAAGGGATTAATCTCCAAAATGTACAAACAGCTCATGAAATCTTGCCATTCCTGACTCCTATCAATCCTCACTTTTCAAGTGTGATTGACTGTGCCTCATTCAACAACATTCACAGATATTTACTCAGTGCCCATTCCCGTGTTAGGCACTTGAGGTTTTCTGGCACGAAAGAGGTACCATCCTTGCCCTCAAGAGGCTTACAGTCTAGTTTCACCTCAGAAAATGACAAGACTACTCAAAAACATCTCTTCAACCAGTTTGCTTCCCTCCATCCCCTATATGGGGGGTTGTAGGCTTAGGCTGGTGGTCCCCCTGCTGTAAGCAGCTCTTTGCAGGAAACTGCCTTCAGCAGGAAGCCCATTTTCTTGTCACTTTTGCAAAGCTACATTGCAACTAACTTTTAAACCATGTGGGGTCAAAGTGATTTGAGAGATGCCTGGGGCAGGAAGGGGCAGGAAGGTGGGCAGCACCTCCTTCTTCATGGAGTAGAAGCACTAACCTCCAGCCACTCCCAGATCCCTTCCTAATGCCTGGTTTGTATTCACTTGGCCTCCAGACCGTGGCAATAAAATGACGCTCTGGGAAGCACTGAGGAGACCATCCAGCCATGTGCTGGTCTCGTGCACACGGGAGCATTTTAGCAGCCAGGCTAATACTCGAATCTTCCACGGTGGCCACAAATGTGCATCTTCCCTTTATCTGCAAATTGCACTGGGCTCCGGGAATCACTGTAAATTGGCCTGGCTCTGGCTTAAGTCACAGACAGACCTGAAGAGCGGAGAGATTATGAATCCTCCACTGTCACCCTGTGGGTCCCGGCCAACAGCCTGGGTTTGCTGGATTCTGCAGCTGTTCTCATCTTGATGATCTCACTCCACACCCGATGTCTTCACCATCTGTCAGCGATGCAGAGGCCATGCCGGACTTGAGTGTGGGTAAACTTGAACAAGGGGTTTGGGGTTGGGGAATCCAGCTAGGAAAAGTGGATAGAGCTTGAAAACAAATATTAAGGGTAGCAGAAGGAAAAACAGATTGACAGGAAGAGTCATAAAAGTGTCTTAGGAAATAGAAATATACAAATTATGTATGACAGGTAAACATGGTCGTCTGTTCATCCATTCACTGATGTCATTCATTTAACCAACCATTCTCGACTGCTGGATGGGGGACATGAGCTGATGTATCAGTCAGGGTCCAGTTAGGAAAAATGAAATCACTCTAAATGTTTGAAAGAGAGGGGATTTAACACAAAGAATTGGTTATACCAGGGATGGAAGAGCTAGGACCAAAATGGGGACCACGAGGAAACCTAGAGATTCCCAACAGCTGGGAGCCACTAGACTGAAGTGAAAAAGAAGAGGTGGTGTTATCAGGGCTCAGGAGCTGGAATCACGCAGAGGAGACGAGAGAGAAATGGCCTCTGGCACATATACCTCCTGAGGCTTCTATAGGAAGGATGCAATCAGCCTGGCTTCTCCCTTCCTCCCATCCTGTCTCCTGTCAGTGCCTCCCAATGGCCAAACCCAGGCAGATGCCAGTCAATGCAAGGGCCTGAGTCACGCAGCCTGCAGGGTCAGACACCCTGCCACCCAGGAGAGAGCAGGGTCGGGTGAGGATTGGATCTGTGGGCAATCTCACCCAGGTCAAGCACAGGGGATAAATACAAATATCATGAGAGAAAAAGTAAATGCTATAATAGACTCCTTTTCTAAAGTTGCAAGACCAAAAAAGATAGAGTAACAAAGTGCCTTTTTTGTGGAGGGGAAGGGTTAGGAAAACTTCTTGGAGGAGATGACAGATGAGGTGGGTCTTGAGTGAGGCATGAGAGGATGAAGTGAAAGCGGGGAGAGGACATTTCAGGAGAGGCGATGGCATGCAGAGGACCACAGCTTCTGAAGAGGGGCTGGCATCCCCAGGGAGCAGAGAGAGCCTTAAGGAGGGCAGGGCACGTGGGCAGGAAAGCAGCCCAGAGGAGGTAACAGCAGGAGGTAGGGGCAGCCCGAGGCCTGAAGGGTCTGCTGAGTTCAGATTTAGCCCGGAGGCCTGGGGAATTCAGCTGTATGGTGACTGAAAGAGGGTGGTAAGCAGATCATCTTCATTGTACAGGAAGAGTTTAAAACCCCAATATCCTCTCTTCTCCTACTAAACCAGTGGGAAATGCATGTGTCCTCCTGAATGCTCACTTTTAACATTTATTCAAAATAGGTTTGGAATTCTCTGATCTGACAACTGTCTTCAGATCTCAAGATACGTTATCTGAAAAGGCACATCTTTGCTTTGGAGGACAGATTCACTTTTTTGAAAACCTCACAGGGGATTGGGAATCCAATCAGAGGAAGAGTGTGGTCAGACAAGCCACTGTGCTTTTGTGGCTAAAACTGAGGTGTAATTAATACAATCTGAGCTATGGCTACATCACTGGAATGTGAAGGTCACTTCTCTAGGCAGCTGCTCAGAAGAGCGGTACTCATTCTTATATCTAAGGAGCCTGTTTAAAAGTCAGTCTCATTATTTTATGATTGAGCATCGTTATGATTTAGTTTAGGCATGAAGAGCAGATGAAAGGGACAGCCCCTCACATTGGTATAGCATCTTACGCTTTCTAAAACACTTGCACAAAATCCAAGGAAAGTACAAAGAAATAAAGATAGGAAAAGGAGGCAGAAGGGCAAGAAACTAAATTATTCTTAAGAGACATTTTTTTAACACTGCACTGTCAAGAGAGACAGGAGGTCAATATCCACGTATATTTCAAGAAGTCACTATCTGAGGATACTTTAGGGAACTCATTGTCAGAGGTTTGGAAGTTGAAAACCACAACGTCCAGTTAACTTTCAGATTTCTGAAAGGTTGGATGATCACTCCGAGTGATCACAAAATAACATTTACTATCTACTCCTACAACTTGTTTTTTTGCTTCAAGGAAAATAAACATACCAATTGCAGCACACACTTTTGGTAGCTAGCATTCATTTCCCTTGGTTCCCTCTTTCTCCTGCTTAAAAATATTCTTTCAAAAAAATGTATGCGCTCATTCTTCCCCCACAAGCCCATGTGATCTTGGGACAGCTGATCCCACCCTTAGTTCCAGGTATGGGTCTTGATTGACAGGTCATCAGCACCTGCCTCCACCCCAACAAAGTGATTGGGTCAGTGGTGATCATGTGATCTACGCCAATCCAATCAGAGGAGTTGGGGGATTCTTTCTTAGAATGAGATTTCTTCTTGTTCTCAAAGTACACTAGGAACATGTAGTAGCGAGGGCTGTTGACAGCCATCTTTGACCATCAGGAGGGTCAGGTTTAGAACATCTGAAACTAACACAACATTGTAAATTAACTATACTTCAATAAAAATTTTTTTAAAAAAAGAATTAAGCTTACCAGACAGAAGAAAGAACATGGGTCCTCGAGCTGCTGGATAGATTAAACCAGCCCTAAGGCTTAATCTACACATGGAATTTCTAGCTCTGGGAGCCAATAAAGTCCCCATTTGGCTTGCCATTTGGAGTTGGGTCTTCTTTTTCTTGTGATAGAAACCTGTGTGATAACAATACAAAATTCTTTTGTAGAATGAAAATATTGCTTATGTGAGACACAATTGCTTTTTAACCAGCACTTATTGAGCCCTGAGTCTGTGCCAAATGTTTTCGTATACATTTTTTTATTGGATCTTCATACATTATCCCTATTTTTAGTTGAGGAAACTGTGGCTGAAACAGGTGACCTGACTTGCTTTCGCAGGATAATTAACACTGGATGCTGTAACAAATACCTCTCAATTAGTGGCTTAGCATATATAAGTTTATTTCTTGCTCACATCACAGTTTGAAGATAATCAGGTGGTTCTCCTATGTGAGTGTCCTTAAGTGATAACTCACGATTTGGGCTCACTTCCCTTGTGTGACCCTGACATCCTTGATTATTCTGTTCCCATCGGTGTGGATACAGAGACAGAGAGTGTGTGAAAAATCACTAGGGATGCTTTAGGGATAAGGTCTGAAAGGGCTGCATCACTTTTGCCCACATCCCATTGGCCAGAACTCAGTCAATGGCTCCCAGTTGCAAGGTGGGCTGGGAAACAGAGTCTTCCTAAGTGCCCCAGGAAAGAGGGAGCATGTCTGTCTGTCTCTCTTGTGGAGGGCCATCTAAGGATGCCGCCTACCACCTTCTGTAAGCGGAGCCAGGATTCTAAGCTCAGTATTGTGTTTCCACAGCCTTCTGTTTCTCCGGTTTCTCCTTTTTCCTCCTCTAAACACCCCCTCCCCCCGGCCACCATACACATTCACATTTTTGTTAATTCCCTCAGTAAGCAGTTACATAAAGGTCAATTTGTATTTTTCTTCAGTATCTTCTGAAGCAAAGAAGAAACTCTCAGCTTCCCTGACATTTGGTAGAACCACAGAAGCTGTTACTACCTCAGAGAAGTGCTCACTGCATGATAATGTATATGAGGGATTGATCATTTACTTATCCTCAAAGCAGATGAACTTTATAAGGAGAAGTATTCTGTAATGCAGACATGACTGTGAAGAATAAATCAAATTTTTCTGTGTACTTAGGGGAGAAAGAATTATTCAAATGCCTTGTCGGCAGTTTTCGGTCCATTTACTGGACCCGCAATCCCACGTAACGGCCACCAGGGGGAGCGCTAGGCCCATCCCTGCACAGGCAGCTATTTTAGACGCTGCTCCTAGCCTCAAGGAAGAAGCCAAAGAAATAAAGGAGTATGATATTTTTTCCAAACCGGACCAACTTATAAATTATTTGTGAGTCCAATAAAAGGCAATTATCAACATTTCCTACTATTTCAAGAGTAATATATTCTATGTTAGAAAAAGATTCAATTATTTCCATGGCTATGATTCAGACAATGGAAATCGGAAGCAACCACAACCCCCCCCAAAAAAAAAAAAAGATTGTAATCCTGTGTAAATCTCTGTCTTTAAAACTCAAATCAGAGGATGTGAATTCTGGCCCCGGTGGACATGAGATATTTGCCCTGAAGGCAGTAGAATTTGATGGGCTTGGGGGAGGTGGCTGGAGAGGGTGTGTGCGTGTGTGTGTGTGTGTGCGCGCGCAACCACAGTGAATTTGACTCCATCTGACTCCTTATTCTTTCCCAGCACAAGGGAGGTAGGGCAGAATAATCTTGTCCAAACAACTGAATGATGAACATTATAGAATTATTTTAGGAAGTATAGTTTTGTTATTCCCAGCTCTATAGACATACAAAATAATGAGGCTCAGAAGATCTTGCTTGCATAAACCAGGTTGTTGCGTTAAGACAGGCCCTTCTGCCCTGTCCAGCTGATCCTCTGGCAGCACTCTTGCTAAGCAGCAGCCTGGGGGTAATGAGACAAGCGTGGTCCTTGGCTCCAGAGAGACAGAGCCGGAATCTTGCCTCTGTGGGCCACTAAAAATGAGACTTTGAGCAAGGTACTTAACCTTTCTGATCTTCAGTTTCTGCAAAACCCATCTCACAGAATGAGCACAAAGATGAAACGAAGTGGGATACGTGAGTATCCATCACATCGTGAGTGGTCAATGAATATCAGCTTTCTTCTTTGATAAGCCCCCTTGTTTTCCTAAAGAGGGCAGCAAGTAAGCTTGAACGGAGTTTGGTTCTGCATTTCCACACATTCTGAGTCTGTGGGCCTGGATTCATGAGGACTTACTTTGAAGGCACAGTGGGAGTTCTCTCCCCGAATCCCTTAGCTCTGGAACAGGCAGCCTGTTTGTTGGGGTGTGCGCTTTCCAGGGGACCCAGGCACTTAACTGAGCTAAGAAGTGCTTTCTCAAGGACAGGGACCCAGGAAGCAGAGAGTGGGAACTAGAACATGTAAACCCCATGTTCTCCATCAGCTGGCATGGTTACTCAGACACCCTTTTCCCCAATTGTGTGAAAAGCAGAACAAGAGGAGCTGGTGAAGTTGAGAGCCTCAGCTAGCATCTGGGGAACTCAGACATGCCAGGCCTAGGGCGTGGAAGGAGGGTGGGTTGCAGGCAGCCTGCGAGGGCCAGGACTCTGGGGGATCAGGTTAGCACCCCAGAACTGAGAGAAGAGTGATGATCCTAGGAGGAAGGTCCTCTGTGCCACAGGGACTGCCAGCAAGCCGCCTGGCGAGCCCAGAGCCAGCTCTCCATTCCCAGAACTGGTCCTGAACACTCACCTCTGTTCCCTCCCACTCCTCCCGGTCTGATCCCTGTTTGTGACCCCGTGTGCATCACGACTGCCTATTCTCAATTCCCCCTCCCCCACCCTCTGCCACTTCCCTCAGCCTTTCTCTGGGCCCTGGGAGGCTGACCTGCACAGACTTCATCACCTGGCCTTCCTCACTGTTTGGTTCATGTTGTGAAGTGCCAGCGGGAACTCCTAAGGTGAGATGAGAAGGAGGTCGGGGCATTTGTCTCCTGGCCCCTCTCCCTGCTTGGAGGGGTGTCTCTGGCAGCACCTGTGTCCTCCCATCACTACAGCGCCACTGCCCTCCTCCTGGCCAGGTACCCACTGGGCTCTATTCACCACCTTTCCTCCAGCCATCTGGGTGGTAACGGCTTCCTGCTCTTGCTAATCTCTGGGTGCCTCAGCACCCCTTGTCAGTTCCCTCAACTTCACCCACACCTCCCTGAGAGGCCCCATCATTCAAATCTCTCCTTCTGAATGACGCAACCTAAACTCTGATTCCCACCAGGGCCTTGATGGGTATAGCATCCCTTTATGAAGATTTATTTATTTGTATATTATCTTGTTTTAGAAAGGAGCTTATCAGGATACGTAAGATATGAAATCACCAACGTTAAAAGTGGAATTAAAAACCGTGGGTAGAAGGGCATGCTTTGGAACCAAAGAGAAAACTAAGAAAACTGCATGCATCGTAACCTCCCCCCTTGATCACTGGCAGGCCACACACGCAGCCCCTTGCCTTCCACACGCCCACAAAGTCTCGCATCTATTAAGTTCCGAGTCTATAAAATACAAATAAGTCAGTTACCCTGCACAAACACAAGTGTTTGGAGACAGGAGTTTCAGCAGCCTTCCCTTAGCTGTAATGAAAACGTTAGCACAGGTTTGTGTGCCGGATGCACCGTGAGGCCAAACTCACCAAAACGTCGTCGGAGTTTGGAGGAGAGAAAGGTTTATTGCAGGGCCATGCAAGGAGATGAGTGGCTCACACTCAAGCTCTCAGAAGGGTTTCGGCAAAGTATTTTTAAAAACCAGGTGAGGGAGGGAGGTCGCAGGCTATGGGATTAGCTCTTGCACAATTCGCTGATTGGCTGATGGTGAGGTAGCAGGGTGGTGTCACAGGGGTTAACAGTATCAACCCTTCGGCTCCAGGAGGCCTGGGGCTATGTGCTCAAGGTCATCAAGTAGTTAATATCTTCCATTTGGTGGTGAGGGGGGTGGTTCACATCTGTATAAAACAGCTCAGGAAATGTGCATCAAATACTGCTACCTAGGTCCTTCAGGGAGGAGCTAAAGCAGAGGATATGGGGGAAGGGCCTGTCCCGGGAAGGCCCCTTAGGGTCCTGCTGGGTTACAAAAAGAGGGTGGTGCAGCCGGCGCCAGAAAGGGAAGGAGGCGGGGAGGCTGTCACCATAATGATGGCCTTGGCAGTGACAGAGAGGAGGATACCCTGGGAATCTAAGAGCAGGGCCAGAGCGTGGCTGGGCCCCTCAGTCCTGGCCTGGATCCAGGGTTCCTGCAGAACCTCGAGGAAGGGATGGCTGGATCGCCATCCTATGTTCTGCCGTTAGCACAGCGGAGCTCTGTCAAGGAGTGGCTCCTCTCTGCTTCTTTTTCTGCCAACGGTCCCTCCTTGTCTTTCATCTTCCTTAGAGCTTCTAGTTACTCGGGTTTCCACATCGTCATGACTTTTGTTTGCACCTCACATCAGTTTATTCAGGGCCTCTGTTCTACCTTTCTCTGGGCATCCAACTAGCCTTAGTTTCTGCTACTCATAACTGGATTTTCCTTGTATCTTTCAATTCAGCTTCCCTAGAGTGAAAATCTGATTGGCCAGCTCACCTCTCTCTGGGCGGAGCTTTCCATGTTTGTCCACATGAGCGCCGGCCTTCGTCCACCTTTAGTGCAGTCACAGGCTTCCCGGGAGTCACATGCTAAACGTGGCAGCTCAGGGGCTGTGGTGGGGGTGGGGGGAGGGAGGTGGACGTGGGCAACACTGTCAATCATTTGTGCTCTTCATAAAGAAATTGTGGATGATTTGTAAACATCTGTTGAGTCAGGTCCCTTGCGGCCCCTGGGAGTCTCTATTACGACTCCATCCTCTGCAAGGAATTCTGCTGATCTACTCCAGCCCTGAAAGCAGAATGCAGACTGCTGAGGAAATATAGCCTGGGCCAAAACAGTAGGCCTTGAGGTTTGGTGAGGTCATTGTCCCCAACATACAAGAGAGTGAGCTAGAGGCTGCAAGACGAATCCCAGACACTGTCTGCTGGTAAGGACAGAGCAGGACTCTGGCCTGTTCCCAACTGACTCAGGACATGGAGAAGGTGAGCTATGGATGGAGATCCTGGGGGACTCCAGCTGAGCCTGGGGCAGGCAAGCGCTGTCACTTAGCCAGTCTCGGTAGCAAGTTCCTCTTTAGTGTGGACAGCTGTCAGAGGAGAACTTTCCCCAGAGACTTTTAAAGTGTCAGTGATGGCAGAATGGAAATCCCAACTCTGCCATGTATTAGCTGTGTGACCTTAAACAAATTACTTGATTATTGAACCCGTTTCTGCGTATGTAAAATACAGACAGTAAGTTCTACCTTTTGGAGCGGAAGCAAGAAATCCATGATAGGGTGGGTATTAAATCCTTAGAGACCAAGCTCTCAGAAATGGATAGTAATTTTTATGATTATGAGCACTGGTAGAGCCGCTGACCTATCTTCTAATATTTGCTCCCAAATATTAGATTGGACTTGGGCTCCCAAAGGCTTAGGAAGGAAATAATCTTTCCAACCAACGTGGGGCGTCGTGCCATCGATGACAAGGCAGACACAGCGTCTTGAATTACACGGGGCTGGCTGTGGGTTGAATAATCTATTGGCGAAGCTGAGCTTTGGAAATACACTTTTAAAAAAGGCAGCAGTACAAGAAAAGATAACAGTTCTCCCTAGAGGCACAACAGGCTAGAAAGCACCTTCTTGCCCGGAGTCACAACGGTGGCTGGGCCCATCATAGCATCCCCCTGCCTCTGAAATCCAGGAGGTTGTGAGGGAAAGTGCAGGCAACCTTGACCTCGTACTCCAGACACCATCTCTCAAGACAGTCCTCTCCATCAGTATCAGAGATCCTTTGCTCAAGCGAGAAGGTGAGCCACGAGTCACTGAATTCCACCTGTGCTGTTTGGGGAGTACGACAGGAGGCAAGCGGCCTATGGCCTCTCTCCTTCTGCCTGCTGGGGGAAGGGACTGTTCCCTGGCAGCTCAGGGGGCCATTTCTCTAGTGAGAAGGGAGGGAGCCCCTCAATCTTGCTGCTGGGGAGGGAGTGGGGGTCAGGCTGAATTATCTCGCAACAGCAACTGGCGTCTACCTTGGCTGAAGTCAGTGAGCTTGTAAAATCACTTCCCCGAGGCACTCCAGCACCCAATTTGGAGATGAGTGGGGATTTACATGATTCAACGGAATGTTTCTTTCCGGTATTGGGGCTCAGTCAGTCGTGAAGGAGGAATTTGTGAGCAAAGCTCACCGGCTGTGGCTTGTGCTTCCTTCTCGTCCAGAGGGGCTGCAGGAGTGCAGGCATAAAGAGCTCAGTCTTTGAGGTTCAAATAAATGATGCTCAGGGGTGGGATGCATCTGTTTCATTGTGACCCTAGGGAGTCTGTCTCTGGGGTAAGGAGAGATGAACAAAGAAAACCCTTCTGACTTTAAACCCTTAAGGTCAGGGTCACAAGATGTATTGAATGTTTATTTGGGGCCAGGTGCTATGTGAAGTCATTTACCTAATATGCCCTCATTATATCCTGATAATAACTCTTACGAGATTGATGTTTTTGTCCTTATCTTATGGATGAGGAAACTGAGGCTCAGAGAAGTTAAGTGATGAGCCCAAGGTCACACAGAGAGAAAGTTGCTCAACTGACCCCCAACACCAGGGGGCGCTCCCTGGAGGTGTGTCTGGAATTTAATCCCAAATAAGCATCATGCAATCTAAAAACAGTTGTCTGATAGATTGGGAGTTTGGAATGGACATGTACACATTGTTATATTTAAAATAAAATGCTTTCCATGCAAAATAAAAATAAAAAATAAAAACAGTTGTCCGGTTCATTTGTTTTGCATTTACAGTCCATGCAGGATCTTGCTAGAAAAAGGTAACCGGTGGTCAGAGAGCTGGAGAGTGGTTGCCTCTGTTTCACTGCTCTGTGGTTTCGTGGATTGCAGGGGATTGGAGACCTTACCCAGACTGAATCCACATCCATGCTGATCCACTTACTAGGTCTGGGATCTCAAGCAAGTCATCTGTGCTTACTGAGCCTCAGTTTCTTCATCTGTTTCACTGGGTTTCTCTAAAAATTCAAAATAATCATCACTGTAATGACCCTGTTGTATAGGAGAGGCTCCACAGACGTTAGGTTCACCTCTCTTCCAATTACCTCTTGCTTTGTACTAACCACCCCCAAACATCGTGGCATAAAACTACAATAATCCTCTATTTTGCTCGTGAATCTACACTGTGGTAGGGGCTCTGCAGAGACAACTCATCCCTGCCCCATAAAACACTGACTGCTCCATACAGCACTGATGGCTCCATACATACAGCACTGACTGCTCCATACATACAGCACTCACTGCTCCATACATACAGCACAGACTGCTCCATACAGCACTGACGGCTCCATACATACAGCACTGACTGCTCCATACAGCACTGACTGCTCCATACAGCACTGACTGTTCCATAGATACAGCACTGACTGCTGCATACAGCACTGACTGCTCCATACAGCACTGACTGCTCCATACATACAGCAATGACTGCTCCATACATACAGCACTGACTGCTCCATACAGCACTGACTGCTCCATACATACAGCACTGACTGCTCCATACATACAGCACTGACTGCTCCATACATACGGCATTGACAGCTCCATACAGCACTGACTGCTCCATACATACAGCACTGACAGCTCCATACATACAGCATTGACTGCTCCATACATACAGCACTCACTGCTCCATACAGCACTGACTGCTCCATACATACAGCACTCACTGCTCCATACAGCACTGACTGCTCCATACATACAGCACTGACTGCTCCAAAAAGCACTGACTGCTCCATACATACAGCACTGACTGCTCCATACAGCACTGACTGCTCCATACAGAACTGACTGCTCCATACATACAGCACTGACTGCTCCATACATACAGCACTGACTACTCCATACATACAGCACTCACTGCTCCATACAGCACTGACTGCTCCATACAGCACTCACTGCTCCATACATACAGCAATGACTGCTCCATACATACAGCACTGACTGCTCCATACAGCACTGACTGCTCCATACATACAGCACTCACTGCTCCATACAGCACTGACTGCTCCATACATACAGCACTGACTGCTCCAAAAAGCACTGACTGCTCCATACATACAGCACTGACTGCTCCATACAGCACTGACTGCTCCATACAGAACTGACTGCTCCATACATACAGCACTGACTGCTCCATACATACAGCACTGACTACTCCATACATACAGCACTCACTGCTCCATACAGCACTGACTGCTCCATACAGCACTCACTGCTCCATACATACAGCAATGACTGCTCCATACATACAGCACTCACTGCTCCATACAGCACTGACTGCTCCATACATACAGCACTGACTGATCCATACATACAGCACTGACTGCTCCATACATACAGCACTGACTGCTCCATACAGCACTGACTGCTCCATACAGCACTGACTGCTCCATACATACAGCACTGACGGCTCCATACATACAGCACTGACTGCTCCATACAGCACTGACTGCTCCATACAGCACTGACTGCTCCATGAATACAGCACTGACTGTTCCATACATACAGCACTGACTTCTCCATACATACAGCACTCACTGCTCCATACATACAGCACTGACTGCTCCATACAGCACTGACTGCTCCATACATACAGCACTGACTGCTCCATACAGCAATGACTGCTCCATACAGCACTCACTGCTCCATACATACAGCAATGACTGCTCCATACATACAGCACTCACTGCTCCATACAGCACTGACTGCTCCATAAATACAGCACTGACTGATCCATACATACAGCACTGACTGCTCCATACATACAGCACTGACTGCTCCATACAGCACTGACTGTTCCATACATACAGCACTGACTTCTCCATACATACAGCACTCACTGCTCCATACATACAGCACTGACTGCTCCATACAGCACTGACTGCTCCATACAGCACTCACTGCTCCATACATACAGCACTGACTGCTCCATACAGCACTGACTGTTCCATACAGCACTCACTGCTCCATACATACAGCACTGACTGCTCCATACAGCACTCACTGCTCCATACATACAGCACTGACTGCTCCATACATACAGCACTGACTGCTCCATACAGCACTGACTGCTCCATACAGCACTGACTGCTCCATACATACAGCACTGACTGCTCCATACATACAGCACTGACGGCTCCATACAGCACTCACTGCTCCATACATACAGCACTGACTGCTCCATACAGCACTGACTGCTCCATACATACAGCAATGACTGCTCCATACATACAGCACTGACTGCTCCATACAGCACTGACTGCTCCATACATACAGCACTGACTGCTCCATACATACAGCACTGACGGCTCCATACAGCACTCACTGCTCCATACATACAGCACTGAATGCACCATACATACAGCACTCACTGCTCCATACAGCACTCAGTGCTCCATACAACACTGACTGCTCCATACATACAGCACTGATGGCTCCATACATACAGCACTGACTGCTCCATACAGCACTCACTGCTCCATACATACAGCACTGACTGCTCCATACATACAGCACTGACTGCTCCATACAGCACTGACTGCTCCATACATACAGCACTGACTGCTCCATACATCCAGCACTGACTGCTCCATACAGCACTGACTGATCCATACATACAGCACTGACTGATCCATACATACAGCACTGAATGCTCCATACATACAGCACTGACTGCTCCATACAGCACTGACTGCTCCACACATACAGCACAGACTGCTCCAAAAATACAGCACTGACTGCTCCATACAGCACTGACTGCTCCATACAGCACTGACTGCTCCATACATACAGCACTGACGGCTCCATACATACAGCACTCACTGCTCCATACAGCACTGACTGCTCCATACAGCACTGACTGCTCCATACATACAGCACTGACTGCTCCATACAGCACTGACTGCTCCATACATACAGCACTGACTGCTCCATACAGCACTCACTGCTCCATACATACAGCACTCACTGCTCCATACATACAGCACTGACTGCTCCATACATACAGCACTGACGGCTCCATACATACAGCACTGACTGCTCCATACAGCACTGACTGCTCCATACATACAGCACTGACTGCTCCATACAGCACTGACTGCTCCATACATACAGCACTGACGGCTCCATACATACAGCACTGACTGCTCCATACAGCACTCAGTGCTCCATACAGCACTGACTGCTCCATACATACAGCACTGACTGCTCCATACATACAGCACTCACTGCTCCATACAGCACTGACTGCTCCATACAGTACTGACTGCTCCATACATACAGCACTGACTGCTCCATACATACAGGACTGTCTGCTCCATACAGCACTGACTGCTCCATACATACAGCACTGACTGCTCCATATATACAGCACTGACTGCTCCATACAGCATTGACTGCTCCATATATTCAGCACTGACTGCTCCATACAGCACTGACTGCTCCATACATACAGCACTGACGGCTCCATACATACAGCACTGACTGCTCTGTACAGCACTCACTGCTCCATACATACAGCACTGACTGCTCCATACATACAGCACTCACTGCTCCATACAGCACTCAGTGCTCCATACAGCACTGACTGCTCCATACATACAGCACTGATGGCTCCATACATACAGCACTGACTGTTCCATACAGCACTCACTGCTCCATACATACAGCACTGACTGCTCCATACATACAGGACTGTCTGCTCCATACAGCACTGACTGCTCCATACATACAGCACAGACTGCTCCATATATACAGCACTGACTGCTCCATACAGCACTCACTGCTCCATACATACAGCACTGACTGCTCCATACATACAGGACTGTCTGCTCCATACAGCACTGACTGCTCCATACATACAGCACTGACTGCTCCATACATACAGGACTGTCTGCTCCATACAGCACTGACTGCTCCATACATACAGCACTGACTGCTCCATATATACAGCACTGACTGCTCCATACAGCACTGACTGCTCCATATATTCAGCACTGACTGCTCCATACAGCACTGACTGCTCCATACATACAGCACTGACGGCTCCATACATACAGCACTGACTGCTCTGTACTGCACTCACTGCTCCATACATACAGCACTGACTGCTCCATACATACAGCACTCACTGCTCCATACAGCACTCAGTGCTCCATACAGCACTGACTGCTCCATACATACAGGACTGTCTGCTCCATACAGCACTGACTGCTCCATACATACAGCACAGACTGCTCCATATATACAGCACTGACTGCTCCATACAGCACTGACTGCTCCATACATACAGCACTGACTGCTCCATACATACAGCACTCACTGCTCCATACAGCACTGACTGCTCCATACAGCACTGACTGATCCATACATACAGCACTGACTGATCCATACATACAGCACTGACTGCTCCATACAGAACTGACTGCTCCACACATACAGCACTGACTGCTCCACACATACAGCACTGACTGCTCCATACAGCACTGACTGTTCCATAGATACAGCACTGACTGCTGCATACAGCACTGACTGCTCCATACAGCACTGACTGCTCCATACATACAGCACTGACTGCTCCATACATACAGCACTCACTGCTCCATACATACAGCATTGACTGCTCCATACATACAGCACTCACTGCTCCATACATACAGCACTGACTGCTCCATACATACAGCACTGACTGCTCCATACATACAGCATAGACTGCTCCATACATACAGCACTCACTGCTCCATACATACAGCACTCACTGCTCCATACAGCACTGACTGCTCCATACATACAGCACTGACTGCTCCAAAAAGCACTGACTGCTCCATACATACAGCACTGACTGCTCCATACAGCACTGACTGCTCCATACAGAACTGACTGCTCCATACATACAGCACTGACTGCTCCATACATACAGCACTGACTACTCCATACATACAGCACTCACTGCTCCATACAGCACTCACTGCTCCATACAGCACTCACTGCTCCATACATACAGCAATGACTGCTCCATACATACAGCACTCACTGCTCCATACAGCACTGACTGCTCCATACAGCACTCACTGCTCCATACATACAGCAATGACTGCTCCATACATACAGCACTCACTGCTCCATACAGCACTGACTGCTCCATACATACAGCTCTGACTGATCCATACATACAGCACTGACTGCTCCATACATACAGCACTGACTGCTCCATACAGCACTGACTGCTCCATACAGCACTGACTGCTCCATACATACAGCACTGACTACTCCATACATACAGCACTGACGGCTCCATACAACACTCACTGCTCCATACATACAGCACTGAATGCTCCATACATACAGCACTCACTGCTCCATACCGCACTCACTGCTCCATACATACAGCACTGACTGCTCCATACATCCAGCACTGACTGCTCCATACAGCACTGACTGCTCCATACATACAGCACTGACTGCTCCATACATCCAGCACTGAATGCTCCATACAGCACTGACTGATCCATACATACAGCACTGACTGATCCATACATACAGCACTGAATGCTCCATACATACAGCACTGACTGCTCCATACAGCACTGACTGCTCCACACATACAGCACAGACTGCTCCATACATACAGCACTGACTGCTCCATACAGCACTGACTGCTCCATACAGCACTGACTGCTCCATACATACAGCACTGACGGCTCCATACATACAGCACTCACTGCTCCATACAGCACTGACAGCTCCATACAGCACTGACTGCTCCATACATACAGCACTGACTGCTCCATACATACAGCACTGACTGCTCCATACAGCACTGACTGCTCCATACATACAGCACTGACTGCTCCATACAGCACTCACTGCTCCATACATACAGCACTCACTGCTCCATACATACAGCACTGACTGCTCCATACATACAGCACTGACGGCTCCATACATACAGCACTGACTGCTCCATACAGCACTCACTGCTCCATACATACAGCACTGACGGCTCCATACATACAGCACTCACTGCTCCATACAGCACTGACTGCTCCATACATATAGCACTGACGGCTCCATACATACAGCACTGACTGCTCCATACAGCACTGACTGCTCCATACAACACTGACTGCTCCATACATACAGCACTGACGGCTCCATACATACAGCACTGACTGCTCCATACTGCACTGACTGCTCCATACATACAGCACTGACTGCTCCATACATACATACAGCACTCACTGCTCCATACAGCACTCAGTGCTCCATACTGCACTGACTGCTCCATACATACGGCACTGATGGCTCCATACATACAGCACTGACTGCTCCATACAGCACTCACTGCTCCATACATACAGCACTGACTGCTCCATACATACAGCACTCACTGCTCCATATAGCACTGACTGCTCCATACAGTACTGACTGCTCCATACATACAGCACTGACGGCTCCATACATACAGGACTGTCTGCTCCATACAGCACTGACTGCTCCATACATACAGCACTGACTGCTCCATATATACAGCACTGACTGCTCCATACAGCACTGACTGCTCCATATATTCAGCACTGACTGCTCCATACAGCACTGACTGCTCCATACATACAGCACTGACGGCTCCATACATACAGCACTGACTGCTCTGTACAGCACTCACTGCTCCATACATACAGCACTGACTGCTCCATACATACAGCACTCACTGCTCCATACAGCACTCAGTGCTCCATACAGCACTGACTGCTCCATACATACAGCACTGATGGCTCCATACATACAGCACTGACTGTTCCATACAGCACTCACTGCTCCATACATACAGCACTGACTGCTCCATACATACAGGACTGTCTGCTCCATACATCCAGCACTGACTGCTCCATACAGCACTGACTGATCCATACATACAGCACTGACTGATCCATACATACAGCACTGAATGCTCCATACATACAGCACTGACTGCTCCATACAGCACTGACTGCTCCACACATACAGCACAGACTGCTCCAAAAATACAGCACTGACTGCTCCATACAGCACTGACTGCTCCATACAGCACTGACTGCTCCATACATACAGCACTGACGGCTCCATACATACAGTACTCACTGCTCCATACAGCACTGACTGCTCCATACAGCACTGACTGCTCCATACATACAGCACTGACTGCTCCATACAGCACTGACTGCTCCATACATACAGCACTGACTGCTCCATACAGCACTCACTGCTCCATACATACAGCACTCACTGCTCCATACATACAGCACTGACTGCTCCATACATACAGCACTGACGGCTCCATACATACAGCACTGACTGCTCCATACAGCACTCACTGCTCCATACATACAGCAATGACTGCTCCATACATACAGCACTGATGGCTCCATACATACAGCACTGACTGCTCCATACAGCACTCACTGCTCCATACATAGAGCAATGACTGCTCCATACATACAGCACTCACTGCTCCATACAGCACTGACTGCTCCATACAGCACTCACTGCTCCATACATACAGCAATGACTGCTCCATACATACAGCACTCACTGCTCCATACAGCACTGATTGCTCCATACATACAGCACTGACTGATCCATACATACAGCACTGACTGCTCCATACATACAGCACTGACTGCTCCATACAGCACTGACTGCTCCATACAGCACTGACTGCTCCATACATACAGCACTGACTACTCCATACATACAGCACTGACGGCTCCATACAGCACTCACTGCTCCATACATACAGCACTGAATGCTCCATACATACAGCACTCACTGCTCCATACCGCACTCACTGCTCCATACATACAGCACTGACTGCTCCATACATCCAGCACTGACTGCTCCATACAGCACTGACTGCTCCATACATACAGCACTGACTGCTCCATACATCCAGCACTGACTGCTCCATACAGCACTGACTGATCCATACATACAGCACTGACTGATCCATACATACAGCACTGAATGCTCCATACATACAGCACTGACTGCTCCATACAGCACTGACTGCTCCACACATACAGCACAGACTGCTCCATACATACAGCACTGACTGCTCCATACAGCACTGACTGCTCCATACAGCACTGACTGCTCCATACATACAGCACTGACGGCTCCATACATACAGCACTCACTGCTCCATACAGCACTGACTGCTCCATACAGCACTGACTGCTCCATACATACAGCACTGACTGCTCCATACAGCACTGACTGCTCCATACATACAGCACTGACTGCTCCATACAGCACTCACTGCTCCATACATACAGCACTCACTGCTCCATACATACAGCACTGACTGCTCCATACATACAGCACTGACGGCTCCATACATACAGCACTGACTGCTCCATACAGCACTCACTGCTCCATACATACAGCACTGACGGCTCCATACATACAGCACTGACTGCTCCATACAGCACTGACTGCTCCATACATACAGCACTGACGGCTCCATACATACAGCACTGACTGCTCCATACAGCACTGACTGCTCCATACAGCACTGACTGCTCCATACATACAGCACTGACGGCTCGATACATACAGCACTGACTGCTCCATACTGCACTGACTGCTCCATACATACAGCACTGACTGCTCCATACATACAGCACTCACTGCTCCATACAGCACTCAGTGCTCCATACTGCACTGACTGCTCCATACATACGGCACTGATGGCTCCATACATACAGCACTGACTGCTCCATACAGCACTCACTGCTCCATACATACAGCACTGACTGCTCCATACATACAGCACTCACTGCTCCATACAGCACTGACTGCTCCATACAGTACTGACTGCTCCATACATACAGCACTGACTGCTCCATACATACAGGACTGTCTGCTCCATACAGCACTGACTGCTCCATACATACAGCACTGACTGCTCCATATATACAGCACTGACTGCTCCATACAGCATTGACTGCTCCATATATTCAGCACTGACTGCTCCATACAGCACTGACTGCTCCATACATACAGCACTGACGGCTCCATACATACAGCACTGACTGCTCTGTACAGCACTCACTGCTCCATACATACAGCACTGACTGCTCCATACATACAGCACTCACTGCTCCATACAGCACTCAGTGCTCCATACAGCACTGACTGCTCCATACATACAGCACTGATGGCTCCATACATACAGCACTGACTGTTCCATACAGCACTCACTGCTCCATACATACAGCACTGACTGCTCCATACATACAGGACTGTCTGCTCCATACAGCACTGACTGCTCCATACATACAGCACAGACTGCTCCATATATACAGCACTGACTGCTCCATACAGCACTCACTGCTCCATACATACAGCACTGACTGCTCCATACATACAGGACTGTCTGCTCCATACAGCACTGACTGCTCCATACATACAGCACAGACTGCTCCATATATACAGCACTGACTGCTCCATACATACAGCACTGACTGCTCCATATATACAGCACTGACTGCTCCATACAGCATTGACTGCTCCATATATTCAGCACTGACTGCTCCATACAGCACTGACTGCTCCATACATACAGCACTGACGGCTCCATACATACAGCACTGACTGCTCTGTACAGCACTCACTGCTCCATACATACAGCACTGACTGCTCCATACATACAGCACTCACTGCTCCATACAGCACTCAGTGCTCCATACAGCACTGACTGCTCCATACATACAGCACTGATGGCTCCATACATACAGCACTGACTGTTCCATACAGCACTCACTGCTCCATACATACAGCACTGACTGCTCCATACATACAGGACTGTCTGCTCCATACAGCACTGACTGCTCCATACATACAGCACAGACTGCTCCATATATACAGCACTGACTGCTCCATACAGCACTGACTGCTCCATACATACAGCACTGACTGCTCCATACATACAGCACTCACTGCTCCATACAGCACTGACTGCTCCATACAGCACTGACTGATCCATACATACAGCACTGACTGATCCATACATACAGCACTGACTGCTCCATACAGAACTGACTGCTCCACACATACAGCACTGACTGCTCCATACATACAGCACTGACTGCTCCATACAGCACTGAATGTTCCATACATACAGCACTGACTGCTCCATACAGCACTGACTGCTCCATACAGTACTGACTGCTCCATACATACAGCACTGACGGCTCCATACATACAGCACTGACGGCTCCATACAGCACTGACTGCTCCATACAGCACTGACTGCTCCATACAGCACTCACTGCTCCATACATACAGCACTGACGGCTCCATACATACAGCACTGACGGCTCCATACAGCACTGACTGCTCCATACAGCACTGACTGCTCCATACAGCACTCACTGCTCCATACATACAGCACTGACTGCTCCATACAGCACCTACTGTTCCATACATACAGCACTGACTGCTCCATACATACAGCACTCACTGCTCCATACATACAGCACTGACTGCTCCATACAGCACTCACTGCTCCATACATACAGCACTCACTGCTCCATACAGCACTGACTGCTCCATACATACAGCACTGACTGCTCCATACAGAACTGACTGCTCCACACATACAGCACTGACTGCTCCATACATACAGCACTGACTGCTCCATACAGCACTGACTGCTCCATACATACAGCACTGACTGCTCCATACATACAGCACTGACTGCTCCATACAGCACTGACTGTTCCATACATACAGCACTGACTGCTCCATACAGCACTGACTGCTCCATACAGCACTGACTGCTCCATACATACAGCACTGACGGCTCCATACATACAGCACTGACTGCTCCATACAGCACTCACTGCTCCATACATACAGCACTGACTGCTCCATACACACAGCACTCACTGCTCCATACACACAGCACTGACTGCTCCATACATACAGCACTGACTGCTCCATACATACAGTACTGTCTGCTCCATACAGCACTGACTGCTCCATACATACAGCACTGACTGCTCCATATATACAGCACTGTCTGCTCCATACATACAGCACTGACTGCTCCATACATACAGCACTGACTGCTCCACACATACAGCACTGACTGCTCCATACATACAGTACTGTCTGCTCCATACAGCACTGACTGCTCCATACATACAGCACTGACTGCTCCATATATACAGCACTGTCTGCTCCATACATACAGCACTGACTGCTCCATACATACAGCACTGACTGCTCCATGCAGCACTGACTGCTCCATACATACAGCACTGACTGCTCCATACAGCACTGACTGTTCCATACATACAGCACTGACTGCTCCATACAGCACTGACTGCCCCATACAGCACTGACTGCTCCATACATACAGCACTGACTCCTCCATACATACAGCACTGACTGCTCCATATAGAACTGACTGCTCCATACATACAGCACTGACTGCTCCATACAGCACTGACTGCCCCATACAGCACTGACTGCTCTATACATACAGCACTGACTGCTCCATACATACAGCACTGACTGCTCCATACAGCACTGACTGCTCCATACATACAGCACTGACGGCTCCATACATACAGCACTGACGGCTCCATACAGCACTGACTGCTCCATACAGCACTGACTGCTCCATACAGCACTCACTGCTCCATACATACAGCACTGACGGCTCCATACATACAGCACTGACGGCTCCATACAGCACTGACTGCTCCATACAGCACTGACTGCTCCATACAGCACTCACTGCTCCATACATACAGCACTGACTGCTCCATACAGCACCTACTGTTCCATACATACAGCACTGACTGCTCCATACATACAGCACTCACTGCTCCATACATACAGCACTGACTGCTCCATACAGCACTCACTGCTCCATACATACAGCACTCACTGCTCCATACAGCACTGACTGCTCCATACATACAGCACTGACTGCTCCATACAGAACTGACTGCTCCATACATACAGCTCTGACTGATCCATACATACAGCACTGACTGCTCCATACATACAGCACTGACTGCTCCATACAGCACTGACTGCTCCATACAGCACTGACTGCTCCATACATACAGCACTGACTACTCCATACATACAGCACTGACGGCTCCATACAACACTCACTGCTCCATACATACAGCACTGAATGCTCCATACATACAGCACTCACTGCTCCATACCGCACTCACTGCTCCATACATACAGCACTGACTGCTCCATATATACAGCACTGTCTGCTCCATACATACAGCACTGACTGCTCCATACATACAGCACTGACTGCTCCACACATACAGCACTGACTGCTCCATACATACAGTACTGTCTGCTCCATACAGCACTGACTGCTCCATACATACAGCACTGACTGCTCCATGCAGCACTGACTGCTCCATACATACAGCACTGACTGCTCCATACAGCACTGACTGTTCCATACATACAGCACTGACTGCTCCATACAGCACTGACTGCCCCATACAGCACTGACTGCTCCATACATACAGCACTGACTCCTCCATACATACAGCACTGACTGCTCCATATAGAACTGACTGCTCCATACATACAGCACTGACTGCTCCATACAGCACTGACTGCCCCATACAGCACTGACTGCTCTATACATACAGCACTGACTGCTCCATACATACAGCACTGACTGCTCCATACAGCACTGACGGCTCCATACATACAGTACTGACTGCTCCATACATACAGCACTGACGGCTCCATACATACAGCACTGACTGCTCCATACAGCACTCACTGCTCCATACATACAGCACTGACTGCTCCATACATACAGCACTCACTGCTCCATACAGCACTGACTGCTCCATACAGTACTGACTGCTCCATACATACAGCACTTACTGCTCCATACATACAGGACTGTCTGCTCCATACAGCACTGACTGCTCCATACATACAGCACTGACTGCTCCATACATACAGCACTCACTGCTCCATACAGCACTGACTGCTCCATACAGCACTGACTGATCCATACATACAGCACTGACTGATCCATACATACAGCACTGACTGCTCCATACAAAACTGACTGCTCCACACATACAGCACTGACTGCTCCACACATACAGCACTGACTGCTCCATACAGCACTGACTGTTCCATAGATACAGCACTGACTGCTGCATACAGCACTGACTGCTCCATACAGCACTGACTGCTCCATACATACAGCACTGACTGCTCCATACATACAGCACTCACTGCTCCATACATACAGCATTGACTGCTCCATACATACAGCACTCACTGTTCCATACATACAGCACTGACTGCTCCATACATACAGCATAGACTGCTCCATACATACAGCACTCACTGCTCCATACATACAGCACTCACTGCTCCATACAGCACTGACTGCTCCATACATACAGCACTGACTGCTCCAAAAAGCACTGACTGCTCCATACATACAGCACTGACTGCTCCATACAGCACTGACTGCTCCATACAGAACTGACTGCTCCATACATACAGCACTGACTGCTCCATACATACAGCACTGACTACTCCATACATACAGCACTCACTGCTCCATACAGCACTCACTGCTCCATACAGCACTCACTGCTCCATACATACAGCAATGACTGCTCCATACATACAGCACTCACTGCTCCATACAGCACTGACTGCTCCATACAGCACTCACTGCTCCATACATACAGCAATGACTGCTCCATACATACAGCACTCACTGCTCCATACAGCACTGACTGCTCCATACATACAGCTCTGACTGATCCATACATACAGCACTGACTGCTCCATACATACAGCACTGACTGCTCCATACAGCACTGACTGCTCCATACAGCACTGACTGCTCCATACATACAGCACTGACTACTCCATACATACAGCACTGACGGCTCCATACAACACTCACTGCTCCATACATACAGCACTGAATGCTCCATACATACAGCACACACTGCTCCATACCGCACTCACTGCTCCATACATACAGCACTGACTGCTCCATACATCCAGCACTGACTGCTCCATACAGCACTGACTGCTCCATACATACAGCACTGACTGCTCCATACATCCAGCACTGAATGCTCCATACAGCACTGACTGATCCATACATACAGCACTGACTGATCCATACATACAGCACTGAATGCTCCATACATACAGCACTGACTGCTCCATACAGCACTGACTGCTCCACACATACAGCACAGACTGCTCCATACATACAGCACTGACTGCTCCATACAGCACTGACTGCTCCATACAGCACTGACTGCTCCATACATACAGCACTGACGGCTCCATACATACAGCACTCACTGCTCCATACAGCACTGACAGCTCCATACAGCACTGACTGCTCCATACATACAGCACTGACTGCTCCATACATACAGCACTGACTGCTCCATACAGCACTGACTGCTCCATACATACAGCACTGACTGCTCCATACAGCACTCACTGCTCCATACATACAGCACTCACTGCTCCATACATACAGCACTGACTGCTCCATACATACAGCACTGACGGCTCCATACATACAGCACTGACTGCTCCATACAGCACTCACTGCTCCATACATACAGCACTGACGGCTCCATACATACAGCACTCACTGCTCCATACAGCACTGACTGCTCCATACATATAGCACTGACGGCTCCATACATACAGCACTGACTGCTCCATACAGCACTGACTGCTCCATACAACACTGACTGCTCCATACATACAGCACTGACGGCTCCATACATACAGCACTGACTGCTCCATACTGCACTGACTGCTCCATACATACAGCACTGACTGCTCCATACATACATACAGCACTCACTGCTCCATACAGCACTCAGTGCTCCATACTGCACTGACTGCTCCATACATACGGCACTGATGGCTCCATACATACAGCACTGACTGCTCCATACAGCACTCACTGCTCCATACATACAGCACTGACTGCTCCATACATACAGCACTCACTGCTCCATATAGCACTGACTGCTCCATACAGTACTGACTGCTCCATACATACAGCACTGACGGCTCCATACATACAGGACTGTCTGCTCCATACAGCACTGACTGCTCCATACATACAGCACTGACTGCTCCATATATACAGCACTGACTGCTCCATACAGCACTGACTGCTCCATATATTCAGCACTGACTGCTCCATACAGCACTGACTGCTCCATACATACAGCACTGACGGCTCCATACATACAGCACTGACTGCTCTGTACAGCACTCACTGCTCCATACATACAGCACTGACTGCTCCATACATACAGCACTCACTGCTCCATACAGCACTCAGTGCTCCATACAGCACTGACTGCTCCATACATACAGCACTGATGGCTCCATACATACAGCACTGACTGTTCCATACAGCACTCACTGCTCCATACATACAGCACTGACTGCTCCATACATACAGGACTGTCTGCTCCATACATCCAGCACTGACTGCTCCATACAGCACTGACTGATCCATACATACAGCACTGACTGATCCATACATACAGCACTGAATGCTCCATACATACAGCACTGACTGCTCCATACAGCACTGACTGCTCCACACATACAGCACAGACTGCTCCAAAAATACAGCACTGACTGCTCCATACAGCACTGACTGCTCCATACAGCACTGACTGCTCCATACATACAGCACTGACTGCTCCATACATACAGCACTCACTGCTCCATACAGCACTGACTGCTCCATACATACAGCACTGACTGCTCCATACAGAACTGACTGCTCCATACATACAGCTCTGACTGATCCATACATACAGCACTGACTGCTCCATACATACAGCACTGACTGCTCCATACAGCACTGACTGCTCCATACAGCACTGACTGCTCCATACATACAGCACTGACTACTCCATACATACAGCACTGACGGCTCCATACAACACTCACTGCTCCATACATACAGCACTGAATGCTCCATACATACAGCACTCACTGCTCCATACCGCACTCACTGCTCCATACATACAGCACTGACTGCTCCATATATACAGCACTGTCTGCTCCATACATACAGCACTGACTGCTCCATACATACAGCACTGACTGCTCCACACATACAGCACTGACTGCTCCATACACACAGTACTGTCTGCTCCATACAGCACTGACTGCTCCATACATACAGCACTGACTGCTCCATATATACAGCACTGTCTGCTCCATACATACAGCACTGACTGCTCCATACATACAGCACTGACTGCTCCATGCAGCACTGACTGCTCCATACATACAGCACTGACTGCTCCATACAGCACTGACTGTTCCATACATACAGCACTGACTGCTCCATACAGCACTGACTGCCCCATACAGCACTGACTGCTCCATACATACAGCACTGACTCCTCCATACATACAGCACTGACTGCTCCATATAGAACTGACTGCTCCATACATACAGCACTGACTGCTCCATACAGCACTGACTGCCCCATACAGCACTGACTGCTCTATACATACAGCACTGACTGCTCCATACATACAGCACTGACTGCTCCATACAGCACTGACGGCTCCATACATACAGTACTGACTGCTCCATACATACAGCACTGACGGCTCCATACATACAGCACTGACTGCTCCATACAGCACTCACTGCTCCATACATACAGCACTGACTGCTCCATACATACAGCACTCACTGCTCCATACAGCACTGACTGCTCCATACAGTACTGACTGCTCCATACATACAGCACTTACTGCTCCATACATACAGGACTGTCTGCTCCATACAGCACTGACTGCTCCATACATACAGCACTGACTGCTCCATACATACAGCACTCACTGCTCCATACAGCACTGACTGCTCCATACAGCACTGACTGATCCATACATACAGCACTGACTGATCCATACATACAGCACTGACTGCTCCATACAGAACTGACTGCTCCACACATACAGCACTGACTGCTCCACACATACAGCACTGACTGCTCCATACAGCACTGACTGTTCCATAGATACAGCACTGACTGCTGCATACAGCACTGACTGCTCCATACAGCACTGACTGCTCCATACATACAGCACTGACTGCTCCATACATACAGCACTCACTGCTCCATACATACAGCATTGACTGCTCCATACATACAGCACTCACTGCTCCATACATACAGCACTGACTGCTCCATACATACAGCATAGACTGCTCCATACATACAGCACTCACTGCTCCATACATACAGCACTCACTGCTCCATACAGCACTGACTGCTCCATACATACAGCACTGACTGCTCCAAAAAGCACTGACTGCTCCATACATACAGCACTGACTGCTCCATACAGCACTGACTGCTCCATACAGAACTGACTGCTCCATACATACAGCACTGACTGCTCCATACATACAGCACTGACTACTCCATACATACAGCACTCACTGCTCCATACAGCACTCACTGCTCCATACAGCACTCACTGCTCCATACATACAGCAATGACTGCTCCATACATACAGCACTCACTGCTCCATACAGCACTGACTGCTCCATACAGCACTCACTGCTCCATACATACAGCAATGACTGCTCCATACATACAGCACTCACTGCTCCATACAGCACTGACTGCTCCATACATACAGCTCTGACTGATCCATACATACAGCACTGACTGCTCCATACATACAGCACTGACTGCTCCATACAGCACTGACTGCTCCATACAGCACTGACTGCTCCATACATACAGCACTGACTACTCCATACATACAGCACTGACGGCTCCATACAACACTCACTGCTCCATACATACAGCACTGAATGCTCCATACATACAGCACTCACTGCTCCATACCGCACTCACTGCTCCATACATACAGCACTGACTGCTCCATACATCCAGCACTGACTGCTCCATACAGCACTGACTGCTCCATACATACAGCACTGACTGCTCCATACATCCAGCACTGAATGCTCCATACAGCACTGACTGATCCATACATACAGCACTGACTGATCCATACATACAGCACTGAATGCTCCATACATACAGCACTGACTGCTCCATACAGCACTGACTGCTCCACACATACAGCACAGACTGCTCCATACATACAGCACTGACTGCTCCATACAGCACTGACTGCTCCATACAGCACTGACTGCTCCATACATACAGCACTGACGGCTCCATACATACAGCACTCACTGCTCCATACAGCACTGACAGCTCCATACAGCACTGACTGCTCCATACATACAGCACTGACTGCTCCATACATACAGCACTGACTGCTCCATACAGCACTGACTGCTCCATACATACAGCACTGACTGCTCCATACAGCACTCACTGCTCCATACATACAGCACTCACTGCTCCATACATACAGCACTGACTGCTCCATACATACAGCACTGACGGCTCCATACATACAGCACTGACTGCTCCATACAGCACTCACTGCTCCATACATACAGCACTGACGGCTCCATACATACAGCACTCACTGCTCCATACAGCACTGACTGCTCCATACATATAGCACTGACGGCTCCATACATACAGCACTGACTGCTCCATA
This sequence comes from Balaenoptera ricei, assembly GCF_028023285.1. NCBI lineage: Eukaryota > Metazoa > Chordata > Mammalia > Artiodactyla > Balaenopteridae > Balaenoptera > Balaenoptera ricei. The sequence continues at coordinate 48,116,659 of NC_082639.1, forward strand.
CAGCACTGACTGCTCCATACAACACTGACTGCTCCATACATACAGCACTGACGGCTCCATACATACAGCACTGACTGCTCCATACTGCACTGACTGCTCCATACATACAGCACTGACTGCTCCATACATACATACAGCACTCACTGCTCCATACAGCACTCAGTGCTCCATACTGCACTGACTGCTCCATACATACGGCACTGATGGCTCCATACATACAGCACTGACTGCTCCATACAGCACTCACTGCTCCATACATACAGCACTGACTGCTCCATACATACAGCACTCACTGCTCCATATAGCACTGACTGCTCCATACAGTACTGACTGCTCCATACATACAGCACTGACGGCTCCATACATACAGGACTGTCTGCTCCATACAGCACTGACTGCTCCATACATACAGCACTGACTGCTCCATATATACAGCACTGACTGCTCCATACAGCACTGACTGCTCCATATATTCAGCACTGACTGCTCCATACAGCACTGACTGCTCCATACATACAGCACTGACGGCTCCATACATACAGCACTGACTGCTCTGTACAGCACTCACTGCTCCATACATACAGCACTGACTGCTCCATACATACAGCACTCACTGCTCCATACAGCACTCAGTGCTCCATACAGCACTGACTGCTCCATACATACAGCACTGATGGCTCCATACATACAGCACTGACTGTTCCATACAGCACTCACTGCTCCATACATACAGCACTGACTGCTCCATACATACAGGACTGTCTGCTCCATACATCCAGCACTGACTGCTCCATACAGCACTGACTGATCCATACATACAGCACTGACTGATCCATACATACAGCACTGAATGCTCCATACATACAGCACTGACTGCTCCATACAGCACTGACTGCTCCACACATACAGCACAGACTGCTCCAAAAATACAGCACTGACTGCTCCATACAGCACTGACTGCTCCATACAGCACTGACTGCTCCATACATACAGCACTGACTGCTCCATACATACAGCACTCACTGCTCCATACAGCACTCAGTGCTCCATACTGCACTGACTGCTCCATACATACGGCACTGATGGCTCCATACATACAGCACTGACTGCTCCATACAGCACTCACTGCTCCATACATACAGCACTGACTGCTCCATACATACAGCACTCACTGCTCCATACAGCACTGACTGCTCCATACAGTACTGACTGCTCCATACATACAGCACTGACTGCTCCATACATACAGGACTGTCTGCTCCATACAGCACTGACTGCTCCATACATACAGCACGTACTGCTCCATATATACAGCACTGACTGCTCCATACAGCATTGACTGCTCCATATATTCAGCACTGACTGCTCCATACAGCACTGACTGCTCCATACATACAGCACTGACGGCTCCATACATACAGCACTGACTGCTCTGTACAGCACTCACTGCTCCATACATACAGCACTGACTGCTCCATACATACAGCACTCACTGCTCCATACAGCACTCAGTGCTCCATACAGCACTGACTGCTCCATACATACAGCACTGATGGCTCCATACATACAGCACTGACTGTTCCATACAGCACTCACTGCTCCATACATACAGCACTGACTGCTCCATACATACAGGACTGTCTGCTCCATACAGCACTGACTGCTCCATACATACAGCACAGACTGCTCCATATATACAGCACTGACTGCTCCATACAGCACTCACTGCTCCATACATACAGCACTGACTGCTCCATACATACAGGACTGTCTGCTCCATACAGCACTGACTGCTCCATACATACAGCACAGACTGCTCCATATATACAGCACTGACTGCTCCATACATACAGCACTGACTGCTCCATATATACAGCACTGACTGCTCCATACAGCATTGACTGCTCCATATATTCAGCACTGACTGCTCCATACAGCACTGACTGCTCCATACATACAGCACTGACGGCTCCATACATACAGCACTGACTGCTCTGTACAGCACTCACTGCTCCATACATACAGCACTGACTGCTCCATACATACAGCACTCACTGCTCCATACAGCACTCAGTGCTCCATACAGCACTGACTGCTCCATACATACAGCACTGATGGCTCCATACATACAGCACTGACTGTTCCATACAGCACTCACTGCTCCATACATACAGCACTGACTGCTCCATACATACAGGACTGTCTGCTCCATACAGCACTGACTGCTCCATACATACAGCACAGACTGCTCCATATATACAGCACTGACTGCTCCATACAGCACTGACTGCTCCATACATACAGCACTGACTGCTCCATACATACAGCACTCACTGCTCCATACAGCACTGACTGCTCCATACAGCACTGACTGATCCATACATACAGCACTGACTGATCCATACATACAGCACTGACTGCTCCATACAGAACTGACTGCTCCACACATACAGCACTGACTGCTCCATACATACAGCACTGACTGCTCCATACAGCACTGAATGTTCCATACATACAGCACTGACTGCTCCATACAGCACTGACTGCTCCATACAGTACTGACTGCTCCATACATACAGCACTGACGGCTCCATACATACAGCACTGACGGCTCCATACAGCACTGACTGCTCCATACAGCACTGACTGCTCCATACAGCACTCACTGCTCCATACATACAGCACTGACGGCTCCATACATACAGCACTGACGGCTCCATACAGCACTGACTGCTCCATACAGCACTGACTGCTCCATACAGCACTCACTGCTCCATACATACAGCACTGACTGCTCCATACAGCACCTACTGTTCCATACATACAGCACTGACTGCTCCATACATACAGCACTCACTGCTCCATACATACAGCACTGACTGCTCCATACAGCACTCACTGCTCCATACATACAGCACTCACTGCTCCATACAGCACTGACTGCTCCATACATACAGCACTGACTGCTCCATACAGAACTGACTGCTCCACACATACAGCACTGACTGCTCCATACATACAGCACTGACTGCTCCATACAGCACTGACTGCTCCATACATACAGCACTGACTGCTCCATACAGCACTGACTGCTCCATACATACAGCACTGACTGCTCCATACATACAGCACTGACTGCTCCATACAGCACTGACTGTTCCATACATACAGCACTGACTGCTCCATACAGCACTGACTGCTCCATACAGCACTGACTGCTCCATACATACAGCACTGACGGCTCCATACATACAGCACTGACTGCTCCATACAGCACTCACTGCTCCATACATACAGCACTGACTGCTCCATACACACAGCACTCACTGCTCCATACACACAGCACTGACTGCTCCATACATACAGCACTGACTGCTCCATACATACAGTACTGTCTGCTCCATACAGCACTGACTGCTCCATACATACAGCACTGACTGCTCCATATATACAGCACTGTCTGCTCCATACATACAGCACTGACTGCTCCATACATACAGCACTGACTGCTCCACACATACAGCACTGACTGCTCCATACATACAGTACGGTCTGCTCCATACAGCACTGACTGCTCCATACATACAGCACTGACTGCTCCATATATACAGCACTGTCTGCTCCATACATACAGCACTGACTGCTCCATACATACAGCACTGACTGCTCCATGCAGCACTGACTGCTCCATACATACAGCACTGACTGCTCCATACAGCACTGACTGTTCCATACATACAGCACTGACTGCTCCATACAGCACTGACTGCCCCATACAGCACTGACTGCTCCATACATACAGCACTGACTCCTCCATACATACAGCACTGACTGCTCCATATAGAACTGACTGCTCCATACATACAGCACTGACTGCTCCATACAGCACTGACTGCCCCATACAGCACTGACTGCTCTATACATACAGCACTGACTGCTCCATACATACAGCACTGACTGCTCCATACAGCACTGACTGCTCCATACATACAGCACTGACGGCTCCATACATACAGCACTGACGGCTCCATACAGCACTGACTGCTCCATACAGCACTGACTGCTCCATACAGCACTCACTGCTCCATACATACAGCACTGACGGCTCCATACATACAGCACTGACGGCTCCATACAGCACTGACTGCTCCATACAGCACTGACTGCTCCATACAGCACTCACTGCTCCATACATACAGCACTGACTGCTCCATACAGCACCTACTGTTCCATACATACAGCACTGACTGCTCCATACATACAGCACTCACTGCTCCATACATACAGCACTGACTGCTCCATACAGCACTCACTGCTCCATACATACAGCACTCACTGCTCCATACAGCACTGACTGCTCCATACATACAGCACTGACTGCTCCATACAGAACTGACTGCTCCATACATACAGCTCTGACTGATCCATACATACAGCACTGACTGCTCCATACATACAGCACTGACTGCTCCATACAGCACTGACTGCTCCATACAGCACTGACTGCTCCATACATACAGCACTGACTACTCCATACATACAGCACTGACGGCTCCATACAACACTCACTGCTCCATACATACAGCACTGAATGCTCCATACATACAGCACTCACTGCTCCATACCGCACTCACTGCTCCATACATACAGCACTGACTGCTCCATATATACAGCACTGTCTGCTCCATACATACAGCACTGACTGCTCCATACATACAGCACTGACTGCTCCACACATACAGCACTGACTGCTCCATACATACAGTACTGTCTGCTCCATACAGCACTGACTGCTCCATACATACAGCACTGACTGCTCCATATATACAGCACTGTCTGCTCCATACATACAGCACTGACTGCTCCATACATACAGCACTGACTGCTCCATGCAGCACTGACTGCTCCATACATACAGCACTGACTGCTCCATACAGCACTGACTGTTCCATACATACAGCACTGACTGCTCCATACAGCACTGACTGCCCCATACAGCACTGACTGCTCCATACATACAGCACTGACTCCTCCATACATACAGCACTGACTGCTCCATATAGAACTGACTGCTCCATACATACAGCACTGACTGCTCCATACAGCACTGACTGCCCCATACAGCACTGACTGCTCTATACATACAGCACTGACTGCTCCATACATACAGCACTGACTGCTCCATACAGCACTGACTGCTCCATACATACAGTACTGACTGCTCCATACATACAGCACTGACGGCTCCATACATACAGCACTGACTGCTCCATACAGCACTCACTGCTCCATACATACAGCACTGACTGCTCCATACATACAGCACTCACTGCTCCATACAGCACTGACTGCTCCATACAGTACTGACTGCTCCATACATACAGCACTTACTGCTCCATACATACAGGACTGTCTGCTCCATACAGCACTGACTGCTCCATACATACAGCACTGACTGCTCCATACATACAGCACTCACTGCTCCATACAGCACTGACTGCTCCATACAGCACTGACTGATCCATACATACAGCACTGACTGATCCATACATACAGCACTGACTGCTCCATACAGAACTGACTGCTCCACACATACAGCACTGACTGCTCCACACATACAGCACTGACTGCTCCATACAGCACTGACTGTTCCATAGATAGAGCACTGACTGCTGCATACAGCACTGACTGCTCCATACAGCACTGACTGCTCCATACATACAGCACTGACTGCTCCATACATACAGCACTCACTGCTCCATACATACAGCATTGACTGCTCCATACATACAGCACTCACTGCTCCATACATACAGCACTCACTGCTCCATACATACAGCACTGACTGCTCCATACATACAGCATAGACTGCTCCATACATACAGCACTCACTGCTCCATACATACAGCACTCACTGCTCCATACAGCACTGACTGCTCCATACATACAGCACTGACTGCTCCAAAAAGCACTGACTGCTCCATACATACAGCACTGACTGCTCCATACAGCACTGACTGCTCCATACAGAACTGACTGCTCCATACATACAGCACTGACTGCTCCATACATACAGCACTGACTACTCCATACATACAGCACTCACTGCTCCATACAGCACTCACTGCTCCATACAGCACTCACTGCTCCATACATACAGCAATGACTGCTCCATACATACAGCACTCACTGCTCCATACAGCACTGACTGCTCCATACAGCACTCACTGCTCCATACATACAGCAATGACTGCTCCATACATACAGCACTCACTGCTCCATACAGCACTGACTGCTCCATACATACAGCTCTGACTGATCCATACATACAGCACTGACTGCTCCATACATACAGCACTGACTGCTCCATACAGCACTGACTGCTCCATACAGCACTGACTGCTCCATACATACAGCACTGACTACTCCATACATACAGCACTGACGGCTCCATACAACACTCACTGCTCCATACATACAGCACTGAATGCTCCATACATACAGCACTCACTGCTCCATACCGCACTCACTGCTCCATACATACAGCACTGACTGCTCCATACATCCAGCACTGACTGCTCCATACAGCACTGACTGCTCCATACATACAGCACTGACTGCTCCATACATCCAGCACTGAATGCTCCATACAGCACTGACTGATCCATACATACAGCACTGACTGATCCATACATACAGCACTGAATGCTCCATACATACAGCACTGACTGCTCCATACAGCACTGACTGCTCCACACATACAGCACAGACTGCTCCATACATACAGCACTGACTGCTCCATACAGCACTGACTGCTCCATACAGCACTGACTGCTCCATACATACAGCACTGACGGCTCCATACATACAGCACTCACTGCTCCATACAGCACTGACAGCTCCATACAGCACTGACTGCTCCATACATACAGCACTGACTGCTCCATACATACAGCACTGACTGCTCCATACAGCACTGACTGCTCCATACATACAGCACTGACTGCTCCATACAGCACTCACTGCTCCATACATACAGCACTCACTGCTCCATACATACAGCACTGACTGCTCCATACATACAGCACTGACGGCTCCATACATACAGCACTGACTGCTCCATACAGCACTCACTGCTCCATACATACAGCACTGACGGCTCCATACATACAGCACTCACTGCTCCATACAGCACTGACTGCTCCATACATATAGCACTGACGGCTCCATACATACAGCACTGACTGCTCCATACAGCACTGACTGCTCCATACAACACTGACTGCTCCATACATACAGCACTGACGGCTCCATACATACAGCACTGACTGCTCCATACTGCACTGACTGCTCCATACATACAGCACTGACTGCTCCATACATACAGCACTGACTGCTCCATACAGCACTCACTGCTCCATACATACAGCACTGACTGCTCCATACATACAGCACTCACTGCTCCATATAGCACTGACTGCTCCATACAGTACTGACTGCTCCATACATACAGCACTGACGGCTCCATACATACAGGACTGTCTGCTCCATACAGCACTGACTGCTCCATACATACAGCACTGACTGCTCCATATATACAGCACTGACTGCTCCATACAGCACTGACTGCTCCATATATTCAGCACTGACTGCTCCATACAGCACTGACTGCTCCATACATACAGCACTGACGGCTCCATACATACAGCACTGACTGCTCTGTACAGCACTCACTGCTCCATACATACAGCACTGACTGCTCCATACATACAGCACTCACTGCTCCATACAGCACTCAGTGCTCCATACAGCACTGACTGCTCCATACATACAGCACTGATGGCTCCATACATACAGCACTGACTGTTCCATACAGCACTCACTGCTCCATACATACAGCACTGACTGCTCCATACATACAGGACTGTCTGCTCCATACATCCAGCACTGACTGCTCCATACAGCACTGACTGATCCATACATACAGCACTGACTGATCCATACATACAGCACTGAATGCTCCATACATACAGCACTGACTGCTCCATACAGCACTGACTGCTCCACACATACAGCACAGACTGCTCCAAAAATACAGCACTGACTGCTCCATACAGCACTGACTGCTCCATACAGCACTGACTGCTCCATACATACAGCACTGACGGCTCCATACATACAGCACTCACTGCTCCATACAGCACTGACTGCTCCATACAGCACTGACTGCTCCATACATACAGCACTGACTGCTCCATACAGCACTGACTGCTCCATACATACAGCACTGACTGCTCCATACAGCACTCACTGCTCCATACATACAGCACTCACTGCTCCATACATACAGCACTGACTGCTCCATACATACAGCACTGACGGCTCCATACATACAGCACTGACTGCTCCATACAGCACTCACTGCTCCATACATACAGCAATGACTGCTCCATACATACAGCACTGATGGCTCCATACATACAGCACTGACTGCTCCATACAGCACTCACTGCTCCATACATAGAGCAATGACTGCTCCATACATACAGCACTCACTGCTCCATACAGCACTGACTGCTCCATACAGCACTCACTGCTCCATACATACAGCAATGACTGCTCCATACATACAGCACTCACTGCTCCATACAGCACTGATTGCTCCATACATACAGCACTGACTGATCCATACATACAGCACTGACTGCTCCATACATACAGCACTGACTGCTCCATACAGCACTGACTGCTCCATACAGCACTGACTGCTCCATACATACAGCACTGACTACTCCATACATACAGCACTGACGGCTCCATACAGCACTCACTGCTCCATACATACAGCACTGAATGCTCCATACATACAGCACTCACTGCTCCATACCGCACTCACTGCTCCATACATACAGCACTGACTGCTCCATACATCCAGCACTGACTGCTCCATACAGCACTGACTGCTCCATACATACAGCACTGACTGCTCCATACATCCAGCACTGACTGCTCCATACAGCACTGACTGATCCATACATACAGCACTGACTGATCCATACATACAGCACTGAATGCTCCATACATACAGCACTGACTGCTCCATACAGCACTGACTGCTCCACACATACAGCACAGACTGCTCCATACATACAGCACTGACTGCTCCATACAGCACTGACTGCTCCATACAGCACTGACTGCTCCATACATACAGCACTCACTGCTCCATACAGCACTGACTGCTCCATACAGCACTGACTGCTCCATACATACAGCACTGACTGCTCAATACAGCACTGACTGCTCCATACATACAGCACTGACTGCTCCATACAGCACTCACTGCTCCATACATACAGCACTCACTGCTCCATACATACAGCACTGACTGCTCCATACATACAGCACTGACGGCTCCATACATACAGCACTGACTGCTCCATACAGCACTCACTGCTCCATACATACAGCACTGACGGCTCCATACATACAGCACTGACTGCTCCATACAGCACTGACTGCTCCATACATACAGCACTGACGGCTCCATACATACAGCACTGACTGCTCCATACAGCACTGACTGCTCCATACAGCACTGACTGCTCCATACATACAGCACTGACGGCTCGATACATACAGCACTGAGTGCTCCATACTGCACTGACTGCTCCATACATACAGCACTGACTGCTCCATACATACAGCACTCACTGCTCCATACAGCACTCAGTGCTCCATACTGCACTGACTGCTCCATACATACGGCACTGATGGCTCCATACATACAGCACTGACTGCTCCATACAGCACTCACTGCTCCATACATACAGCACTGACTGCTCCATACATACAGCACTCACTGCTCCATACAGCACTGACTGCTCCATACAGTACTGACTGCTCCATACATACAGCACTGACTGCTCCATACATACAGGACTGTCTGCTCCATACAGCACTGACTGCTCCATACATACAGCACTGACTGCTCCATATATACAGCACTGACTGCTCCATACAGCATTGACTGCTCCATATATTCAGCACTGACTGCTCCATACAGCACTGACTGCTCCATACATACAGCACTGACGGCTCCATACATACAGCACTGACTGCTCTGTACAGCACTCACTGCTCCATACATACAGCACTGACTGCTCCATACATACAGCACTCACTGCTCCATACAGCACTCAGTGCTCCATACAGCACTGACTGCTCCATACATACAGCACTGATGGCTCCATACATACAGCACTGACTGTTCCATACAGCACTCACTGCTCCATACATACAGCACTGACTGCTCCATACATACAGGACTGTCTGCTCCATACAGCACTGACTGCTCCATACATACAGCACAGACTGCTCCATATATACAGCACTGACTGCTCCATACAGCACTCACTGCTCCATACATACAGCACTGACTGCTCCATACATACAGGACTGTCTGCTCCATACAGCACTGACTGCTCCATACATACAGCACAGACTGCTCCATATATACAGCACTGACTGCTCCATACATACAGCACTGACTGCTCCATATATACAGCACTGACTGCTCCATACAGCATTGACTGCTCCATATATTCAGCACTGACTGCTCCATACAGCACTGACTGCTCCATACATACAGCACTGACGGCTCCATACATACAGAACTGACTGCTCTGTACAGCACTCACTGCTCCATACATACAGCACTGACTGCTCCATACATACAGCACTCACTGCTCCATACAGCACTCAGTGCTCCATACAGCACTGACTGCTCCATACATACAGCACTGATGGCTCCATACATACAGCACTGACTGTTCCATACAGCACTCACTGCTCCATACATACAGCACTGACTGCTCCATACATACAGGACTGTCTGCTCCATACAGCACTGACTGCTCCATACATACAGCACAGACTGCTCCATATATACAGCACTGACTGCTCCATACAGCACTGACTGCTCCATACATACAGCACTGACTGCTCCATACATACAGCACTCACTGCTCCATACAGCACTGACTGCTCCATACAGCACTGACTGATCCATACATACAGCACTGACTGATCCATACATACAGCACTGACTGCTCCATACAGAACTGACTGCTCCACACATACAGCACTGACTGCTCCATACATACAGCACTGACTGCTCCATACAGCACTGAATGTTCCATACATACAGCACTGACTGCTCCATACAGCACTGACTGCTCCATACAGTACTGACTGCTCCATACATACAGCACTGACGGCTCCATACATACAGCACTGACGGCTCCATACAGCACTGACTGCTCCATACAGCACTGACTGCTCCATACAGCACTCACTGCTCCATACATACAGCACTGACGGCTCCATACATACAGCACTGACGGCTCCATACAGCACTGACTGCTCCATACAGCACTGACTGCTCCATACAGCACTCACTGCTCCATACATACAGCACTGACTGCTCCATACAGCACCTACTGTTCCATACATACAGCACTGACTGCTCCATACATACAGCACTCACTGCTCCATACATACAGCACTGACTGCTCCATACAGCACTCACTGCTCCATACATACAGCACTCACTGCTCCATACAGCACTGACTGCTCCATACATACAGCACTGACTGCTCCATACAGAACTGACTGCTCCACACATACAGCACTGACTGCTCCATACATACAGCACTGACTGCTCCATACAGCACTGACTGCTCCATACATACAGCACTGACTGCTCCATACATACAGCACTGACTGCTCCATACAGCACTGACTGTTCCATACATACAGCACTGACTGCTCCATACAGCACTGACTGCTCCATACAGCACTGACTGCTCCATACATACAGCACTGACGGCTCCATACATACAGCACTGACTGCTCCATACAGCACTCACTGCTCCATACATACAGCACTGACTGCTCCATACACACAGCACTCACTGCTCCATACACACAGCACTGACTGCTCCATACATACAGCACTGACTGCTCCATACATACAGTACTGTCTGCTCCATACAGCACTGACTGCTCCATACATACAGCACTGACTGCTCCATATATACAGCACTGTCTGCTCCATACATACAGCACTGACTGCTCCATACATACAGCACTGACTGCTCCACACATACAGCACTGACTGCTCCATACATACAGTACTGTCTGCTCCATACAGCACTGACTGCTCCATACATACAGCACTGACTGCTCCATATATACAGCACTGTCTGCTCCATACATACAGCACTGACTGCTCCATACATACAGCACTGACTGCTCCATGCAGCACTGACTGCTCCATACGTACAGCACTGACTGCTCCATACAGCACTGACTGTTCCATACATACAGCACTGACTGCTCCATACAGCACTGACTGCCCCATACAGCACTGACTGCTCCATACATACAGCACTGACTCCTCCATACATACAGCACTGACTGCTCCATATAGAACTGACTGCTCCATACATACAGCACTGACTGCTCCATACAGCACTGACTGCCCCATACAGCACTGACTGCTCTATACATACAGCACTGACTGCTCCATACATACAGCACTGACTGCTCCATACAGCACTGACTGCTCCATACATACAGCACTGACGGCTCCATACATACAGCACTGACGGCTCCATACAGCACTGACTGCTCCATACAGCACTGACTGCTCCATACAGCACTCACTGCTCCATACATACAGCACTGACGGCTCCATACATACAGCACTGACGGCTCCATACAGCACTGACTGCTCCATACAGCACTGACTGCTCCATACAGCACTCACTGCTCCATACATACAGCACTGACTGCTCCATACAGCACCTACTGTTCCATACATACAGCACTGACTGCTCCATACATACAGCACTCACTGCTCCATACATACAGCACTGACTGCTCCATACAGCACTCACTGCTCCATACATACAGCACTCACTGCTCCATACAGCACTGACTGCTCCATACATACAGCACTGACTGCTCCATACAGAACTGACTGCTCCATACATACAGCTCTGACTGATCCATACATACAGCACTGACTGCTCCATACATACAGCACTGACTGCTCCATACAGCACTGACTGCTCCATACAGCACTGACTGCTCCATACATACAGCACTGACTACTCCATACATACAGCACTGACGGCTCCATACAACACTCACTGCTCCATACATACAGCACTGAATGCTCCATACATACAGCACTCACTGCTCCATACCGCACTCACTGCTCCATACATACAGCACTGACTGCTCCATATATACAGCACTGTCTGCTCCATACATACAGCACTGACTGCTCCATACATACAGCACTGACTGCTCCACACATACAGCACTGACTGCTCCATACATACAGTACTGTCTGCTCCATACAGCACTGACTGCTCCATACATACAGCACTGACTGCTCCATATATACAGCACTGTCTGCTCCATACATACAGCACTGACTGCTCCATACATACAGCACTGACTGCTCCATGCAGCACTGACTGCTCCATACATACAGCACTGACTGCTCCATACAGCACTGACTGTTCCATACATACAGCACTGACTGCTCCATACAGCACTGACTGCCCCATACAGCACTGACTGCTCCATACATACAGCACTGACTCCTCCATACATACAGCACTGACTGCTCCATATAGAACTGACTGCTCCATACATACAGCACTGACTGCTCCATACAGCACTGACTGCCCCATACAGCACTGACTGCTCTATACATACAGCACTGACTGCTCCATACATACAGCACTGACTGCTCCATACAGCACTGACTGCTCCATACATACAGTACTGACTGCTCCATACATACAGCACTGACGGCTCCATACATACAGCACTGACTGCTCCATACAGCACTCACTGCTCCATACATACAGCACTGACTGCTCCATACATACAGCACTCACTGCTCCATACAGCACTGACTGCTCCATACAGTACTGACTGCTCCATACATACAGCACTTACTGCTCCATACATACAGGACTGTCTGCTCCATACAGCACTGACTGCTCCATACATACAGCACTGACTGCTCCATACATACAGCACTCACTGCTCCATACAGCACTGACTGCTCCATACAGCACTGACTGATCCATACATACAGCACTGACTGATCCATACATACAGCACTGACTGCTCCATACAGAACTGACTGCTCCACACATACAGCACTGACTGCTCCACACATACAGCACTGACTGCTCCATACAGCACTGACTGTTCCATAGATACAGCACTGACTGCTGCATACAGCACTGACTGCTCCATACAGCACTGACTGCTCCATACATACAGCACTGACTGCTCCATACATACAGCACTCACTGCTCCATACATACAGCATTGACTGCTCCATACATACAGCACTCACTGCTCCATACATACAGCACTCACTGCTCCATACATACAGCACTGACTGCTCCATACATACAGCATAGACTGCTCCATACATACAGCACTCACTGCTCCATACATACAGCACTCACTGCTCCATACAGCACTGACTGCTCCATACATACAGCACTGACTGCTCCAAAAAGCACTGACTGCTCCATACATACAGCACTGACTGCTCCATACAGCACTGACTGCTCCATACAGAACTGACTGCTCCATACATACAGCACTGACTGCTCCATACATACAGCACTGACTACTCCATACATACAGCACTCACTGCTCCATACAGCACTCACTGCTCCATACAGCACTCACTGCTCCATACATACAGCAATGACTGCTCCATACATACAGCACTCACTGCTCCATACAGCACTGACTGCTCCATACAGCACTCACTGCTCCATACATACAGCAATGACTGCTCCATACATACAGCACTCACTGCTCCATACAGCACTGACTGCTCCATACATACAGCTCTGACTGATCCATACATACAGCACTGACTGCTCCATACATACAGCACTGACTGCTCCATACAGCACTGACTGCTCCATACAGCACTGACTGCTCCATACATACAGCACTGACTACTCCATACATACAGCACTGACGGCTCCATACAACACTCACTGCTCCATACATACAGCACTGAATGCTCCATACATACAGCACTCACTGCTCCATACCGCACTCACTGCTCCATACATACAGCACTGACTGCTCCATACATCCAGCACTGACTGCTCCATACAGCACTGACTGCTCCATACATACAGCACTGACTGCTCCATACATCCAGCACTGACTGCTCCATACAGCACTGACTGATCCATACATACAGCACTGACTGATCCATACATACAGCACTGAATGCTCCATACATACAGCACTGACTGCTCCATACAGCACTGACTGCTCCACACATACAGCACAGACTGCTCCACACATACAGCACAGACTGCTCCATACATACAGCACTCACTGCTCCATACAGCACTGACAGCTCCATACAGCACTGACTGCTCCATACATACAGCACTGACTGCTCCATACATACAGCACTGACTGCTCCATACAGCACTGACTGCTCCATACATACAGCACTGACTGCTCCATACAGCACTCACTGCTCCATACATACAGCACTCACTGCTCCATACATACAGCACTGACTGCTCCATACATACAGCACTGACGGCTCCATACATACAGCACTGACGGCTCCATACAGCACTCACTGCTCCATACATACAGCACTGACGGCTCCATACATACAGCACTGACTGCTCCATACAGCACTGACTGCTCCATACATACAGCACTGACGGCTCCATACATACAGCACTGACTGCTCCATACAGCACTGACTGCTCCATACAACACTGACTGCTCCATACATACAGCACTGACGGCTCCATACATACAGCACTGACTGCTCCATACTGCACTGACTGCTCCATACATACAGCACTGACTGCTCCATACATACATACAGCACTCACTGCTCCATACAGCACTCAGTGCTCCATACTGCACTGACTGCTCCATACATACGGCACTGATGGCTCCATACATACAGCACTGACTGCTCCATACAGCACTCACTGCTCCATACATACAGCACTGACTGCTCCATACATACAGCACTCACTGCTCCATACAGCACTGACTGCTCCATACAGTACTGACTGCTCCATACATACAGCACTGACTGCTCCATACATACAGGACTGTCTGCTCCATACAGCACTGACTGCTCCATACATACAGCACTGACTGCTCCATATATACAGCACTGACTGCTCCATACAGCACTGACTGCTCCATATATTCAGCACTGACTGCTCCATACAGCACTGACTGCTCCATACATACAGCACTGACGGCTCCATACATACAGCACTGACTGCTCTGTACAGCACTCACTGCTCCATACATACAGCATTGACTGCTCCATACATACAGCACTCACTGCTCCATACAGCACTCAGTGCTCCATACAGCACTGACTGCTCCATACATACAGCACTGATGGCTCCATACATACAGCACTGACTGTTCCATACAGCACTCACTGCTCCATACATACAGCACTGACTGCTCCATACATACAGGACTGTCTGCTCCATACATCCAGCACTGACTGCTCCATACAGCACTGACTGATCCATACATACAGCACTGACTGATCCATACATACAGCACTGAATGCTCCATACATACAGCACTGACTGCTCCATACAGCACTGACTGCTCCACACATACAGCACAGACTGCTCCAAAAATACAGCACTGACTGCTCCATACAGCACTGACTGCTCCATACAGCACTGACTGCTCCATACATACAGCACTGACGGCTCCATACATACAGCACTCACTGCTCCATACAGCACTGACTGCTCCATACAGCACTGACTGCTGCATACATACAGCACTGACTGCTCCATACAGCACTGACTGCTCCATACATACAGCACTGACTGCTCCATACAGCACTCACTGCTCCATACATACAGCACTCACTGCTCCACACATACAGCACTGACTGCTCCATACATACAGCACTGACGGCTCCATACATACAGCACTGACTGCTCCATACAGCACTCACTGCTCCATACATACAGCAATGACTGCTCCATACATACAGCACTGACGGCTCCATACATACAGCACTGACTGCTCCATACAGCACTCACTGCTCCATACATACAGCAATGACTGCTCCATACATACAGCACTCACTGCTCCATACAGCACTGACTGCTCCATACAGCACTCACAGCTCCATACATACAGCAATGACTGCTCCATACATACAGCACTCACTGCTCCATACAGCACTGACTGCTCCATACATACAGCACTGACTGATCCATACATACAGCACTGACTGCTCCATACATACAGCACTGACTGCTCCATACAGCACTGACTGCTCCATACAGCACTGACTGCTCCATACATACAGCACTGACTACTCCATACATACAGCACTGACGGCTCCATACAGCACTCACTGCTCCATACATACAGCACTGAATGCTCCATACATACAGCACTCACTGCTCCATACCGCACTCACTGCTCCATACATACAGCACTGACTGCTCCATACATCCAGCACTGACTGCTCCATACAGCACTGACTGCTCCATACATACAGCACTGACTGCTCCATACATCCAGCACTGACTGCTCCATACAGCACTGACTGATCCATACATACAGCACTGACTGATCCATACATACAGCACTGAATGCTCCATACATACAGCACTGAGTGCTCCATACAGCACTGACTGCTCCACACATACAGCACAGACTGCTCCATACATACAGCACTGACTGCTCCATACAGCACTGACTGCTCCATACAGCACTGACTGCTCCATACATACAGCACTGACGGCTCCATACATACAGCACTCACTGCTCCATACAGCACTGACTGCTCCATACAGCACTGACTGCTCCATACATACAGCACTGACTGCTCCATACAGCACTGACTGCTCCATACATACAGCACTGACTGCTCCATACAGCACTCACTGCTCCATACATACAGCACTCACTGCTCCATACATACAGCACTGACTGCTCCATACATACAGCACTGACGGCTCCATACATACAGCACTGACTGCTCCATACAGCACTCACTGCTCCATACATACAGCACTGACGGCTCCATACATACAGCACTGACTGCTCCATACAGCACTGACTGCTCCATACATACAGCACTGACGGCTCCATACATACAGCACTGACTGCTCCATACAGCACTGACTGCTCCATACAGCACTGACTGCTCCATACATACAGCACTGACGGCTCGATACATACAGCACTGACTGCTCCATACTGCACTGACTGCTCCATACATACAGCACTGACTGCTCCATACATACATACAGCACTCACTGCTCCATACAGCACTCAGTGCTCCATACTGCACTGACTGCTCCATACATACGGCACTGATGGCTCCATACATACAGCACTGACTGCTCCATACAGCACTCACTGCTCCATACATACAGCACTGACTGCTCCATACATACAGCACTCACTGCTCCATACAGCACTGACTGCTCCATACAGTACTGACTGCTCCATACATACAGCACTGACTGCTCCATACATACAGGACTGTCTGCTCCATACAGCACTGACTGCTCCATACATACAGCACTGACTGCTCCATATATACAGCACTGACTGCTCCATACAGCATTGACTGCTCCATATATTCAGCACTGACTGCTCCATACAGCACTGACTGCTCCATACATACAGCACTGACGGCTCCATACATACAGCACTGACTGCTCTGTACAGCACTCACTGCTCCATACATACAGCACTGACTGCTCCATACATACAGCACTCACTGCTCCATACAGCACTCAGTGCTCCATACAGCACTGACTGCTCCATACATACAGCACTGATGGCTCCATACATACAGCACTGACTGTTCCATACAGCACTCACTGCTCCATACATACAGCACTGACTGCTCCATACATACAGGACTGTCTGCTCCATACAGCACTGACTGCTCCATACATACAGCACAGACTGCTCCATATATACAGCACTGACTGCTCCATACAGCACTCACTGCTCCATACATACAGCACTGACTGCTCCATACATACAGGACTGTCTGCTCCATACAGCACTGACTGCTCCATACATACAGCACAGACTGCTCCATATATACAGCACTGACTGCTCCATACATACAGCACTGACTGCTCCATATATACAGCACTGACTGCTCCATACAGCATTGACTGCTCCATATATTCAGCACTGACTGCTCCATACAGCACTGACTGCTCCATACATACAGCACTGACGGCTCCATACATACAGCACTGACTGCTCTGTACAGCACTCACTGCTCCATACATACAGCACTGACTGCTCCATACATACAGCACTCACTGCTCCATACAGCACTCAGTGCTCCATACAGCACTGACTGCTCCATACATACAGCACTGATGGCTCCATACATACAGCACTGACTGTTCCATACAGCACTCACTGCTCCATACATACAGCACTGACTGCTCCATACATACAGGACTGTCTGCTCCATACAGCACTGACTGCTCCATACATACAGCACAGACTGCTCCATATATACAGCACTGACTGCTCCATACAGCACTGACTGCTCCATACATACAGCACTGACTGCTCCATACATACAGCACTCACTGCTCCATACAGCACTGACTGCTCCATACAGCACTGACTGATCCATACATACAGCACTGACTGATCCATACATACAGCACTGACTGCTCCATACAGAACTGACTGCTCCACACATACAGCACTGACTGCTCCATACATACAGCACTGACTGCTCCATACAGCACTGAATGTTCCATACATACAGCACTGACTGCTCCATACAGCACTGACTGCTCCATACAGTACTGACTGCTCCATACATACAGCACTGACGGCTCCATACATACAGCACTGACGGCTCCATACAGCACTGACTGCTCCATACAGCACTGACTGCTCCATACAGCACTCACTGCTCCATACATACAGCACTGACGGCTCCATACATACAGCACTGACGGCTCCATACAGCACTGACTGCTCCATACAGCACTGACTGCTCCATACAGCACTCACTGCTCCATACATACAGCACTGACTGCTCCATACAGCACCTACTGTTCCATACATACAGCACTGACTGCTCCATACATACAGCACTCACTGCTCCATACATACAGCACTGACTGCTCCATACAGCACTCACTGCTCCATACATACAGCACTCACTGCTCCATACAGCACTGACTGCTCCATACATACAGCACTGACTGCTCCATACAGAACTGACTGCTCCACACATACAGCACTGACTGCTCCATACATACAGCACTGACTGCTCCATACAGCACTGACTGCTCCATACATACAGCACTGACTGCTCCATACATACAGCACTGACTGCTCCATACAGCACTGACTGTTCCATACATACAGCACTGACTGCTCCATACAGCACTGACTGCTCCATACAGCACTGACTGCTCCATACATACAGCACTGACGGCTCCATACATACAGCACTGACTGCTCCATACAGCACTCACTGCTCCATACATACAGCACTGACTGCTCCATACACACAGCACTCACTGCTCCATACACACAGCACTGACTGCTCCATACATACAGCACTGACTGCTCCATACATACAGTACTGTCTGCTCCATACAGCACTGACTGCTCCATACATACAGCACTGACTGCTCCATATATACAGCACTGTCTGCTCCATACATACAGCACTGACTGCTCCATACATACAGCACTGACTGCTCCACACATAAAGCACTGACTGCTCCATACATACAGTACTGTCTGCTCCATACAGCACTGACTGCTCCATACATACAGCACTGACTGCTCCATATATACAGCACTGTCTGCTCCATACATACAGCACTGACTGCTCCATACATACAGCACTGACTGCTCCATGCAGCACTGACTGCTCCATACATACAGCACTGACTGCTCCATACAGCACTGACTGTTCCATACATACAGCACTGACTGCTCCATACAGCACTGACTGCCCCATACAGCACTGACTGCTCCATACATACAGCACTGACTCCTCCATACATACAGCACTGACTGCTCCATATAGAACTGACTGCTCCATACATACAGCACTGACTGCTCCATACAGCACTGACTGCCCCATACAGCACTGACTGCTCTATACATACAGCACTGACTGCTCCATACATACAGCACTGACTGCTCCATACAGCACTGACTGCTCCATACATACAGCACTGACGGCTCCATACATACAGCACTGACGGCTCCATACAGCACTGACTGCTCCATACAGCACTGACTGCTCCATACAGCACTCACTGCTCCATACATACAGCACTGACGGCTCCATACATACAGCACTGACGGCTCCATACAGCACTGACTGCTCCATACAGCACTCACTGCTCCATACATACAGCACTGACTGCTCCATACAGCACCTACTGTTCCATACATACAGCACTGACTGCTCCATACATACAGCACTCACTGCTCCATACATACAGCACTCACTGCTCCATACAGCACTCACTGCTCCATACATACAGCACTCACTGCTCCATACAGCACTGACTGCTCCATACATACAGCACTGACTGCTCCATACAGAACTGACTGCTCCATACATACAGCTCTGACTGATCCATACATACAGCACTGACTGCTCCATACATACAGCACTGACTGCTCCATACAGCACTGACTGCTCCATACAGCACTGACTGCTCCATACATACAGCACTGACTACTCCATACATACAGCACTGACGGCTCCATACAACACTCACTGCTCCATACATACAGCACTGAATGCTCCATACATACAGCACTCACTGCTCCATACCGCACTCACTGCTCCATACATACAGCACTGACTGCTCCATATATACAGCACTGTCTGCTCCATACATACAGCACTGACTGCTCCATACATACAGCACTGACTGCTCCACACATACAGCACTGACTGCTCCATACATACAGTACTGTCTGCTCCATACAGCACTGACTGCTCCATACATACAGCACTGACTGCTCCATATATACAGCACTGTCTGCTCCATACATACAGCACTGACTGCTCCATACATACAGCACTGACTGCTCCATGCAGCACTGACTGCTCCATACATACAGCACTGACTGCTCCATACAGCACTGACTGTTCCATACATACAGCACTGACTGCTCCATACAGCACTGACTGCCGCATACAGCACTGACTGCTCCATACATACAGCACTGACTCCTCCATACATACAGCACTGACTGCTCCATATAGAACTGACTGCTCCATACATACAGCACTGACTGCTCCATACAGCACTGACTGCCCCATACAGCACTGACTGCTCTATACATACAGCACTGACTGCTCCATACATACAGCACTGACTGCTCCATACAGCACTGACTGCTCCATACATACAGTACTGACTGCTCCATACATACAGCACTGACGGCTCCATACATACAGCACTGACTGCTCCATACAGCACTCACTGCTCCATACATACAGCACTGACTGCTCCATACATACAGCACTCACTGCTCCATACAGCACTGACTGCTCCATACAGTACTGACTGCTCCATACATACAGCACTTACTGCTCCATACATACAGGACTGTCTGCTCCATACAGCACTGACTGCTCCATACATACAGCACTGACTGCTCCATACATACAGCACTCACTGCTCCATACAGCACTGACTGCTCCATACAGCACTGACTGATCCATACATACAGCACTGACTGATCCATACATACAGCACTGACTGCTCCATACAGAACTGACTGCTCCACACATACAGCACTGACTGCTCCACACATACAGCACTGACTGCTCCATACAGCACTGACTGTTCCATAGATACAGCACTGACTGCTGCATACAGCACTGACTGCTCCATACAGCACTGACTGCTCCATACATACAGCACTGACTGCTCCATACATACAGCACTCACTGCTCCATACATACAGCATTGACTGCTCCATACATACAGCACTGACTGCTCCATACATACAGCACTGACTGCTCCATACATACAGCATAGACTGCTCCATACATACAGCACTCACTGCTCCATACATACAGCACTCACTGCTCCATACAGCACTGACTGCTCCATACATACAGCACTGACTGCTCCAAAAAGCACTGACTGCTCCATACATACAGCACTGACTGCTCCATACAGCACTGACTGCTCCATACAGAACTGACTGCTCCATACATACAGCACTGACTGCTCCATACATACAGCACTGACTACTCCATACATACAGCACTCACTGCTCCATACAGCACTCACTGCTCCATACAGCACTCACTGCTCCATACATACAGCAAGGACTGCTCCATACATACAGCACTCACTGCTCCATACAGCACTGACTGCTCCATACAGCACTCACTGCTCCATACATACAGCAATGACTGCTCCATACATACAGCACTCACTGCTCCATACAGCACTGACTGCTCCATACATACAGCTCTGACTGATCCATACATACAGCACTGACTGCTCCATACATACAGCACTGACTGCTCCATACAGCACTGACTGCTCCATACAGCACTGACTGCTCCATACATACAGCACTGACTACTCCATACATACAGCACTGACGGCTCCATACAACACTCACTGCTCCATACATACAGCACTGAATGCTCCATACATACAGCACTCACTGCTCCATACCGCACTCACTGCTCCATACATACAGCACTGACTGCTCCATACATCCAGCACTGACTGCTCCATACAGCACTGACTGCTCCATACATACAGCACTGACTGCTCCATACATCCAGCACTGACTGCTCCATACAGCACTGACTGATCCATACATACAGCACTGACTGATCCATACATACAGCACTGAATGCTCCATACATACAGCACTGACTGCTCCATACAGCACTGACTGCTCCACACATACAGCACAGACTGCTCCATACATACAGCACTGACTGCTCCATACAGCACTGACTGCTCCATACAGCACTGACTGCTCCATACATACAGCACTGACGGCTCCATACATACAGCACTGACTGCTCCATACAGCACTGACAGCTCCATACAGCACTGACTGCTCCATACATACAGCACTGACTGCTCCATACATACAGCACTGACTGCTCCATACAGCACTGACTGCTCCATACATACAGCACTGACTGCTCCATACATACAGCACTGACGGCTCCATACAGCACTGACTGCTCCATACAGCACTGACTGCTCCATACAGCACTCACTGCTCCATACATACAGCACTGACGGCTCCATACATACAGCACTGACGGCTCCATACAGCACTGACTGCTCCATACAGCACTCACTGCTCCATACATACAGCACTGACTGCTCCATACAGCACCTACTGTTCCATACATACAGCACTGACTGCTCCATACATACAGCACTCACTGCTCCATACATACAGCACTGACTGCTCCATACAGCACTCACTGCTCCATACATACAGCACTCACTGCTCCATACAGCACTGACTGCTCCATACATACAGCACTGACTGCTCCATACAGAACTGACTGCTCCATACATACAGCTCTGACTGATCCATACATACAGCACTGACTGCTCCATACATACAGCACTGACTGCTCCATACAGCACTGACTGCTCCATACAGCACTGACTGCTCCATACATACAGCACTGACTACTCCATACATACAGCACTGACGGCTCCATACAACACTCACTGCTCCATACATACAGCACTGAATGCTCCATACATACAGCACTCACTGCTCCATACCGCACTCACTGCTCCATACATACAGCACTGACTGCTCCATATATACAGCACTGTCTGCTCCATACATACAGCACTGACTGCTCCATACATACAGCACTGACTGCTCCACACATACAGCACTGACTGCTCCATACATACAGTACTGTCTGCTCCATACAGCACTGACTGCTCCATACATACAGCACTGACTGCTCCATATATACAGCACTGTCTGCTCCATACATACAGCACTGACTGCTCCATACATACAGCACTGACTGCTCCATGCAGCACTGACTGCTCCATACATACAGCACTGACTGCTCCATACAGCACTGACTGTTCCATACATACAGCACTGACTGCTCCATACAGCACTGACTGCCGCATACAGCACTGACTGCTCCATACATACAGCACTGACTCCTCCATACATACAGCACTGACTGCTCCATATAGAACTGACTGCTCCATACATACAGCACTGACTGCTCCATACAGCACTGACTGCCCCATACAGCACTGACTGCTCTATACATACAGCACTGACTGCTCCATACATACAGCACTGACTGCTCCATACAGCACTGACTGCTCCATACATACAGTACTGACTGCTCCATACATACAGCACTGACGGCTCCATACATACAGCACTGACTGCTCCATACAGCACTCACTGCTCCATACATACAGCACTGACTGCTCCATACATACAGCACTCACTGCTCCATACAGCACTGACTGCTCCATACAGTACTGACTGCTCCATACATACAGCACTTACTGCTCCATACATACAGGACTGTCTGCTCCATACAGCACTGACTGCTCCATACATACAGCACTGACTGCTCCATACATACAGCACTCACTGCTCCATACAGCACTGACTGCTCCATACAGCACTGACTGATCCATACATACAGCACTGACTGATCCATACATACAGCACTGACTGCTCCATACAGAACTGACTGCTCCACACATACAGCACTGACTGCTCCACACATACAGCACTGACTGCTCCATACAGCACTGACTGTTCCATAGATACAGCACTGACTGCTGCATACAGCACTGACTGCTCCATACAGCACTGACTGCTCCATACATACAGCAGTGACTGCTCCATACATACAGCACTCACTGCTCCATACATACAGCATTGACTGCTCCATACATACAGCACTGACTGCTCCATACATACAGCACTGACTGCTCCATACATACAGCATAGACTGCTCCATACATACAGCACTCACTGCTCCATACATACAGCACTCACTGCTCCATACAGCACTGACTGCTCCATACATACAGCACTGACTGCTCCAAAAAGCACTGACTGCTCCATACATACAGCACTGACTGCTCCATACAGCACTGACTGCTCCATACAGAACTGACTGCTCCATACATACAGCACTGACTGCTCCATACATACAGCACTGACTACTCCATACATACAGCACTCACTGCTCCATACAGCACTCACTGCTCCATACAGCACTCACTGCTCCATACATACAGCAATGACTGCTCCATACATACAGCACTCACTGCTCCATACAGCACTGACTGCTCCATACAGCACTCACTGCTCCATACATACAGCAATGACTGCTCCATACATACAGCACTCACTGCTCCATACAGCACTGACTGCTCCATACATACAGCTCTGACTGATCCATACATACAGCACTGACTGCTCCATACATACAGCACTGACTGCTCCATACAGCACTGACTGCTCCATACAGCACTGACTGCTCCATACATACAGCACTGACTACTCCATACATACAGCACTGACGGCTCCATACAACACTCACTGCTCCATACATACAGCACTGAATGCTCCATACATACAGCACTCACTGCTCCATACCGCACTCACTGCTCCATACATACAGCACTGACTGCTCCATACATCCAGCACTGACTGCTCCATACAGCACTGACTGCTCCATACATACAGCACTGACTGCTCCATACATCCAGCACTGACTGCTCCATACAGCACTGACTGATCCATACATACAGCACTGACTGATCCATACATACAGCACTGAATGCTCCATACATACAGCACTGACTGCTCCATACAGCACTGACTGCTCCACACATACAGCACAGACTGCTCCATACATACAGCACTGACTGCTCCATACAGCACTGACTGCTCCATACAGCACTGACTGCTCCATACATACAGCACTGACGGCTCCATACATACAGCACTCACTGCTCCATACAGCACTGACAGCTCCATACAGCACTGACTGCTCCATACATACAGCACTGACTGCTCCATACATACAGCACTGACTGCTCCATACAGCACTGACTGCTCCATACATACAGCACTGACTGCTCCATACAGCACTCACTGCTCCATACATACAGCACTCACTGCTCCATACATACAGCACTGACTGCTCCATACATACAGCACTGACGGCTCCATACATACAGCACTGACTGCTCCATACAGCACTCACTGCTCCATACATACAGCACTGACGGCTCCATACATACAGCACTGACTGCTCCATACAGCACTGACTGCTCCATACATACAGCACTGACGGCTCCATACATACAGCACTGACTGCTCCATACAGCACTGACTGCTCCATACAACACTGACTGCTCCATACATACAGCACTGACGGCTCCATACATACAGCACTGACTGCTCCATACTGCACTGACTGCTCCATACATACAGCACTGACTGCTCCATACATACAGCACTCACTGCTCCATACAGCACTCAGTGCTCCATACTGCACTGACTGCTCCATACATACGGCACTGATGGCTCCATACATACAGCACTGA
This sequence comes from Balaenoptera ricei, assembly GCF_028023285.1. Classification (NCBI taxonomy): domain Eukaryota; kingdom Metazoa; phylum Chordata; class Mammalia; order Artiodactyla; family Balaenopteridae; genus Balaenoptera; species Balaenoptera ricei. Next base: position 48,144,408 of record NC_082639.1, read on the forward strand.
CTGCTCCATACAGCACTCACTGCTCCATACATACAGCACTGACTGCTCCATACATACAGCACTCACTGCTCCATACAGCACTGACTGCTCCATACAGTACTGACTGCTCCATACATACAGCACTGACTGCTCCATACATACAGGACTGTCTGCTCCATACAGCACTGACTGCTCCATACATACAGCACTGACTGCTCCATATATACAGCACTGACTGCTCCATACAGCACTGACTGCTCCATATATTCAGCACTGACTGCTCCATACAGCACTGACTGCTCCATACATACAGCACTGACGGCTCCATACATACAGCACTGACTGCTCTGTACAGCACTCACTGCTCCATACATACAGCACTGACTGCTCCATACATACAGCACTCACTGCTCCATACAGCACTCAGTGCTCCATACAGCACTGACTGCTCCATACATACAGGACTGTCTGCTCCATACATCCAGCACTGACTGCTCCATACAGCACTGACTGATCCATACATACAGCACTGACTGATCCATACATACAGCACTGAATGCTCCATACATACAGCACTGACTGCTCCATACAGCACTGACTGCTCCACACATACAGCACAGACTGCTCCAAAAATACAGCACTGACTGCTCCATACAGCACTGACTGCTCCATACAGCACTGACTGCTCCATACATACAGCACTGACGGCTCCATACATACAGCACTCACTGCTCCATACAGCACTGACTGCTCCATACAGCACTGACTGCTCCATACATACAGCACTGACTGCTCCATACAGCACTGACTGCTCCATACATACAGCACTGACTGCTCCATACAGCACTCACTGCTCCATACATACAGCACTCACTGCTCCATACATACAGCACTGACTGCTCCATACAGCACTCACTGCTCCATACATACAGCAATGACTGCTCCATACATACAGCACTGACGGCTCCATACATACAGCACTGACTGCTCCATACAGCACTCACTGCTCCATACATACAGCAATGACTGCTCCATACATACAGCACTCACTGCTCCATACAGCACTGACTGCTCCATACAGCACTCACTGCTCCATACATACAGCAATGACTGCTCCATACATACAGCACTCACTGCTCCATACAGCACTGACTGCTCCATACATACAGCACTGACTGATCCATACATACAGCACTGACTGCTCCATACATACAGCACTGACTGCTCCATACAGCACTGACTGCTCCATACAGCACTGACTGCTCCATACATACAGCACTGACTACTCCATACATACAGCACTGACGGCTCCATACAGCACTCACTGCTCCATACATACAGCACTGAATGCTCCATACATACAGCACTCACTGCTCCATACCGCACTCACTGCTCCATACATACAGCACTGACTGCTCCATACATCCAGCACTGACTGCTCCATACAGCACTGACTGCTCCATACATACAGCACTGACTGCTCCATACATCCAGCACTGACTGCTCCATACAGCACTGACTGATCCATACATACAGCACTGACTGATCCATACATACAGCACTGAATGCTCCATACATACAGCACTGACTGCTCCACACATACAGCACAGACTGCTCCATACATACAGCACTGACTGCTCCATACAGCACTGACTGCTCCATACAGCACTGACTGCTCCATACATACAGCACTGACGGCTCCATACATACAGCACTCACTGCTCCATACAGCACTGACTGCTCCATACAGCACTGACTGCTCCATACATACAGCACTGACTGCTCCATACATACAGCACTGACTGCTCCATACATACAGTACTGTCTGCTCCATACAGCACTGACTGCTCCATACATACAGCACTGACTGCTCCATACAGCACTGACTGCTCCATACATACAGCACTGACGGCTCCATACATACAGCACTCACTGCTCCATACAGCACTGACTGCTCCATACAGCACTGACTGCTCCATACATACAGCACTGACTGCTCCATACAGCACTGACTGCTCCATACATACAGCACTGACTGCTCCATACAGCACTCACTGCTCCATACATACAGCACTCACTGCTCCATACATACAGCACTGACTGCTCCATACATACAGCACTGACGGCTCCATACATACAGCACTGACTGCTCCATACAGCACTGACTGCTCCATACATACAGCACTGACGGCTCCATACATACAGCACTGACTGCTCCATACAGCACTGACTGCTCCACACATACAGCACTGACGGCTCCATACATACAGCACTGACTGCTCCATACAGCACTGACTGCTCCATACATACAGCACTGACTGCTCCATACATACAGCACTGACTGCTCCATACAGCACTGACTGCTCCATACATACAGCACTGACTGCTCCATACAGCACTGACTGCTCCATACAGCACTGACTGCTGCATACATACAGCACTGACGGCTCCATACATACAGCACTGACTGCTCCATACACACAGCACTCACTGCTCCATACACACAGCACTGACTGCTCCATACATACAGCACTGACTGCTCCATACATACAGTACTGTCTGCTCCATACAGCACTGACTGCTCCATACATACAGCACTGACTGCTCCATATATACAGCACTGTCTGCTCCATACATACAGCACTGACTGCTCCATACATACAGCACTGACTGCTCCACACATACAGCACTGACTGCTCCATACATACAGTACTGTCTGCTCCATACAGCACTGACTGCTCCATACATACAGCACTGACTGCTCCATATATACAGCACTGTCTGCTCCATACATACAGCACTGACTGCTCCATACATACAGCACTGACTGCTCCATGCAGCACTGACTGCTCCATACATACAGCACTGACTGCTCCATACAGCACTGACTGTTCCATACATACAGCACTGACTGCTCCATACAGCACTGACTGCCCCATACAGCACTGACTGCTCCATACATACAGCACTGACTCCTCCATACATACAGCACTGACTGCTCCATATAGAACTGACTGCTCCATACATACAGCACTGACTGCTCCATACAGCACTGACTGCCCCATACAGCACTGACTGCTCTATACATACAGCACTGACTGCTCCATACATACAGCACTGACTGCTCCATACAGCACTGACTGCTCCATACATACAGTACTGACTGCTCCATACATACAGCACTGACGGCTCCATACATACAGCACTGACTGCTCCATACAGCACTCACTGCTCCATACATACAGCACTGACTGCTCCATACATACAGCACTGACTGCTCCATACATACAGCACTGACTGCTCCATACAGCATTGACTGCTCCATACATACAGCACGGACTGCTCCATACAGCACTGACGACTTGCGTGGCTCAGCTGGTGACCCTCTTCCGGGACGGCTCACCCATGTGGCCGGTAAAGCTGCTTGTCGGTGTCTCCCATGCGGGTCTCTCTGCAGCATGGCTTCGGTCTCCTCACAATGTGATGGCTAGGTGTGAAGAGTAGGTGTCCCAAGAGACAGGAAGCGAAATTGTTCAACTTACTAAGTCCTAAACCCGGAACTGGCACGGTGCCACTTCTGTCATATTCTGCTGACCAAGCCATTCCAGAGTCCAGATGCAGGGGGAAGGGACATAGAATCCCCTCTTAGTGGGAAGAGCATCAGTGGGTTTGGGGATGTTTTAAAACAGCCCCCCACCCCCAATCTGTCCTCTGGCCACAAATTATTTATATTTATTCCACGGACTAACTATACCCAGCACCTCCCAATATCCCCAGAAAGTCTCCTCCGGATAGGGTGCTGGGTTCAGGCTTTTGTCATCTAATCAGGTCGAGGTGTCAGTGAGGCTCCTTGGATACGGAACCTGAGTTAGAGCTCCTTCTTGATCAGACGTCCTGGCAGCTAAAGAGACTGGACGCCTGCCTCCTCATACAATGTTGGCACAGACCGTGGCCACCCGTCAGAGCATCAGCGCTCAGCAGAGGCGGGGCTGCTGTGTCGGAGCCTAGCGGGGAGGTTTCCTGCAGCAGCCTAGTGCCGTGGACCAAGCACAGGGGTGGTCACGGTGACCAGGGTTCCAATGCAGACTCTAGCGTTGATCTCATGGGCGGTATTGGCTGTGTCACTCCATTGCTCAGAACCTTCATTCCCTTTTCTTCAAAATGGGGCTAATAATCTCTACTTCATAGAGACTTTGCAAGATTTAAATGAGGTGTCGTCCTGGAAACAGCCCAGAAAAGTTCCTGACATATACTAGGTCTTCGATAAAGGAGAGTTGAATTTGGAATCCGAGACATGCAAATAAATTGGGCATAATGATATATATTTCACAGAGTGAGTGCACAGCTCAAAATATGTGAAAGGGATTTGTGAGCTGTAACACCTTGCAAAAGAAAAACGTGTGTGTTTGTTTCTTTTGTTAATGCCCATTGGCCCCTCCCCAGTCAAAGTCCCAGCATCAGCAGGGTGGGGTCCCCTCCGCCCTGGGGCTGGTGACAGTTTGATCTCTGAGGCAGAAGCTACAAAATGGAGCTGCTAGTTGGGCGTTAGCTAAAAGTCATTAGACTTTTCCTTTCCTTCTGTGTTTGCCTTGCGCCCTGAAGTCAGCGGATTTCATCTACATGGGATTACACTCGAAGCCTGTAATCCAGTTTTTTTGGTGCTAGGGGAGATTTCTGGAGCGAATGAGCAGGCCAATCTAGATTGGAGCGAAAAGGTCAGAGTCGCAGGATGGGTAACGTAGTCTCTGTTTCTGAGAGATAATTATGAAGCCGACCGAATATGGATTTAGAAGCAGGGAGATCAGGGTTCGAAGCCTGGCACTGCCTATTCTTGCCTGTGTGCTGTGGGCAGGTCCCTCTACTGTCAGGATTTCTAGCTTTCTCATCTGACAAATGGGGAAATAATCACTCCAGCTGACAGGGTTGTGTGAGAAGGTGGTGAGGCAATGCGTGTAAAAGGCTCACTTCAATACCTGGTGCCAAACAGATGTTGCTTTATTATTATTAGAAGAACATGGAATAATAATAACCACCTAATCAACTGGTAGGAGAATGGAATAAATTGCATGCAAAACACCTCCACGGAGCTAGGCGTGTAGAAAGTGCTCTGGAAATTGTAGTCACTGCTGCTGCTGCCATTAATAATTTTAATTTTAGCAATAACAGTGTTGATCACACTTGACTAAATTCCTAATATTCCTTGAAAGTTTCTGTAAGCTCGGAGACAAGGTTTAAATTATGTATACATTTGAATACCATTTGAAAGATTTCTCCTGCAAAAGCCAGGTATGTAAGTAATGTATTGGCACAAAGTGAGAAAATAAAACATAAACAGAAAGGGAGCCATATTGAGAGCAGTGCCCACAATTTCACCGATAGCTTGGGTGAAAGAGGGCACAGTGAAATTTCCATGTTGAAGGTGACACTGTATTTTTGAGGCAGAGAGAAGTACCAAGTGGAACAGATTTATTGAATAATTACAGAGAGGGGTATAAACCAGATATAGTTTCACTTCTTTTCCAGTCATGGGCTTCAGCTAAGCTCTGTTTAAATCTGCTTTCTCATATTTTGTTTGTAAATCCATAGCATTTTGGTTGCTCTCTGCTATTAGGATAGACTCAATCCAGTATTTTAACTTCCTTGTCCCAACCATTCTATGCCTTGGTCCCTACTTAACCTTGCTTATGTGGGCTATGTCAGCAAGTCTCGGGTCTTCAGAAACCTGGAGAGAAGCAGACACAAGTCCTTATGTTTTCCTAAATTCCTAAACTCCAAGGGCACCTCTCTCAAGAACTTTCTTACTATATTCCCCTCCATTTCAGGATGGTGCTGGGCTGAGACCTCAGGTTCTACAGCTCAGTAGACAGCAGACTCTAGGGAATAAGATACTATATGGGTTAGCTATTGTCACTTAATGCCGCATAACAACTATCCCCAAACTCAGTGGCCTAAATCACATTTTTTTCTTACCACAGATCTAGCTATGGCCAGCTAAGCAGCTCTGCTTTAGGGTGTGGCAGCTAGATTGAGTCTGGATCTGACTGAGCAAATCTACTTCAAGCTGAAGTTCTGCAGGCTTGCTGACTTGTTCTGTTTCATGTCTTTTTCCTCTGGGACTAGAGGGCTACAGAGAGCATATTCTTCTCATGGTGATAACAGAGGCGTAAAAGGCATCTCTAGTTATCATGCCCTCATATGACTATGTCCAAAAGCAGGAAAGGAGATTCTCTTTGCATACCTTTTTCTTTTCATCCGTGTGGATAGTCTTCCTCAGAAGTTCTCAACAAATTTTTCTGTCATCTCATCTGCTGGAACTGGGTTTCCTGTCCAACTCCAAAAGAATCTCTGGAAAAGGGAAAGAGATACCACAATGGCCTTAGACAAATGCTTGTTGAGTGAATGGATTCTTACAGAAATGAGTGATCCTCCTGTAGGTTCCAACATCACATTTAGGAATAAGCAAAGAGCCTACCCATGTTTAGGGAAACCATGTAAAAAGAAATGAGTAGAGGAAGAGGTGAAAGAAGGATTCAACTTCATATTTTGTTGCTGATGCAGCCCCTCAAACACAGTTTCAGCACTGCAGTCGGTTACTATGCTCAGACTTTGAGGGATACACCAGAGTGTCCCTAGTGGGGGTTCTTATTTCACGGTCCAGAAAATAAAGGCAATTGCAGTGATTAACTTAGTTACAGTAATTATCTAGTAATAATAATTAGCTATTACTAATACTGAAGTAGTAGAAACTAAGGGCCAGGCCCATTTCTAACTGCTTTACACACATACATTCATTATTATGTGCTGCTCATGAAGACTGATGGGACCAATGGGCCTCCATGAACGTCCTGAGATTCACACCCTTGTGTGGTCTCCTCCCACAGTGATCCTGGGTTTAGTCATGTGACTTGCTTTGCCAATGGGACATTAGCGAGCATGATATAAGCAGAGCATTCTCTCTTGGAAGTCAGCTGCTTTGCTGGAAAGACGCCTAGGCTAGACTACTGCACGATGAGAGGACTTGTAGAGAAAAATCCGGAAGGCAGAGAGGCCATTATGGGCGTTCCAGCTCTCAGCTGAATGCGGCCCCATGAGAGACCCTCTGCAGAATCCTAAGAAATAATAAATCAATGTTGTTTCCAGCCACTGAATTTTGGGGTGGTTTGTTACATAGCTGTAGACACAGAAACAACTGGAACAACAAAGGTGTGTATTCCTTGGACAATTTCTGTGAAGGACTTTCTTTTCCTTTCTATTTGTGATCAGCCAGAAAAGCTAAGGGGATGACTGTGCGCCTCATGGGATTCATTCATTCATTCGACAAATATTTACTGAGTGCCTGCTCTGTCCCAGGCAGTGTTCTGTGTGCTGGGGACATCGTGATGAATACAGCCCCTGCCCTCATGACACTTACAGTTTATGACATGGCTTCATCCTCCTAGATGCCCTGGGAAAAGATTAGTGGTTCTCCACCAAATACATCCTTTGTTTTTTCATAACCTGCTATGTATCTGTCCCCTATCTAAATCTGACCTTCATCTGCTTGTAATTCCAAAGACAGGGAGTACAGATAGACTTTAAAGTCAGACTAACCTGGTCTCAAATCCTCTCCCCCTCCCGTCTCTTTCTTCTGGTCTCAGTTTCCCCATCTTTGGACTGGGTATAAGAATCCTCACCTAAAGCTACCATAAAGATCACAGGAAGAACACAAGTATTCAGTAAATGTTACTACACTTCTTGTAGATTGAACACCTACATGCGGTTTCAGGGCAATTTCAATCGGAGGGCAGTTCATGGGGCATCCGATCTGCACCCCCCTTCTGTTTTCTAGGACTCTGGTGCCAAAGGGAATTTGGAAGTTAGCTCTCCTGCGTGCTCTACACCTGCCCTGACTCCCCTATCCTTTGCACAGGAAAGCTGAGCCTGTGATCCTTGACACTGGCCCCTCGCCCACGAAGCTTTACCAAAGGCTCTCACGTCCATTACCTCAATTACCCTTTCCAGCAGGCCTGCGAGGCAGGTGTTCTCGGCCTCATTTTACGGTTGAGATACTTGAGGCCCAGGGAACTGAAGTAACTTTTGCAAGGTTACAAAGAAAATCAGTGGCTGAGCTTGCCTTGATACCCAGGTCCCCCATGTCCTGCCTGAAGGCTCTTTCCAGTTTCCTTGCACTGTCTCCCTGCCCCTCCTCCCACAACCCTCCCACCTCCCACCCTGACCTCCACCCCACTGCGTCACAGCGACGCCTGAGAAGCGAAAGCCACAGCATCTCAACAAAGGGAGGCACACGTGATTATTTTCTTGCAACCATGTACGTAGGAGGCATTAACATTCGCCCAGGAGCTGCTGAAATCCGCTCACCTGGAACGGAGGCTGGCGAGAAGGGGACTGACCAAATTTGTTTACAGTGGGCTAATCCAGCTTCGGCTGCCCTGCTGCACGGCCTGGCTGTATGAGCAGGGAGAAAGTCTAATTACAGGCTGACAGCCCCGAGTGTCTCCTGGGAAGACAGGTCCTGAATAAAAGTATTAAGAGAGGCTTGAAGCGTTTGGAAATAGAGATTTGTTTCCTAGCCCTGTAGTTCTAAGGGGAAGGTTTCAGATCAGGATGACAGAAGCCTAAGATTTCAGACCCAAAGGAGGCTGTAGAGAGGAGTCAGCCCTCAGGTGTGGACACTGAGGTGACTGTCCCAAGGTCATGCAATGCCACCCTGCAGAGGTCGGCACATGCATCCTGAGGCCTGACTCCCAAGCTTCTGAGTTCCCACCGACCCCCCTCACCCCCAAGCATTTCCCCTTGCGTGTCAGCCCCCGGGGGTCAGTCTCTAAGCTGGTTTCTCTGCCTCCGTCTCAGCCCTCTCCAGTCCATCCTCCACGTGTCCCCAGAGTCTGATCACAGGGCTCTGCTGCGTCAGTTTCTTCAGTAGCCCTTCCATGTGCTTAGGGGTGAAATCTACATCTTAGTCTTGGCCAAAAAAAAAAAACAAAAAGCCCTTTGATGTGGTCTTTACCTGTGCATCTGCCTACCAGGTAGCTGTTGATCCCCGAACTGGTCACGTCCCTTTGCATCTTCATGGTTTTGCTCATGCTGTTTCCTCCATCTGAAATGCCCTTTCTTTCTCTGTCTAAAGAAAGTTCTACCCTTGCACACCCACCGCCTTCTTCAAAGCTCAAATCACATATAAGCATCCGTCTGGGATGCTCTCAGCTTGGTCCCCCTGCAGGTCCCCATGGCACACTCAATCTGGGGCAGGGCACTGTGATGGCAGGGGCTGTGTTCTCTCCACCCACCCCTAAGTATTTAGTGCCCCCCACAGTACCGAGACCTTGATAGAATGAAGGTAATAAATTGACTGGTTACAACACGCAGCTACTTTGTGGTACAATGCGGAACAAAACACGCTTGGGTAGCCCTCCCAGAGCTTATGGTCTGACTGATCAGTCCACTGGGTCACTGTTGGTTTGAGGCTTAAAGGCGCCGCTATCCTTAAGAAGCCTCACTTAAGCAGTATATACGTATGGCCTGATAACATAGGGATGCCTAACGTACAGAAAAATGACACATGCATAGGTTCTCAGTGACCCTCACGGCATCACTGACTCCTCAGATGTCATGTGGACTGAGAGCAAGCCCCCACCTGAGTGTCACAGGAGCGTGTTTCTGGAGCAGCGGGTCATGAGAGAGAGGGCAAGAAGTGAGAGGATTACAAAGAAAAACAGGATCCATCATGATTTTGCCTGGAAATGCCTGTTAATTTAGGTCAATTCAACAAATATTTATGAGGTACTATGTGTGTATATGTGTGCCATGTATATATATATATGTATATATATCATCAAACCCATTATACAGGAGGGGAAGTTAAGGCATAGTGGTGAAATAGCTTGTCCAAAGTTGCAACCGTTGGTTCATGATAGTGCTGGGATTTCAATCCAGGTATGTTGGACTTGAAAACTGTAATCTTCCTACTGTGCTGCATAAAACACAGTATGGAGCACCTACTATGTGGCAGCACTGGGGGTACAAAGGTGACTGAAACATGGCCCCTGCCCTCAAGAAGCTCCCAGTGTCCTGGGGGATAGAAAGGAACCAGCTCTCTCAGTGTGATGCTGGCTGGGAAACGGAGCATGGAAGGCTGTGGGGAAGGAGATTTCACCACGGACATGGTTTAGAATTGCCTGCACATGGTGATCATACAAAAGCTGACTGACTTCTAGTGGGCTTTAGTATTGTTTTTAATATCTGTGCACACACCGTGGTCCCTTATTGCCCGCTTGTGGGGCACAGTAAGTCAGTCTGGCTGTGGAAGGCTAGTTCCATTCCCAGACTCTCACACACCTGGTGCACGGAGACTCTGGGCCAGCACCATCCTGTCTTCCAAGAGTCACAGGATCACAAGTTGGCGGTCTTTCGGAGAGAGGGGGATGCGGCCAGGGTTCAGGGGGAGCAGAGGAGAGCGGCGCCGTGCATCATGCTGTGAGTGAAGGCATCACAAAGGAGACGATCGATCAACTGATGACGCCTGGAGAACTTGCTCAGGTGTAAAATGGACTCTGGTTTTTATTGCAGCCAAAGTCCAAGAGGACTTTCCCAAAGGACCACCTCGATTTGGCCAGAGCTGCTGACAACGCTCCATGCCTTCTCTGAGGAAAGGTCTTTAATTTCTAAGCCAATGAGCCAGACACTGACTCCCTCCCATCCTACCCCCTTAAATACAAGTGCAGAGCTTTGCCAGGAAGTGGGAGCAGTAGACACTCATTAGCCCACCCATTGTAAAGCCTCTGATGGAGACCAATTACTCAAACCAGCTCCACTTCATTTCCAGCTGAAAACCCACCACTGGTATCTGTTGGCCACAGCCCCGGGCTGATGCAGCAATCAGGAGGAGAAGCAGGTGTCAGAGACACGCAGTCTTACAAAGGGTTTCGAAAGGAGGGTAGGGAAGGCAAGGCAGTGCACGTGACGGGGGCTGCTCATTTACTGCCTGCAGACTTTGTGCCGGGTCTTGTGTTGAATACTTTGCAGGTTTCTGCAGGGAGAAGAAAGTCAAACCCAACCCTAACACACACACACACACACCCTGGAGAGATACATCAAACAAACTAAAAAAACTGCTCTGGCATCCGTGTGGCCTGCCAACCAGTAAGCTTCTTGGAGAAGCTTTGTTAGCTTCCGGCCATCGTGGGATTGGCCATATCCCACCTGAAGTTGCTACTTTGAATTTCGTCCCAAGTTTTCAACGCTTGAGGTGCTGGAATGGTCCTGGAACCTGGGCAGAGATGGGTAAGCAGGCCTTCTGTCGCTTTGTCACCCAGGCCCCACAGCTACAATCATTCTATCAACTTCTGCTGGTAGCAGCTTCCCTCTAGAAGTCCTCAAAATCAGCCTCAGACAGGAGGGAAGGGCACAACCCTTAAAGAATAACACAGCCAGTTGACAAAAACTGATTAGAACCAACTAGGCCCAAGATGGCGGAAGATTCGACTTCCAGTGGACCTTGAGCCTCATTACGCGCTCATTGTAATACATTAGCATATGCTAAATGACACACCCACAGGTGTCATGACAGTTCCGAGGCTGACTGTAAAAGGTCAAAAAGTGGGTGGTGGCCCAATTCCTGGAAGTCCCTGCTCCTTCCCCAAAATAGTTTAAATAATCCTCCCACTCATTAGCGTATCAAATTACCCAGCCCATAAAAACTAACCTCCCCATATTTCAGGCCACTCTCACTTTCTGAGATGACCCCATGCCCTGGGGCTGCTCTCACCTTCGGAGTCAGACCTCATTCTGCCTATGGAATGTGTATCTCTCTCAGTAAACCTGCTTTCACTTTACTATGGCTCACTTTTGAATTCCTTCCTGCGAGAAGCCAAGAACCCTCACTTGGCAGCCTGTCCCAGGGACTCACCAGAGACCTGGGACGTGACCACCCTCTTGCGCCCCATTTTCCTGCAACAAGCCCAGGGCACCTGGACGTGTACCTCCCACATTTCATGCTCCTTCATCGTCTCTTTGCTGGGCCCCCCCTTTCTTCCACTTTCCTCCTTCATTGGTACTTAAATGAAAGTTTCCATGCTATGAAAGAGACAAATAGGTACTGGGAAGAAGGAGCAGAAAGAAGGGGAAGGATTGTTTAAATAAACAAGCAACTGCTGTTCAGAATTTCCAGTTGAGGACAGATATCCTTATTTCCTCTACAGTTCTTCAATCCTATCCTGATAGGTATTATTTTACCCATTTTACAGACAAAGAAACTGAGGCTAGGAAACAATGACTGGTTAGTGGTATTTTCTGACCTGCAGCTGCGCTCTTTCCATTCTAGCAAATTGCCTCTATTTGCATTCAATTTGCAGAATCTGCATTGAGCAACCTGCAGGCCCAGTACAGAGGAATGTGGCCTAGAGCTTCTGAAGCTTTGCAGAGAGCACAGGTCTGGCTGTCACGCTGTGGTGGCAGTCTGGGCTGACACAGGACATGTTCCACTCTGAGGTCATAACTCACACGCTGATTTAGATAGTGGAAAGTGTTTCTCTGAGATAAGCTATGCATTTTCAAAATGAATTGCTGTCTCGCTGTCTACTCTGCATGGTATTCTATAACTATCTATCTTTGATAACAGAATGCTACAATTAAGGTGAAATCTGCATATGCAAACTTAACCATTTTTTGGCATTTCCCATTCATCTTAGAACATTTTGGCTGAAAACAGATGAGTGCCCTGCTCCCATCCCAACACACACACACACACACACTCACATGCACTCACACATTTAGTCACAGAGACAGGGAACCATCCCATTTGACTTAGCTTCTCTCTTGATTCTATCCTGTGATTCTCCTTCCATTCACTTGATTTTGCCTTCTTTGCCCCTGGAAATGATATTCATTCTCTGAGCTAAGGCATAATAAACAGAGAACTGGACTTGGAGCCAGAAGACCCAGGCCTTAGTCCTGATATAACGCTTAGTCGTTGTGTGACCAGACCAAAAACAATCTCAGGTTTTAAAGTTGGACAGATTATAAATCCCTGACTCTGAGACTCACCAGCTGTGCAACTGCAGGCAAATTACTTAACTACTCTGAAACTCAGTATTCTCATCTTCAAAACAGCACTATTATTACTGTCTTGCAAGATCACTATGAAGATTTAAAACATTAAAAAATGTTTTTAAAAAACACAAAAAGTGGCAGGTACAAGGCCTAGTACCCTATGTCTCTAACTTCTGTTTTCCACCTTAATCACTGTCTCTCTGACTCAGAATTCTCTTCAGAATAATTGTATTTATCCCACAAGATTATTCTCAGGATTAAATGAGAAAATATACCTGAAAACATGATGAAATTGTAAAGTATTTTTAGTCCTTTGCTCATTCACTCAATCAACCAATATTTCTTAGTAAAGATTCAGTGGTAAGTGATATGGGTGATAATAAAGAAGAATCAGACATAGAATTTACCCTCAGGAAACCTTCATTCTTGAGATATACCCCACCCTACTGGAAGAACATAATATGAGGCAAAAATGAAAAGTGCTGGTGATGTATTTGTAAGGTTCAAGGATAACAAGGAGACACCCTCCAGATGAGGCCATCAGCCAAGGCTCCTTGACGGACCTGCTGTTTGAGAAAACACTTGGCACAAGGGTAGTGGATAACGGATAAAGGTTGTTTGGGTCCAGCATGAACAAGATCACAGCAGTGAGAAAGTGTGAGGAAGGTAAGGGGAACCTAGCCTACAGTGTGGGGGATTATTGGAGGGTTGTGGCTGATAAGGTTGCAAAGATGGGTTGGGACGCATTTCTGGAGGAATTTGGACTTCTAATCTTATAGAAGATCGAGGATCCGCGAAACGCCTTTGAGCAGGAGAGTGAGTTTTCAGAGCCAGCTTTCCTGGCGATGAATCCAGCTGTAATGTACAGGGAGGTCTGGAGTGAGGACAAACAGAGCCTCCCTAGGAGTCTGTTAGGAGAGTTTCGGAGAGAGCCGAGGCCTTGAAATGGATCGAAGGGTGCGAATGAAGGCAGTAAGCTTAGAGGGAAAATATTACAGAGGAAAAATGATAGAATTTAAGGGATCGAGTTGTGGGTGTGGAGGGTAAGAGAGGTGAGCCGAGGCTAAGGAGGGGTTCTGAGTGCCACTGAAGTCTTGGGTGAGGAGAAAAGGCATCAGAGAAATCTCAGGAAGGAACTGGTCTAAGGAGGAAGACAATATTGCCTATATGTAAGAAGAAAAATAATTCACCAGAACTCCAGGGGTCAGGGAAAGGCAGATAAGCCTTTTGGTGGTCTTTCCCAACCTTGGCACTATTGACATTTGGAGCCAGAGAATTCCTTGTTTGGGGAGGTGTCCTGTGCATTGTAGGACATTTAGCACCCACTAGATGCCAGCAACACAACCCCCAAAGTGGTGACAACTTTGTGATAAATGTCCCAGGAAATTTTAATATGTCCCCTGAGAGGCAAAATCATCCCCACTTGAGATCCCTGTTGTAGGGAGAAGTCTGCTTCCCATGAGAAACACTGTCGAAGTGCTGAAGGAAAACCTGAGTTACACTCCCCAGGGGGCCGATAGACCTGTGTCAGGAAGTTGGACTTCGGATGGAACAAGGAGGGAGAAGGGAGGCAGCTAGGGAGCTGGTGGAAAGAAGTGGGTTCCAGATCTGCCACCCTGAGCTGCCCCAAGGGTGTCCAGACATAACACCCCCCGTCACACCCACATTTCAGTAAAAGCACTGTGAGTTACTGGATTACTTGTGGAAAAAGGAAAAAGAACAGAGTTTTCCAAATGGGTCAGAAGGATTGTAAAACTGCAGCCAATGGGCTTCCCTGGTGGCGCAGTGGTTGAGAATCTGCCTGCCAATGCAGGGGACACGGGTTCGAACCCTGGTCTGGGAAGATTCCACATGCCGCGGAGCAACTGGGCCCGTGAGCCACAACTGCTGAGCCTGCGCGTCTGGAGCCTGTGCTCCGCAACAAGAGAGGCCGCGATAGTGAGAAGCCCGCGCAACGCGATGAAGAGTGGCCCCCGCTTGCCGCAACTAGAGAAAGCCCTCGCACAGAAACGAAGACCCAACACAGCCATAAATAAATAAATTAATTAATTAAAAAACAAAAAAAAACAAAAAAAACTGCAGCCAAGAGGACCCAGAAGTCAAAACAAAGAGAGGGAGGGAGGAAGAGACACGCAGAAATCAGGGGCTGGAGGGGCTTTCTAGGACTTGGAATGGGTGTTCACTTTTGTCAAATTTTACCTAAATCTCTGAAGAAATGGAGACAATAACAAATGGGTGCCTTGTTTAAATCTCCATAATTAAACCAGGTACACATTCCTTACACATGCAAGTTACTCAGTACATTTTTTTCATAGCTTTGAGACTAATAATGATAGTACTGGCCAATCCTGCTAATGAGAGAATTTAAGTTTTGCCAGGGACATCAAGATAGCTGTTTATTCCTGAGCAACTTAGTTAACTTTTCTGGACCTTCATTTCTTCAACTGCAAAATGAACTGAATCATTTTCATCTCACAGACTTGTGGTCAGGATTAAGTAAAATAAGACAAATGAAATGCCTGCCACATGTTCAATTATTATCTTTCTATCTATCCAACTGTCTTTAATTAATTTATGACTATATCATAATTTATGACTAGTAATTATGACTAAGAGAATGTATGTAGATATGGTATCACCAGTCCAGGGTGTGGTTGTTATGGCAATTCTAGAGGATGCTTCTGGAGATGTCCATTTAAGGCATGTGGTTCCCTGAAGACACAAATATGCTAGATGGTAATGATACCCAATGTCTGGACGAGAAGTGGAAAGTTCATTCAATTACCCACATTTCTCGGGCTCCAGATGTTTGACAATACATTGGAGAACTTCCCCATGTAACTATTAGCATTTCCTATATTTTGCTGGCTGTTTGTGGCAGAGCTGAAACACCAGTATGAGCCTTGTTTCAGTCTTGCAAAACAAATTGATCTAACCTCAGAAGTTCCAAGAGCTACTCAAAAAGACCACGAATCCTGGAGCTACATCTTGGTTTGGCTTTTGCCTCATTCTGAAAATAAGATCCCTTTGCTTAGCCGAAATTGGTTAAATATCCTCCTTTCCTCAACCATATGGGTATTGCTTTTCCAAAGGTCTGAAGGACAGTGGCCTTTGGTGTCTGGGATTTTAGGGTGTTTGGCTAATCAATACCCCGGTAAGTAATTAACCACATCTGAATGAGAATCAAGTGAGTTCTGTTCATTTCAAACATTAGGTAGATCTTATAGATCCCAGCCTGTAGATTTCTTTTACTCCAACTCCCTGAATAGTTTTATTCCTCTCTAGGTAATATAGGGTGGTGGCTTCTGGATGAGATGTTTGCTGTTGCTTTTTTCCTCTTGTCTTTGATGACTTGTCAGCCTGGGGTAGCCATACAGGAGAAGGTGAACTGGTGAGTTGGCCAAAAGTTTCTGCAAAATTTGCAGTTAGGGGTTACTTGGTGGGGAACTGAGACACTCTCATGTTTGCAACAGGCTGTTTTAGGATGGAATGTGACCTCTTTCCACATTATTACTAATTCAGTGAAGGAGTCCAGGCCAGTGACAAGAGCATTCACTTGGTGTCAGATGGACCTGTGTGCAAATCACAGCTCCAAGACTTAGGAGCTGGGTGATCTGGAGTAAATCAGATAATTGCTTTGTGCTTGCTTCCCGATCTGTAAAATGAGAATAATAATGCCTCTTCTATGAGAGTTAATGAACATGAAATAAAATATTGGATATAAAGTATACTCAACTTAATAAATAATAGTTCTCTTGAGTTATATTGGACAATTAACCTCTGCTTATCCATTTGTGTGTAAGAATACCCATCTCATAGTGTTTTGGGAAGGATAAAATTAGATAATGTATATAAAATTATCTTGGGAAAGGCAAGAGACTGTAAAGATGCTGAGTCATTTCATTCTAGAAACAACTTAACCTTTTGCTATGGAGTAACAAATAGAAGTGATATTTTCATACGTACATTGCATTTTACCCATTCCATTTCCTTGAATATCCCAAACTGGCTTCACGGTTGTTTTTTTTTTTAAATCTTAACATCAATTATTTTGTGGTGCTTAAACAGCCTCTTATTTTGCCTTTGTGATAGCTTTAAAGAAGTCCCTCTCTCCCAAACATTGAAGATTTTAAGTAGAGTTATTTTATTCAAATTCTTGTTGGATGATTCAATTTTGAATCATTATTGCTTTTAAATGCTAGACTAGAGATTTCCTTTAAGTAACAGTTAAGAAGGAGGAAAGGCATTTTTATAAGCAGTTAATTTGCAACTTGTATTTAAAGCAAATACAATTTTGAAAAATCAGAAAATTCATCCCTAATAATTAGAAGATAAAGGCAAGAGAACTGTGGTAAAGGAAATCTCTGCTGAGATACTCTTAATTATAAAAGCTTATCACTGTAATCCTTTTTGAAAATGAACAAAGAGTCTTATGTTTGAACTTATCAAATAAGAAAGACCAGTGAAGAGGCAAATTTGAAGTCAAGGCAAAAGAGAACCAATTAAATACGTTACAAAGTGCTGAAGTAGGAAGTCACAAGGTCTTTTTGTCTAATGCCAGTGTGCCTGACCCTGGCATTTGCAAATGCAAAACTACATGGTGAAATAACTTTACTGGATTCAAATTCTGGCGCTGGCATTTACTATTTGTGTAATCTTAGGCAAGTTATTTAAGTTTTCTGGGCTGTAAAGTGGGAGGCAAGTAAGAGGAAGAATTAAATGCATAAAAAGTATTTAGAACAATGCCTGGTACTTAGTAAGTTTTCAATGAAAGCTGTTGCCAGTAGTGGTGCGTGATTGTCATGGTCATTTTTTGGGTATTTTTCATCTCTCTGATGGTTGATAAAAACTAGAATAAATTTGTAATGTGCCTATACATTATTGATACAATGTATAAAGTAGACAACTGATGGGAACATACTGTATATGTATAGCACAGGGAACTCTACCTAATGCACTGTGGTAACCTAAATGGGAGGGAAGTCCAAAAGGGTGGGGATATCTGTATGTGTATGGCTGATTCATTTTGTTGTGCAGTGGAAGCTAAAACAACATTGTAAAGCAACCGTACTCCAATAAAAATTATTTTAAAAAATAAAATAAAATTTAACAATGAAAAAAATTGCAATGTGCCAATTAGTATGGTTCTTTTGGATTAGTCTCACTTCAAACTTTAAAAAAATTTAACAGTGGCAAAATAACTAACAATTTATTTTTCTTAAATAAAATATAAACACTAACATTGAAAACAGATGATATACATTTACATTTTTAATGGTATACATTTATTTTTATAAGCTCATATTTACCATTATTATAAAGTATATTGCCTGTGTGTTATTATACCATTACTATAAATTCTTAGAAAAGTGTGGTTGTTTGAGAAAAATATTTTAAGACAATGTTGATGAAAAGACGTTATATTCAGCCTCAAAAAGCAATGACTCTCTCTTATGTGTTTTATACAAATAATACATTTTAGCATGTGTGTTGCTTTAAAAAGTTAAAAAATTTTTCAATCCTTTTAATTTATTGAGATTTGTTTTATGACAAAGAATATGATATATCTTAGTGAATATGTCACAGGCACTTCAAAGTGTGTATTCGTCTGTTGTGTGTAGTTCTAAGTCATTAAGTTGGTTATTAATGCTGCTCAAGTTTTCACCTCCTTGTCTATCAATTACTGAGGGAGGAATGTTGCATCCCCAAGTGTATTTGTGGATTTGTCTATTTCTCCTTTCAGTTCTATCAGTTTTTGTTTCATGTATTTTGAAGCTCTGTTATTATCTGTTTATCTACTTGTCTATCTATGTCTGTCTGTCTATCTATCTATCTATCTATCTATCTACATACAGGTTTGTAGATGATCTGCCCCTTTATCATTATGAAAGGCTTTCATTATCCCTGGGTTTGCATGGTGAATTTTTTTTCCCAATATTTTATTTTAACTTATCTGACTCTTTATATTTTAAAGTACGCCTCATATAGATAGCATATAGATGGGTCTTACTTTATTATCTAGTCTAATAATCTCTGTCTTTTAATGATAGTATTTATACAACTTATATAAGATGTAATTACTGATATGCATGGGTTTGGGTTTACCATCCTTCTCTTTGTCCCATCTGTTCTTTGTTTCTATTTTTCTCCTTTTTTTGGTCATCTTTTGCATTTCATATTTTTTCTAATTCCAAATAATTTGTTAGCAATTCTACTTTGTTAATTTATTTAGTTTGGTTGTTACTCTAAGCTTTGCAACATTCATCATTAACTTATTACAGCCTACCTTCGAATAATATCATACCACTTCTGATACCATTTTTATTCTTCCTGAGTAACTTCTTTTGACCTTTCTTATAGTGCAGAATGAATTTTGGTGAGGGAGTTATCCATTTTCGTTAGTCTAAAGAACTCTTTATTTTGCCTTTATTTTGAAGGGTATCTTTGATGAATATAAGATTCTAAGTGAAAAGCTTCCTTTTTTCCTCCCACATCACTTTGAAGACATTAATATCATTCCATTATCTTCAGCTTGTATAATCTTTGAGGAGAGATCCACTTTGTTATGGACTCCTTTAATATTTTATCATTGATTTCCAGCAGTCTGATTATGATGTGCCTAGGTGTGCTTCTGTGGACTTATAGCTCTCATCAAATTTGGGGAAAAAAATTTTGCCACTATTAATTCAAACATGTTTTCTGCCACATACTTTCTCCTCTGCTTCTGATCGCAGGTATGCTCAACTCCCTGATATTATTCCACAGGTCACTGAGGCCCTGTTCTTTTTTTTATTGTTTTTGGCAGTATTTTTTCTCTGTTTCATTTTGGATAGTTTCTATATCTTTAAGTTTACTGATCTTTTCTTTTGCAGTATTTAATCTGTTTTTTAGCCCATCCAATGGATCTTTCATTTTGGTTTTTATAATTTTTCAGCTTCAAAACTTTCATTTGGTACTTTTTTATATCTTTCACTTCTCATCATGTCCATGATTCCCCTTACTTTAATATACTTAAAATAACTCAAAATCCTTGTTTGCTACTTCCATCACTTTTATTTCATAGGTCTTTAGAATTAGGAAGGACTTTGACATCTAATTTAATCCACTCATGTTACAGATAAGGAAATTGAGTCCCAGAAAGAGAAGGGGAATATTAAATAACAACCAGACCACTCCTCTAGGCATTTTATGAATATTGACCAATTTAAACCTCATTATGTCCCTCTAAGACTGTTGTAATCATTATCCCCTCCAGTTGACAGCCAGAGAGGAAACAAAGCAATTTGATATGTCAGTCACCCAGTTTCCTAGTTGTACAGTCAGGCCTTCTAATCCCCAGATCAGTGTTATTACACCGTTACTGCTACCCTCACCCACCAGAAAAAAAAATCTTTTCAAAACTGAGCACCCATTTTGATAAGCACTATTTACAACAGCCAGGACATGGAAGCAACCAAAAAGTCCATCAATGGCTAGAGGAATGGCTAAAGGAATGGCTAAAGAAGATATGGTACCTATATACAATGGAATATTACCCAGCCATAAAAAAGAATGAAATAATGCCATTTGCAGCAACATGGATCGAACTAGAGATTATCATACTGAGTGAAGTAAGTCAAAGGCAAATACCATATGATATCGCTTATATGTGGAATCTAAAAAAATGGTACAAATGAACTTATTTACAAAACAGAAATAGAGTCACAGATGTAGAAAACAAACTTATGGTTACCGGGGGGTAAAGGGGAGGAGGGTAAATTGGGAGATTGGGATTGACATATACACACTACTATATATATTATATAATAGATAATAAGGATCTACTGTATAGCACAGGGAACTCTACCCAATACTCTGTGATGACCTATATGGGAAAAGAATCTAAAAAAGAGTGGATATATGTATGTGCATAACTGATTCACTTTACTGTATACCTGAAACTAACACAACACTGTAAATCAACTATACTCCAATAAAAATTATTTTTTAAAAAAAGCAAAACAAATATTTAATTTGGAATTAGGATACCCAAAGGTTTTTATAACATTTCCAACCCAACATTTCCACTGATGGAGAATGAACAAAATACCTTAGGGGGATTAAAGAAATATGAGTGAAGACCTCAAACGTAGAAGATAACCACAAGGATCTGTTTGTTTCTTTAAATAGGTCATATAGGCAGTGGATCCTAATGAAATTTAAATCACTATCTTCTTTTTTATTTTATTGTTTCATGGGCATCAGAGTGTTCACCAAAGTAACCCAGGCCAGGGCCATGCGAATATTTTCTATAGCTGTCCAGATGACTGGAAATCAACATGAATTCAGGCTACATGAAATTTTAGCTAATATAAACAATTGGAGTAGTGGATGTGACTCAAAGTGAGTCTCACGACTATGGACACTTTTTTTCGGGGTAACTAATCTTTAGCTATACTTCAAGCAGCATTGGGTGTGGGCTTTGACGTGAGGTCAACCTGGGTTTAAATCCTGGCTTCACCACTTAGTGGCTATGGAACTTGGGTAAGTTACTTAAACTCTCCAAGGCTTAACTTTCTCATCTATAAAATAGAGACAATACATATTTCATAGAGTGCTTGTCAGGAGTTAAGAGAGTTAATATAAAGCACTGAGCATAGAAACTGGCACATGGTAAGCTTTTAGAAAATTACTTTTATTACTCTATTTCCCTTTTGTCAGAAATCCTTCATAGTATTTCTTGGAATGTGTTTTTTAAATGCATAGATTTGGGAGTCAAAACAGCCTTGGTTTGAATTCTTGCTTTACCTCTTACTATCTATATGACCTTAACCACATTATTTCGTCTTCCTCTGAATCTGTTTTACTTATCTATAAAATAGGTATAATAATTCCTACTCCACAGGGGTCTAGTAAAATTTAAATTATATAACATAAGATCAAATGAGATAATATATTCATAGAAAAGTTTTTATTGAGTTCCCACTGTATGCCAGGTACTGTGCTCAGCACTAGGGGACCGTGGTGATCAGTAGAGTCATGACCCCTGCCTTGCAGAACTTGGAGTCTAAGGGTGGGAATAAAGTGTGGGAGGCTCTACATATGTGGGATTGTGTTAGCATAGGGCAAGGCAAACCATCTGGAGGACATGAGACTTAACTGAACTGGGAAGGTCTGACCAGATGGATGAGGTATGATTATTCAGTGTGGAGGAAAGAGCATTATGCATATATTGCAGGAGAGCCTGGAACATGCTTAGAACCAGAAGTTCTGTGTGGAATTCTATGTGTACCTGGAACACAGTAGACACTTTTTTTTCATTTGTTCATTCATTCATTCATTCCTTTTGTTCATTCATTCAATACATATTCCAGGTATGCTACGTGATGAGCAAAATAGATAATGTCCTTACTCTCCTGGAATTTACAGTGTAGTGATGGAATCAGTCAATAAACATGTAAACCAAACATTTCAGTAAAAATTGTGATAAATAGTATGAAGGAAGCAAACAGGGTCCTTTGATAGAGGCTATCGAGCAATCTAAAAATAGGCAGGTTGGGGCGTTCTCTACAGAGGTGGATTTAAGCTGAGATACGAAGGATGGTGAGGAGAAACCAAGTGAAGAGGTCAGCACATACTAAGATCCCCCTGCAGGAAATGGCTCATCACATTTGAGGACCTGCAGGATGGGAGCAGCACGAGACCAGGGGATTGAGTCCTGAGAGGATGTCAGAAAGGTGGGCAGAAGCCAGATCACAGAGGACCTTGGGCACCATGATGAGGAATTTGGATTTTAGTCTATGTGTAGTAAAAAACAAACAAACAAACAAACAAAAATCACTGGAGGGTCTTATACAGGAGGGATATTGTCTGATTTCTAATTTTAAAAAATCATCCTGGGGTCTGTGCAGAGAAGGGATTGGAGGAAATTGAAGTGGAATGTCTTGGACCATAGGAGGTCATAGCAATTATCTGGGTGAGAGATAACGGTGCCTTAAATTAGGACGGGGGCAGTTGAGACAGGCAGAAGGGAAGATATTTGAGATATATCTTGAAAGCAAAATTGAAAGAAATTTCCAAAGGACTGGATATGGGGGTGAGGGCAAGGAAGGAATTAAAGACCACTGTTAGGTATCTGGCTTAAGCAACTGTGTGTTAGGGTGGTTCCACTTACTGATGTGGATAAAATTGAGAGAGGAACAGTTAAAAGGAGAAAATTAAGAGTTTTGATTCAGAGCCATTAAGTTTGCCATGACTGACAGGCACCTAGTGGAGATATAAAATGGGGCAGTTGGATAAACAAAACAGGATTTCTGAGCAGTGGTCCAGGTTGAAGATCTAAATCTAGGAGGCATTAGCATAGGTGGTATGTGAAACCCAGGAAATGGATATCACCTTCTTAAGAGTGAGAAAAGCAAAAAAAGAAAGGCAAGACTGCACCCTGAGGAATTCTAGTTTTCAGACACATCAAAGAGAACTGGCCACAGAGGTAGGAAGGGGGTAAGGAAGTGTGGTACT
The DNA here is from genome assembly GCF_028023285.1 of Balaenoptera ricei. Classification (NCBI taxonomy): domain Eukaryota; kingdom Metazoa; phylum Chordata; class Mammalia; order Artiodactyla; family Balaenopteridae; genus Balaenoptera; species Balaenoptera ricei. The sequence continues at coordinate 48,167,931 of NC_082639.1, forward strand.
GAAGAAGTCCAAGAGAGGAAAGATTTCAAGAAGGAACAGTGGTTAACAGAGGGCAATTAAGACCAAGCTGGAAAACTTTCCACTGGATTTAGCAACATGGAGGTCACTGGAGACTCAGCACTTTCAAAGTCAAATTTAAATATGTTTCATGATGTAATTCCCATGTAACTGAATGGTAGTAGCTCCAGGTTATATAATTAGTGACAATCAGTCTTGAATATAAGCTGAGCCTATTTATCAGGATGACCCACTGGAAATAATCAGGGTTGGGCCTTCTGACCTAGCCTGGGATGGGTAGCTGATTAATTACTTTGTGATCTAAATTGCTGAGGTGGCCACATTCTGGGGTCAAGCATTTGACTCACAGATTACCTGTTCAAGTCTAGGTTTTAGGCCATTTTAGGCCTTTTGCCCAAAATGCCACCCTATCTAAAAAGGCAGATGGAAAGCATCTCACTAGTCTCCAGCCCTCCACAGCATAGGCATTCAATATGTTTTTGATGAAGATGGAGAGGTTTGATGAGCATGTCTGGGGTTGAGAAGGTTAGAGAGAAGAAACTAACATGTATGTCAGGCTGATGCTTGGGGCTTTCCATGCTTTGCATATGTAATCTCACTCCATATTCAAAACAGTCTCACAAGTTATTATTAACTCTGTTTTTTAGCTATAAATAGCAGAAACTGGATTTAAATGCATGTTTGGTAGACTCGAAAGCCCTTTCTGTTACATCAGTGCTTCTTCAACTGTGTTACATAGTCTTATATATATTACATGAAAGAAAAAAATGACCTATAGTCAAAAATTGGGTAAATGCTCTGTTAAGTAAATTAAAATGCAGAACTTTTCAGAGCCTTAATGTGTTGTTGGGCATTTTAAATCTCCAAGAGCAGTATGTTGTATATAATTTATACAAATGTATTTGACCAGGTAACTTTACTTCTTTTCCTCCTCACCTCTGGTGCATATCTCAGGAACTAGTACTCCACATAGCATACTTTGGGAACCCTGCACATAGCACTATATTTCCTTGTGGTGATTCTACAGATGAACAACTTAATAGCCAGACAGTTAAAGAAACTTGCTCATACTGGCACAGCAAGGTAGATGCCAACTAAAGACTAGAATCAAAGACTCCTGAATCTTACTGCTCTACATTAAATCTCTTCCTGCTTAAGTAAATTTTCAGTAGCTGGGAGATGTTTTCAAACTATTTGCCAAGATTTACTAGGCCACAGATTTATTAAATGTTCCTGAAGTAATTGAAAAATTGATACGGTTCTTTTGGAAAGCCATTTGGCTGTATGTGTCATAAGCTTTGAAACCATTTGTATCCTTCAACCCAGCCATCTTATTCTACAGGAAGTATCTTCAGTAAGTAACTCAGAATACAGAAAAGCTGGGTGCTCAGTACTCTAATTGTTTAATGTTAGTGGAATGGAACAATGTGCAGTCATCATAAAAAGTTTACATTTCTCTGATAATATTAAATGGAAAAATAAAGATATAAAAATGTAATAGTATGACCTCAACTATGTTATTAAAATTAAGAATGAAAGGAAATATAACAAAATATTAATGGTGGTGGAATTTGGGGCAATTTTTTTCTTTTATAATCTTTTCTATGTTCTCTTTAGGAGAACGTATGACTTTTATAATCAACAAAAAATAAACTACCTTAAAAAATTCATTGTAATGATAAGAGAAGATGCCCGTCATATTGATATTGGCTAAAAGGTTGGAGCCCTGTAATGACTTAATGAATGGTCCTTGTGTACCTTCTGTAGCCTTGCTTCAGTGATAGCATGACTGTGTGTTCCTCTGTCTAGACATCACGTCACAAAGCTTTTAAAACCACAGCAACACAGCGCTGCTCTAAGCTTCTGCTTCCATCTATTAACACTGTTTCCTTCCATTTTGACATCATAATGCAGTCTCTGTGGGCTTACAATGACATTATCTTGACAATTCTACAGTGAGACGCAGAACTAATACTGGAGTCATTTTCTGCTCCCAAACCTCCTCCCTGTAACTTCTCTCCCACGTTTTAGTGATCAAAACTCTTGTTTTTCTCCGTGTTTCTATGCTTCACACTTCTATTATTAGGACAATCTATCAGAAAAATGACATATGGACCAAACCTTGAGCCATTTGAATGTCTAGACACCAGGATCATTTAATTAGATTCTAACTGGAAATTAGGTTCATATAAATTTCTAAACAATGTCATTCTATTTCCCATAAATTGGCTTCATTCTTTCTATTCCCTTTTTATCCTTCCTTCCTTCGTTCCTTCCTTCCTCCCTTCCTTCCCCCCTCTCCCTCTCTCACTTTCTCCCTCCTTTTCTCCCTTTCTTCTTTTCTTTCCTCTCCTAAATATTTACTGAGCACCTTCCTTGGGTCTGGCACCATGATAAGTGCCAGGGGTTCAGTAGCAAACATATGAACAGTACAGGTACCTGCCTTCATAGAGCTTATGATCTGGTGGAGAAGGCAGAAATTATACAAACATCATAAGTATGATAATTGATTTTTGAGAAGAAGATGTGCAGAGATTGACAAATCATATAAAGGGAGATATCTATCAGTCTGGGTGTTGAGAAATGTTTTCCTAAGGAACCGATGTTTATGATGAGACTGAAAGATAACTAGGAGTCACCCAGGAGAAAGATAGTTGGATTCTTTCCCGATTGGGTTTTACAGATAGGTGTGATCAAGGGAAAAGTGTAGTCCAGGAATTCAGGACATAATTAAAATTTTAAAATGATGGATCATGAAATCAAAACTGATTATAAAGGAAAATGACGATAGGAGAGGTCTTACTGCTAGAGCAAAAGCTTAGGTGTCAATGGAGGCCGCAATAAGGTCCAAGAAAAATGCACGGGAATCCTTGAGCATATAGATATAGAAGGAGACGAGGCTGTGGAGCCCCAAATAACTATTTCCAGGTGACTCATGAATTAGTGATTTGGAGAAGAAGCTGTTTCAGAGAGTAAGAAAGTCCAGGATGAAAACATGGAAGATAATAGAGTGAAGAAAAGGGTCATTGGAGAGGAAGAAAAGGAGCAAGTGAGAGTGCAGAGCATTGGATGGTTCATTTATAGGGATGCTGAGGTCTCCCAGGATGATGAGAGGAACTGGAGTAGAGAGGAAGATGGTGACCTGAGCACTGAAGTTTTTTTGAAGGGATAATAGGGCTGGTGCTCTATACTAGCATCATTTTATAGATCAGAGTTTCTCAAAGTGTGGTCTGCAGACTCCAGGGAGTCCCCAAGATCTTTTCAGGGTGATACCTGGGAGTTCAAAACAATTTTACAATAATACTAAGACATTACTCGCTCTTTTCACTGTGTTTATGTTTGCACTGACAGTGTAACAGTAATGGTGGACCAGTCCCTCCCATCAGGAAACTTGCACAAGCCTCTTAGATAGCCTCATCCACCAGAGGGCAGACAGCAGAAGCAAGAAGAACTACAATCCTGCAGCCTGTGGAACAAAAACCACATTCACAGAAAGACAGACAAGATGAAAAGGCAGAGGGCTATGTATCAGATGAAGGAACAAGATAAAACCCCAGAAAAACAACTAAATGAAGTGGAGATAGGCAACCTTCCAGAAAAAAAATTCAGAATAATGATAGTGAAGATGATCCAGGACCTCGGAATAAGAATGGAGGCAAAGATCGAGAAGATGCAAGAAATGTTTAACAAAGACCTAGAAGAATTAAAGAACAAACAAACAGAGATGAACAATATGATAACTGAAATGAAAACTACACTAGAAGGAATCAATAGCAGAATAACTGTGGCAGAAGAATGGATAAGTGACCTGGAAGACAGAATGGTGGAATTCACTGCTGCGGAACAGACTAAAGAAAAAAGAATGAAAAGAAATGAAGACAGCCTAAGAGACCTCTGGGACAACATTAAGTGCAACAACATTCTCATTATAGGGGTCCCAGAAGGAGAAGAGAGAGAGAAAGGACCAGAGAAAATATTTGAAGAGATTATAGTAGAAAACTTCCCTAACATGGGAAAGGAAATAGCCACCCAAGTCCAGGAAGTGCAGCGAGTCCCATACAGGATAAACCCAAGGAGAAACACGCTGAGACACATAGTAATCAAATTGGCAAAACTTAAAGACAAAGAAAAATTATTGAAAGCAGCAAGGGAAAAACGACAAATAACATACAAGGGAGCTCCCATAAGGTTAAGAGCTGATTTCTCAGCAGAAACTCTACAAGCCAGAAGGGAGTAGCATGATATACTTGAAGTGATGAAAGGGAAGAACCTACAACCAAGATTACTCTACCCGGCAAGGATCTCCTTCAGATTCGATGGAGAAATCAAAAGCTTTACACACAAGCAAAAGCTAAGAGAATACAGCACCACCAAACCAGCTCTACAACAAATGCTAAAGGAACTTCTCTAAGTGGGAAACACAAGAGAAGAAAAGGACCTACCAAAAAAACCCCAAAACAATTAAGAAAATGGTCATAGGAACATACATATCGATAATTACCTTCAACGTGAATGGATTAAATGCTCCAACCAAAGACACAAGCTTGCTGAATGGATACAAAAACAAGACCCAAATATATGCTGTCTACAAGAGACCCACTTCAGACCTAGGGACACATACAGACTGAAAGTGAGGGGATGGAAAAAGATATTCCATGCAAATGGAAATCAAAAGAAAGCTGGAGTAGCAATACTCATATCAGATAAAATAGACTTTAAAATAAAGAATGTTACAAGAGACAAGGAAGGACACTACATAATGATCAAGGGATCAATCCAAGAAGAAGATATAACAATTATAAATATACATGCACCCAACATAGGAGCACCTCAATACATAAGGCAACTGCTAATAGCTATAAAAGAGGAAATCAACAGTAACACAAAAATAGTGGGGGACATTAACACCTCACTTACACCAATGGACAGATCATCCAAAATGAAAATAAATAAGGAAACACAAGCTTTAAATGATACAATAGACCAGATAGATTTAATTGATATTTATAGGACATTCCATCCAAAAACAGCAGATTACACGTTCTTCTCAAGTGCACACGGAATATTCTCCAGGAGAGATCACATCCTGGATCACAAATCAAGCCTCAGTAAATTTAAGAAAATTGAAATCATATCAAACATCTTTTCTGACCACAATGCTATGAGATTAGAAACGAATTACAGGGGAAAAAACGTAAAAAACACAAACACATGAACGCTAAACAATACATTACTAAATAACCAAGAGATCACTGAAGAAACCAAAGAGGAAATCAAAAAATACCTAGAGACAAATGACAATGAAAACACGACGACCCAAAACCTATGGGATGCAGCAAAAGCAGTTCTAAGTGGGAAGTTTATAGCTATACAAGCCTACCTCAAGAAACAAGAAAAATCTCAAATAAACAATCTAACCTTACACCTAAAGGAACTAGAGAAAGAAGAACAAACAAAACCCAAAGTTAGCAGAAGGAAAGAAATCATAAAGATCAGAGCAGAAATAAATGAAATAGAAACAAAGAAAACAATAGCAAAGATCAATAAAACTAAAAGCTGGTTCTTTGAGAAGATAAACAAAAATGATAAACCATTAGCCAGACTCATCAAGAAAAAGAGGGAGAGGACTCAAATCCATAAAATTAGAAATGAAAAAGGAGAAGTTACAACAGACACCGCAGAAATACAAAGCATCCTAAGAGACTACTACAAGCAACTCTATGCCAATAAAATGGACAACCTGGAAGAAATGGACAAATTCTTAGAAAGGTATAACCTTCCAAGACTGAACCAGGAAGAAATAGAAACTATGAACAGAACAATCACAAGTAATGAAATTGAAACTGTGATTAAAAATCTTCCAACAAACAAAAGTCCAGGACCAGATGGCTTCACAGGTGAATTCTATCAAACATTTAGAGAAGAGCTAACACCCATCCTTCTCAAACTCTTCCAAAAAATTGCAGAGGAAGGAACACTCCCAAACTCATTCTATGAGGCCACCATCACCCTGATACCAAAACCAGACAAAGATACTACAAAAAAAGAAAATTACAGACCAATATCACTGATGAATATAGTTGCAAAAATCCTCAACAAAATACTAGCAAACAGAATCCAACAACACATTAAAAGGATCATACACCACGATCAAGTGGGATTTATCCCAGGGATGCAAGGATTCTTCAATATATGCAAATCAATCAATGTGATACACCATATTAACAAATTGAAGAATAAAAACCATATGATCATCTCAATAGATGCAGAAAAAGCTTTCGACAAAATTCAACACCGATTTATGATAAAAACTCTCCAGAAAGTGGGCATAGAGGGAAACTACCTCAACATAATAAAGGCTATATACGACAAACCCACAGCAAACATCATTCTCAATGGTGAAACACTGAAAGCATTTCCTCTAAGATCAGGAACAAGACAAGGATGTCCACTCTCACCACTATTATTCAACACAGTTTTGGAAGTCCTAGCCACGGCAATCAGAGAAGAAAAACAAATAAAAGGAATACAAATTGGAAAAGAAGAAGTAAAACTGTCACTGTTTGCAGATGACATGATACTATACATAGAGAATCCTAAAGATGCCACCAGAAAACTACTAGAGCTAATCAATGAATCTGGTAAAGTTGCAGGATACAAAATTAAGGCACAGAAATCTCTTGCATTCCTATACACTAATGATGAAAAATCTGAAAGAGAAATTAAGGAAACACTCCCATTTACCACTGCAACAAAAAGAATAAAATACCTAGGAATAAACCTACCTAGGGAGACAAAAGACCTGTATGCAGAAAACTATAAGACACTGGTGAAAGAAATGAAAGATGATACCAACAGATGGAGAGATATACCGTGTTCTTGGATTGGAAGAATCAGTATTGTGAAAATGACTATATTACCCAAAGCAATCTACAGATTCAGTGCAATCCGTATAAAGTTACCAATGACATTTTTTACAGAACTAGAACAAAATGTCTTAAAATTTGTATGGAGACACAAAAGACCCTGAATAGCCAAAGCAGTCTTGGGGGAAAAAAGCGGAGCTGGAGGAATCAGACTCTCTGACTTCATACTATACAACAAAGCTACAGTAATCAAGACAATATGGTACTGGTACCAAAATAGAAATGTAGATCAATGGAACAAGATAGAAAGCCCGGAGATAAACCCATGCACCTATGATCAGCTAATCTATGACAAAGGAGGCAAGGATATACAATGGAGAAAAGACAGTCTCTTCAATAAGTGGTGCTGGGAAAACTGGACAGCTACATGTAAAAGAATGAAATTAGAACACTCCCTAACACAATACACAAAAATAAACTCAAAATGGATTAGAGACCTAAATGTAACACCAGACACTATAAAACTCTTAGAGGAAAATATTGGAAGAACACTCTTTGACATAAATCACAGCAAGATCTTTTTTGATCCACCTCCTAGAGTAATGGAAATAAAAACAAAAATAAACAAATGGGACCTAATGAAACTTCAAAGCTTTTGCACAGCAAAGGAAACTATAAACAAGATGAAAAGACAACCCTCAGAATGGGAGAAAATATTTGCAAATGAATCAACGGACAAAGGGTTAATCTCCAAAATATATAAACAGCTCATGCAGCTCAATATTAAAAAAACAAACAACCCAATCCAAAAATGGGCAGAGACCTAAATAGACATTTCTCCAAAGAAGACATACAGATGGCCAAGAAGCACATGAAAAGATGCTCAACATCACTAATTATTAGAGAAATGCAAATCAAAACTACAATGAGGTATCACCTCACACCAGTTAAAATGGGCATCATCAGAAAATCTACAAACAACAAATGCTGGAGAGGGTGTGGAGAAAAGGGAACCCTCTTGCACTGTTGGTGGGAATGTAAATTGATACAGCCACTATGGAGAACAGTATGGAGGTTCCTTAAAAAACTAGAAATAGAATTACCATATGACCCAGCAATCCCACTACTCAACATATACCCAGAGAAAACCATAATTAAAAAAGACACATGCACCCCAATGTTCATTGCAGCACTGTTTACAATAGCCAGGTCATGGAAGCAACCTAAATGCCCACTGACAGATGAATGGATAAAGAAGAGGTGGTACATATATACAATGGAATATTACTCAGCCATAAAAAGGAACGAAATTGGGTCATTTGTTGAGACGTGGATGGATCTAGAGACTGTCATACAGAGTGAAGTAAGTCAGAAAGAGAAAAACAAATATCATATATTAATGCATATATGTGGACCCTAGAAAATGGCACAGATGAACCGGTTTGCAGGGAAGAAATAGAGACACAGATGTAGAGAATAAACGTATGGACACCAAGGGGGGAAAGTGGCGGGGGTGGGGGGTGGAGGTGTGATGAATCGGGAGATTGGGATTGACATGTATACACTGATGTGTATAAAATGGATGACTAATAAGAACTTGCTGTATAAAAAAATAAATAAAATAAAATTCAAAAATTCAAAAAAAAAAAAAAGTAATGGTGGCTAAAACTACTGTGGCCTTGATGCAAATCAAGGCATTGACACCAAACTCACAGGAAAGAAATTGTTTCACTTAGAAAAGTCCTGAAAATAGTTAAAATTGTTAATTTTATTAAAACCCAATCTTTGAATACATGTTACTTAAATATTATTTGTGGCAAAATGGAAAAGATGCATAAAGAACTTCTACCATACCTAAGTATGAGGGTACAGTACATGTTTTTTCTTGAGAAAAAGCAATTGTTTGAGTTGTAAGTCAGTGTTGATGCCTTTTTCCTGGAACACTGTTTTTACTTGACAGAATAACTGCCAAACAAACTATGGTTATTCAGGCTAAGATACTTGGCAGACATTGTCTCAAAAATGAGCAGAGGGCCTATTACTTCCAGGAAAACAAACGGCATTATTTGTTACCAATGACAAAATTTGGGCTTTCAAACGAAAATTTAAATTTTGGAAAACATATTCACTACCATGAGCTTGAGATCACTGTTAATATTAATAAATTTGACTTATTAATATGTTACAGTGAAATGTGTGACTATTTTTAAGATATGTACACTCAGAGTACCATTGTTTTCTAAATTTCCAATGTCTGATGTTATAAAAATCTTGTATGGGTACCAGATACATTTAAAGGATACATAGAACAATGGGTTTTAATGCAACAGAGTATAAAAAATTCATTGATAGGCTTTCAGGTTCCAAGTGCAACTAACATTTAAGAAATGACTGCTTTTCAAGATTTGGTGTAGCATCAAAGAACATCCACAATTTTCTGAGAAGACTATTAAAACACTCCTCAACTACATAATTTTTTTCAACTACATAACTGTATGAGGCTGGAGTTTCTTCATAGATTTCAACCAAAGCAACATAAAGCAACATATTGAATGAAGAAGCAGAAATGAGAATCTAGCTGCTTTCTACTAAACCAGACAACAAAAGAGATTTGCAAAAACATAAAACAGTAACACTCTTTTCAATAATTATGTTTCTTGGAAATGGATTTTTAAATAAACATATATGGTAACATGTAACGGTTTTATTGTAATGTTAAATGGATAAATAAGTATTTCGAAATTTCTCAGTTTTGATGTTTGGATTCTGTGACTACCGATCGACCCAGTCCCGTTAAACAAAAGCTCTTCAGAGTCCTCCATAGTATGTTAGAGTATAAAATGTTCCTGGGACCAAAGTCTGAGAACCAGTGATAAAGGTGAACATCACTTTCCTGATGATCCTAGAGCTTCCTGTTTGGGGTTTCAGCATAGCGGGCATCATTCATCACGTGGAGCAGTTCACAGCATAATTAGCATGAGTTCTGAAGTACTACAGCATCACCCCTGCATACAGTAGAGGCACAATAAATTTTTATTCTTCATTTCTTAAAACTGGAAATGATCGGAGGGAAAACGTGCACAACTCTTTTGTTGTTGTTGCTTAAATTTTACATCTCAAAATTTATGCAGGGAAAGGAAAAGAGTTCTGGAGATGGAAACTGGTGATGGTTGCACAACAATATGAATGTACTTAATGCCACTGAACTGTAAGCTTCAAAATGGTTATGGTAAAATGTAAATTTTACGTTACATGTATTTTACCACAATAAAATATTGGGGAAGAAAAGAGCATTAGGCCACATAACTTTTGTTTTAAAAACAGCACATGCAATTCTTAAGAAGGAAGATAGAATCATTCTAGTATTAGAAGTACCCTTACAGCCCAGTGTTCCAAGTAAGAATAACTGCATTTATGGACATTCCTCTCCTTTCCCTGCTCCATCCCCACTCCCACTCCCAAATAACTTTAAGGCTAAGGGAATATACACTGTGATATTGCTTCATGTTCTACAGCTACAGGTGCCCAGATGCCCAAATCAAGGGGTAACCTTTATAAGTTAAAAAATTAACCATCTATTCAGCCATAAAAAAAGAAGAAAATCCTTCCATCTGTGACAACATTAATGAACCTGGAGGACATTATGCTAAGTGAAATAAGCCAGACAGAAAAAGACAATACTGTATCATCTCACTTATATGTGGAATCTAAAAAAAGTCTAACTTATAAAGCCAGAGAGTAGAATAGTGGTTACAAGGGGCTTGGGGGGTCGGGAACATGGGGAGAGGTTGGTCATAAGATATAAACTTTCTGTCATAAGCTGAAAAAGTTCTGGGGTTCTAATGCACAGCATAGTGACTATAGTTAGTAATACTGTATTGTACACTTGGAATTTGCTAGGAGAGTAGATCTGAAGTATTTTTACCACACCAAAAAAAAAAAAAAAAAAGAAAGAAAAAAAAAAGGCAACTATGGGAGGTGATGGATGTGTTTCCCTTGGTTGTGATAATCATGTCACAATGTATATGTATGTCAAACCATCACGTTGGTCATCCTAAATATACCATACGATTGTTGTCAATTTTGCCTCAATAAAGCTGGAGAAAAATTCAGCACCTGTTTTCATATTATTAAGATACTGTCATGTTAAAAGACCTTTTTGAATTTATAATTACAAAAATTAAAATGATCATGATAAAAAATTTAAAAATTGAAGCAAGGGGTCTCTTCTCTTTTTAGGAGAGTCAGTCGGGCTGTTCAGAGTTCTACTCCCACAGCTGTTTCCTGCCAGCTGGGCAACTGGGGAGAGTGGACAGATTGCTTTCCATGCCAGGAGAAAAAGGTGAGACATTTATGACCAGTTTTGGAGCATTAAACATTTAAATTGTGTACTAGGCACTCAAATGGAGATAAGCAGTCTCGTCTATAAATCTAGAGGTCTGGGGAGAAAAGGGTATTCAGAAGCCATACGCACGTGGCTGGTGGAACTTATTTCTGCCTCTTCTCATTTTGTTTGTAAGGCGTTTGGATGAGGCTGCAAAAGATGTGTAATGTTATGGCTTAGATGCCACTTAGAAAAGTGGCCCTCCGGATATGGGCACACTGATCCCCACTGGCCTCTCTGGGTCCTGGCCTATGTATTACCTTCTAATGAGGGTCATCTGGAGGGACCAATGGCTTAGGAACAAAATGCCAAGCTGTCCATGACCTATAAGGAACTGAGATAAACCAAAGCATGTCACACAGGGTGTTCCTGAGGATTTCACTTTCATGCACCGAAAAGGCTGACGTGCCCAATGAACAGATGTGTATCTATCTTGCCCATCTAAGTGGTTTTAATTGGTCCAAGATGATCGCTAAACTCAGTGGCATAAGGGGGATGTTGAGAGCACTTGTCTCTGTCAGGGAGGAGTATTACAATTCTGTCTTTGTTCAGAATCACTGGGTCATGGTGACAATAGAAAGAAGACTAACTTCTATTCTGTCTTCTTAGTATTTTAAAATCTCTGCAGACGACACATGCCTTCGCTGGATGCACCCAGGGTGGGTGCAGCCCAGATGTGGTACACCACTGCCCGAACCTTGTCTATTAGCCTATTGCTGTCAAGCCTGTTTTTTAGCTTCGACTCTGCAGCTTAGATTCTGGCTTGCACCTTATTTGCTGTGTTACTTTGGACATAATTTTTACCTTCTCTGTGCCTCTGATTCCTAATCTATAAATGGAAGTAGAAACAGTACTTACACCATAGAGTTACCGAGAGCATTAAATGAGTAATGCATGCAAAGTGCTTTTCATGGCATCTGGCACAAAGTAAGTGTTCAATAAATGTGAGCTGTTTCTATACTTCCTATCTGTGCCCTCCTCTCCAGCCCCACTCCCACTGCCTTGAATCAAGCCCTGCTCTTCTCTCACCTGAGTGATACTCTTGCAGAGCTTACTGACAGTCCTCCTGCCTCCAGACCCCCCTCCTCGGTTAGATGCAAAAGTGCCCCGTGAAGTTTTGATGACACTGGCAGAAACACCATTTGGAGCTAGTTTATTCAACTTTGAAGGCTAAAATTTATGATTTTGCCTCTCCCATCTCTAGGATATGCCAAAGAATCTTAGATGTCCCAGTTTAAAAATATCTGGCCCCCAATTCTCATTCTGCTTTGACATCCTGGATTAGTTTTCTGAGCCTGCTGTAACAAATGCCAAAAACTGGTTGGCTCAGAACAACAGAAATGTATTCTCTCAGAGTTCTGGAGACCAGAAGTCTGCAATCAAGGCGTCAGCAGGGCCAGGCTCTCTCTGGAAGCTCTAAGGGAGAAGCCGTTCTTTGCTCCTTCCAGCTTTTAGTGGCTACCTTGCTCCAATCTCTGCTCCTGTCTGCATCACCCCTTCCCTTCTGTGTGTCTCCTTTATGCGTCTATGTGAAATCTCCCTCTGCTTTCCTCTTGTAAGGACACTGTGATGGCATTTAGGGTCCTTCTGGATAATACAGAGTAATTTCTCCAAATCAATGGTGTCTGCAAAGATCCTTTTTCCGAATAAGATAACATTTACAGCTTTCAAGGATTAGGACTTAATTTCTTTGCATGGCCTTTAGTCAACCTATTATACATTTAAACAGCATCCTAAAGCTATATTTTTCTCTTGTGCTGCAGTTTAGATGGCAGATAGCACAGGTGAATGACTTACAGTTTAAATCAACATTTATTACTTTCTTAGGGACTCAAAAAGACATGCGTCTTTAAAGTAATCCTTAAAATAATTAAATGCTGTTAATTTTTTAACTGAAAGACCATCTGAGTTTCTTTCTATTAATATTTTTCTTCCTCTCAAAATCACCCAATCAAGGACGTGCATTTCTGGAAAGAAATATTTCCTACTAGCTAGAAAAGAAAATTACGTCTTAATGATACCAACCACGGGCAATGGCACGGAGAAGGCCCTAGGGAAGTATCCTTACCAACCTTTCTGCAACACAATGTCTTCATTATTTGATAACAACCTAGAAAATAAGGAGCGGGTGGGGATGAACCTCATGTCTGCACCATCATTCCAAGTACAGAAACCACAGGAAGGATGATAATGACTATATATAGTCGCCATTATTAAATAATTTCTGTGTACCAAGAACTGTGTGCTAATGCTTTAAATAAATCATCTTCTTATTTGATTTTCACAGCCAACAGTAGGTGACAGACACCACTCAATCCCTTTGCTTAGTTTGCCCAGTAAGAATGCGGCAGAGCCTCGATTTAAAACTTGGTCAGTCTGATTCCAAAATGCCCGTGAACCTGAGCTATATGCCTCTCCTGCCCCTCCCGGAGCTATATGGAGAGTAGTAAGTGATATTAGAGGTCACCTAATCCAATTCCCACTCAGTCATAATCCTTCCAGAGTAGCCCAACAGCTGGCTACGAGGATGAAGCCAATGTTGATAACTATTATTACTAAGTGCATACCAGAACCAGGCAGAATGCTGATGTCTTTACCTGTGTTATCACTAATCTTCAGAACACTCTTATCTCTCTCATCTTACAGATGAGGAAACCGAGGGTCAGAGACGTTAAGTAATTTACCCAGTGACACATACACCGTAAGTGGCAGAACTGAAATTCTAACCCAGCTTAAAATGAGATCATTAATAGTACTTAACCCCCTAGACTTGTGAGGATTAACTGACATAAAGAATGTAAAGGGTTTGGGCAATAGTAAGCACTCAATAACTGGTAGCTACCATCACCATCATCACCATGATGGTAACTTCAGGTCTTATAACTGATGAATGTTTTCAAGGTGGAGAAAGAGAATTGGCTATACATTTGTATGATGAGCTCTCTTTTTTTTACTGCATTGTGGGGCAAGAGCGTGGGTAGAAAATGAAGATATCCTCCTATTCCCACATTGACCGCTAATTATAATCTCTTCTCACCTAGTTTACAAATCTTTTATTGCTGTTATTAACTGAAAGTCAGGGAAGGCAAATGGGCAGGTCGGATCCTCACTTCTTTTTGCTACCTCTGCCTCTTTGCTAAGGAGCAGTTAAGTAGGCAGAAGTGGGCAAGAGGAAAGGGAAGGGAAGCCTCACTGCTTCACACTCACCCCTGGAAGCATCTGGAAAAGGCTGCATTGATAATGATAATGATGTGGAAACCACTTCCATTTATTGAGCACCAATGATATGCCAGGCACAGGGCTAGGTGTCTCCTCAGACCTTCTCTCGCTTAGTTCTCACGAAACCCTTTCGAGGTAAGGTGCCATCACACCCATTTTACATACTAGACAATGGTCACTCAGAAAAGATAAGTGACTTGCTCATGGGCAGTAGGTAAGTGAATCCAGGATTTGGACCTAAGTCGGTCTAATCTCATGCCTGTGCTCTTTCAATGATAGGACACAGGTGAAGGAATCATTAGTAATTGTGATTAGTGAGGTCAACTAAGTCAACCACCTCATTTTATAGATTTGGAAACTGAGGCAGAAAGTGTCAGGCACTGATAACTTTACACAGCAAGTAATAAATAGATTCAGGTCAGGAACTCAATTCTCTTACTTCTCAAATCATTGCCTTCCTATTTACTTATTCACAGTTTTGAAGCTAGGGCCTGTGGGCTAAGAGACGGCAGAAAATATGGTGCTGATTGACACTCTGTGTGAAGCTCTTCATACAGCATGTTTTGTTATATTTTTTATCTCCTCAACCATCTCTAAGCTTCTTAAAGACAGGGATGGAACTTCAATTTCTTGGAATATCTTACTGTTCAGCTTCTTCCTGATACAACTAGTATCTAACACTGTACACCCTAGAGAAGACAGTGTCATAAAAACATTGAGCCCAAGACTGGTATCTATTTTTATTTTCTCTCCTTCCTTCAATAAGTATTTATTCATCTGCAGTCAGAGCTGGACACAGGGCCTCAGATGATGTCTTCAGAGCTCTTTTTGTCTCTCTACTTGTTGGATGGGCTCTTTCTATAGTAGGCAAGATGGCCACTTGATACCCACAATTCCCAGCAACTTCAGCTAAAAAGAAACTATCTTTTCCAATAGTTCTGAAAGAAACTTCCCAGAGAGGACTTTGATTGCCATAAGGTTGAGTCATGAACCAATCATTGCAACTTGGCAGATGATTGGTACTCTGGTTGCCCTGCCTCGTTCACATCCACACGTCCTGTGACTGAGGGGGTGACGTCACCCCCACCTGAACCATATGAGACATGCCACAAGGAAAGAGGAAATGCCAGGACCAGAAGAAATTCTTCAAAGGAAAAGTGATAAACCTCTTTTTAAAGGTGACTACCATGTAACTGACCATAGATCAAGTGCCAAGTATATGAAGCCAAATAAGACGTGGCCCTCCCTTTGCTGACCCTAACCCTATGTGCAAATTGTTCCTAAACTAGTGAGAAAGGTAAACAAAGAAGTGGACAATCAATCACAACCTTATATGACAAGTGCTAGGAGAGAGGGTACATAGGGAACTGAGAATATATCACTTAGTTTGGGAAGTTTGTTCCCGAGGAGGTAAACCGTGAGTCTTGAAAGATGAGTAGGTACAAACTGGCTTCAGAAGGGGGAGACAGAGGTCCTTCCCAGCAAGTAGGAAGACCCTAGAAATAACTAGTCCAAACCTCTCATTTGATGCTTGGAGGCCCTACTCAATATTCCAGCTGGTGACAGTGCCACCTCTGGTTGAACACCGCCATTTATGATCACTCATCCCCTCAAAAGACAGCTTTGCAGGCAGCTCTCAATCATTAGACAGTCATTCCTTATGCTAAGCTGAGACCTGCCTGCACCAATTTCAGTTGATTGATAGACAATGAATGCGTCTGGTTCCAAATCTGATTTAGTACAGATACCGGAGCCTCCTGCAGCCAAACAAGTTCGGGGGAACCATCTGCAGTGGGACTGTCTGGGACCAAGCCAGCTGTCACAGTCCCACAGTTTGTGTGAAGCAAGCACAGTGTGGACAGGATTTCCAGTGTAAGGAGACAGGTGAGTAGCATCTCAGAAGGATAACAGCTGTGCCTGTCAAACTTAATACACAAAACAGTTCTCCGGGAGCTTGTCAGAATGCAGGCTCCTGAGCCCTTCCCCTAGAAGTTGCTGTTCTGGGGTTTGGGATGGGACCCAGGAAGCTGAATTTTAAGCCAAGTCAGCAGCCCTAGTAAATTTGAGGCAACTTTATTGGAACACCCGTTGATTTGGAAAAGGTACAATTCACTCATCCATCCATTCATTGAGTAAATGCTGATTGGGTGCATATGATGGCCAGACAGCGTGCTACCTGCTGGTGATGCAGAGGTGAAAAGTTCTTGTGCCTGATCTCAGAGTACTCCTAGTGTCTTTGGGAGACAGACCTATAAGGAATCAATGACAATGTCCTGTGATAGCCAGTGTAATGGGTGTATGTACAGGGTCCAATGTACGGACTCTGGCAGGGGGTGCCTAAATCTGCTTTGGGCAGTCAGGGCAGGATTCAAAATGGTACTTGAGCTGAGACTTAGCAAATGAAAAAGAGTTTGCTAGGAGACAGAATGTGCAAAAACGCAGAGATTTAGGGACTCACAATCAGCCCAGAAAAGGGCTTTGGGAAGAGAGGCAGGGGATGGGCCAGGTAGGTTACCGGGGGCCAGACAGTGACATTTGGAAGCAGAGGAATGGGGAAGTCCTCAAGGATGCAGAGCAAGGGATGACATGGCCAGACTGGAATTTTAGAAAGATCCCTGGGGCTGCAATATGGAGACTGAATTAGAAAGAGCAAGCCTGGGGCAGGGTCTGAGCTGGGGGGCTACAGGTGAGAGACATGGAGGCTGGAGGGAGGGCAGAGGCAGTGAGGATGGAAGGAGGATGGAACAGGACTGGGAAGATCGAAGGGCTATTTCAGAGGTGGAACGGACTTGGTGACTATGGATGCAGGTCGTGAGGGAGGGGGAGGAGTCCCGGACACTCTAGAAGCATCCACGGCCTCTCCTCAGGTCGCTGCCTGAAACGCCACCTGGTGTGTAATGGAGACAAGGACTGCCTGGATGGCTCTGATGAGGACAACTGTGAAGACGTCAGGGTCCTGGAAGATGACTGCAGCCAGTATGACCCGATTCCAGGATCAGAGAGGGTGACCTCGGGGTGAGTCGCTGCCGGCTGACTGTGGGGGGCAGGGCATGATTTCTCTCCAATCACGAGTATTAGTTTCAGGGAAAGAAGAGGGTCTTTGGGGGGAATCTCTATGGAGTGATCCTGTGAGGCCGTCCTCACCAACCCTCTAAGTGTCTTAGTCCATCTGGGCTGCTCTAACAAAATACCACACACTGGGGGGCTTATCAACAACAGAAATGTATTTCTCACAGTTCTGAGGCTGGTAGTCTGAGATCAGGCTGTTAGCCTGGTCAGGTGAGGGTGTTCTTTCAGGCCGCAGACTTCTCGTTGTGCCCTCACATGGTGGAAGGGGCTAGGGAGCTCTGTGGGGTCTCCTTGATAAGAGCACTGATGCCATTCTTGAGGGCTCCACTCTCATGACCTAAGTGCCGCCCAAAGGTCTCCCTCCAAATACCACCACATGAGGGGTTAGAGTTTCAACATATGAATATTACAGGACATAGCTCATGTTTTCCCCTTTATGTCTCTGCCCAAGGGTCCTCCTTTCACCCTTTCCTGCTCTACTGCTCATTCCTCTTGCCCCAATTCCATTTCCAAGACCCTTTTAAAGAAGCTACACCTTCCATAAAGGCTTCCAATATCCCCAAAAGACAGCACTTCTCTGGCCCAAGTGCACTTTCCAGTAGCCCTGTTCTTACTCTGCTTTGCACTGTGGTTGCTGATATAACCAAGGCTTTAGGGTGAGATGGGGTGGGGCTTGAATCTCCACTTTGCCATTGCTGGCTTATACCTCTCAGGCCAGTTTCTTTATCTGTTGAGATCTAATCAGTCTCGATTCTAACTTTACTTCATTGTGCACCATATGTTCATGTTTAGTCCCTTGCACACATCATACTCTTTTCTTCTGACTTCATAAAGTTAGTTCCTTCTTTCTGGAATGTCCTTCCCTGTATTCCTAACTGGTTAACTTTTTACCTAGTGTTGTGCCCTGAATTGTATCCCCCTAAAACTTGTATGTTGAAGCCCTAACCCCCAATATGATTGTATTTAGAGATAGGGCCTTTACAAAGGTAATTAATGTCAAATGAGCTCATAAGGGTGGGGCCCTAATCCAATAGGACTGGTGTCCTTATAAGAAGAGGAAGAGACACCAGAGAGCTCTCTCTCATCTCTCATCATGTGCACAGAGAAGGGGCCATGTGAGGCTATGGCGAGAAGGTGGCCATCTGCAACCCAGGAAGAGAGGCCTCACCAGAAACCAACCCTGATGGCACCTTTCTCTTAGACTTCTAGCCTCCAGAACTGAGAGAACATAAATGTCTATTCTTTGAGTCATCCAGACTTGGGTATTGTATTGGATATAGTACTTTGCTATGACAGCCCAGCTAAGACACCTAGGCATCACCTCCTCTAGCTGGTCTTTTTGACACCCCCTCCCCTCCTCTCAACACTGTCTAGGCTGGCTTAGTCCCCTCCTACTGTTCCCAGCGTCCCTGTGTGTCCTACTCTCCCAGGACTTATCCAACAGGGCAGAGACATCTGTTCCCCAGGCTAAGGGGTCCTCGTCATCTTCTGCTTCTCCAGCACCCAGCACAGGGCCACACTCATAGTGACACATGGTATTGTCAGTTCCCTGACACTTTGCTTTGGGCCTTGTCCCCTAACTTGAGTATAAACTCTTTGAGGGCCGAGGCTGCTCTGATTCATCTTTTTCATCTCCTCAGCCCTTATGTCAGAGCTTTCCCCAGAACAGCCTCTCACTGAGTATTGATTGCAGTGAAACAAATCAACATGACCAGCTGGCCCTTTACAGATGAGGAAACAGAGAGAGACAGTACTCATCACACAGTGACCCAGCCACATGGCAGCCCACTCTGGGTCAGGTGTGGGTGCTGTGAAATGCAGCTCTCATTCACTGTGGTTTAATTACCTTCCGATCACAGCCCACCTACAAGATAGGACAGAATCCTGTAAATGCATGTAGACACACACGTATGAAAAGATGATCAAATTCCTGTTTCTTTTAGACCAATAATATTAGTTTTCTTGGACTGCCATAACAAAGTACCACAAACTAGGTGGCTTAAGCAATAGAAATTTATTTTCTCAGGAGGCTAGAAGTCTCAGATGTGGGTCTCAGCAGGATTGCTTTTTCTGAGGTCTCTCTCCTTGGCTTGTGAATGGCTGTCTTCTCCCTTTGTGGTCACATGGTCTTCCCACTGTACATGGCTGTGTCCTAACTTCCTCTTCTTAGAAGGATACCAGTCCTACTGGATTAGGGCCCTCCCTAATAACTTCATTTTAACTTAATTACCTCTTTAAGCATCCTATCACCAAAACACAGTCAAATTCTGAGGTTTTGGGAGTCAGGACTTCAACATACAAATATTGGAAGAACATATTTCAGCCTCTAACACCAATAAAAGGGGATTCTTGTTGATTTTGAAAGTGACTGTGGGATAAACAGAGTACAAGCATGAAATATTGAGGTTTTGACTTGAAAAACAATTCCCTCGTTATTGACAAAAATATCACAGACCATGACCCTGCTCTCATATGATTCAATCAGGAGATTTCAAATGTACTTGCTGATTCGTGTGCTTTGCCACACCTAACACTGAAACCAGTAGAATGGGCCCACCTCCATCCCCAGCAGCTGACATTATGGTGGTTTTCTCATTCATCTCAAGATCTCAGAGGCCTTTCCTGGTATCTTATTTTTTCTAATTTAGGCATTTCCCAGTTTTTAATTTTTATTTATTGTTACAGAAGTAATGTCTATTTGAGATAAAAACTGAAACTCTTCCTTCACTTTCCCTCACCTGGTCCCACCCACTCACCCTCTCTCCCCTCCGTAGAGCTGACCCCTGTTACATGATTTCTCAATCATGTAAAAATGCATTGACAACATACACTGTATGGAAAGTATGCCTATCAGGTGTATTGTGCATTATAGACATAAGTGTATTTTACATAAATGTGATCAGACTGTACATATTGTCCATAACTTGTTTTTTTCACTTAATAATATATTTTGAAGATTTTCCTCCCATATCTTCTATTGTCTTTTTCTAGGCAGCATAGTGTTCCTTAACAGGGGTCAGCAGACTATGGCCTGAACACCAAATTCAGCCTGCTGTCTATTTTTAAATAAAGTTTTATTGAAACACAGCTTCTGCCCTACAGTGGAAAAGTTCAGTAGTTGCAACAGAAACCTACGTAGCCTACAAGGCCTAAAGTATTTACTATCTGGCCCTTTGTGAAACATAAAA
Source organism: Balaenoptera ricei (assembly GCF_028023285.1). NCBI lineage: Eukaryota > Metazoa > Chordata > Mammalia > Artiodactyla > Balaenopteridae > Balaenoptera > Balaenoptera ricei. Next base: position 48,188,675 of record NC_082639.1, read on the forward strand.
TAAAATTTCCCAATTCTCCTATAGTATAACTATATAATTTATTTAACTACCTCCTATTGAAAGATAATTAGATTGTTTTCCATTTTTCTCTTATAGACAGTGCTGCAATGAACATTCTTACATACATAATTTTGTACCCGTGTGTGAATATTTCTAAATTCCGAAAAGTAGAATGTCTCTCTTTATTTTCACTGGGGCTTCCGCAATCACATTTTAAAAATATACATAGGCTTTACTTACGGTTAGAGGTTACATTACAATCTTAGGGCTTATTGTTCTTTAGAGTTTTTCTTTGGCCCATTAGAGGGCCTGTATTTATCAGCTACAGGCAGAAACATGTTCCACAGGGGGAAAGATAGAAACTGCAGGGTAAAGACTGAGAACCCAGATTGTAGTGTCAAAAAAAATCTAGGAAAAAAATCCAGCTATGACTATAGGCAAGTTACTTAATTTTTCTGAGCTTCAATTTTTGCATTTGCAAAATTGTCATGAGGTTGAAAGTTAATGTATGCTAAATGTCTGGTATAGTGTGTATTCAATTCATCATAGCTATTATTACATCACTTCCACTAATGTGAAGAAAGAGATGGAGAAAGGAAGAGAAGAAGGAAGTGAACTTACATTGAATTTCTACTCTATGCCAGGTGCTCTACAATTCTCCATTTATTCCTTTGAAGTAGGTTTTATTCACAGTTTTTCCCCTGCTCATCTGCCTTTGTGCCCTTTCACAGAGGACATAAATGAACATGACAAATGCTATACCAGAGGCGATCACTGAATGCCATGGGAACAGAGGAAGGACAATTGTCTGTCCAGGATAATCAAAGAAGGCAATACAGAGGACGCAACATCTGAGTTGGGTCTTAAAGGCTGAGTAGGAGTTTGAGAGGCAAAGACAAACAATCACTTTATTATCCACAACATATGAGGCTTAGATTGTTAGGTCTTATAACTCTTAGCCAACTTTCAATGATTTTGTTCAGTTAACTTTCTCTTTGTATGAAATTAAAGCAGACTTTCACCTGTTTCACATGATTTTTACCTAAATATGGTTAAACCATCCATGACCTAAAACAGAGAACTTGGGCAGATAGATTTGAAATACCCCAGAGAGGGAAGTATGGGAAATATTTCTGGAAAGATATTGGGCTAGGGGAAAAGAAGTATTACTATCAACTGTACTTCTGTTTTACTCTGATACTCTCATTTAGACTTCACAAAAACCAGGAGAGGTAGTTTTACTATGTCTGTTCTTCAAATGAGGAAAATGAGCTTCAGGAAGTTTCTAGAATGTGTCCAAAGTCACACAGCTAGTAAATGACAGAGCTGGAAATTAAGCAGGCATCTCCCTGACCTCCACACTGTGCCTCCTCTACACTATGGCCTTTCTGAGGATTAGATCCTCAGCTTAGCACTGTGAACTACACCCAATATTTCAAACCTATTTTTTAGCAGCAAAACCTTTTCTGAAATCATACTAACAAAAACAACAGTGACATTTATTTAACACTTCATATATGCTAAGTACTCTTATGATTCCATTACTTGTTTTAACTCATTGTTTAACTCTGTGAGGGCAGTAGTATTAGCTGCTTTTTACAAATGATTAAACTGAGGCACAGAGAGGTTAAATGATCTGCCCAAGGTCACACAGCTAGATGTGGCAGAGATAGGAAACGGGTCCAGACTGTCTGGTTCCTGTGCTTGGACTCTTGATAATCATGCATATTCTTCTTCAATTTACTCAACAAATATTTAGAGGTGCCTCCCATGTGGGAGCACTGTTATAGATGCTGAATGGAGTTGTCTGGCTGATCTGGTCTAAGGGAACCTGGGGGCCCAGGCCCAGTCCACTCAGTCTCCCATTGTTGCCCAAAGTGGCCCTTAAGGTACTTCAAGGAAATCTAGGGTTCCACAGAACACAGTTTGAGCAATGCTGCTCAGCCCACCAGCTACATCATTGTCCAGAGGATATTTTGTGCTATCTCTGCTCTTCCAATGCTCTCTCCCAGAAGCTGCTTGCCTTTTCAATTTAGGTATAATTTCCTGACCCAGAAAGAAGCTCAGAGCGTATACGATGTCAGGTATTATGGGGGCCAGTGTGAGACCGTATACAACGGGGAATGGAGAGAGCTTCGGTACGACTCCACCTGTGAGCGTCTCTACTATGGAGATGATGAGAAGTACTTCCGGAAACCCTACAATTTCCTGAAGTACCACTTTGAAGTAAGTCTGAACAGGGGTGCTCACAGGCCACTGGGTGGGTGCAGGGAGGGGAAGTTGTCGGTGGAGATAGATGCCTTGCTTTGGAAGATCTTATTTCCTGTAGGGTTTGCTGGTGGCTGAAGGTCCCACTGCACCTGCCCTCACGCATGCTTAGTGCTGAAGAGGCAACGGCAGGGCCAGTGAGCCGCACACTGTAAATGGGACCACCCCCTACTAGATCTCGGCTCCAGTCCTAAATCAATAAAATAGATTCGGGGCCCGATTTTCTAGGCTGCTTGTCAGAAGACCTATTTCCAGGTTTTGACTCTATTAGAATAGACATGTATCAGACCTTGAGCAGCTCACTGCCCCTCTGTGGGCCCAGGTTACTAAGATGTAAAGTGGGGGCAGGACAGGAGGTGGCTGGGGGTTCTGAGACCTGTGCTCCTGCTTCACCAAGAGCAGGTCCTCACTGATGACCTTCATCTCTTGACTTTCTGTCCGTGATTTCGTTGGAAGAAAGGGTTCCGCTATTGAAAAGTGCTTGCAAACTGCTGATGATCCCTAAGATTCTCCCCATCTTTAAAATTCTGCGCTCTCCTGGTCACCCTGTAGCTCACAACCAGCTCCAGAGCCTGCTCCTGACCATTCATTTCTTCACCCCTCACCCTCTGGATAAGCCGTCTACACAGCAAACCTCACTGGAGGCTTACCATGTGTCAGCTCTTCTACTTTCACACAAATTCTCCCACCAAATCCTCATCATAAGACGATGGGTCAGATATTATTATTGGCCCATTTTAGATATTAAAAACCCCAGAGACTTAGAGGAATAAAGCGCCAGGCCCAGTAGGTAAGCACAGACAAGACTTAAATCCAGATCTATCTGAACTAAGCCTGGCTATACATCTTTTAGAAGGGAGGCTAGATTATGCAAATTCTATATGTGAATCATCCACATTCTATCTATAGAGAGAGATGATAGGATGCCAGTACTCTGAACAATTATCTAGTCACATCCTCCCTCTCCCAAGTTTCTCAGGAGAAAAATACTGACAGAAGATAAGGCCAGGCTTATTGAGTCTGTTTTTAAGAAATTGGCTCTCACTATTCACCATAGCCAAGACATGGAAGCAACCTAAATGTCCATCATAAAGAAGATGTGTTGTATATATACAAAGGAACGTTGCTCAGCCATAAAAAAGAATGAAATGTTGTCATTTGCAGCAACATGGATGGACCTGGAGATTATCACACTAAGTGAAGTAAGCCACATAGAGAAAGACAAATACTATATGATATCACTTATATGTGGAATCTAAAAAAATAATACCCATCAACTTATTTACAAAACAGAAACAGACTCACAGACATAGAAAACAAACTTAGGGCTACCGAAGGGGAAAGGGGAGTGGGAGGGATAAATCAGGAGTATGGGATTAACAGATACTCACTACTATATATAAAATAAATAAACAAGAATTTACTGGGCTTCCCTGGTGGCGCAGTGGTTGAGAATCTGCCTGCCAATGCAGGGGACACGGGTTCGAGCCCTGGTCTGGGAGGATCCCACATGCCGCGGAGCAACTGGGCCCGTGAGCCACAGCTACTGAGCCTGTGCGTCTGGAGCCTGTGCTCCGCAACGGGAGAGGCCGTGACAGTGAGAGGCCCGTGCACCGTGATGAAGAGTGGCCCCCGCTTGCCACAACTGGAGAAAGCCCTCACACAGCAACAAAGACCCAACACAGCCAAAAATCAATAAATAAATACATAAATTAAAAAAAAAAAAAGAATTTACTGTATAGCACAGGGAACTATATTCAATACTTTGTAATAACCTATAATAGAAAAGAATCTGAAACTGTATACCTGAAACTAACACAATATTGTAAGTCAACTATAGTTTAAAAAAAAGAAATTGGCTCTCCCCACCCCACTTCCACCTCTGCCATCAGGCTCTGTCTACGAGCTGGAAGACATAGACAATGCCATTTTTCTAAACTGGAGGACAGTCTAGGGCCTACGTGTCAGGCAAGATAGACTAGGTTATGCTGTGGCAAAAAGGATTCTGAGATCTCAGTGCTTTAAAGCAGCAATGCCCTACTTATTCTACTCATCCTTCCTAAGGTGGAAAAGAAACTCTCATCATCACAGACACTCAGGACCCAAACTGATGGCGCCTCCATCTCAACACATGCTCTTGTGATTACAGAGCAAACCTCTCATGGGCACCTAACCCTCATTTCCTTGGCTCACGAGACCACGCCTCAGGTCAAGCTAGCAGAGAAATGCAATCCTGGAATGAAATAACCAAACACTTGTGGGTGGTCCCTAAGCATACCTCTGCTTAGAACTATCACCACCTGCATGCCTTTGCCCCTTTCCTCCCAGGTCCACGCCTAGACATGGCTTTCTGTATCTCTCCACTGCAGAGCCAAGCAACCATCTGTTCAAGAAGGATAAGCCCACTGGAAAGAAATACATGCTCAGAACAATATAGCATTTTATCAGAATCGTGTGTGTGTGTTTAAACAAATATTTTAGCAGTACCACTAAATACTAAGCACTGCTGAATTTTCCATATTTTAGTATCAATTTGGAATAGCCTTTTAAAAGAATTATTTATAATAATCTGAAACTTTGGATATTTTACAAAGCAAAGATTTAAATATTAAGTATGAATTGGAATATAATGCTAGTGCACAAGGCTAACATCTATGTGATTCTTTTCAGGCCCTGGCAGATGCTACAGTCTCCTCCGAGTTGTACGATGATGCAAATGACCTTTTTTCTAAAGTAAAAAATGACAAGTCTGTGTCGGCTGGAGTGACCATTGGTGTGAGCCCTGCAGGCAGCCCATTTACTGCAACTGCAGGTGTATCTGGGTCACGAGACAGTTCGTTCTTGAATAAGTTAAGCAAGTATAATCAGAAGGTATTAAAACATAATGCCCGTGTCACACAGTATTCCATAATCTATGCTGAACACGTATTACCTTAACTGCATTGAAAAGTACAGTAGTAATTGAACCTTCATTTGCTTGTGTAATTGGACATGTCTGATCAGTAGTAATCATGTTTGTTTTTCTTCTTACGCTTTCCCACACAGAATCATCACAAAGGGAATAAAATTGCACGATAAGACTAGCACTCTTATCACTTTCCCCATCCTTTTTCATGGTTACCTGGAGCACAGAGGGAAATACTTAGAATGGTCATGTCTTAAAGAGAAACAGCCAAGCCCTCTAAACCAGACTTGGAAGAATTCTAAAGCAAGCCCGGCTTTTCAAGATAGATTGGAGGGCTGGCCTGCTTAATGAATCTTTCATTTCCTCATCAAACATTTACCATTAACTGCCTATTATCCTGAGAGGTCAGACAATGCATCCTTGAGGAAGTTAGGAAGTCTGTCTAAACTGAGATCTAAAGACTAGTACCAGTTGTCTGGATGAAGCGGGGCAGAAGTTAACAGAAGGCTGTTCTAGGTCTGGGAAACAGCATGTGCAAAGGCCTGGAGATGAGAGACTGCCTCACACAAATGTGGGATTGAAAGGACTTCCGCTGGCTGAAGCACAGGTGGGAAGGGAAAGGAGGGAGTGATGAGGATGGAGAGGTAATCAGGAGCTGGAGAAATATTCACTGAATTGATCAGAAATTTACCAAAAGCCTCGAGACATTGATACCAGAACTGGGGATTTAGTTAGGGCTCAAAACATTATTTTGGATAATGAAAATACAGTTATCAAAATTCACTTCCTCAACAACTACAAATTACAGGGCTTCCCTGGTGGCGCAGTGGTTGGGAACCCACCTGCCAATGCAGGGGTCATGGGTTCGAGCCCTGGTCCGGGAAGATCCCACATGCCGCAGGGCAACTAAGCCCGGGCGCCACAACTATTGAGCCTGCACTCTAGAGCGCGCGAGCCACAACTACTGAGCCTGTGTGCCACAACTACTGAAGCCCGCACGCCTAGAGCCCGTGCTCCACAACAAGAGAACCCACCGCAATGAGAAGCCCCGCACCTCAACGAAGAGTAATCCCCTCTCACTGCAACTAGAGAAAGCCCATGCACAGCAACAAAGACCCAATGCAACCAAAAATAAATAATAAATTAAAAAAAATATATATATATATATATATATATATATATAAATTACATTCTGGAGCTTTGCCATGAATAAGCTACTGATCTGAAGGGAAAGTACTGTTCTGAGATCTGACTGTCACAGATTCATGTGGACTTTTCTAAAAGCAGGTGGCTTCTTCCAACTTTCACTATCACTTTGGATCAAGGTTTACACTCCCTGCAAGTAAGGCTCATACAGGACCCCCTTCCTCTTAAACCAATCCAACCTCACCCCGGTCCTGTGGATCCTGCTTTTCTTGATTACCGAACAGTACAAGATTACCACTAGAATGTAATCTCCATGAGGGCAGGGGCCTATCTCATTCACGATCATGTCCTCTGCACCTAGCATAATGCATGTGACTGTAGGCACTGAAAAGTATTTGTTTAATAAATTAAGTGATATTGGCATTTCCTCATGTCATCGAAATATTCCTAAGCCTAATTTTTAATGGATACCTAATACTTGTGTAGCAGGTTGCATAATGCAGTGCTTTAATTAGAGCAGGGAGAAATGTGGAGGTGAGAATGGACTGGGGGCCGGACAGAGGTGAGGAGCACAATGAAACACATTGTAGTAACCAACCCAGCGAAAGTTGATGAGAACTTGACCCAGACAGGGGCAGTGGGAACGGAGATGCAGACATGGGAGAAGAAGCCAGGCTGGTGTCTAATATATGTTTGCAAAATGTAATAATATTCTGTTATATGTATTTATGTCATACAGTTACATGTGACTATATTTATATTTCCCACAGGTACTAAATGCTGCCCTTTTGCATGATCTCATGTGGTAAAACGTATACTCTCTTTGTTCTCTTCCTTCATTCAATGGCGGTTGTTGTTACTGGCAGAAATATGGCTTCATCAGAATTTTCACAAAGGTGCAGACTGCTCATTTTAAGATGAGGAGGGAGAACATCATGTTGGATGAAATTATGCTGCAGTCATTAATGGAGCTTCCAGAGCAGTACAATTACGGCATGTATGCCAAGTTCATCGATGACTACGGCACCCATTACATAACGTCTGGAACAATGGGTGGCATTTATGAATATATCCTGGTGCTTAACAAAGAAAGAATGGAAACAGCTGGTAAGTAGAACAGATGCTTGATGCACGCAGTGTTCGATGCGTACGCCAGACATGGTTTGCAGTTTTCTAGGCACTGACTATCAGCCATGCATGATCTCATTTAGCCTCCGTGACAACTCTATAAGGTAGCATTAGTATTATTATTTACAGGGACTTGAGGTTCAAAAGGGTGAAATGACTTGCTAGTAAGCACTACAAACAGAATTTGAACTCAGACTTGTCTGGTTCTCCAGAGCCATGTGTTTTCTATTGCACCATAGTTACCCCTTCAATAATAAAGGATCTCTGGGGTTTTGCTATTTAAAATGTTAAAACATTTTAAATATAGATTCTTGGTTAATGGAACTGCCATCCAATCAGTCAGTGATGACAGAAACCTGGAGTCATCCCAGATCCCTTCTTCCCCTTCACCCCTGTAGATCTCTAAGACCCTTCAGTTCTCTCTCCTGAGCAGCTCTTGTCAACAGCCCTTCTACTGCATCCCCTCCTACAATGGTAGGCTGGGCTCCCATCTTTCACTTATTACTGCATCATCTCCTATATGGTCTCTAGGGGAAGACTCACCCCTTCCAATCCATTCTCAACAACCACCACCAGAAGGATCTTCTGCTTCACAGATCTTATGACATCACCTCCTTGCTTAATATCCTGAGTGGCTAGACTAAAGTCTAAACTCCTTAACATTGACATCAACAATCTTCATGGTCTCACTCCAAACTGCTAGAACAGTGGTTCTCAACACGTGGACTCCAACAAACAGTATGAGTGTCACCTGGGAACGTGTTAGAAATGCAAATTCTCAGGCTCCCATCCCAAACCTGCTAAATCAGAAACTCTGACAGTGGGCCCAGCAGTGTGTTTTGACAAGCCCTCCAGGTGATTCTGATGCTTAATACAGTTTGAGAACCACAGATCCAGTCAACGACGGAGTAGAAGGGTGAGAGCTGTATCCATATTTCAAAGCCAAGTTCAAATTCCAAGTTTCAAGAAGTTTCCCTGACTCCACCAGCCCAGGCTGGCCACTTCCTTCCTTCAACACATTCATATCAATTCCACACTGCTTAGTCTTTAAAAACAATTTTCCAAATGTTAATATTTCTCTCCTCATCTAGATAGCAAGATCCTTGAAAGCAAGCATCATGTCTGACAATTTTCTACCTCTTTAGCACTCAACGCAGGGTGAGTGGGCAAAACAAGACATGGAGTTTGAAAGCAGGCATTCACTTAGATTCCTGGCTAGGGTCATTCATTAACTCATCCATCTATTCATGTATCCATTCTTTTATAATTCAAATATCTATTGAGTATTTTTATGTGTTTGTGCTAGGGATACAAAGGTGAGTAAATCTAAATACAGTCCTTAACATCTTGTAGCACAATACAAACTGCAGATTGAAACCCAACAGTAGGTCTTTTTTTTTTTTTTTTTTGAGTGGGAGAACTTTACGGGTTTTTTTTTCTTGAATTTTATTTTATTTATTTTTTATACAGCAGGTTCTTATTAGTTATCTATTTTATACATATTGTGTATATATGTCAGTCCCAATCTCCCAATTCATCCCAGCACCACATCCACCCCCCCCCTGCTTTCCCCCCTTGGTGTCCATACATTTGTTCTCTACATCTGTGTCTCTCCAATAGTAGGTCTTGATATCAATGTATGGAACACCAACATTTTGAACAACACAGAACAGAATAAAAAATATCATAATGGGTTGTAGGTAGTGAAGATAAATTATCGCTTCAAGAAAATTTTGCCAGTTAAAGACATGTACACATGCACAGAGTCATGATACAAAATAAATAGTTCAGGAGAGATCAGTGTAAAAAGAGTTTGAAAAACTTAATTCAAGTGGATCTTTTTAGAATCATTCAAAAACACGAGGAAGAAAAAAGAGCTAACGTTTGTTGAGTACTTACTAAGTTCCAGGACTGTTACGTACATTCTCATTTAATTTTCTCAACAACATTTGGAGGTTAGTGTAATTCTAGTTTTAGCCCCAGAAATGCTGAGCCTCCTTAGGGAAGTTAATTACTTGGCCCAGGGCTGCAGGAAGCTGGCGTCAGAGCCCTGGACCTGGGGTCTTTCCACCACGTGGCTGTGGTAGACCCTTTCATTTGGGCTCTGTCTTTGGTGGTGGACTACTAATTAATTGCCTGGGGTATCTCGAGCCCCTCCTCTTTAAAATCTGTGAGGCAGAAATGGGCTTCCAATGTGGTTAATATTCAAAAGGAGCCCACTAACGAATTGTCCCAGGGATAATTACCTCAGCTCTGTTTATAGAAAACCATATGTCGATAATAGCACAATTTGCTATTTGGGAAGAGCTGATTTTCTATAAATCCGGAAGGTTAGTGTTGCTTTTCTATAAATATGGAAATGTGCTAATCATCACCTCATCTGCTGGAGACTGCTAATAAATCAGAATGTCATTTACATATTAACCTACAAAGAACAAAAACATCTACCTTCTTTCCCTTTGACAAATAGAATCATGCACACCCTCTCTCCATGTTTGATGTTTGTCTAATTTTCTCTTTGTTGCTTTTTCATCCTCTCTCTCACTCCCTTTCCCCTCTTTCTCTCCTCTTTTTCAATGTCTTTTTTCTTTCTGTGTATCTTTGATCTAATGACTTTAACAATATTTATATTCTATCAAGTGCTTGTTTCTAAGAAATACCCCGTGTGGTATACATTCATGTCCTCAAAGAGCTGAGCTTGGAATGGAATGATTTAAGTGAACACATGGGCTGGTTTGCTCTGGGGGAATCTTTTGTCCTTGGGTTTGCCTCAGATCCTCTATGGGTTCATCCCAGAGGATGCACAAGGCTGTTTTCTTCTAATGTGTTCTTTAGATAAAATGCTTCTCCCCCAAAGAGAGCATGAAACCTTCCATCAAAAATCAGGGGATGTCTTGGATGTTGGGGAGGTGATGTTAGACTTCAGTGGGACCCTAGACTTTCCTCAAGGGCTGCTGCTGACAGCTTTCTACCTTCTACAGGAATCAGTATGGATTTGGGCTTGAATTTCTGGATTTAGATTTTTTTTCTCCTTCATCCCTTCTTTGGAGCTCCTATTATTTGTCTTTGTATAAAGATCTGACAAAGAGAATAGTGCATTCACCATCTGGCTGCTTTGGAGTCTGGCCCTATTACAGAGCTGATAATTTACCTAGGACAGGGCAAGTACTTCAGTGACACTGTTCTATTCATGTATGTTTCCTGCCTTCTTTTGCACATGCTGTGCTGTCAGCCTCCAAAGCACTTTCCTGTCTTGCCAACCTGACAGATTTCAACTCATTCTTTTGAACTTGTATGGGCAGCCCCACCTCCGTGAAACCTGCCCTGATATTCCTCTGCACATTCTTCCATAGTTTTGTTCGTTCAGACATGCATTCGTCAACCATGTTAATTGAGTTTGTATCATGTGCCAGGTGAACAAAATCGATATGGTTCCTGTTCTTGCAAAGCTCACAATCTAGTGAAGGAAACTAAATAAACAGCCAAAAATCCAGATGCCATCCTTGGTTCCTCCTTTACTTCTTGCCCCTCATCAGTGAGACCTGTCATCTTTACTTCTAAAGCATATGTGGCATCTGTCCACGTCTCTATTACCATCTAACTGGTCCAAACAACTATGGTCTCTCATCTGGCCACTGCTAGAATATGATGGCTTTTTTTTCTTTTCTTTCCTTTTTTCTCTTTCCTTTCCTTTCCTTTCCTTTCCTTCCTCCCTCCCTCCCTCCCTTCCTTCCTTCCTCCCTTCTTTCCTTCCTTCCTTTCTTTCTTTTCTTTTCTTGTTGTTGTCATCATTGTTATCCTGCTAACACTCTAACATAGCAAGCTTATTTCAGCCTACAGCCTTGGTACTAGCTACTCTCTCTGTCTGGGCTATCCTTCTCTCTGATGTTTGCATAGCTGTATTCTAATCATTCAGATCTCAACTTAAATGCCCCCTTTTCAGAAAGGCCTTTTCTGACCATGTGGCAAGTCCCTCTTTGTTATAGCACCCTATTTTAATTCTCAGAACATCACTATATATTCTGTAATTACCACGCTCACATGCTTATTTGTTTATTGTCAACCTCCTCCTTCTAGTATGCATGTTCCATGAAAGCAGGGGCCTCATATGTTTTGTTCACTGCTATATATTCATTTCCTAGAACAGTGCCTGGCCTTAATAACTTTTGTTGAGTGAGCTAATGAACAGATACATATAAAATTGCAAATTGTGATAAGAGCTGGCTAGAAAATGAACAGGTCGTAGAAATAGAGAATAACTGTGGGAGGAGAGGGAGAAGACAATCACTTAGTTTAGGATTATCTGGGAAAGTCTCTGGGATTAACTGGGATAAGGTCCAAAAGATATTCAGAAGGAGACTCCAAAGACAAGAAAGAGGGAGGATGTCCTGGGCAGAGTGGACAGCCTGTCATGTTTGAGAACTGAAATAAGCAACGTGTGGCTAAAGGTTGCAGGTAAGGGGAGGATGGAGGGAGCTGAGGTTGGAAGCAGCTGCAGAGCGTCTTGCTGGTCATGGTAAGAAGTATGGACCATGTCTGCAGTGAAATGGGAAACCACTGCAGGGTTACCAGCAGGGCAGTGCCATGGTCTAATCTCTGTGTCAGCAGGTCGTTCCACTACTGTACAGAGCACAGATTAGATGGGGTGAGAGTGGACTCAGGGAGCACAGTTAGAAGACTCTTGTTGACATCCAGGTAGGGAATAAAGAATGGAGATGAAAGAATATGATCGATTAGGGACATATTTTGAAAGCAGAGTTTAGATAATTTGCAGATGGCCTGGGTGTGAATTGTGAGGTGTACTCCTTCTACATTACATTACATTACATTATATTTATATTACATTATATTACATTACATTACATTATTTTCCTTCTACATTATATTTCTAATACACACACACACACACACACACACACACACACACACACACATTAGGGCAAGAAGAACATGATGAGTTTGCCTGGGAGGGCCAACTTCCTGGGAGAGATGCCTCCAGGCATTTGGAAATACGGCAGGGATTCTGGAGGCAAGAGAAGAATCCAGAATATATATATATATATTTTTTTATATATATATATTATATATATATATATAATACTAATTCATTCACTATACTAATGGTAATTGTCTGTATTTGTCTCTTCTACTAGACAATGAACTAGACCCCCTTTTTTGGCTCATGTAGATAGGTCCTGACATATTTGGCTCAGCTTCTGTGCCCTTTGTCTCTCAAAATGCAACATGAAATAGAGTTTCTTATCAGTTAAGGAATCTAAGTAAATCTGATAAGATACCTCCACCAGGGATGCTGTAATGGAAACCATGCATGGAATAGAAAGTAAACTAATAGCCCTCAAGTCTCCAAAAGTTCATGATTCTATAGTTCGGGGCCATATTGAAAGGGCTCTGCAAAGACCTTACAAAACGTGACTTCTATTGATGCTCTGCTGGTGCGAAGCCAGTAGCATTTCATGGCCCCATAAAAGCCATTAGGCAATGTGGTAGTAAAAAGAGTTCTTTTTACAAAGATGTCTTTGCTTTTCATGTAGGTCCTGCCATTTAAAAGCTAAAACTTTGCATCTCTGAGTCTCAGTTTTCCCATAACTAATGTATGGATAATAAACTACTGCAAAAGGCTCTTATGAGAACTAACTCTAAAAAGCATGTGATAAATAAAACACGGTCTAAACGGTAGTTACTATTATGGTTTACAGTTTTAGGTGAGATTGTAAGTAGCAAATATCATTTGATCAAGGTCTGTGGAATGAAAAAATATGCCGGCAGATGGTAGCAAGGAATCCAGATTTTGGAGTCAGACACATCTGGGTGGGGATCTTGGTTCTACCATTTAGCAGTTGCATGACCTTGATCAGGGTACTTAATTTCTCTGAACCTTAGTTTTTTCAAGACCCAAATAGGAATGATAACAAGGGTTTGAGAATAATTCCAAGTACATCTTGCATGATAAGTGTTTAAGTAGATAGTTTTCCCTTTAATGCAGGATATTAGGATAGCTTAGTGTTTGAAAATATGGGTTCTGTCACTTATTAGCTGTGTGATTACCAGCAGATTATTTAATCATTTTAAGTCTCAATTTTCTCACCTGTTAAGCTGGAGGTATTAATGGCATTTAACTTATAGAGTAATTGTGAGGAATAAGTGAACTTATCTACAGAAAATATTTAGTGTAATCCTCAGGCTCTAATGAGCACTCGATAAGCATCAATTGCTGAAAAAGGTTCTAATTTAGGTTCCTTGGGTTCAAATCTCATCTCCATCACTTATCAACCATGTGACCCTCAGGCAAATTAACCTCTTCATGCCTCAGTTTCCTGTTTCCCTAAATGAGACAACGACAGTAATACTTCATAGGATTGTTATGAATATGAAATGAAACAATCTGTGTGATCAGGTGGCCCAGTGCCTGGCATATAGTAAGAGTTTAAAAATGGTACCTATTATTGCTGCACTATGTTGATGTTACTATTACCATATTTATTATTCCCTGCTTTCCAGTTATTAATTCTATAATGTTAACTGTCCTCTCATCTGTAAAGTGGGGACAATAAGACAACATATCTCATAGGGCTCTGCACTTGGTCAGCTCTGAAACATTGTTCAAATGGAAGGGAAATCATTATCATTATGTCCAGCCTGCAGTGGGCAATATTTCTGCTGTAGACTTGGAGACTCATCAATCATGCCTCCTCCCCCACTTGCCCATTTTTTAAATCAAGGTCATTCATTTCTTTCTCTAGAGCTTCATCCAGTTTTGGAGGGACTGCTCCTCCCATTGATCAAGGTCAATTTGAATTCTCATCACTATCTTTCAAGGTGGTAACAACTCTGCCTAAATCAGTGCCTGCATTCCATTATGCCTCCCCTTGATGGGTGCCAGATAACAGTGACCCTGGAAAAGATCCTTCTAATGAGAGTGCAGTACATTCAGCCAGTTATTTATCATTGCCCTCTAGCTGGGGTCCTTGGCCAACTGGTCTACCACCTAACACACTGGGTAGAAAAAGTTACAGGGACATGACTAAAATCTCACTGAAGTTGATGTCAATTATACTTCTACATTCTCTTCCTCCATCTTCCTTTTCTCTATTTATTCATTCCTTCAGTTTTTCATTCAACATTTATTAAGCACACATAACATGGTAAGCACTGTCTAGATACCAACATGGGTCCTCTTATCTCATATAGAAGGTAATGGGGTTTCTCTGTTATAATCATCTGATTATAGTCAGGGATGACTTATTAAAGGACAACCAAATTGATTACTACCTAAAATGAATTAACAAATTATCTTTTTACTCACTGTACTTAGAATTAACTGGTTCTAATAAAATATATTTACATATAAAAACTCCTAATGTTGGTAAAATACAATCATTCACATCTGGTATTGAAGATGATCTTCATAATAGCTTATGAGGAATTGTATTATTATTTTTCCCAATTTAATAGAGAGAAAGCTGAGGTCCAAAGACCCAAAGTAAATGGCTCAACATGATTCAGTTAGTTTTGAACTAAGGTCTTCTGATGTAGAGTTTATGTATTGTCCCGCATCATTTCCCCACACTTCTGTCATTCATTCTGATACTATATTCCAGGGGCCTAGACTCTAGCAGCACTGGTAAGATGGTCAACAGTTAATGAACATTTCATTATGTGGCAGACACTGAGTTAGGCACTTTAAATGCACTATCTCATTTAATCCTCAGGAAAGACCGAGGAAGAGAATACTATAATCCCCAATTTACAAATGAAGAACTGAAACTCAGCAATGTTAAATAACTTGTGCAAGGTCAAGGTCATCTTGTTATTATGGGTGGAGCCAGAAGTCAACGTGAGAACCTGTGATGTTAACCATCATGTTGTAATGCCTCAGAGATGTTTTACCTAGGATTTTTCAAACTGCACGCCACAGCCCATTAGCAGATTGTAAGAGAAATTTAGTGGGTCATGACCAGCATTTAACAAAATGAAATAGAATACAATAAGAGGGAAATCATCAGAGAGCATCACACAAAGTATGGTTAAGTATTGGAACTTATTTTAGCTGGATGTAAGTGGGCTGGATCATGATCTAAAATGTATTGCTTACTTTTGGGGGCAGTCAAAAAAGCATTAGACACACTGTCTTAACCCAGTGTGCTCCACTGACTGTGGACATGTATCTAATCACTTTAAATAAAGGGAAAATCATCAATAGCCATAATGAAGGCATTAGGAAGTATATTAGTTGCGGTTCTCCATATACTTTACATATATATGTAAAGAGATTTCTTATAAAAAATTGGCTCACATAACTATGGAGCCTGACAAGTCCCAAGATCTGCATTTGGCAAGCTGTGGACCCAGGGGAGTTAATGGTTTAGTTCCAGTCTGATTTCAAAGGCCTGAGAATCAGGGGAGCTGAGGGTGCAGTCCCAGTCTGAAGGTTGGCAGGCTTGAGACCCAGAAAGAGCTGATGTTTTAGTTTGAGTCCGAAGGCAAGAAAAAAGCCAATTTTCCAGCTCAAGGCAGTCAGGCAGGAAGAATCCTCTCTTACTCGGGGGAAGGTAAGATTTTTGTCTATTCAGAACTTCTACTGGTTGAATGAAATCCATCCACTTTAGGGAGGGCAATCTGCTTTACTCAGGTTACCGATTTAAATGTTAATCTCATCCAAAAACACCCTCACAGGAACACCCAGAATAATGTTGACCAAGTATCTGGACACCTTGGCCCAGTCAAATTGACACATAAAATTAACCATCACAGGAAGGTGGTCAAGGGGGAAAGGTAGAGGCAGATGTGAGTAATAACTGCCAAGATAGGTGTGTGAAGTCTCATGTAATGAAACAGCTTATCTAAATGAAGATGAAAAAAACAAGCATTCACTGAGTTCTAACTCTGTGGCAGGCAGCATACTGAGTTCTTACATGCATCTCATTCCATTTAAGTTTCCTGGCAATGCTTTGAGCTGTGTTTTATGGCTGTACCCATTTTACAAATGATGAAAACGAGGCACTGAAAGATAAATGACACATCCAAGGTGACACCACTGGTTAGAAGCAGAGTAAGGTTTGAAATGAGGATTTCTAATTCCCAGTTCAGTGCTTCTTGTGGTACCTCTGGATATTTATTTCACTTATTTTCTTTTTTAAAAAACTATTAAACTGCTTGTGATAGCTTTGAAAGTGGTTAAATCAGGTTTTTGAAATACCTAACAGAGTATTATACTCAATATTCACTTCTAAGGGCAATATTGGGTCAGCTTGACCCTTGACTGGGAATTGTCACAGAGAACTGTTAAAGGTTAAACTGACCAGCTTGTGATGGTCTGTTCTGAAGCTTAGGTACATTCACAGAGCCAAGAACAAGCATGGTGTGCTGGCACCCATGGCACTCAATAAAGCGAAACTTAAAGACCTATAGGCCAGAAAATGTATCTAAGCCACCAATGGCAGGTGGTTTTAATAGCAAATGCTACCAGGACCACTGAGTTGAGGATTGTGACACCAGATATGGGCTCAGGCAGAAAGTACTGTGATCAATTAGTGATGTCTATCCGAGGCAGAGGCTGACCCATGGTACAGCCTCAGTATCTTTCTGGCTGGGGTAATTCAGAATCCAAGCCCATCAATCCTGGGCATCCTCTGGAGCTTTCCTTACACTCTGGAGACTCAGGGGTGGATTCCTAAAGGGTCTGAGCAGGGATTAAGGGCCCCTGAGCTATGTGTTTTCTATTCCTTTAGTAGAATGAGACAAAGGCAGCCCAGATGATCAAGCTGTGTATGGAGAGTAATTGGGATGAGATGGGTGTATAAATTAAGTCCCTCAAATTTTTCATACATTCCATCACATTTATATATTATTGATGTTGTTTGCTTATAATTCCCTTTCAGGAAGGTCCTAAGCAGAGCATTTTCCCTTCTTACCCAAAGTAGCAGGCAGGAAACAATCTCCGAGGAAAACCCTTCTCATAATCTAATCTCCACCCATCCATCCATCCATCCATCCACTCATCTAGTAAATACTCAGAGAGAACCCATAATCTCCAGGGACACAGGAGTGAAACACACAGATCCCCGCCCTGGAGAAATGTGCAGTCAGTTGGGGGCTAAGAATAATACAATGCGATGAATGCTTGACTAGAAATAAATACAGTAGAAGCACAAAGGAGGGAGCAACCCACCCTTTCTTCCCCTCCCATTTTCTAGACTCCAGAGACATTCACACCTGATCTTCTGAAGTTAGTAGGAGTAGGAGCTTGCCTGGTGGAGAACGCAGCTGGAGCTTTCTAAGAGGAGAGAGTTGCATGGGAGTGGCTGAAGCAGCAAGTGGTGAGGGTGAGTAGTAGGAGATGAGTGATTCACCCAAAGGCCAGACTCTTTGTAGAGGGCTTGCCCCTGAGGCCGGTGCATGCATGAGAACAATCCAGTGGTTGGGTTATGGCAGGACGAGTGCTGATATCAGTAACCTGGAAATGGAGTCAGTGTTGGCCTCCAGGGAGCCACAGAGAGGACGACAAACTGCAGAAGGGCAAGCTGCTGGAGGCATGCAAAGGTGAACATTGAGACAGGAGGGTCCCTGCCGCCGGACAAATGCGCAGCATTCAAGAGAGCATGCGCTGGTCCTGCTCTACCCTCCAGCCCCCTGCTTACTGCGGGGCTAGGCTGTACGGAGCTAAATGCTGGTCCCTTGACTTAATCATACTCACTTTCTTCTTGCTGCTGTTCCTTCTACCTAGAACTCTGCCCCCCTCTCCTCCCCCTCTCTTCTTCACCTGGCTAATGCTTCTTCATCTTTGGTCTCTGCTCAGATAGGGTTTTCCAGACAGTCTCTCTGTCTCCCCAGTTCCAGGTTGGGAACCTGTCTTAGGTATTGGGTCGCCCAAAAATTTCGTTCGGGTTTTTCCATAACATCTTGTGGAAAAACTCGAACGTACTTTTTGGCCGACCCAATACTTCAGTGTACCCAGGACATAGCTCTATGTATATCACACTATTACAACTGCCTGTTGCCATAGTGCATCTTGTGAATGATGTGTGTCTGGAGTTTTGTCCACAGGCTGAGGCTGACTCACAGTAGAGGCTCAGTGTCTTTCTCGCGGGGCTGGTTCAGAAGCTAAACCCACAGGCGCTGGGCCTCCTCTGGAGCTTCTCTTACACTCTGAAGAATCAGGGGTGGATTTCTAAAGAGTCTCAGCTGGACTGAACAGTGAGGATGGTGAGGTGGGCAGGAACCTGATTGTGAAGGGTCTTATATTCATGGCTAAGTAGTCTGGGCTGGCCCAAAAGGTCTTTTGCTGTGTCTGCTAACCAACCAATCATCCTGAACAGACAGGCACTAGATTCTAACAAGCTCCAGGCTTTATCCCCAGTTACCATGACAACCAGGCTTCACGGTGATGGATGGTATTGACTGACTGACAGATTCCTGGTGTCTTGGCTCTCTCCCCACCCCCCTTAAGTAACTTGCATACACATGGAACTGAGATTCTCAGCACCATCCTCCTGAATTTGTCCTGATTTTGACTTTCCACCTCTATCACTGAAAACAGCCTCAGCCTGAAAGGAGAAAAAGGTGTGATAATGTCAAAATTACTCCCAGGGCCACCCTTAGCTCCCTCTCCCTAAGTGATATAATGTGGCAAGGAGAAAATGGGCTTTGGACACAGACCTTGGTTCAATCCCGTTCTACTATTTACTTATTGTATCATTTTGGGCAAGTGACTGAAACTATCTAAGCCTTGATTTGCTCATCTCTAAAATGGGAATAATTGTACTTTCTGTGGAATGATGTGTGAATATTAAATAATGCCTGGAAGATCTTTGCCCAGCACATAATGTGGATGTTCCCTCCATCTTCTTCATTCACTCCCTCTCAGTTAACAGTACAGTTTATCCTGCAGAGAAGTTGACTAAGAAAATTGGTGTTCACAAACTCCTCAGCCTCCCGTATTCTCCGATTTTTCCAGTTCAGAATCAGGAACCAACAGCCCAGTCTAGGTATGCTGTGGCATTTCTGGCAGCAGTAATAATAGTAATACTTGACCATTATTGCTAGTTTCAAGCCAGGGACTATCCTAAACACTGTACATGGCATGGATTAACTCATTTAACCCTCAGAGCAACCCTATGAGGTAGACAGTGTTAAAATTCCCATGTTATAGATGCGATAACTGTGATACAGGGAGGTTCAGACAGAAAGTGAGCATGGAAATTTCCACCTCAGGCAGTTTCCATTTCAGAGCCTGGCCCTCAGCTATACTACTGCCTCCCATCATGATCAAAATCATCTAGTGGGTCAGAGTCCCTGAAGGTAGCCCTTTATCAGGGGGAGGGAGACCTGAGATCACAGCCCCAGCATTGCCCATTGGGAGCATGGATTCCTTTTTCTGAGCTGCTTTGTGGAATGAGGGGTTTGGGGAGGCCACTGCTACTCATGGCCCATGATGAACCGTTTCCTGCAGAGTAAGACTGGCTTGATGAGATGGATGGAGCGGGCCCCGAGTTTGGATACGGCACACCTTGCATCAAGCCCCGATTCTTGGGCTTGTTAGTCATGGAACTTTGGGCAAGTTACCTAACAATCATAGCAACAACTAATAAGATTTGTTGAACACTTAATTGTACCAGACACCAGTTTTAGAGACTCATGTATAGAAACCATTTTCATCTCCATTTTCAAATGGGGAACATGAGGCACAAAGAGGTTCAATCACTCATCCAAAGCCACACTCCCAGTGAAGGGTAGAACTCTGGCTCCAGAGTTCACACACTTAACCACCACAGTTCCTGCCTTCTCCAACCTCAGATTGCCTGCAAAAGGAGTAAATCCTCCCAGCCCCATGGTGAGCCTCCAATGAGATAATGCAGATGAAAGAGCTTTATAAAATATCAACTCTTAATCAAGCATGAGATATTACAAAGATATGATTTATATCGTCAACCAAAAGAAGACCTGTGACTCTCAAAACATTTTAGAGGTATTGTCTAGATGGGTTGGAATCAGCCCATCCCTGAGCACTTCTGGGGGCTTGTTACATGCTGAGCCTTGCAAACCCAAGAGATGACTTTATAAGTTTGCAGGATAATTGGAAGAACAGACCAAGAAATTGACAATTACTATAGTGTGCTAAATACTATGCTATAGGGAAGCATGCTGATACCATGAAGGACACACAGGGATACTGCGGGGACATAGATATAGGGCCCTTGTGAATGAGGGAATGTTTTCTAGAGCTGAGTGGGAGAAACTCAGTGAAGGAGGTAAGGGAACTTTCTAGTCAGAGGGAACAGCACATGCAAAGGCACAGAGGTACTTGTACTATTATTCTCAGGTGGTTGGGAAAAAACATGCATTTTTTTTTTAACATTTTTATTGGAGTATAATTGCTTTACAGTGCTGTGTTAGTTTCTGCTGTATAACAAAGTGAATCAGCTATATGTATACATATAGCCCCATATCCCCTCCCTCTTGAGTCTCCCTCCCACCCTCCCTATCCCACCCCTCTAGCTGGAGAAGCATGCGTTTTAATGGATACACAGAAGCACCTAGGGGGCAGGGAAGTTAGCCAACACTTCCCAGCTCATCCAGTCACAGATTAAACAATCATCTTTTCCAATGTTATGGCATGAAATAGGCTATATGATTCTTCCTTTCCCTTCTGAGGTTGTCTTTGAGGGCAACCAACATAGCAGAGCAACATAGCACAGAGATCACAGCAACGTGAATGGCATCTGTTTGTTGCACAGAGATAAATAATGCATTACACCTGCTGTTTTCCACCTGATGCTTGTCATCTGAGGAATGACAGAGACTTGCTGATTCTGGCACCTCAGAAATAAGGCTGCCTGGCTCTGCCTCAGAGCCACGTGGATGCAGTATCTCCACGGAGGTGTGAAGACAGCTCTCACACCTGCACCACAGCCCAGACCAGGTGTGAAACAAGCAGTAGACATGGTGGCCAGAGACGTGTCCCCCGGGCTCCTGGCCTGCCAGGTGGGCACAGCAGCTCCTCTGGGGACCAGACTAGAGTGGGAAGGACCCCAAGGGTCTCCCAGGACTTCCTTGGCTGATTTGCATCTCCTTCCTTTCCACTCTGGAGTTCAGACCATGTTGGCCTTTCTGAGCAGACTCGCTGCTGGGGACACAAGGCTTCACGTGGCCTCCCTTTGCTCTCAATGTTCTCCACTTTGTCTGCCTAATCCCTACTCATCCTTTCACACTTGCCTCTGGTATCCTTCCTCTGACCCCTAAGGAAGACTGCCCCGAGCTTGCTGCCTTCCCTCAAAGTCCTCATGACACAGTACAAGAACTATCAGCTTACCTGTCCATGTCTCCACACTGGGCTGTAGGCTCACTGACAGCAAACGCTCCCTTTAGCCCTCTTTACTTCCCAGATACCTGGAACACGATAAGAAATCATTAAGGACGTACCCAAGTTATCTCAAATGCTCCTCAGGTGTTCTGGTGTGTTTCTTAAAGTTTCAGAATCTTGGCTTTAGAGGAGCTCTTAAAAGACATCTCGTCAATTCTGCAAACGCTTCTACTCACAGGCAAACAGCTAGCTTCTGCTTGGGACCCTCCAGATATGGGGAGCTCACTGCCTCATGAAATAACTCCTATCTCTTTGGCCTCTGAGTGTTGCGGTGATTTACCTTAGGTTGAGCCTAAATCTATCTCCCTGTAGCATCTGCCCTTTTGGTCCTAGTTCTTGCCCTTGTGACCACACAAACAAGCCTAATTCCTCTTCCTCAAGACAACCCTCTGGAGAGCTGAATCTAATTCTACTGACCTCTCTTAAGGAGAAACCTCTCCTTTCTTGTTCAGGTAAACATCCTACATCCCCTCAAATATTCCCAAAAGGATTTGGCTTTAAATTTCTTCACCCTCATGCTCATTCTCATTCAATCATTCCCCATTTTCTTCTATTAAATCTTATTGTGGTAAAAACACTTAACATGAGATCTAATCTTGTAACACATGTTTAAGGGTACAATACCGAATCCTTCACTATAGGGACAATATTCTGGCAGATCTCCAGAACTTACTCATCTTGCGTAGTTGAGATTTGATGCCCGTTGATTAGCAATTCCTCATCCTCTCCCAACCCCAAGCAACCACAATTCTATGCTCTGCTTCCATGAGTTTGACTACTTTACATACCTCATATTAAGTGGGATCATGCAGTATTTGTCCTTCTGTGACTGGCTTCTTTCACTTAGCATAATGTCCGCCAGGTTCATCCACGTTGTTGCACATGGCAGGATTTCCTTCCTTTCAAAGGTTGGATGATGTCCAATGAATGTTCTGTTTTCTTATTTCCTTTTAAAAGTGTGGCTCCCAGAACTTGGCACCAGGTCCCGGCTTTCTCTAACCTGCGCAGAGGGAATGAGATTATCCCCGCCTTTACTTTATTGAGTATAATTTTCACCTGGCTTCATTGCCTTACTGAGCTGAAAGTGATCTAAAACTCTTGGGCCTTTTCTCTTGTTCTCCTGCTAAGCTGGCTCTCTTCCTTACTGTGCTCATGCACTTGGTATTTTATCCCCAGGACAGGATGTCACAACTTTTCCAACTGAGTCTCATCTTGCTATGCTTGGTCTGTCTGTCCATCAGCCCTCTGAGGGCTTTTTGGACCCTGATTCTTTTTCTTCCTCTGGGTAGATACGGTGAGCGTGGCTGCTAAGTCCATATCCAAGGCATTGACAAAGGCATTGACTAGGATAGTATGGAGGCCGGCTTTGTGACAGGCCACCAGAGGTTCTCTGTAGGACCGTGGTACTCAGTATCTCATCCCAGATGCACTGCATAGGCTTCATCTGGGATACTTATTTAAAATACAGGTTGCTGATTACTCAGAAATACAGAATCAGAATTGATAGAGGTGGGGCTCAGGAACCTGTGTTTTTAATAAGCCCTCCAGATGATCTCAATACATAGCCAGGTTCGGCAAACATCAACTCCTGTTTACTGAGCACGAAAGTCTAAAACAAACGCCAGTTTGAGCTGGTCCAAAGCTGACATCTAAGGAGCTGATGGGATGGGGTGGAGCCCTGGCAGAGCACCACCTGGTCCTGTAGTCCGGGGATCCCCAACTCCCGGGCCATGGCCTGGTACCGGTCCATGGCCTGTTAGGAACCAGGCCGCACAGCAGGAGGTGAGTGGTGGGCGAGGGAGTGAAGCTTCATCTGTATTTACAGCTGCTCCCCATCGCTAGCATTACTGCCTGAGCTCCGCCTCCTGTCAGCATTATGGTGAGTTGTGTTAATTATTTCATTATATAGTACAATGTAATAATGATAGAACTAAAGTGCACAATAAAGGTAATGCACTTGAATCATCCTAAAACCATCCCCCCACCCCATCCGTGGAAAAATTGTCTTCCACGAAATAAGCAACTCTTGGGATCCAAATCCGTCTCCATTTACTATATAGCCCCACACCTGCTAGCTTCTCAAGGCCAGAACCTTGTAATTTAGATATGCATCATATTCATACTAGTTTTATTCTCACAGTGTCTACCTTGTCCAACACACAGTGTGCCTGAGATGGTACATAGCAGATGCTTACTAAATTTTTCAGCAGAATTTAGTCTGATGCAATAAATAGAATTAGCTAATTCTTCTAAGCAAGAAAGACGAGTTTGAATCTCATCTCCACTGTTCTTTTTAGCTATGTGGTTTTGGGCAAGATAATTAATCTTTATGAACCAAGGGCAACACAACTAAACATGAGAAGTATGAGGTAGGTGACTAAGGATAATTTAGCCCTCATGTCGTATGATTCTTAAGTCACAGACCTCCCCTTGCTGGCTGGTACTCTCCTTCAGGGTCCACGGGACGCGATTCTTTACAGTCAAGCCGTGCTGCTGAAATCAAGCTGGAACTCTCTTCTCCAAGTAGCGCGTGGCAGGCTGTCTGCAGACCCTTCATGAGCATAGTCACTCCACAGGCATTCTCCAGCCCCCGCTAATCGGCCCGCCCCGTCACTTTAATTGGGCAGCACTACACCACTCACCTACGTAATCACTCTGGCTTCTGCCCGTGAATTCCTTTCATCCACTTTTGTTTATCACTGTTGAAGCATTTTTTAATCAAAACAATTAAATATGCTAAATCTTCCTCAATTAGTAGTACATTAAAAATTAAAAGTACTTGAACGGAAATGGCAGAAGAAACTCTGTGCTTGGCGCTGAGTGCTGGTGCTTAAAGCATCAATTCTCCCAGGCACTCTCAGCTCGGAGTTATTCAGAAACTGCTGTGCTCAGAGGCACAGAGGGCTGCAGCCGAAAGGGGTCTCAGGATGAGCAAGTCCAACCCTTTCTCTCCATAAACGGGAAACGGAGGCCCACTGAGATCATGGGCCTTTTCTAAGCTCATACAGGGTGTCAGGGCCTGGGACGCGTTTTGTTTTACTTTTTAAGAAAAATAAAATGTGTATGTATTTAAGGTATATAGCATGATGATTTGATACATATAAAGTGAAATGACTATTACAGTCAAGCTAATTAACATATCTTCTCCTCACATAGTTACGTGTGTATGACGAGAGTACCTGCAATCTACTCCATTTGCAAATTTCCAGTATTCAATACAATATTATTGATATCAGCTGTAGACATCAGGCTGTACATTAGATCTCTAGGCTTATTCCTCCTACATGACTACAAGTTCGTGCAGCATCTCCCCTTTTCCCCCACCTCCTCACCCCGGGCAACCACCGTTCTCCTCTCTGCTTCTATATATTTGACTTTTGTAGAGTTCACGTATAAGTAAGATCAGGCAGTTTTTTTTCCTTTTTGTGTATGGCTTATTTCACTTAGCATAATGTCTTCAAGTTTCACCCATGTTGTCACAAATGGCAGGATCTCTTTATGTTTTAAGGCTGAATAATTATTTTATATATAAATGGGATATATATATGTGATATATATATATAGGGTATATATGTGGAATATATATATAGGGTATATATGTGGGATATATAGAGAGTACATACATATATACACACAATTTTATATATAATAATTATATATTTATTATATATAATTATTATCTATTTTATTTATATATTATATATAATAATATATATTAAAATTACATATAAAAATTATATATACATATATATAATTATATCTATAATAATTTCTCTATCCATTCATCTGAGTGGCTGGGATTTAAATTCAGGATTCCTGACTTGTAAGATTCTTTCCATTAGAAGCCCTTACCAAAGGACTCTTGGCATTCATTTATTCACCCATCTTTTTTCATTCATCAATCATTTATTCTGAGAATACTCACTGAGCTCCGCCCCCATGGCAGACATTGTGCTGCTAGGCCGACAAGAGAGTGGTGAATAAGATGCCAGTCCTTGACCCCATAGAGTCTGCAGTTTCATGCGAAGGCCGGCAGGTAAACTTGCTGCCTGATACTCCCTTAAAAATATTGAATCTAATCCTTAGCTTAACTGAATTACAACCTAAATTATTTTTCCTTTGTTGTTGCCAGAATAAGACACTGACTGGTCATAATTATTGTATAGTTGCAGTGAAAAGTAATGACATGTTGCCAATGCAAACTCCAGTTCACAACCTTCAGAAAACTTTAGCTACAGAGGGAGCTGACCTCTGCAGCAATGGTCAATATCTTGCTCCAGTCTGCTTTGCTACCCTTATCTTGCCAGCTGACCAAGGGTAGGAAACCTAGCTCTGTTCACCTACAGGCTGTGGGATCGGGGGAAAATGCTGTTATTCCTTTGAGAATTATGTTCCTCATCTGCAAAATGCAGATTCCTCAGCAACTCCTCAGATGGAGACAGAGAAAATTAATGTGGGCCTCACAGTTCTCATGGGGCCAGAAGTCAAGCAGCCTCCCCAGGGAGATCTATCCATCTTCTGACAGCACTCTGGCCTCTCTGGGGTGCAAAGAGGACCTCGGCAAAAAGAATTGGGACACATATGATCAGTCAGACCTAAACAAAGCACATGCGTAGCTCTGAAGAAACAGGGAAG
Source organism: Balaenoptera ricei (assembly GCF_028023285.1). Taxonomy (NCBI): domain Eukaryota; kingdom Metazoa; phylum Chordata; class Mammalia; order Artiodactyla; family Balaenopteridae; genus Balaenoptera; species Balaenoptera ricei. The sequence continues at coordinate 48,215,137 of NC_082639.1, forward strand.
TGTTCTGATCCAAAAATGCTTCATGGAAGAAATGATATTTGAATTGGAGCTTGAGTAGACTTTAGAAAGCTGGTGAAAAAGGAGAGAGGAAGGGGCAACAAATGCAAAATTGGTGCCAATCTTGGGCCAGGCACTGTGCTAGGCACAGGGGTATATGGAGATGGATGAGATAGAATCACTGTCTCAAGGAGGCTCCGTGGAGAATGTGCAAAGGAAAGGGAACAAGCACTTTTGACCAACTAGTGTGTGCAATACATATTCCTTCTCGTTTCAAGAATATTTGCACTGGAACCAGAGAGAAGAGAACACTGAAACTGGGTTAAAGAACTGGGATTTCAACCCAGATCTTTTAGACTGCAAAACAGAAGCTAGCTTTTACTACTGTGAGCTAGTGAGCTGTGAGCTACTACCATGAGCTGGTTGTACCGTATTTACGGTCTTTCAGCATCTCAGCATTCTATGTTTCTCTACCCCCTATTGCAGGTGTTACCAGCAATGATATCAAGACATGCTTTGGAATCTCTTTTGGCATCGACTATGACTATACAGATACAACACAAATTGGAGGACGTTTATCAGGAGAAGCTTGTAAAAAATTTGGAGGTGGCAAAATGGGCAAGTATTTAGTAATGGGCTTCCCAAAAAGAGAAGCCAGATTTTCCCTTGGACACAAAATCGGGGCATGTACACTATTCCCCCACCACCACCAACTGATTCCATTTCAGTCAATGGTCATACTGCATATCTGCTGAACACCCCAAACCAATGACCTGTAGTGGCCTTAGTTTGAATTCTGCATGGGCTGAGATCACCTTAGAAATACTTGACTTCGTATGGTGCACCCTTCTAGATTTCAAGCGCTAGACAAAGATCTAAGTAAGAGCTGAGATGAAAGGAATGTGCAGATGGAACCTGGAAAGCCAACTGTTGAGATAAAGTCCCATGAGGTACAGTCCAGAGGGAGGAAACAAGTTTGCTGAGAGAGAAAAATGTGGTTACCAAGTCCAAGCTCAAAGAATAATTATTAGAGAAAGACTGTACAAGAATATTTTCTAACATCTCCCACACAGGTCACTACGAGTGTTCATGTATTCATTCATTCATTCAACCTGTATTGAGTAATTTTTTCCAGGTGGGAGACACAGAGGATGCAGGGATGACAAAATAGTTTATAGTACAATGGATCAGTACATGAGGTTCAAGTTACTCACATTGCATTGGGCTACTAATGTCTCAGGGCCTTAGGTCAAATCCTTCTCTCTGATGCCCTTCCCTCCTCCTTCCACTTACCTGCCAAGATTTATCCATTCTTCTAGATAACTCACCTTTTTTCCTGACCACCTCCCCACTGCTACTATAGATCTGACCACATGTTTCTCTGCACCCCTACTGAAAGAGAAATCTGTCATAGCACTTACAATATTTGATTGAACTTATCTGGCAAATAGCAGGCACCAAGTAAACATTTGACATAAATATCTGAATAAATGAATGAATGAATCATCATCCATTTTCCCATCTTCTCCCTCCTCCATGTTGGGTTGGGCTGTCTTCCCAGTGTCTGCTCTAATCCAAAGGATGGGTCTATTTCCAAGTCTTGGTGCTTCTTTTCTGCCTTGCCCTGCTAGTTAACCGAGCAAGGTAGAAGAATGGGAGACAGCTCTAAGGAGAGCACTTAAACTCTGTTCCAAATCTCATTAGCAGAGCTTGGCATTTTAGGAAATGAGCTAATGTGGTTATTCTCTCGATGGCAGTCGGTGACAAGAAGACAGTGGGTGTGGAAGACATCATTTCTCTGGTGCAAGGTGGCAGCTCTGGCTGGGGAGGTGGCTTGACACAAGACAGGAGCATCATTACGTACCGTTCCTGGGGGAGGTCATTAAAGTATAATCCTGCTGTTATTGATTTTGAGGTAAGTCTTTTTGCAGTTGAAGAAACTCTACGTTCACGAGGAATGAAAGTGAAGCAGACCAGATCATTTCATATTTCTTATTATAAGCCCATCAGAGAACAAGATTAAATGTAACGGCACACTGAGCTGGTGGCCTTCCCCGTCTGACTACAGGGATACGTGACTCTAGACTCAGGCCACAGGAGAGCTGGGATCACAAGCTTACTATCCGGTCAGGGCCTAGTTTTACACTCGTAGCCCCAGAATTTCTTCAGGATTAAGCCACCTTATAGAAATAATAACTCACATACATAAAAGACTTTAAAAATCACATCTGTTAAGTTGGAGGTTGGTAAACTTTTTCTGTAAAGGACCAGAGAGTAAATATTTTAGGCTTTGTGGGCCACATACAGTCCCTTTCATACAAGTTCTTCTTCTTCTACTTTTTTTTTTTTCTATAATCTTGTAAAAATGTAAAAATCATTCTTAGCTCAAAGGCCATACAGAAACAAGCCGTGGGCTGAGTATGATTTCTAGCTATAGTTTGCTGCCCCTGCTCTACGTGATCTCATCACAATGACCTCTGGCACAGATGGGATTCTCCCCATTGAAAAATTAGGAAACTGAGGCTCCAAGTCATCAAGTGAATTGTTTCAGGTCACAGAGCTCATATGTGGCAGTACCTGGATCCCAGACCTTTGGACTTAATGTCCAGTTTTCTCTTCCCTCTATCCTAGCACCTGCCTTAAAGCCATGGTTCCCAGCCACCGGGGTCAATTTTGCTCCCCTAGGAGACATCTGGCAATGTCTGAAGACATTTTTGATCGTCACAACTGAGAAGATGCTACTGGCATCTAGTGGGTAGAGGCCAGGGATGCTCCTAAACACCCCCTAATCCACAGGACAGCCGCCCACAGCAAAGAAACATCTGGCCCCTAGTGTCAATAGTGCCAAAGTTGAGAAAGCTTGCCTTAAATCTCTAACCCCACAAAGGAAGTAAAATTGTATTCAAACTGCAAAGGAAGTGGATTGTTCTACCAGTATTGTCACACTATTCAATTCACATGCAAGGGTAGTTCATTAGAAAAAAGAGTTATATTTTGGGCTTTTAAGTAAAATAGTATTGTTTTCCTGTCCATTTTCCCTGACCTTGCTCATTTTCTATAGATAGTTAAAAATCCCAGGTGTGGATACATTCCTTCTCTTAAAATATATACCAACAGTTAAACGTAAAAATCTATTATAACACCGTCTTCTCTATGAAGAAAGAGGTCAGATGGATTAACTCTGATTGCATTTCTTCTCCAATAAATAAGGGACCATTTTCACGCACCTGTAATTCACATAGGGTCTAAAAATTGCTATCATCAGGCTATTAGTGATTTGGGCAAAACTGTAAAATTGCTATCAGGAATAACATATAAACTTTCATGGTCAAGAGGTGAGCTCTTTGTTTGCCTTGAGCAAAACTTCCAAGGGGAAGACTGACATTCGTGATTTGGAGGAGACCCAATTCTGTCTTTTGGGAAAGAGAGCCTGGGTATGGGGTGAAAAAGATATAGTTTGGCTCATGGGTCAGCCACCTTTCTGATGTGTGAGCTTGGATGGGTTACTTCATTTTCTGAGCCCCCGTTTTCTGCTCTGTAATATGGGGATAATAAAATGTTACATCCCAAGGTTAGGGAGAGAGAAGTGAGTACTCAGTAAATGTCAGTTGAGGAAGCAGGTTTGTGGAGGTTGAGTTAGCTGGCCAAATCTCAGAGCTGGGAAATGGCACAGCCCAACTGGAGCCAAGACTGACTGACGCTAACGTTCATGATCTCTTCGCAACCCATGATGCCCCCTGGAAGGTTGGATTCGAAACATGAGGCTGTTGGCGGGTCATAGAGCAGGGGAGTGACACAGATAGAGCTGTTCTTTGAAAGGAAAATGCTCACAGAGGTATGAAGGATGAAGGAGAGAGAGACAGACAGACAGACAGACTATGGCCACGGAGAGGAAGCCAGTTAGGGAGTTATTTGGAACCTGGCGCTCAGAGTGGAGTCTTATTCATTTGCCTATTCCAGAGCTTAGCAATGCCTATTTATGGCAGGTGCTTAGATTGAGTGAACATAGGAATCATGCTATGTGATGATGCTGTTATGGTATATATTATTATATGTTATATGTTATGTTATAGTGTGCTGATATCATACTACTTGCCTTCTCTGAATCTTTCCTCTCATTTGTAAAATGGGAATAAGACCGTTGCCAATATCTTTTCAAGCTCTAACATTTTAAGAGTCATTTCTCCATCCCTCTTCCCTCTTTAAGTTTCACGGCCCTTCCCAATCCTCTTCATGAGGATTTGGGGAAGAGAAAGGAGAGATGGGGGTCTGAGTGCTGACCTCCACTGGAAGGTCAAAGGGAAGTTGCCCGATGGAACTTCTTCTCTGGAACTTCTCTGGAACTAAGAGTCATCTTTAACCGGGGCAGCCCTTTCTGTACTGATTTCCTAACAAGGGGGCCAAATCCCCTGAACTTCCAGTAATGGTCTTCTCCCCTTGGCTGGGGGCCCAGCCAGTCCTGACATGACCAGCCTGGTGACCTCAGGCACAGCCCCTGGCCACAGGTCAAGGTTTGTTTGCCACGGGTCTTTCTGTACACATTTCCAGGAACCCATTCAAAGCATGGCGAGTGCCCTACTGACCTCTGATTCTTGAGAAGTGAGTTTGCTCCAGTGGGGCTCAGTCCCGTCTCTGAATGGCTCTGTGACCTTGGCAAATCCCTCCCCTCTCAGAGCCTCAGGTTACTCTCCTGTAAAATGAGAGATCTAGAAAAGGGATTTCATTTTATGGTTATGTGTTAAAATATATAGCTTTATAAGCATGCTGAAGATAACCATATATACATGCAATTTGAAAAATGTAGGCTTTTTTTTTTTTTTACTATCATCACTCTAACTAATAAAAATGGTGCTTTATTTTATACTGTTCTTCCTCTTTGCAGTGGTATCTCACATTCATTACTTCTTTAGATCCTCATGTGAATTCTAAGAAGTAGGTTATTATTCCCATTTTATAGATAACAGGGCTCAGGCTTGGGGGGGGGCAATTACGAGTTCTGGGCCACACAGCTGGGAAGTGAGCAGCATTTATTTAGCTTTGACTATGTGACAGGCCTTCCCCATCTCTCAACTTTAATCCTCACAATAAACCTGGAGTGTAGGACTATTGTTCTCACTTTACAGATGAGGAAGGAAGTCTTCACCTGTAATGGGACAGAGATCACACAGCTAGAAGTTACAGAGCTGGGATCTGAAGCCAGATTTTCTAGCTCCAGAGTCAATGCTCTTTGCTACATCTACTACTTCCCAACCAGGGGTTGACTCCCCCATCCCCCCGCCCCAGGGGACATCTGGCAATGTCAGGAGACAGTTTTGGTTTTCATGACTAGAAGGTGCTACTGGCATCTAGTGCGTAGAGGCCAGCAATGTTGCTAAACACCCTACAATGCGCAGGCCAGCCTGCCCCTGTCAACAAAGAATTGTCCAGCAGGAAATGCAATAGTGCCAAGGTTAAGAAACCCTAGACTACAGTCCTGCCTAGAATGGGCATATGTGAATGACTCCACCACCATCATCCCCCCAACACCCTCAAATACGCACAGGCAAACACCACATTCACACCATTAGGGGCGGTGCTCAGCAGTGGCAACACAACTGCGTTAAGGACTTTGTTAATTCCTGCGATGAAGGTTGACAATAAAAGACACACACACGCACACAAACATATGAATACTTTATACGCTTCCTGATTCCTAAAAGTGCTGGAGCGGGGTGGATGAGTTGGCACAGATAGCTTCTGGGCTCTTGTCTTCCTCTGGGACCACAGGTTTCAAAGTTAAGTAGGTTGGTGTTCAGCATGGTCCACTGTGTGGTCCTGAGCTGGTCACTCAAACACTTTTGAGCCTCTGCTTCTTCATCCATGGGTTGGGGGATTTCGTACTCGCTCCACAGAGTGGCTGCCAGGATACAATACAACTGGATAAAGTTGAGTGTCTGGCTCTGTGCCTGGCATGTAGCAGGCCTTCCAGAAGCTTGAAGGCCAGTTCTTGGGCTCTGGGAAGCTGGACAGAGCCCAGGGAGGGGCTCTCTGTTCTTTTTGTGCCCACAGTTGCAGCCCATCCATGAGCTACTGCGGCACACGAACCTGGGGCCTCTGGAGACCAAGCGCCAGAACCTGCGGCGAGCCTTGGACCAGTACCTGATGGAATTCAATGCCTGCCGCTGTGGGCCCTGCTTCAACAATGGGAAGCCCATCCTCGATGGTACCAGCTGCACATGTCAGTGCCCCCTGGGTCGCCATGGCCTTGCCTGTGAGCAAATGGAGGCAGAGGGTAAGACCCGTGCATCCTCACTCAGGTTCTAGCCTATCTCGGCTTAGAGGGGCCAGCACAGAAAGGACCCTTGGGGTTCCCAGCCTCTCTGTTCTATGCCCTCTTGCCCACTGCTCTAGGAACACACATTCTGAGCTTTATGGCTGACCCCCTACATTTACTGGTTTTTATGCTTTCTCCTTGCCATTAGGACCCTCTCAGATGAGGACTGTTTTTTACCAGGGTGTATATGGACAACAGGATTCATTTCTGGAGGGATGTATTAGTTTCCTAGGGCTGCCATAACAAATTACCAAAAGCTGGGTGGCTTAAAGCAATGGAACTTTATTGTCTCACACTTTTGGAGATTAGAAATCCCAAATCCAGGTGTACTGGCTAGGTTGCTTTCTTCTGGAGGCTCTGTGGGAGAATCTGTTCTCTCTCCTAGCCTCTGGCACGAGTCAGCAATGCCCGGCATTTCTCGGCTTGTAGCTGCACCATTCCAATCTCTGCCTCTGTCTTCACATGGTGTTCTCCACTCTACGTCTCTGTTTTCTCTCTTATAAAAATACTAGTCATTGGATTAGGACCTATCCTAATCCAGCATGACATCATCTTAACTTGAGTTTATCTATCTCCAAAGATCCTATATCCAAATAAGGTAAAATTCACAGGTAATGGAGTTGGAACTTCAACCTATCTTTTGGGGGACACAATTCAACCCACTACAAGGGATAAGTAAGTTGTCATTATAGCACAAGGAGTCATGACTAAAAACAAGGTTGGGGCAAGTAACATAAAGCTTAATGTTTCAACGTTTAAACATATTAAGCTGCAGCACAAACCAACTGGTATCAGAAAAGAAGGTTCTCAAACGAGGGTTAGAAATCCATGTCCCTTATAGATGAAGAAGTCTAGAGACCTGGGTGTGAATCTCAGCTATTTCACTAACTTACTGAGATACCGGTTAATTATTACTTCCTTCTGGGGCCTGTCTTTCTCATCTATGTTTCCCTTTGAGCTCCAAGAATCTCTATGCATGTTCTAATCCCTAAGCTTCCAATTTTCCATGCACACTTGGTACATAGAATGATGGCAGAAATATGGGCTACCAAATCAATGTATAAATCAATCTCATTTGGCAACTGCAATGAAGAAAATGTAAAGGAAAAAAAAAGTCTGGAAAACAAACTGCTGAAGTACAGTGGAGATGGGATAGGAGCCTGGTTTTAAAATGAGATGACGGTGGGTTACAATTTTCTCATTGGGAGAGTCGTTCTAAATGGGAGGCAGGATAGCATAGCTCTGGTGTCAAATAGGCCTTCACATCCCAGTGCTGCCAATTGGCATGTTGGGTGGGCATCCCCTGTAAAATGGGGATGATACCAGTACCTACATCACAGGTTGTGTTGAGGATTAAACTAGCTAACTTGTGTGGCAAGCTCAATTCTAATAAGTAAGAAGAAGATAGAGCCCTATTGGTAGAAGATCTGTCCTGGGTTGGTGCCACATCTAAATCCCTCCTTTGTGAGCTGAAGGGAGTACAAATTGGGTCCCAGAAAGCTGCCTGGTATCCTGTAGGAGGAATTCTGAAAGGGGTGAGCCAGGATGGTGAGTGAATTCCAGAGTCCTTATGAAGGAGGATGCAGAGAACAAAAACCAAGCAGAACAATGACCAGGGCCAAGCCTGGTACAGTTTCCTCATGTGAATTGAAAAAAGGAACTGCCTGTTAGGTGGGTAAATTGGGAGGAACAAAGAAAACCACTCGGGGTTGATACTGCCCAGCTCCAGACCCAGGGATTTCTTGACTTTTCAAGCAGAGTTTGGACTGGGTTTCAGCCCCCATTTGCCTCATTGGCCAGGCAACTTTCCAGAGGGACCAAAGGTCAATGAACAGAAAGAACAACAAATTCTGTACCAGGCACTATTGCAACACTTTATGTGCACGAACTCCTTTATTCCCCCAAGAATGTGATGAGATAAATATCAATACTATTATCTCCCCAATTCACAGATGAGGACATGGGGGCAGAAAGAAGGCGAGATAACTCGCTGAGTCATCTAGCTGGGGAGTGTCAAAGCCAGGATTTGGACCCAGGTGGTCTGATGTTAGGACCCAAGCTCTTAACTGTTACATTCTACTAATTTACATCCTAAGAGTCTGGAAATTTGGGGGATGGGGGTAGAGGGTCTGAGATGATTGCACTGATTATCAGTTTGGGGAGTGGAGAGGGAGGGTACGGCCCAGGTCACAGTTATTGGGCTGACCTGGCTTAAAGGGACAGACATGAGCTCTGCCTGGGTAATTAGAATTAGAGCATGTCAAGGGCCCTCAGAGCCAGTGACTTGCTTGGATCCCTGTTCACAGAGCATAGAGCAAAGTGAACAGGGAGTGTGGACTACCTAGAGATGCCTCTCCAATGATCCAGTGCTGGGCTTGGTGGTGGCCATGCTGAGTCACATGTACACATGATGGGCACTGGAGAAGGGGGACACAATGACAGTGATCAAGGCGGGGTGGCAGGGCGCAGAGGGCTGGGTCCTCCGCACAGTCCCATTTCTCCTGCATGATTACATTCTGTCAGCTTCAGGCAGCTCCCGGGTGTTCCATTAACCTTGTTCCATGCCCGAGGGGTATGGACCTCGGGTGGCCTTGGGGCTATCAGACTAAACTTTCAGCCAGACAGAGATCGATCTGGCAAGGAAGTCTAAGGCGGGGGAGTCGGCCACCATGGAGACCCATTGTCGTAGGTCCCGAGGGATTTTCCCCGCAAATCTTTGCCTGTAGGGACCGAGCCACAGAGGTGGGAGAAATAGAGAACCGTTCTGTGGCTGCCCCACCAGGGAGTGTAATGACAGAGCTGGAAGGGACTTGAAGATAATCTAATCCAATGATATTCACACTGAGATCTGAGGAAGCTTGGGGTCTCCTAGGGGCTGCCCCAGAGGAGCAGGGCAAACCTGATAGACACCCAGCTTCAAATAGAACAGCTTCACTTTCATCTGACTTCCATGCTGGGGCCCATATAAGATTTCATTTAAGAAAAAAAAAAAAAAAACAGTAATGAAAAAAATAATGATGGAAAACCCTACCGGATCAGTCCACCCTTTTCCTTTACAGAGGTGAAAACTCAGGCTGAGAGAGGAGATGGGATGGTCCAAAGGCACAGAGTCAGTAGGAGGCAGCAGCCCCAGGCTAGAGGGATTGTATAAACTGGATTTCTAGAGACAGCCCATGGTCAGTGCATGTGTTCTGATACTCTGTGCAGAGAATCTGTCACCCACCGTGGCCCCATCGTTGGAGTCTGAGTGGGGTTGATTTGCAAACCTTCATTTAAAAGCCCAGCTATCCTTTCCATAGGGGTGTCTGGCTGGCCTTTGTGAAGCTCCAGCTGGGGCGAGTTCCCTGTCTGCACATCCTCCACTGGCTCAGCGTCATTCTTCCAGAGACGCGCGCCTCCCTGCCTCTCTCTGCTATCCATCTTCCGTGGAACCGCAGGTTCCAATTTCATGAGATGGGCTCCCAGTGGCCTCTTCTCACTCCATCCAGAGTTTCAAATTAAGTGCAAGGCAGTGAGCACAGAGGTCTGGGTTGGCTACACGGAGGCATTTCCCCAAGGAGAGACTGCAGACCACTCTAGGGCAGCGGGATGGGCCTCACTCAACCATCCAAGCTGCCGCTTGTACGCTAACCTCCTTGTCCCCTGGGAAATTATCCATGCAGGAGCCAAGGCGGATGGTCACTGGGGCTGCTGGAGCTCATGGTCTGCTTGCAAATCGGGCAGCCGGGAAAGGAGGAGAGAGTGTAACAATCCTGCACCCCAGAACGGAGGCACCTCGTGTCCGGGTCACAGAGTGCAAACCCAGGCATGCTGAGGGCTCTGGGCCCAGGCTGCAGCTGAGGCAGCGGATGTCACTGCCTGCCGTGACCGCTGGATACCAACCGACTTCACTCAGCTGACAGAAGATGCCAATCAACATGGACTTTTTCTTTGTCCTGGACCAGGCCGTGCCATCAACAACCAACTGTTCTATTACCCGCAAAACTCAGTCAGTCACAACTGGGTGTTGAGCGTTAATGGCTCACAGTACTTTGGATCAACTGAAAAATAAATAAATAAAAGAAAGAAAGAAAAAAAAGAAGAAATCTCGATTCATGTCTTAGAGGAACTTATAGGATGGTAGAGGCATAAGGCAGGCAGACGCTCTTGAAACTATCAGTAGCCAACAAAACAAAGTACCATGAGAACGATCTCAGTTATTTGATAACAATATTTGCTCATTTGTAGAAAACGATTATTAGTTTGTAAGATAAGCAGACATACTGAAACAAGGAGAAAAATTAAAGATTGACTTGGGTTCCTTCAATTTTCCTTCACTGGGACTCAACATATTCTCGTATTCCTTCAATGAATCTCTCTTGTTTGCTTGAGTTCTTATCACAAATATCACCTTTCTCCCAATTAAATAACTGGCACACTAATAACGGGCTCACAGCACACTATTCTTTTCCTTCATTGCCTTTTTCGTGATTAGTAATTATATATTGGGTCCCACACCTCCTGTGACTATTTATGACCTGTCTCCCCATGGACGGTAATCTGGAGGGCAGCACTGCGTCCCCAGAGGTGAGGGCTGTGCCTTGAATCGGAGGGAATTAACAAGCATCTGTGCAAGAAGTGAGGGAATGAACTCAAGAGTCAGTTCAAAAATACGGTCCCTCTTCGTCAGCCTCCCAGAGTAGAATGTGGATCTGGGGGGGCCGACCAGTTCACGTGCCCGGGCCCACCTGTGGGAGAGCCAGTCACATCAGCCTGCCTCAGTGTCCCCACAGCACCCCAATCAGGCCTCAGAGAATGTGTGTGTTGCACTGACTTTTCTGTTGACCCATAGGTTTCCCCTATAGATCGTGAGCTCCTTGAAGGTGGAATCTGCGGTCCCAGTTGGTATAAGAAACATAGGTTGACTGATATATGTGTATCAGTCAACACTCCCTATCCTTCCAGAATCCTCAATCTTTTTGGGGCGATAATGAGACATACACACACACACACACACACACACACACACATGCACACACGCACGCACACATGAAACAATTAGAAGCAGTTTTAGGGACACAGGAAGTGAATTGCTGAGTTAATGCCAAAATACGTGGCACACGAAATAAGTGCCAAAGGAGGCCAGGTGGAAGAGAGATTTACCTTTCTTTGTCTGTATTAAATATACAGAATGGGGGTTGACCTAGACCTTGAGGGATTTTTGAACTAGGCAGAGAGGGAAGAGAACTTTAGATAGAAAAACAGCATGTCACAAAGTTTGAACCTCAGAAAGAATATTAGGGGTGTATGTAGGTGTATATGTGTTGGAATAGGGTGTGGGAATAAAATAAGTTATATAAAATACTTAGCACAATACCTGTCACATGCAAAATTATTAGCATCACTCTTATTGTTACTATTATTATTTAAAGCTTACAGTTTAGAAGTTTGTTTCTGAACTCTTTAGATCTATCTGAAAGAAGGAAAAGACTCCCATATTCCTTCTCATCCTGTCATTAATTTACTTTTTAATTTCCATGAATAATTAATTTCCATTCATTATTTACTGTGGAGCAGTAGTTACATCCTAGGAAGCGATGAGAGGCGGATTGGCCAGGCCAAGTGGACAGTTTACAGAAGACATTCAAGCTTGATCTAAAAGTGGTAGTTCTCAGCCTAGGTTGCGCATGAGAATCACCTGGGCAGCTTTAAAAACGCTGATGTCCAGAGGCTGCACCCCATACCAATTCAATCCGAATTTCTGGAGATGAGAGCCAGAGATCAGTAGTTTACTATATTCAGTACCTTGTAATAACCTGTCATGGAAAAGAATCTGAAAAAGAATATATGTGTGTGTGCGTATATAAAACTGAATCACTTTGCTGCATACTTGAAACTAACACAACATTGTAAGTCAACTATACGTCAATAAATAAATAAATAAAAGCTTCCCAGGCAATTCCAATGCAGCCAAGGCTGAGAATTCCTGAGAGCGGAGGAGTCATTACGCGGGGTGCGTAACAAAAGGGCACCACTGTAAGGTCTATCTGCGTACTTTATCTAATCTTAACAAGGACCTCTAAGATTTGTTTTCTTTCTTTTTTTTTTTTTTAGAAGGGAAGGGACAGGAGTCAGCATAAGTGAATTTTTTTTTTAATTTTATGGCTGTGTTGGGTCTTCGTTTCTGCGCGAGGGCTTTCTCCAGTTGTGGCAAGCGGGGGCCACTCTTCATCGCGGTGCGCGGGCCTCTCACTATCGCGGCCTCTCTTGTTGCGGAGCACAGGCTCCAGACGCGCAGGCTCAGTAATTGTGGCTCACGGGCCCAGTTGCTCCGTGGCATGTGGGATCCTCCCAGACCAGGGCTCGAACCCGTGTCTCCTGCATTGGCAGGCAGATTCTCAACCACTGCGCCACCAGGGAAGCCCCTAAGATTTGTTTTCTGAGTCCCATTTTACAGATGAGGAAACAGAGTCTCTGCGAGGCTGAGCCTTGCGGGTCACAGAGCTGGCAGGCTGGCCAGGGTGTGAATGCAGTCCATCAAGCACGTGCTCCTCCACCTTTGCTCTGGGCTGTCAGCCAGTGGAGGGATGTTGTGTGTGGGGCGCAGAGGCAAGGAAAGAAACCAGAGGCCAGGAAGCTCATCAGGAAGTAAGTGTAGTCCTTTAGATGCGAGATGAGAATGTTGGGATTAGACAATTGCCTGGATCACCTGTGAGCCAAAACAACCAGCTAAGCAATGCCATCTTCTCATTGTCTGAGCCACGGCACCAAGGCCAGTGTCTGCCCCGCTCCTCTGAGGACGCTGCATCTCCAGCAGCTTTAGAAATGACAATACAGCAGTGGCAGTAGCAGTTTCGGCAGCAGCTACCCTTCACCAGATCAGCGCCTCTCCCTCTTCAAGGATGCCTGGCTCTCACCACGCAAAAGGCATAAAACCCATCAAATGTATTCTCCCTCAGGACTTTTCAGGAGATCTATAATCTACGGTTTTATAGGTAGTGGATGTAAAAACACGGTTTAAAGATATAATCTTCAGCTTGACAAGGTGTCTTTTGAAAAGTAAATTAATGACAGAATGAAAAGCAATAAGAAGAGGCTTTTTTCTTTTTTTCTGCTTTGAGATAGAGGAAGATCTAAAGAGTTCAGCACTCAATGAATCTCTTCTGAGCTAGATGGCTTTAGCGTGAAGAAAATGGACAGAGAGAAAGGGTAGCCTTCAAAACCACAGTGCAGAAATGAGAGACGGCAGAGGGAAGCCACCAGGTACTGTTTGAGGAAAGGTATGTGACATAGATTAGCAGAAGCACGCTTCTCCGTGAAGAAAATTGGGGCTTCTACCCCCTCGCTTGGGAAATGGGTGAGCACCCTGGGCAACCCTGTGCTGGGCCCCGGGCTGGGTGCTGGGGGGCCGGGAATGAATCAGACACAGTCCCAGCGCTGGAAGACTGCCTGGCCTGATGGAGGAGGCCTGTGAACCACCCCCCAGGTCCCATACCAGCAGCAAGCCAGACAGCCTGGACAGGAGAGGAGACGAGGCCAACAGAGTCTAGGAAATGAGTGGGAGTTTAAAAAGCAGAGAAAGGTGAAGAAGGGGCTGGACATCGCAGAGGAAATAGTATGTGCAGAGTCGAGTGGTGGGAAACCACGAGGGGGGTGGAAAGTAATTACTGCTCAGCTCCTGGGGGTGGTCGCTGGTCTCCCTCAGGCTGGGGAGAGCTGGGTTTGGAGCATTGGTTTGGTCACTGGGCCTTTCCTGAGGGCAGCAGTATGTGGTCCTGGGGAGATTTCCACAGATGGCCACTTTCCACCCACATCCCTGCTCTCCTTGGGAGCTCCTGGTGCTTCAACACTCCACAGCCATCATTTTAAAGCACAAGAATCTTAACCTGGATTCACAAGGTTTGCTCTGGTCTGATGCCAATGTACCACTCCATCTCTATTTCCCTCTCCAGACTTTATGAGCCAATAGACTAAAAATCTGTCCTCCCTAACAGGACAACAAAGCCCTGAACGCCTAGCTCTCACCTCTCTCTGACGTCATTTCCTTCCATTTACTCTTCCTGCAGTCATGTTGCTCCAGCCGTGGAAGCCTTTCTGCTATTCCTCACACATGCCAAACTCTCATGCCTCAGGACCTTTGCACCTGCTTTCTCCTCCACCTGAAATGTTCATCCTCTAAAGGAGTTCATCCAAGAATCACTCCCTTGTTTCATTCACATCTCTGCTCAAATAATACCCCTCCAAAGACCTTACCCTTATTTATGTTTTCTGGTATGGCACTTATCATTACCTGAGATTATAGATTTTTTTCTTGGTATGCCTCCCCCCCCATTAACATGCAAGCTTTTTCATGGCTTGATCCCCAGTATCTAGAGCAGTAGTTGGCCTTAGGAGGGGGTTCAATAAATATTTGTTGTATGAATGAACTATTTCCAATTTAATCCCTCAAATAGGTTTTTTGTCCCCTCCAGGCCTTTGTACGTACTACCTGAGAAGCATCCCCACCTGCCAGCCCCCATCTTCTCCCATCTCTTCACCAGCACCCTGCAGGGTATGGATTAGGTATCCATTCACCCAGAAAGCCAACCCTGACCCCTTCCGCTCCCCCATACTTCATCAGGTGCTACTCCCTGATATGGAGCATTTTCCATACCCTATCACTGTAGGCAACTAACTCTGTCACTATAGTCTCCCCCACCCAGTGACACCTTGCAGGACAGATGGGGACGCAGATTTACTTTCGGAGCCTCAGTACCTAGCATAGCACTTTAAACACCTAGGGGTTTCCCAGTAAAAGGATGCTGTTCTCTCTCTGGCCCCTCCGTGCTAGAGGCAAAGGCTCTGAAACAGTCTTTGCACAGAGCACATAGGAACTCGTGAGAGACAACCCCATGGAAGACGTTTTTACAGGACTCCCGGGTCCTACAACCTTCCTGGTACATCAGAGGGCAGCCCACGCTACTCTTAGAGACTGTATACATTTAAGAGAGAGCCCACCTTTTCCACCTTAGTGAACGAAAGCCCATCAAATTGAGTTAAAAATTCTGCATTCGTAGCCCAGGGGTTTTCCCCCGCCCCTCTGGGAGAGAGAAAGGAAAATATGTTTCCCTTCTATATTAACAGCTTAAAATGTGAGATAAATCCTCCCATCCTAACCTCTTTTTCACAAATGGACTTTGCTGTCCAGTGGCATGATACATGTCTGATGGATCTATTTATCCATCCTATTTCTTTAGAGATAGCAGCTAAGAAGTTTCATCTATTATTTGTCTCTCTCTCCCATTCCCATTTTCCTAACCAAGCATGTGGAGCCGGCAGTTGATGGATGGATGGTGTTTGGGATAAAAGGGGCCAGAATCAGATAGTTTTCAGGATCTGAACAAACTGGCTTATTAACAAGGAGGCCCCTTCGGCGGGAGGTGGTGGGGGAAGGAGGAGTGGATGCCAGACAATGGCCAGTGATGGATGAAGGAGCACCTGGGGTTGCAAGGTGTAGAGGCAAGATAACTGGTGGCCGCAGCCTCTGATAATGGGAGTGCCTGGGCTCCGGAGCAGCCTCCTGCACAGAGGTGAATGTCAGACCAGCCTCTTGACGTCCTTTGACAATCCTCCAAGATTCACTGCTGCAAAGGCAAGTCCTATTCCCTCTCCTCTTCCTTTCCGTAAAATACAATCTCCATGCTCAACAAGGGAGAGCTGCTAGGCAGGGTACCAAGGGCCAGATGTCAGGCAGGGTTGGTTCAGCATCCAAGCATGGGTAGGCAGTTGAGCATTGCCATGTGCCAGGCACTCTGGGGTGAGAGCGGTCCCTCTGCGTATGTCGTGTCACTCAAGCTTCATGCTTGTGCCATCGATTATTGGCCCTATATTCTGACGAGGACACTGAGGCATGGAGACGGTAAGGGACATCGTCAGGGCTTCTCAGCTAGGAAGTGGTGGTGTGGGGATTGATCCCTCTGTTCTTCTGCCGCAAAGCCTTCTAAACGGCTCTGCTTCTCCGCTGCAGGGATATGCCAGACTAGAGGCCTTTCTATCTCTTCTGTGCAAGCGGGCAGGTGGGCATGCACCCACCCTACAATGAAACTGGACCCAATCCTGTGGCAGCAGGAAGTTGGGGAGCCCTGTGGCAGCCGTCCTCGGACTGAGGCAGTCCTGCCACTTTCGAGCTGGGTGGTCTTGGGCAAATGGCTCAGTCTCTCCGAGGCTCTGTCTCATCACCTGTCAAAGGCAGATAATAAATCCTTCCTCTTTCAGGCACTGAGAGGATTAAGCTGGATTAGGTATGTGAAAGTTCTTTATAACTGGTAATGCCCTCTGCAAATATTAGTTATTATGCTGTTACATTTTCCCTTAATAACCCAGAGCTTGGGATATAAAAGCCTTCCATGTCCTTTATTAAGACATGTCCTAGGGGCTAAGCTATTTTACGTCTTTCTTGTTCTCATGTGTTATAGTGGGTTTAGTACTGAAATGTACTAAACCAGTTTAAAGCGGTTTTAAACGACTTTAGAAAACCAAACACACAAACCATGGTTCTTGTCGACGTTTTGAGGAACCCCCAGAAGCAGTGGTGTCAACGATACCATGGAGTGCTGACTGTCCCAGGTACTCTCCTGAGTGTGGTCAATTCACATCCTCCCGAAGCCCACGAGGACGCTGCTGTCACCATCCCCATCTTACAGGTGAGAAACTGAGGCACAGAGGGGTACGGAACTTGCGTTAAGGTCACAAAGCTAGTAAGTCACAGAGCCAGGCAAGGCCACAAAAGCAGCAGCATGGCACCAGGGCACACACTTCTAAGCACGGTACCACCCGGCCTCCCTTCATCTGTTTCCAGTTCTGCCTGAGAGGTCGTGATGCTTCCCCCACCCCTGAAGTTCTGCATCCCTCATCCCTCAATAGTGGAATTAACATTCCAGAAAGACAACTCAAAGAGGAAGACACCATACAGAAAAATCTGATTTCATGACAGGCATTCAATAAGAAGGGATTCTCAAAGATGTAAAGTGTACTATTCCAGTGTGCTACCGTTAGGGTTTAGGTGGTCACGGTAGGTTTAAAATGAATCCACAAATGAGTAAATGAGGTGAAGGTGGAATGTTGGAAGGCATTTTTTTTCCTAAGTTCTTCTTTATTCATAGCCTACCTCTACTGCACACTGGGCAGGCTTTTTAACCCTCTTGAGTCTTGATTTCTTCCTCAACCTATAAATATGCTTCTCAGGTTTATCCCACCAGAGATGACAGAGTTTTCTGCTCCCTTCCTCTGTAAAGTTTCCCTGGAGATTTCTGGTGGTCCCCAGTGGGTGTCACCAAGTCCCCTAACAAGTACTGTATCTTCAGCCCCTACCTGACATCAGCTATTTTTCTGCCTCTTTCGTTTTACTCTTTTTTTGCACCGCTGCCCACCAAGCAGGCTGAACACGCCTCCCCCAGCCAGCGCTGTGTGGTTGCCCTTATCTCAAGGTCGCTGTACCCCAAATTTCATGATGCCACCATCATGTACCACCAATTCACCAAAGTTTCTCCCTGGCCTGGGATGGTTCTGCCCTTGGCTCCACTCACGTCCCTTTTCATTAGTTCATTAATTCATGCAACAATGATTTATTGTTGCCTGCTTGTGCCAGGCCCTGTATTGGGCACTTGGGATACGTGAGGGCAGTAGACAGACACTATCTCTGCCTTCAGGAACGCGATATTTGAGAAGGAATAGGAGACGGTAAACAAATAAATTATAATACAGTGTCCACAGAGCCTGGAAACATTGGCAAACAGTCATACTGTCATTAAGGACATCTTCAATCTGTAAAACAAAAATATGTCCATCAAGATGCTAATCACAAAGGTCCCCAGGGAGACCTGGCCAGAGTCCTGAGGGCTTTCTGCTCCAGCCCCACTCTCTCCAGAGGGCTTTTTATATAAGTGCCTGGGAGCAGGCCAGAGTTCTCTCCTTTAAAACAAAGATGGCATTTTCCTCTGGATTCTCTGCCAGCAGATGCTCTTCTCCCAGCCTCAGCGTCCCACCTTGATTTCCAGAGTCAGCCCATCCGTGGCAAGGACGAAGTTTCCCTTTGAAGCTTTCCCTACATGTCACCTGCTGACTGTATTAATATCTACCCCATCAAATTCAAATAAAGATTAAATGAGATAACGCAGGTTAAAAGATTTCATAAACTGAGAAGCACTCTATAATTGGCAGCTATGATTATTATTACTATTGTGAAAATAATTATAATACTTATTATTCCCACAGAAGTTCTATTATTATCCCAAGGTCACACAGGAAGGGAGTGGTAGACACAGAACTCCCGGCCCAGACATCAAGCAAACGGCAGAGCTCCCAGCATTTCAGAGATTCATGCTCTCAGACACAAAACCCTCCCACACCCAGGTATCCTGAGCTGTGTTCAAGCTTCCAGGACCACTGCCAAACGACACTGCCTGGCCCGTGCCCCACGGATGCCGCAGCTCCTTCACGGGGACACCGGTGCAAGCTACAGTTGCCAAGGTTTCCCAAAAGCACAGTTTGCATTTATTTTGTTTAATTCTTACATTGTGTTTCAGCCTCCTCCTAAATGCATTTGTTTTCAAAAAGAGCCACGAGGGGAAGTTCAGCCCACAAATAAGAATATAATTATTACACAGTTTAGCCATGCCTGGACGTCACCCCGATATTCACCGGTGCTCGGCAATTCAATTGTCTCTCCTTCAAGACCATGTTTAATATGATAAACAATTTCTGCTAAATGCAATAAACGTGAACCTGCATTGTCATCTCCATAATCAACTCAAATTTCCCATTAGAAGCGGTGGCCGTGATTGAGATTCAGAATTTAATTTGGCGGCGCTGGCTTCGACATGCTCGTGTCGGCTTCACGGGAGCCTCCCATCAACCCAAGACAGAACCTCTCTTCCCCATCTCTGGGGAATCTTAAAAGAAGACAGATTATAAAGTAAGAAAATTATACGGCCTTGGTATAATGAAAGAGATAAAACATTATTGGATTAGCCTGTTGAAATAACAGCAGACGGCAAAGCAATAATATTAATCCAAACAAGGGCCCGGACCCGTCTGCTCAATTGCAGGGGACACGGGGATGCAGGAAGGCAGACAGAATCGCCACGCTGGCTGCAGCAACCCCTAAGCAGTAAAGAATCAGCTCCTTCCATGGTTGTTCTCTTGACTCAATTCCAGAGAGCTGGGCGGCCAGATTGGTGGGTGTTGGTGACCTGTGCTTTGGTGTCATGGATGTGTTATGGTCTTGGGTCCCAGCACCCAGCCCAGTGGCAAACTTACAGCAGATGATGTGGCGGTAAACAAATCGGGTGAAAATGCACAGGATGAATCAATTCACCTTCAACCAACTGTTTTTTTTTTTTCCCCACCAATCTGATTTCAACAAATTCACATGAAGTTATGCAATCCGACAGGAAGTGCCCAAGAGCAAAGAAAATATTCAGGGATGTTTTAATGAGAAGGAATGAATGAGAGCAACAAAGCTTAAATGATCACTTGACTCAATCTAAAAAATAAAAATATTTTGGGGGGCTTCCCTGGTGGCGCAGTGGTTGAGAATCTGCCTGCCAATGCAGGGGACACGGGTTCGAGCCCTGGTCTGGGAAGATCCCACATGCCGCGGAGCGACTAGGCCCGTGAGCCACAATTGCTGAGCCTGCGCGTCTGGAGCCTGTGCTCCGCAACAAGAGAGGCCGCGATAGTGAGAGGCCCGCGCACCGCGATGAAGAGTGGCCCCCGCTTGCTGCAACTAGAGAAAGCCCTAGCACAGAAACGAAGACCCAACACAGCCATAAATAAATAAGTAAATAAATACATAAAATTTTTTAAAAACCCTATGAGTTTCACAGTTAACAAGATTAGGCAGTCTTTAATTAAAAAAAAAAATTTTTGGATTTTAGTAACGTAAAGATCAACTGCCCTCTTGTTCTCATCTTTCAGTACCTCCCTCCCCAAATGGGATTTGCACAAAAGCATGAGTGAGCGGAGCACAACGTACAGAGGTAGGGAAGGTTTGCTTTGCCCACTGACCCACAGCCATCAGCTTGGTCATCTCCTGATATGTTTCCTCTTCCAGCCACCACAACCCCTCCTCTTTTTCTTTCTCTCTTTTTAAACTGTCTCCCACTCAGTGATCAATTTCCGTGGCTCTAGTCTCCAGCTCAGCATCTCCTCTGGGCACCCACTCATGTCACAGCAATTCAGCTCTGCACCAGAACAACCACTTGCTTCCTGTGCTCAGCATTTAAAGAAGCTGAGGAACCCAGATCCACTCTCTTTGTGATGCAGTGGGTGGGGATTTGTCAATCACACACACACACACACACACACACCACCTTCTACACTTTATTTCATAAAAAGTTCTTTGTTGATCCAAAGTCCAATTTTGAGAGGAAGGGAGCATCACAGTTAAGAGTTTAAAACCGTGGGGACTTCCCTGGTGGCTCAGTGGTTAAGAATCCGCCTGCCAATGCAGGGGACACAGGGTTTGATCCCTGGTCCGGGAAGATCCCACATGCCATGGAGCAACTAAGCCAGTGCGCCACAGCTACTGATCCTGCGCTCTAGAGCCCGCGAGCCACAACTACTGATACCGTGCGCCTAGAGCCCGTGCTCCGCAACAAGAGAAGCCACCGCAATGAGAAGCCCGTGCACCGCGACAAAGAGTAGCCCCCCGTTCGAAGCAACTAGAGAAAGCCTGTGCGCAGCAATGAAGACCCAACGCAGCCATAAATAAACAATCAAACAAACAAAGAAAGAAATAAAAATTTAAAAGAAAAGGGTTTAAAACCCTGGAGCTTGAGTGCCCAGGTTTGCAGCCCAGCCCCCCCACTCTTTAGTTGCATAACTTTGGACAAGTCACTTAACTCTTCTAAGCCGATTCTCCTGCTGTTTAATAGGCTGATAAGGCATCCACCTTATAAGGCTGTCGTGAGGATGGAATGAATGAATGAATGCACTGAGAGCACTGTGGCTGGCACACACTAATCATTCAATAAATATGAACCGCCAATTGCCAACTGACATTGAATGAGACGGTGTGCTCCTCAAGACAGGAACAGTTTAATATCTATTCATGGATTCATTATTGGGTACCTACTATGCGCAGGGCAGTGGTGGATTGTGGGACTTTCACACGGACAGCTCCCAACACAGTTCCTGGCTGGTAGTAAATGTGAGTGAAATAAAATTGTAGAGGTGAGCAAAGTGAAGATTACCAGGACGCCTAAGCCCTTCAGGAGACTATAATTATTGTTCAACTTACTATCTGTTCAAATCAGTGTGCATTTTACAAATAATATCTTTATTTTAAACACTCTGAATGGCACAGCCCTCCACCTTGGGCCAGCTCCAGATGGGAGCAGGCATGGGGGGTGAGCTGGCCTGATTCCTTGCCGTGTGCAGCCCACAGTAGCGTCACCTGCTAGATGCTTTCCCCTCCTTAACAGTTAAGTGTTTCGGAAGCAGGGCCCAAGCAGGGGCTGCCCCTATTTTGAGGAGGTGGATTGTTGCACTGCCTTTGTCTTGTTTTATGTCCTCCAGAACACGGAGACCAGTTTGACCAGCAATTCCACTTCCCATCAATGGGGACATCTATAAGAAAGAAGGTCAATGAACATTAATTAGCCCTTATGACACTCTGGTGCCCTATAGGAGAGGTAAGGTGTATAAACCCTAGGGTTTTGGAAGTCTGAATCTCTGATCTCCTCACTCCAGTCCACTGTCCTTCTTTCAGGCCATTGGCTCACCGTGCTCCCTTCTACCACAGGGCCTTTGCACACACTGTTCTCCTTGCCCCAAATACTCTTCCCTCCTCTATTCATCTGGTCAATCCTATTCACCCTTCAGATCTCAGCTTAAGTGTTATTTCTGTGAGGAAACCTTCCCTGATCCCTAACTCCCCATCACTACTTCATATTTTAAGCTCTCAGAGCATTTTGTAGCAGTTACAGTTGAAACTTTAAATGTATTTCTGGGACGAGTCAAATGATGTTGGTCTGTCTTTCTAAAGAGCAATCTCCATGATGACAGGAACTGTAATCTGATTTTCTCACCACTGAACCCCAGCACCTAAACTGGCACATCGGAGTCCCTGAGTCCATATTAGTGGAATAAATGAATAGTTTCCAGCTTAGACACTTCCCAGCTATAGGATGCTGGATAGTTTACTTCTTCTCAGTGTATCAAGCGGGAGCTCTGTTATCTATGTGGCCGTTGTGTGTTTTAAATGAAGTAATAACACTGGGCTCTACCCTCCCTGACATTTGCCTTTCCCTTGAGGATTTCTGGTCGTTGATGAGACTGGCAAATAATCAATTACATCCACCATGATAGATCACGCATCTGGCTGAGCCTCTAACTTGCAGTGTAGTTCTGGGTACATTACTTAATATCTCTGGGCCTCCCCATTGATAACATGAGATAGCTGGAGTGGGAGGTTTCCAAGGTCTCCTCCAACCAGTGGAAACCCTGTGGCTGTGCCATTACACTCTTACTGGGCAGGTCACTGTGGGGGGCCTGGTTTAGCTGTAGTAGGAGAGGGAGTGGAGACACCCTTGAGCACTTTGCTGGGGAGGGGAGCAGAGCAGGCACCAAAAGCAAAGGCTACAGAGTCAGACTCACTGGACCTGAACCTGGGTCCCTACACCTACTAACTGTGTGACCACTGGGCAAGTTAGCTAGCCACCCACTGAACCTCAGTTTCCTCTATAAAATGGGGGCATTGACAATATCTACTTCATGAGGTTGTTGTGAGGATGAAAGGATTTAATATATATGAAATATAAAGTAACACTATTTATTTTGCTCTAAAACCAACTAACCGATATTTATTTTGCTCTTACGATGGGTTAGGCATCCTTCCAAGTGCTTTATATGCCTCATGAGAGACTTAAGACAACTCTATGAGGTAGTTAATATCATCATCTCCATTTTACAGATGAGGAAATTGAGGCACGAAGAGGTCAAGTAATTTGCTATTAAATGATGGAGATGGAATTTGAACCCACACTGAGTCCAAGCCCTCAGCAAGGTGCCTGGTACATAGTGGACTGCTTAATAAATGTTTGGTGTTTTTATCGGATGTGCCATTTCCTTTTTTAACAGTATCACCAAAAAAGTCACAGAAAGGAAAAGAAAGGAGAGGAGCCGCAGGCGGGGGGAGGCAGTGCTAAGAATTCTTAGAAAATAAACCGGCTAAAGAATCTGAGAACTGGAAGAGACCTTCATCGTAGTCCAGTCGTTCAGTTATTAATTCAACTGCAGCAACTGTGTGGGAACCTGAGGACCCATAGGTAAATGGGACATGATCCCTACTCACAGACACAGGGGAGGTAGACACACACAACCCAAAACAGAATGTGCTAAGAGCTGTAATAGATACATGTTCGAAGCACTATGGGATCCCACAGGAGAAATTAACTAATTCTACTTGGATTAGAATAATTTTTACAGAAGAAGGGGCATTTGTGTTGGATTTTGAGGGATGTATAGGAGTTCACTAAACAAAAAAAAGATAAACATTCCAGAATGTTTCAAAGAGATGACTCGAAGAGGCCATGCATTAGCAGTCCTGTAACATGGAGCACTCTCAGTTGTGAAAATAATAAAATATAAAATCAGGAGTCAAGATGGATCTCAAGTTTCATAGTGTCCAGCTCCCTAGCCCACTCCCCGACTTTGCTCTTGCTCTTTTGAATTATTCTCTGGACTTCCCTAGACTTCCCTTTCCCAACCAACTCTCACAGACTCCTTACTTTTCCGATTGGTGATCTCACAGGCAGGGCCTTGGAATCCAGCAGGACAGATGCAGTCACAGCGTGATCCTGAGAAGATGCAGAGACAGTATGAATCATACTACGTGAAGTAAGAGCTCCTAGACTTCACCCCTTCCTCCACATCACGGCTTTTCCATTAGGTTAAAATAGGGCAAACGTTTAATTGAATGGTTTGAAATAAGAAGGTTCAGTGCCAAGAATACCCACTCCTTTCTTGAGGGTCCTTTGCTCATGAAAGGGTGTTTATTCCACCACAGGGAATGATGTCGAGTTGTTGAGGAAAATTACCCATTAGCTGACCTTTGACCTAGACATTGGTTTTGGGGATCAGAAGCTACATTATTGAAGTCCCTGGGGCCAACGGTCATTGATGCTCAATTTCACCACAAGTAATTGTCTAGTCTCTGCTTGAACATCTCTAGTGATGGAGAACTCACTACCCTTAGATGTCTCATGCTACCTTAGGCCAGTTCTGACATTTTGGAGGTTATTCCTCATGTTAATCTGTCACATGTCACCCTGGAGCTTCTCTCAGCTGAATCACACGAACTCTCTTTACAGGACTGTCCTTTATAGGCTGGGCCCTGTCGGCATTCCAGCCTCTGGCTTCCTTTTCTCCTTCACCTCCAAAGTAAAGCCTCCAGTGGGTCCCAGTCTCTAGGTCCAAGTTACACACAAGTCAAGGGGGATTTCAGCACCCCTAGATCAAAACCTGGTGCCGGTGAATGGATCCCACTTCCTGCTGAACTGACCCTCACTTACAGGTTCTGGTCCTCAGGCAGAATTTCCCATTCTTAGGCTGTCACTTACGTCTGCTTTGCTCATTTCTTTCCCATCTGAGAAGCTAGACACACATCTCTCCATCTCAGCTGGGCAGGTGGAATCTTTCTCCCTGAGAACAGATCTTCTCTCGTGTCCCCTCTGTTGAGTTTGCTCCAACCATGTGAGTTCTGCCTCAAGTCCTGCTGGCTCCCTGGGCTGGGATATACTCTACCCAGCTGCTCCTGATGCCCTGTTTTGGCATCATGCTGGACCAGACTCTTCCTTAGCCCAGCACAACAGGAGCAGAAGATCCCAGGTCCCAGCCTCTCTCACGTTTGCCCTGCTCCCTGCAGTGACCCCGGATGTGACCCTCAAGTTAGCAATCAAGTTCTAGTGGGCCATCCGTGCCACCACCCCCCATCCCCCAATCGTCTCACCATGTATTGGTCAGGATATGCACAAGGTGTTTCCCCTGCTCAGCCCAGGGAGGGCCTCTTCTCTGACCAGGACAGAGTCCCAGAGTCCATCCCCACTCCTTGTTACAGACCACACAGTCTCAGCCTGCTCCTGCCTTCAGTTTAATGCTGCTGTCACCCATGTGTCCCTTGTGGCTAGAACCTAGGTATCCTGACAGCCAGAGCAGCCTGTTCTAGATGCCTGCATTCTGACTTCCTGGGAGATAGTCAGACTAACACTGGTCCTAACACTGGTGCATTTCAGTGCAACCCTTGGGTCAAGGCTAGCTCTCCTGCTAGTCTAAAAGCTTGGCAAAATCATGGATCCTGTCTGTCAGTGAATTCAGCTGTAGAACAGCTTCCCAGCCCTCACTCTACAACGAAGTCTCTGGTAGGCTTTTTTTTCAGAGGCCAATCCCAGTGATTCGCTTTAACTATTTTGCGCTGAGGCCCAGGGCTTCGTGTTTGTGAAAAGCTCCCTGGGTGATTCTCAGGTGCAGCCTGAGAGGACATCAGGCGCCTTGCCATAAGTAGTACCTGAGTGCAGGCACCTCCTTGGTCCAACCCTACTTCACTGTGCTCCAGGGAGGTGGTGCTCCAAGGTGAGTCACACCCCGGCCACAGGTTAGAACTACCCGGAGAGGAGAGGGTTTAGCCATCCTGATGAGGTTCTCTTCTCTAGAGAGTCTCACGTAATGATCACATTTGGGGCCTGAGCATCAGTAGTTCTAAAGATCTCCAGTGGTTCTAATGCCCAATCAAGGTGGAGAAGCTCATCTTTAAGAGGCTCCAAATGGTCGGGGGCAGGGGGTGGGGGACGTTCATATTTTTTCCTCTGAGAAAAAGAAGGGAGCTTTATGACAGTCGCTGGGGCCTGAGGCAGAGGACTGGGGAACGACCTGGAAATTCCCCTGGATATACACACGAAACCCTGACCTAGAAGCACACCTCTGGAGGGTGTGTGGATGTGATCATGTGTTCCGGCCCCAGAACCAGCCCATCCAGATGATGTCTGCCACAAGCGACACTGGAAATGGTACCTTTCAGGACAGGGACTCCGTTCCCCTGGCAGGGAGCGCATTGGCAGGAGCTGACTTCCTTCTGAAACTCCTCCAGGGCCTGCTTCATGTTCTGCCTCACTGTGCTGGAATAGGCGAAGTCCGTGGCTGTCACCAGTTCGTACAGAGGCTCTGCCTGGGAAGGGAGCAAAGGCGCTTATTTCAACAGAAAACATTCATCACATAGAAACATGAAGCAAGGCTCTACGGGAATGCGCAGGTTTGCTGCATGCAGACCACAGTGGATTCATACGGAACTGGATAGAAGGATGCCCTACCCTTTCTCATTCCCACCCCACCCACAAATAAGCTCATTCGAGTTCAGGTCAACAAACACTTGCTGAATATCTTCTAAGTGTCAGGCATGAAGCATAAGTAACGAGTAAGATAAAATCCCCACTCCCAAGAAACTCAGAATCTAGAGACAGAGACAAAAGTACTAACAGATACACAGTGGTTACAGGTAACAGTGGTAACTTGTAATGGGTAGAGAGGAGCGGCTAGTGAATCTGTTTTTGGTTGGGGAGGGGAGGTGGTTTGCAAGCAACTCTTTGAAAGTATCATGGGAGCATCGTTCCAACGTCACTCCCCATCCCCGTCCCCAACCAAACCTGTGAAAATCCGTCATGGCATGCAAGAGCCACCATTAGGGAGCCATTCCCGAGCTCCAAAGAACACCTTCCCACCATGAAACGCTCAGAATACTGTCTATAGTACCTCATCTGAGGCAAATTCTACCTCTTCGCTCCTTTATGGTCAGCGTCTCGCGTTGAAGTCCTTTTTTTCCTTCTTCTCTAATTAGATTGTAAGCTCCTGGAGATCAGACCTGTATACTGCTCAGCTGTGTCTCCGGGGTCCCACCCAGAGCTTAGTGAGAGCCGCTAATAAAAGTGGGTGGAAGAATGGAAGGGGGATGGGAGGTCTCATTAGGGCCATAGCAGCTGGCATGGAGGCGAGGGTGCGGCGAGCAGGGTGAGTGGTGTTCTCAGTGGGCACAGCGATGTTTGAGAGCTGGAAGCCACAGATAGATGTGGTAGTGTTTGTGGGCTTGGAAAAACAGAGGCAACGTCCAAAGAGGTAGTTAAACATGTTCAGAGCCTCTTGGCTCGAGTTTCAGCTCCAGGGCCAGGTTCCTCTCCAGATTTTGTTTGTGATCCTGCCCTAATCTGGCCCTGGAGCGTTTAGGGTCTGTCTAAATGCAGGCAATCACGCCTAATAGAAGCCTCCAGTGGGAAGAAAATTGCTTCCATTTCTTAATGCATCCGATGCTGACCTTCACTCCAGCGGGCAAAGCAAGGCCCCTTGGTGGTCCCGTTGTCTGACCGTTTTGTGGTCAGTGAATTGATCCAGAGGCTGTCTGCAGAAGGGTCCAGCCTGCTGGCCACCCATGGGCGGGCGGGGCTACATGGGGGATAGTTGTACACCCACATGAGCTCCTCCAACAGCCTGCTCTCCCTGCCAGAGCACCTTGAAAGGCTGCCTTTAACCTGCCATTAACCCCCAGGCATTTTTCTACCAGTACCGAGATCTGCTCCAGGAAATAGAGTAGGTCAGTGGCAGAACCGGAATAAACCGTCCACGTATACTGTGTGCTGGTGACTTACACATATGATCCCACTTCATCCTCACACAGGAGCAATTACTAGCCCCATTTCAGGTGAGCGTTAAGTAACCTGAACAAAGTCAAAGAACTCAAAAGCACGTTGCCAGGATTCTAACCCCAAACCTGTGGGTTTTTTCCTACTAACTAACCCAAATCTGTGTTTTTTTCATCACATGATGATTTGTGATAGAAATGGCGATTATTCCCATTTCCAACCTCTATCCCAGGGTTCTCTATGATGGCTTGCCTTGGAACTTAGCAGCAATTCCGCAGGGTTCCCTCCACAGCTCCATTTTTAACTTAATATGGCTCATTTGTCCTTTTTTTGGTTTGCTGGTTCTTTTTTCCTGTTTTTTTTTTCTCTCTTTTGTCTCTTCTTCCCTCCCTCTCCCTCTCCTTTCCTTCCTCCTCCTTTCTTCCCCATCTTTCCCCAAAACACAAAATCCCAACTACTCACATTGATCATTGGGTCCTTAGCACACCTGACCTTGTGGAAATTTTATTGATCATATTGCTGCACAGAGATGGTGGGTGCTGTCTATGAAACTCCATGCAGTTCTCTATAATGAACCCTGGTGACTGCTGTTCTTAACGATAACAAATAATTATTGCCATAGCTAGCATTTATTAGGTGCTGAACTAAATACATATGTTATCTAACTTAATCTTCACAACAATCTTATGAGTCAGGTAGACTTCTGTATCCCCACTTTACAGATGGCAAAGCTGAGGCACAGAAAAGTTAATGAGATTGGCCAGTCACAGTGAGTAAGCGGAGGGCGGAAGATTTGAATTGTAACCATCGTGGTTTGTGTCCTTTCAGTATATATTTTTGGATAGGTAGATGGACAGATATTTACTCCAAATTGGTGGCATAAGAAAAGTGAAGTTTTAGATTCCACTTTTTTCACTTAACATCATATATTATTGAATGGCATTTTCCCATGCCATTCAATAATCCTTGATAAAATGATTTTTTATGGCTACTGAGTATCCTGTTGTATTGGTGAACTACAGTGTATTCAACTCTACCCCTGTTATTGAATCTTTAGGTTGTTCCCATTTTTCTTTTTCCCTTTGCTACTACAAATATGGTTGTCCTCCTTTATCAGCTGGGATACTTTCCAAAACCCCCAGTGGATGCCCAAAACCATGAATAGTACCAAACTCAACATATACAATGTTTTTTCCTATACACATATACTATGATAAAGTTTAATTTATAAATTAGGCACAGTAAGAGATTAACAACGATAACTAAAAATAAAATAGAACAATTATAACAATACACTGTAATAAAAGTTATGTGAATGTGCTCTCTCTGTCTCTGTCTCTCTGTTTCTCTCTCTCTCTCAAAATATCTGATTGTACTGTACTTACCCTTATACTTGGGATGACGTGAGATCATAAAGTGCTTAGGTGATGAGATGAAGTGAGGTGAATGACGTAGGATTTGTGACATAGTGTTAGGCTACTGTTGATGTATCATCAAAAGGATCATCTGCTTTGGGTGGTGCTAGATCACTGAACCAGGATCATGTCGATGGTTGGATGTCAGAAGCAGATGATGTTGACGGTGGGGATCCCAGGTGGGGATGGAGCAGGGCAGTGTGAGATTTCATCACACTACTCAGAATGGCATGCAATTAAAAGCATAAGTTGTTTCTTTCTGGAGTTTTCCATTTAATATTTTCAGACCGCAGTTGACCATGAGTAACTGAAACTTCGGATAAGGATTACAGTAACATAAAATGAGGCATGTCTTTATAGATACATCTTTACCAACTTTTTAAATGATTTCTTTAGTCGATTCTTCCATTTAGGGATATTGGATCAAAAGCTATAAACATTTTTAATGTGTTGGATATATACAGTTAAATTCTTTTCCTAAAGGGCTGTACCAATTTATATTCCCGTTTCATCATATAAAAGTTCCCATCTCATCGCTCCCAAGGACATTGAGTATTACAGATTTTAATCATCATTAATTTGACAGGTAAAAAAGAATACTGGGGACTTCCCTGGTGGTGCAGTGGTTAAGAATCCGCCTGTCGAGAGTGGCATGGACATATATACATTACCAAATGTAAAATAGATAGCTAGTGGGAAGCAGCTGCATAGCACAGGGAGATCAGCTTGGTGCTTTGTGACCACCTAGAGGGATGGGATAGGGAGGGGGGGAGGGAGACACAAGAGGGAGGAGATATGGGGATATCTGCCAATGCAGGGGACACGGGTTCGAGCCCTGGTCCAGGAAGATCCCACATGCTGCAGAGCAACTAAGCCTGTGCACCACAACTATTGAGCCTGTGCTCTAGAGCCCACGAGCCACAACTACTGAGCCCATGTACCACAATTACTGAAGCCCGTGTGCCTAGAGCCCGTGCTCTGCAACAAGAGAAGCCACAGCAATGAGAAGCCAGCGCACTGCAACCAAGAGTAGCCCCTGCTCGCCACAACTAGAGAAAGCCCGCGCGCAGCAACGAAGACCCAAATGCAGCCAAATAAATAAATAAATTTTAAAAAATTTAAAAAAAAAAGAATACTGCATTTTTACTTTAATTTTCATTTTTATTTCTAGAGAAGTTAAAATTTTGCATATTTATCATCTGAGTTCTTCTGAGAGTTGTCTATTTCCTTTAAGATATGTTTCTTATAAATTGTATCATTCCTTACACATGAAAGATTTCATGTGTGGCAAAATTATTTTGTTGTTGTGTTATTTCCATTTAATTACATTTATGGGTTTCCTTATTTAGAATTCAGAATTTATTTTTTCCAGTGAGATCTGGCAGTCTAAGTCTGACATTATCTTACCAGGTCATGCTACCAAAGCATCTGCATTATAACTGAATCACTCTGCTGTACACCTGAAACTAACATAACATTGTTAATCAACTATACTCCAATATAAAATAAAAAGTTAAAGAAAAACACAAAACCTTCTCTTAATCAGAGTAATTTGCTTTTAGAGAATCTTTAAATAAGTTGCTTTAGTAAGGTGTGATGGTCATTATCACTGTTTACAAAATATATCAGCTTCTTTTCCTTCTGGGCACTTGGCAGGGCTGTTTTTCCCTGAACCATCCTTAAGGGCAGGTTTGCAATGTGACTTTTTCTGAGCAGTGAAAGGTGAGCAGAGGGAGGGCCCCTTCCAGGTTGAAGCTTTGGGAGCAGAGTGTGGTGACTTTTCCCATTCCCTTACCACTGCTCTGGTGATCTTGGGAGCACAGGACAAGAAAAAGCCTCCATCACCTGGATCCCTGAGAGACATTCAGAAAAGGTCCCTCACCAATATACTTTGGACATGATGTGTGATTGAGCAATAAACTTTTGTTGAACTAAGTCGTTGAGATTTGGGGGTGTTTCACTGCTGCATAACCTAGGCTCTCCTGACCTCTAGATGAATCACTCACTACTGTATTTTCTCTTCTATGCTTAGCCATGCCAAGCTCCTTACCATGGCTTCTCCATCAGCCTGAATCCCAGACCACAACCTAGCACCTCAACCACTATAGAAATGTACACGGATGGTAGGCTTTGTGACTAGGGTTGCCAGTCAAATACAGAATGCCCAGTTAAAATGGCATTTCAGATAAACAACAAATAATATTTTGGTATATATCCCATGAAATATTTGAAAGATGCTTATCCTAAAAAAATATTCCTTATTTGTCTGAAGTTCAGAATTAACTGGACATCCTGCATTTTCGAGTGCTAAATCTGGCATTCCTCTATGTGACTCCTTTAATATCTCAGAATGTCTTGGGGATTTTTTCATCCCTTAATGACCATTTCACTGGGCCACAAGCTTTTTCCTTCAAGATCTTGTGGTTGTCACTCCATAATCTTTAGGCATCTAGCACTGCGAAGAATTCTAAGACCAGTATGACTTTTATTTTTGTAGGATCTATTTGTTCCTCAAAGTCAAAGATTTCACCACAGTGTGTCTCAGTATTGTTTTATCTTCAGTACTTTTACCTCCTTTTCAATGAGCTGTTCATTTTGCATTATCAGCTCAGGGAAGTTTCCCTTATTATGTGCTTGATTAATGCATCTTCACATTTAATCCTGGATCTTTCTCAGGAAGAAGTCTTTGGTTTTTAGATTTCCACTTCTGTACTCTCTGTACATCATATTTCTTTTATATCATTGTTTTAATCTCTTTGTCTTTTGCTTCTGCATTACAGAAACATTTTTATAGCACCTTCCACATCACTGACTCAATTTTCTGCAGCGTCAATTCTATTCTTTATAGTTTCCAATGTAGTTTTTGATTCTACTACTGTGCTTTTGGCTTCCTACATTCAGCCATTTCCCCTTTCATCTGATTAGTGTCCACACATCTCAGCTTCTATTTTTTATTTCATAAATTCCTTATTTTCCTTAATTTTATTATAACCACAAAGCAAATATATTCTAAAATTTACTTCTATTTTTAGATGTATGCTTGTCTTTATCTTTTTAAAATTAAAAAAAATTTAATTTGTTTATTTTTGGTTGTGTTGGATCTTCGTTGCTGCACGCAGGCTTTCTCTAGCTGCGTTGAGCAGGGGCTACTCTTTGTCGCGGTTCGTGGGCTTCTCATTGTGGTGGCTTCTCTTGTTGTGGAGCAGGGGCTTTAGGCACACGGGCTTCAGTAGTTGTGGCTCGTGGGCTCTAGAGGGCAGGCTCAGTAGTTGTGCACAAGGGCTTAGTTGCTCCTCCGCATGTGGGATCTTCCCGGACCAGGGATCGAACCCATGTCCCCTGCATTGGCAGGTGGATTCTTAACCACTGCGCCACCAGGAAAGTCCCTCGTCTTCTTTATCTTGAATGTAATTTCAATCTTTTGTGTTCAAAGTTCTCTTTATATATGTCCATTGCTTTCTCCACCTCTTCTTTGAACAAAGAGCCATCTCTGTGTAACCAAAGTTCACCACTAAACACTGTGCATGGGCTCTTCTGTGGTCTCCCTTTCTTCCTACCTGGCTCCTATAGGAACTGTGTTTTCAGATCTTGATCTTCAAGACTCGTTTATGTACACAAGCCTTGGCCAACACTCTGTGTCTAGGAATTCCTTCTCGAGTGGTCTCTGCCCTCCTGGAAAGCAACTGCTGCTCCAACTACCTGGTAAGCTCACTCTGCCGAGAATTATTTTGAGATAATGTGAAGTCATGTGCAGTTTTCTCTTGCCAGAAAGAGTCCATGCCCACAATAGATGTTTCCAAGTCAGGTTAGCGATGTACAGAAGAAGTGCATAAAACCTTCAACAAATTCACCTCCTCCACCGCTGGAAACATCTCTCATTCTCTAATCTCTTTCCCCTTTCAGCCTCCACAGCACTTCACAACACTACACTGATAGTGGATATGATACTTTCCAGGGCATCACATATATGCTGGGAAGCCTCTCTGTGCCTTCAGTAAAGTGCTATATCTCTGAGAATGGTGGCAGGTCTGTTTGAGATGCTTAGCACGCTAACATGTGTGTGCTCTCTCTCTTTCCCTCTCCCTCCCTCCCTCCCTCCCTCCTTCTCTCTCTCTCTCTCACACACACACATACACACACACACGTACACACAAAACACACATCCCATATCATATCACATGCTGCTGGACACTCGACGTTCCCAATGCCCAGGCTGGCACTTCCAACCTATTTAGATAGGTAACCAGGGCAATCCATTAATTGTAAGTTTAAAAAAAGATTCAGGTAAGATATAAGTAAAAAGCAAAGACCAGGGATCTATTTTCTCATGAACTCTGTTCTCTCCCCTGCCCGTCTGTGATACCAACCAATGTCACCGTGCCATCAGCCAATCCCAGATTTCTCTGGAGCTGCCTGCAAGCTATGGCTGACTTTATCCTTCTCGATGCTTGCCAGCAACTGTACCCTAAGTGTCACTACTGAATAAGTGGCAGAGGAAAGGAATGAATGGCAGCCTTCTTGCTCTGCAGAAACTGAGCATTTGACATATAAATAAAGACACTGGAAAACTGCCAGGGTTGGTAACTGCAGAGCCCCTCATCAGAGCTCCAGCCTCTTAACTCCTCTCCTTGGCTGCAAGAGTAAATCTCCGGGAGGGTGGATGTTGGACCATCAATGACTTTACAGACAATGGCAAGAAGAGGACAGTGTAAGATGTGACATGGACACCGTGCCGAAGTCCCCACAGGCAACGACCTACCACTGCTGATTTGTATGACAGTCTTGTTCTAGCAAACGTCTTTTTAGTTTAAGGCTGCAAAACTGCTGTTGTTTGGGTGACAGGTGGTTGGGATCATTATCTTCTATTTACCAAACCCACAGGAGGGGAGGGAAGACATCAAATTCTCAGGTCTGGACATAATAGAGACTCTTGAGCAGTCACAGATGGATGCAACCTGTGACCTTGATTTTTATCAGCCACAAAATTAAGCATACTTAATTTGCAGACTCATGAGAATTAGATGAAATAACATTCCTAAAGTCCTTGGCAGAGTATCATGAACATAGTAGGTGCCCAAAACACGTTAGTGATTACCATGATGTATTATGCTGTCCTGTAAGATAATAATGCATGCAAGCATCTTACTGTTCAGCACAGACTTTATTTTTCATCCTTGTACCCTCCTCTGTTTTCCTCCAGTGCCTTAGTTCCTATCACATCTCAGGAACTTAGCTACAATTTGTTGGTTGCGTGAATGAATGTTTAAATGAACAAATAACTGAATGCGTGATTCCCAGATGAAATGGAAACAATATTGATTTAAGAATGCTGGAATTAGAAGCTGATGGTTAATTTCCTTTAGCAACTTTGGGGCCCAAGTGAGAGGGAGGCAGGGTTCTCTAGCTGGTGTTGTGCATTGTATTACAATTGGTTCACTCCATATATATTTTCCAGTATAATGTATGTGCCTCAAGATTAGGGCTTGGGTCTTATTGAGCTCTGTATTCCATACCCTGGCTCAGAGCAATCCTTCAG
This sequence comes from Balaenoptera ricei, assembly GCF_028023285.1. Classification (NCBI taxonomy): domain Eukaryota; kingdom Metazoa; phylum Chordata; class Mammalia; order Artiodactyla; family Balaenopteridae; genus Balaenoptera; species Balaenoptera ricei. The sequence continues at coordinate 48,250,042 of NC_082639.1, forward strand.
AAGCTGTTTTCTGAACAGAGAGAAGGATGGTTAGGGCGGTTGCATGTACCTTAATTTTGACGATGTCCGGGTTGTACTGCACCGCCTCTCCCCATTCCTGCATCAGTTCTGCTGTCGGTAGCTCCTTGTATGCCAGGGCAGTGATGTACTCACTTGCCCCTCCTCGCACAAGGACAACCAAGTCATCCACCATGGTGTTTCTCTTGTTTCTGTCTGGAATGGACATGGAGACCTGGCATGTCAGGGTATCCATTTTCACACCTTGGGATTTACTGCAACCTAACTGACAACCTGGTTACCATAATATTTATGGAGCTTGTCTAGGAGATGTAGGTGGGCAATATGCATCCCTGCCAGCAAGGGAGTCACAGTGCAAGGGGCAAAAGGGCAGTTCAATCACATATGACACAAGCTGGGGACAGGACAAGAAAGGGACATTTATTTTTAGCATCTGTAAGTGCTAGTTGCTAAATGAGTCTATGGAAGACAGATAGCTGATAGATAGATAGATACATGCATACATACATAGGGATAGATTAATAGATCATAGGTAAATAGATTGGTAGGTAGAGAGATAGATTATTAATCATTTACGTGTCATTCACTAATCTAACGTTGTACATGTATTAACTCAACTAATCTTCACTATGAAATAGGAACTATATAATCCTTACTTTGCAGATAAGAAATCTTAGGCACTAGGGTGAAGGAATTTACCCACGTAACCCTGCGCAAGCTCTAAGTGAAATCATTTCTTTGTCTCAGATGACAAAGGGGGGAAAATTTGTAAAGGGTGAGCATGGGATGTAATAGATACTCACTAAACAGTGTCTACCATTATTATTTTGACTTCTCATGGAGTTTGCCAGAAAGCCCCCAATCCTATCAATGAGTCATTCCTATTCTAATTTCTCCATGTGTCCAATGCCAAAGGAACTGGCGGCAAGTGACTATTCCATCCCACTCTGAGCTTGCAGCACCTGAGCATCATAAAAAAGGGGTCTTGTATACTACTGGTCGGACTGTAAATTGATATAACCATTTCAGAAGAACTCGGCATCACCTAGTCTAGAAGAAGTACATATTCTACAACCGAACAATTTCACTCCTGGGTATATTCCCTGGAGAATCCCCAGCACATGTGCACCAGATGACTGTGTGAGAATGTTCACAGCAGCATTGATTATAATTGCTTGGCACAGGAAATAACCCCAATTTAACAATAGGATGAACAAAGCGTTATATTCATACAATAAAATACTATGCAGCAGTGGAAATGAACTAACTATAGTTATACACAAAAACATGGTGTTGAATGAAAAAAAAAAAAAAAGAACCGAAAAGATTACATTCCATCCACATAAAGTTCAAAAACAAGCAGCTCTAAGCCCTATTGGTTAGCAATACATGTAAGTGGTAAAACTATCATGAAAGGAAGGAGGTGTTTAACATGGAAGTCAGGATGGTGTTATCGCCAAAGGGAGGGAGGAGTTGTAATCGACAAGGGTCTTGGGGTGCTGGGCGGTGCTCGATCTAGTAATTCGATGGGGGGGTTACTTTACAAGTTTTCTTTAAAGAGCACCTATGTTTTCTGCATGCCTCCCTATGTAAGATGCGTGCTCCAACCCAGCCCCAGCAAAATAAACAACAGTATCCACCATGTATCAGTCACGAGAAACTGTTCTAGACCTGCAGTTCATTCCGTTGTTGTTTCATTTTGTTTTGCCTTGGCCGTGGAACTCTTTCTTCACATATGATCACATATACAGGGACAAGCTTAGTAAGTAGAGCAGGTGAAGGAGAGCTGCTCGGGGTGCAGAAGGGGTCAGGATTGGAGCTCTGTTGATCAGCCTCTCTTTCCTACTCCACTCGCTGTGTCGATTCCCAACTCCCTTGTGTGGCCTCCAAATTCTCTGCTCCCAGACACCTGGTTCTACACACTGGCTTCAGCACTCACCTCCTGGTCTAACCCACCATGTGGACTCTGCTACATGATTTGTGGCTTAGCCTGTCCTTCTAGTTTCCATCTCCCCCATTGTCTCAGGTAAGGACTAGCTGCCTCACCTGTCTCCCCCACTGCCTCCACTTGGCTCCTACCCCTCCAGCCTAGAGCATCCTCTCTCTAGCCAGGCCAACTCCTGGTCCACAGAGAAAATTTTCATTGTTAGATTTTTCTCCTGCCTGAAAACAACCTCAAGTTGCAATTCAAGTGATCCCTGCCCTAGGTAGCCTGTCCTGATGCTCCAGACCGGGTTTGGTGCTTATCACTGCCTTGTCCTTGCTTCTTTGTTTGCCTACTTCATGTGAGTACCATGAGGATAGGAAGACCATCTCATTCACTTCTGTATACCCAACACGTAGTAGGCGCTAGGTAGATTTTTATTGAATGAATTATTATTTTAATTGAAATGCCTTGGAACACCCAGTCTTTAGCTTAAAGAGCGACTGGGTCTGGGGTTCTAGACAGGGAAGGAAGATAAGCAGAGAAGTCACATGCCCTTGCTACTCACCTTTTATCTCATTGAGAATGCCCTTGCACTTGCCAACCGACACACCCAGCTTGACGTAGACCTCTTCTATGGCAACTCCAAATTTAAAATCATATTTGGCACAGGCCTGGACATCCTTAAGAGAATAATCTGAAGGAAGCAAGAAAAGAGGCTCATGACCTAGAAGGTAATTTGTCCTGTGCTTTTTCCTGTGATTGATTCCAGAGGCCTAACCCTTCCTGGAGGCCCACAGGGACTCAGGTGAAAATTGATGGGTGGCCAGCCTGATGACAAGAAATGCAAGGCAGCTCCTGGCACCAGGGTAGAGACCTCATTAGAGACCAGCATCGATTTCCCCTTTCAGCCTCTTCAAAGACTCTGAGGGTTTTTGCTGCTCTCCAAAGACAGGACATGCTCAGAGTCACTTTCTAAAAATGTGGCTCCTTATCAAATCTCTAGGGATTGATCCAGTGAGTAGAGGCTGCTGCATGCTGACCCCCTTCCCCCGACCCTTCCCACTCTACTCTTTGGTATAGTAGAAAGAATTTGTTAATTGATTAGTTGAGTTAATGCTTACGAAGTGTCGGGTATAGTGCCTGGCAAAGAAAAGGAGCTGATTTCCCTTATTTCTTCTCCATCTTTGGACCATTGCCCATCTGTTCCTTTCTAATTCTCCCCAAGGCATCTTCCTATCCTGGGCTTGCTGAAGTCTTCGGTATGACTTGTAAACACCTTTCTGTAGCACTGTGAGGTCAGGGAAAGGAGAGGAGAACAGCTTTGGCACCTGGGATTGTCTAGAAATGTTGGTGTAGATCAGTTTTCCCCAAAGCATGTTCCTTGAAACATGAATTCCATGATGATATCTCTTATAATTCTTGTAACAGTAAGAATAACAAGAAACCGGGCTTTTGCAGTCAAGCCAGTGTGACAAATGTTGTGTCAAAAGAGGTGGAGTGGTCACTTGATTTCAGCACACCTGTGAAACTCTAAAAGTGAGATCTATTATATGTTTATCCAAGTTGATCATAGAACCTTTCTGCAGCAAGCAATCTGAGGAACTATGAAAAGTGCTTTTGAAACCTCTGGTATGGAGGACAGTACCCTTGATCTTGGCAAGACTGAGGCCACACTGATCTAAATTTACCTTGTACACCATGTGTCCTCTTGCAAGTACACTGGACCTGTAACCAAGCCCTGGCTCTGCCACTCTGTTAACCTGACAAATGCCATGTTGGAGGAAAGAACACTGGATTGGGAGGAAGAAATCATACCTTAGACTTGAAGTTGATTGCAAGTGGGAAGACCTATAATATCTGTACGGAGAATGGACTGAAGAAAGGGAATGGGAGTTGAGTATTAGTTTGGAGGCTCTGATAATAATCTGGAACATTGCTGCTCAAGTGTGGTCTAGGGACCAACAGCACTGATATCACCTCAAAGCTGGTTAGAAATGCAGAATCTTGGGTCTCAACTCAAACTTACTGAATGAGAATCTACCTCCTACAAGATTTGCAGATAATTCACATTCCTATTAAATTTTGAGAAACACTGTTCCTGGCGTGAGCATAAGGTGGTAACAGTCAAGATAGAGAGAAAAGATAATTTTGGGGGTAGAGCTGATGGGACTTACTAATAGATTGGAAAGAAAGAAAAATAATCAAGGTTGATGCCTAGGTTTTTGCCTTGAGCCACTGACTGAATGGTGGAACCATTCTGAGATGCGGATGACTGCAAAGAAACATATGCAAAAGTTCTCTTTGGGGGCATGTTAAGTCTCTGATGGTCATTAGACATTCAAATGAAGATATCTCAGAGACATTTCCACATGAGCTCTTGGGTGCACAGAAGAGATTCAGGATAGACATATACATTGGGAATAATCTGCATGTTCAAGGCATTTAAAGCCAGGAGATTAGAGGCTGTTGTCTAGAGGGAGTTATGTAGAAAAGAGGACTGCCCAGAGAGAGGGCTGGCAAAGGAGGACCAACATCAACCAATTCAAAAAACGATGAGGAATCTGTAAATGAAACTGTGAAAGTACAGCCAGGGAGGGATGAGGAAAACTAGGAGCATAATTCATAACCCCTCCCCCAACAAGGAATAGAGGCCTCTCCCTGTTAACTCACACTTCCATGTGCCCCATCAGGAAAGCCATGGTCCTTGGGCAGCGTACCTGATCTCTCCATGGCCTCTTTGTTCATGATAAGTGTGTATTCATAAATGCCCCCGAGCACGGCCTCTGTGATGTAGTGGGTCCCGAAATCACGAAAGAGATCTCTGTACTCCCCGTAGCTGTACTCCAGGGGCAGCCGCTTGACTCTCTGAAGGAATTCGTAATGCAGCATGAGGTTTCTGGGTTTCAGCTTGTAACGTGCTACTTCAAGGTCAGAGCGTGCATGCAGAAATGCACTTTTCTAAATGAAAGACCAACAAGGGAAAAGCAGACCTTTAAAGTCAGGAATCTGGAACAAGAAGATGAACTTTCCAAATACCATCCGATGCTCTTGGCCAGGGGTCATCACTCATGGTTCCTTTAGGAGACTTGAGGGAAGGTGGCCTCTTTGACAAGCCTTCATTTCTCAGAAATATTCTGATGTACTTTTCAGTTTGGAAGAGCTTGTTCTTCGCTCACTTCCTTACAGTAGCAAATAAGGACCAAGGAGAAAGGGAAGCAGAAGCAGACAAGGCAGGGTGCCCGTGGGCAGGTGCCCGTGGACCACTGAGGGGAGACGAGGTTTGCGGACCTGCAAAGGCAACTTCTTGGTTGATGCTTTTTTTTTTTTTTTAAAGAGAAAGAAGGTTTATTCAGGGAGACACACACTCCACAGCCAGAGTGTGGGCCATCTTGGAAGGCGAGAGAGGCCAGTTGATGCTTTTTAAACTCTGAAGAAAAGGCACTCAAGAAAGAGTAAAAGTAGTGCTTTAGGAAGGCTGGACACCGTAGCACATGGCAACGGTCAGCAAAGCTCAGCCTGCACTCAGGATCCGGTGCTTGGTTTCGTAAATCCAGTTTTTTGCAGTGCAGCCATGCGTACTTGTTTATGCATTGTCTATCACTGCTGTCACCCTATCACGGCAGAGCTCAGCGGTTGCCACAGAGACCCTACGGCCTCGCAAAGCCTGAAATATTTACTCTCTGGCCCTTTACAGAAAAAGTTTGGTGACCCCTGGTGTGTGGGAAAGACTGAAACATGGTAATGTTAGATGAAGGTCAAGCATCCAGGAATGTCACTGTAACCCAAAGCGAGAGGTTCCTACACTGCAGTGAAGGCTGAGGAAAAGGTGAATGCGTGGGAAATACACATTCTTCCCTCATCTTAAAACTCTCCGCCAGCTTGACCCGTCAGCTCTATAAGCCATGCCGCCTCTGCTCCCTGCCCTGCTCTCCCCCATCCTAGTCCTGCCCCAGTGACTCATGACTCCCTTCTTCCCATCCTTCCAACCTAAGCAGTCACTAGGTGCTCTGTTCTTGACTTTTCTAAATATTTTAGCCTTCTTCCTCTGTCTGGGTTATGATAAAAGCTTCCCCATTGATTTCCTTTCTCCCTCTGGCTGCCCTCAATGCCCCAGTCAGAGCTGACATCCTAAAACTCTGTTATTACAATGCCCTTCTGGGCTTAAAACAAAACCCTGCATTGGCTCTCTACTGCCTGCAGAATAAAATCAACTCCCTTACTCTGAATGTAAGGACTTCACAGTCTGTCCCCCAGTAGCCTCCTGGCTTCATCTTCCACAACCTTGAAGTTTTCCCCACCCTACCCCGCATACCTGACTATTCTCCACTGCCCGCACCGTACCTCAGCATCCGTCTAACGTTTCACTCTTCCCCACAACTCTTTCATAATATAATTTTGCACATGTTTCTTCTGCCAGAAATGCTCTTCCCTCCCTTTTCTGCCTGACACACACCTACTTATATTTTAAATTCCTGCTTACCTGTTGCTGCCTATGTGATGCCATCCCTGAATTTCCCTGACAACCACTCCATCTCCTGGGATTGCACTGCATGTGGCTCATATTTCCTTTGTAGTACAGACCATGCTATATTACAACTGATATCAAAATCAGGACTAAGTTATCTGCAAACGTGTTTACCTCTCCTACTAGACTGTGAGCTTGAAGGCAAGAATCATGTTATATTTGTCTCTAGGTCCCAAGTGCCTAGTTTAGTGCCTAGCACGATGTAACCATTCTATAACTGGCTGTTTGAATCAGGGAGGTGGGAGGGAGGGAGGGAGAGAGAGAAGGAGCAAAGGATGGCACCCCTCTCCTTCTCTCCGAACAAGGCAAGTTCCTTCTAATCAACCTGTCCTTCATCACTATATTTTAGTCTTGAGCACCTACCAAGTGCCATCCTGGATCTAAAGATGAAAGAAACAGCCTCTGTCCCCAAGTTGTTCACAGCCGAGAAGATGAAGGAAAATAAGCAGAGACAGTTACAGTCTAGTTCATGTTTACAACTCATTTTCTGCTGGTTGATATTTTGGCAGCAGAGAACTTTCTGAGCCCCTCACCACCCCCTTCTTCTCACATAAATCGCTGTAGACTTTTAATTTCCTCTATGCTCCTCTCAGATTAGTTTGCTACCACATCATGCTCATGTTGCAAACTCTCAGCAACCAGAGAATAAATGCACCTCGTTCACTCTGGAATCCAAGATTCTTCAAGTGACCTGCCCGTCACCTTACTTCACACTCCAATTGCTCCTCTTCCACTAAGTCATGGGCTTTGATCTTCACCTTATGGGCAATAGGGAGCAGCTGATATGACTAGATTAGTATCATAAAAACATTTTTCTGGAAGCACATAAATTTGAAGGGGCAAGTTGGAAGACAGGAGACCCATTAGGAGGGCCGAAGCCAGAGATGAAAGGGCCTGGGCTAGTGAAGATGTAATCAGAGTTTGATTAAGAAATACTGGATGGCCAAGACATGGAAACAACCTAAATGTCCATAGACAGACGAATGGATAGAGAAGATGTGGTATATATATACAATGGAATATTAGCCATGAAAAGAATGAAATAATGCCATTTGCAGCAACACGGAGGCAACTAGAGATTATCATACTAAGTGAAGTAAGTCAGACAGAGAAAGACAAATACCATATGACATCACTTATATGTAGAATTTAAAATATGACACAAATGAACTTATCTATGAAACAGAAACAGACTCACAGACATAGAGAACAGACTTGTGGTTGCCAAGGCCAGGACAGGGGGAGGGATGGAGTAGGAGTTTGGGGTTAGCAGATACAAACTATTATGCATAGAATGGATAAACAACAAGGTCCTACCGTACAGCATAGGGAACTATATTCAATATCCTGTGATAAACCATAATGGAAAATAACACAAAAAAGAATGTATATATATATATGTATACCTGAACCACTTTTCTGTATAGCAGAAGTTAACGCAACATTGTAAATCAACTATACTTCTAAAAAAAAGTATAAAAGTATAAAACTAAAAAAAGACGAAGAAATACTGGAGAGTGAACCTAAGGGATTTGGTGGCCAACAAATGTGGGAATGAAGAGAAACGAGAGCCAAATATGATTCTGACATTCCTAGCCTGGAAAGGCAGAAGGAAAAGAATGCTATTTAACACAAACAGCTTGGGAGGAAGAGCTTGCTTTGGAGCGTCCACAAGGCATCTAAGTAGTGATAACCAGAGAAGTGGGTGGTGCAGGTCTGAGCTTCACAGAAAGGGGAGAAGCGGTGGTGAAGTCTCATGCTTGTCCTGGTAGAGGAGGGGGGCAAACAGAAGAGTCACCTGCGGCAGCTGTAGAGTAAGAAGGGAAGAGGACCACAAATTAAATAGAGAACAGGTGGGGCTATTAGAACCCAGGAAGGAAACTCACTGATAAGGAGCAGAAAGCAAGCAGGAGAAACAGGCATGTGACCACAACAACGCCCCCAAGAAGTTGGAGGTGACCTCAGAAGAGGTCTTGGGTGACAATCTGGAGAGGAATTTCATCTGAATATTTGGAACAGAAGTCAAATTGCTGGGAGTCCAAAAGTCTCCAGAGATGATTTAGTCTTGCAAAGCTATGTTCTCCCGCTTAATAAAAACCAAGGGAAAAGCTCATTAGAAAATGAGAGTACACAGAGAACTATATTCAATAACCTATGATAAACCATAATGGAAAAGAATATTAAAAAAAAGAATGTCTTCATATGTATAAATGAATCACTTTGCTGTACAGCAGAAATTAACACACTGTGAATCAATTATACTTCAATAAAAAAATTAAAACTGAAAAAATAACATTGTAAATCAACTATATTCCAATAAAATTAAAGTAGTAGAAAAAGAAACAAAAACAAAAACAATGCCATACTAAAAAAAAAAAAAAAAAAATGAAAGTAAATAATTATAGAAGGCCACCCCTGTCTGGCCTTTCTGAAAAGTAAGTTAATGTAAGGCCAAGGTATTTTTTGCGAAAAGCTTTTAAGATAGCAAATATAATTGGTTGCCATTACTAGTAGCAATACGGAATACAGACACATCTGTGGGCATGAAAATTCAAATGAATACATAGAAATGGAAGAGCAGCCAAAGGGTACTTACCGTATGAGAGAATCGTTTGGTCCTGCTAATAAAATGTTTGCCGTTACCGCTTGTACTGCTAATGCCAAGTTCAAATATCCCAGTTATTTTAAAACCAAAGCTGAAACTAGACTTGCTAATTGTTGTACTTGTGACATTATGTTCGAAATCTGAGTATGATTCATATTCTGTCAGTGCAAATTCATATTTGCCTTGGGTCTGAAGGAAGAAAAAAGAAAATGTTCCTTATGTCATTTGACTTACATCAGTTCAATTCAAGTCAACAGATACCCACTGTACTCTTACTATGTTCCAGGTACTAGACTAAGTGCTCCGGACACAAAATACTCAGAGGCGCCCACGTCCCCACCCCCAGGGCTCTTGATCCAGCAGGAGAAACAGATGTGTCCAACACTATGGGCTGATACTCAGAGGTGGGCGCTTGATTTGGATGTCAACTGACAGAAACGCAGGAGAACATTCTGGGCTGTAGGCAGAGATGTGGAGGTGGGCAAGGGCAGGGTGTGGTCCAGAAACTGTAGGGATGCTAGTGCAGCTGTATCAGAAGACACAAGAGTGAGGGGAAGACAAAGGTGCTATGAGAGAGTGTGCTGGCGTCCAGATGCCGAGGCTCCGGATGACTTGCCAAAATGTGAGCTTAATCCAAGAATGAGCCAACCGAGGAAGCAGCTGAGCATCAGGAAGTTCGGGATGGAATAGTGGTTGGGTTGGAAGGGATGAATTTGGCGTCAGAGAGACAAGCCAATGTGGAGGCCGTAAGAGGAGCTCAGTGACAGCTGACGAGGGGCTGGTGAAAGGCAGTGCAGGGGCGATGCGGGGACAGGGCAGCCAAGTGCCTTTGAGAACTTAAAGGAGCTGTCAGCTCGAAAATCAGCGCTCGTGGTGCTGCGCACAGGGAACTGCCAAGGGCACTGCCTCGGTGGCCTCCGAGTGACCAGCCCCAAATCGTCTCCGCCCACACCCCACTGGCTTCTGGATGCTTGCAGTCCCCTTAACGCCTCAGCTTCCGAGGAAGAAAAGCAGGTGTGATTCCGAGCGTGGCGGGGAGTAAGGTACCCAAGGTGGAAGGCACCATTTTCTCGCTGGGTAACCCTGGACACTGGCCTAAACCTCTCTGTGCCCCGGTTTCTTCACGTGTAAAATGGATATGATAATGGGTCCTTCATTGGGCTTCTTCTGAGGGTTGAGTTTATGTGAGTAAAACACTGTACAGTGCCTGGCACAGGGCCCAAAACACAGCTATGGAGAGAGGAAGCTCTATATCCTGCCTGGGCCAGGAGCTGTTTTTACCAGGAGGATAAACGGCTACTCTGAGATCCTCCCTTGAAAGTGGAGGCCACAGGGATGGAGCTGGACACCACAGAGGAGGGTGTGTTTGTCCCAAGGCTCATTTTGTCTTTTTCCAGCCAATAACTATGTGTGGGAGGAGGGGCGCAGGAAGGGAGAGCGAGGAGGGGAAGCGGTCTAACCTTCAGGACCGCACAATTTTAGACGTGAAAACTACCATCCACGTCATGCAGTCCAGCCCCTCATTTTACAGATGAGGAAACCGAGGCACAGAGCAGAGCAGGGACTTAGCCTAAAGTACAACTGGGACCTGTGACAGAGCCAGGCCTGGCACCCAGGTCTCCCCCTCAGTTCTCAGGTGTGTGTGTCACACTGTAACACAGTCTATTCTAAACCCCACTTCCTGTGAGATTGCTTTTAAGTCTGTTTGTTAATAACACAGGCTTATCTTGGTAGAACATTTTATAACTTTAAAAAATGCTTAGAACAATGCCTGGTTGTAATAGGCAAGGACTTGATAATAACAAGAGTTAACACTTCCCGTCATCTGGCTGTCTCTGGATGTTAGGATTCTTGCATGTCTGTCATGATGATTCTAGTATCACCTGGCATCTGAGACATCTATCTCTTTGCCACTCAACTGACTATGTTTATTCAAACCATTGACTCATGATTCCAGTCACGAGGTTAAGTCGCTTGTGTCACTTCCTACCCCACTGACCATTTGCTTTTCCATCACTGATATAATTCTTTGTTTGTAATGTCTATATAAACTCTGGAAGTCTAGGTAGGGTGTCCCAGCTGTCATACCAATGTTTATATACGAAAGTCTGTGAAATTTTCCAAAGACAAAATAAAGTATGGACCTACAGTGTCTGTATTTGCTTTTGGTACAAATACGAAACTGAAGCTACCAGTTTTCTCTATCTATGGCTATAAATAAAAAACAAAAATAGCCTTTTTTTCATCCAAAAACAAGAGAAGAGTTAGCACTTCCTGCGACTCACCAATTAAACCAGGTATTGTGTGTGCTAAGCATTTACGCTCACTAATCACCTCGCTAATCCTCTGCGTGCAGGTAGAACCTTTATAACTCCCATTTTAAAGACAGGAAAACGGAGGCACAGAGCCTTTAACACGATATAGATGGTAAGTTGCAAAGGCATCTGTGAGACTACAAATCCTAAGCTATGCTTGTCTTTTTTTTTTTTTTTTTAATAAATTTATTTATTTATTTATTTATTTATTTATGGCTGTGTTGGGTCTTCGTTTCTGCGCGAGGGCTTTCTCTAGTTGCGGCAAGCGGGGGCCACTCTTCATCGCGGTGCACGAGCCTCTCACTATCGCGGCCTCTCTTGTTGCGGAGCACAGGCTCCAGATGCGCAGGCTCAGCAATAGTGGCTCACGGGCCTAGTTGCTCCGCGGCATGTGGGATCCTCCCAGACCAGGGCTCGAACCCGTGTCCCCTGCATTAGCAGGCAGATTCTCAACCACTGCGCCAACAGGGAAGCCCTATGCTTGTCTCTTCACGGGAGCTTTTGTTATTACTGTTAGTATGATTATGGCTACTACATCTCTGTACTGCCTTTACTACACATGGCATGTCAGCCTCACCGCTGTGTCCAGAGGACGGGACCACCCATTTTACGTATGAAGAATTGAAGCTCAGAGAGAAAAAGCGATGCATCGGCGCTCGGGTCTGGATCCATGCTACTGGCTGCTCTGCCAGTGTCCCTGCCATGGCCCTGAGGTGGCTTCCTGGCTGGCACATACCTGTGGGGTGAAGCTTTCCACATTGTATGGCTTCCGAAACCTCGTGTTGAGTATGTAATGGGGGGAGCACGCACCGGCGTAGTACCTGTGATCGAGAACTGGGCCCTCCAAGTTGTTTGTGAACAAATTTATCCTGCAGGGAAGGGGCGGAGAAGGGTAAGAGGTGAGGGTGTAATCCTAACTGGTAGACCTACTAAAAGACAGCCAAATTCCTTGGTACAGCCCTCAAGGCCCTCCACGTCTGGATGAAACCAGCTTTCCGGCTTCCTCTCTGGACACTCCCAGCCACAGTCGCAAAGCCAAGTCCCTCACTACTTGGGGGTGTTCTTCCTCCAGTCTGCTTTGCTCCTCTTCTGTGTAAGGGCTGTTCCCTATGCCTAAATGCCCTTCCAGCCATTCACCGTTTTATCTCTTACTTATCTTTCAAGAACAGGTTCCGTAGTTGTCTGGTGTGGGCAGCCTTCACTGACCCTTGTACCAAGCTGCGTGCATTAGAGGTCCTCATTAGACCCCGTGCTTGCCCCATTCGTGTATTTATTGTTCTGCACCTAGTGCAGTTGCCTTCTAAGAATGGTCTAGCATGGTAGGCAAGAGCATGGACTCTGCAGCCAGATGCCTGGGGTCAAATTCCTGCTCTGCCACTTACGAGTTAGGTAACCTTGGGTATACCAGTTAACCTCTCTGTACCTCAGTCTCCTCCTTCGTAAAATGGGAACAAAGAAAATCTTATCTCTTGGAGTGGTTGTGAGGATTCCACGTGTCCATATTTGTTAAGTGCTTAGAACACAACTTGGTCTGTGATAAAGGCTTGTTATTATTTATGTGTCTGCTGTCTCCCCTAGATTCTGTGCTCCTTGGGGATGGTGGTTTTCTTCTTAATTTCTGTGTGACCCCCATCACAAGACACTAAATTAATTCCCATTTACTGAGGGTCTAACTGGAAACAGACACAGTCACAGATGGCTCAGGGCATCACCTTACTCAATGTCCCTGAAGCCCTGGATGCCATTATGTCCATTTAGAAAGAATGAAAATCCTGTCTCTAATTTGACATTCTTTCTCACCGCCTCCTAAGAAGCCTCCATTCCTGGAGGCTTGTTCTTGCCTACCATGCTAGACCATTCTTGGAAGTCTGCTTTGACTACTACTGACAGCCATTTTTTTGTTCAGAGGAGCTCTGTCTCCTTTTAGCTTCTGCCTGTTGGCCTGTTCTGCTCTACCAGAATTGTCTTAGGCTCTCTCTCCTGTGACAGAGTTTCATGTAGCATAATAATGCATATTCATTTATTTTTTTAATACTGTAATAATCAATTACACATATTGGCTCATTGAATCCATGGGTATTATTATTATACCCATTTAACAGATGAGGAAAGTGAGGCACAGAGAGGGCAACCGAACTGCCCAGCAGCTGGCAGGGCCAGGACTCAAAGTCTGAGTGTCAAGTCAAGAGCAGCGTCTGCTTTCTTCCCACCACACCCATACCAGCTGCCTCTCGTGTATTAGTTTATTACCATGGCATTAGCTTATTCATCCCTCACAGATTGGAAAGAAGGGTATTACTAACTTCCGTCTACAAATGACAAAACTAAGGCACCGCACAGACAAGTGCCTCAGCCAGGGTCCCGTGGCCTGTGAGCCGTATTTCTGCCCCTCCTGCAGGGTCCAGTTAGCCTCTGGTACTGGCTCTGAATGTCCGCTCTGTCACCCTCTCTGCCGTGTGACTTCTGAGAACTCTCTTAACTTTCCAGGCCTCAGTTTCCTTATCGAGGAGATGGGGCTCATAATCACTAGTTTCTAAGGCGGTCCTGGGAGGAGGTTTTCCCCACATGAGGCGTCTGTATCTCTAATGACAACCTTTCAGGACGGAGGTCTGACGTTCATTTAGGAAGAGGGAGAACCCCATCCAGGGCCGCTCTGCTCCCCACACTGCGTCACACACGCTGATCTGTGAGGCGTCTGAAGGGAGGCCCTCCTCTTCCCCTGGAGGCGGAGAAGCTGCAGAGCCCAGCAGGAAAGGAGGGTGAGCGCCAGGCCAGTCTGGTCCCTTCCGGCCCCTCACCTCCCCAGAGGATTTAACCAACTCAGAGGCCCCCCGACTGGCTGCACACAGAGCGGCTGCAGAGCCATGCTGGAAAGGCACTCCTTCCTTCACGGGCTAATTACTTAGCAGCTTCTCCTCTGGGCCAGCCCCTCTGCTGGGGCTTCAGGATAGGGAAACAGATAAACCTCCCTCGCAGCTGTCAAGGGGATTCAAAGGTAATGCTTAGAAAGGACCTAACACAGTCACAGAGCACGTGTCAAATAACCCTTCCCCCAGCCCTCGCGTGGAGCCTCCGTGGCCCCAACACACAGCTCTGCCCTCAGCGTTCCCTCCCTGCAGCCGCGTAGGTCCATCTCTCCGTGGGATGTGCTCCCGGAGGCCCTGGGTCTGTCCTCGGGGAGCAGCCGCAAGCATCCGCTTACACCCCTGCCTTTTTCAGAAAGGGGAAAAGGAGCCACTCTGTGTACAGGTCCCTCCCTGTCTCTTCTCCAGAATCACATTTAACTGTGTGCCCTTCCAGCTCCACGACAGAAGGCGGTAACTTACCCACTGGCCAGGCTGCCAATGGCCCAGTACTGGTCCATTTCCTGCTGACATTTTTTATAAATCCTTCTGCAGTTCCCCTCATCTGACTGGTCTCCACAGTCGTTATCCCCGTTGCAAAGAAGTCTGCGGTTCACACACCTCCCTGGGATGGAGAAAGCGGGTTACCCATGGTCCGAGGCCGGTAAGAGAGGGGACTCACAAGGTTTGAGACCCACTGTGGGCCGGACACTTTGCTGCGCCTTTAATGCTCTGTTTGCATTAGTCCTCATGTATCGGGGTGGGTGGGTAATGGAATTCACAGTTTATCCCCCGCAAAGAAGCCAGTGTTATATTTCTGAAAGTACTTGAGGGCAGATCTGCTAGGCAGGGGTCGAGTGGCCAGACAGGAAGGAAGGCTGGACTCCTCTGCTTGGCACTGGTGAGAGGTGGTGGGTTCGGTGGGTCCTGTAATAGTACTAGTCGTGGGACCTTCCAAATGTTACCTGACCACCCCCCCCCCACCTCAATTTACTCATCTGTAAAATAGAGACGCCGTCATACCTACCCCCTAGGGTTGCTAGGGATTTAAATGAATGAAACAATACTGGCTCATGGTAAGTGCTGGATATGTGTTGTTATTACTATTATTAGTGCTTTGATGGTCCAAATGCACATTGCTGGTAAGTACTGACAGGAGGATTGGAACCTATAGCTTTCTTATCACAAACTTTCCCCACTAAACCACACTGTCTTCAACACCAGAGCCATTCGGACTACTTTTAGATGATAAAGTTATTTGGACTGTATGTTTAAAATTATTTGCTTCCTTGAAACTCTTTTCCCCATTGACTTGACTTCCTTTCTTATTTGTATATTCTTGGGGGATAAAGCCCATAAGACAGGTAACCTTTTTTCCTCAGATGTGTCTGGTCATTTTTAACCAATGTTTTGGGGTATTAAAGGCAGAAGAGTAACAATCTGGTTTTCATATGTTCCTTACAAGGCATTTAAACTAAAAGCCCGCCCAAATAACCATTATGGCTTTGGTCAGAATCATGGAACACTGGTCATAATGAGTCCATGGACACCCTGTAAAAGTCTTTCAGATTTATTGGATGGAGTTTCGCATTTGCAATAAGCCCTAGAAATTGCGCTAAGAATCACTAATTCTTTCTGAAAAGATCCCTAAGCACAGTCTACATGGTTACAGAGAATGTAGACAGTTGCAACTCCCATCTAGGTAATTTGGGTCAAAATACTCTTATTTTTGCTGGAGCCTTGGAGAAACAGGCATATGTTTGCCTGAATGCGCTAGAGGAATGAATTGAAAAGACAAGTGTTTACTTAGCTCCGCGGCTGATGATTATTCATTTGTGTGCTCCTTCCTTCCTTCCTTCCTTCCCTCTGTCTGCCCGTTCATCTGTCTTTTTTTTTTTTCCCCTTGCTTCCTTTAATCAAAAATGTTTTACTGACTATCTCATGGGTTAAGGGTTATGTCCTACTTGGTGATACAGAAATGCAGGGACTCTCTCACCAAAGAGCTTTCAGAGATAAATGATGCTACCCCCCCTATTTAACTGTTGCAGGTGGCTTTGCTACATTGTATTTAGCCTCAAACCTCTGAGAAAGCCAGCAGAACTCATGGTCTGCAAAGAGCTTTCACATCCATTGTGTCACTTGAAGCTTATAGCAAACTTGTAAAGTATTAACATCACTTCTGATTTTCTGTTTGGAGAACCAACATGTGATAAGGTTAAGTGGCTTCTCTAAATTACAAAGTCAAAGTAATATTTAACTCGGGATTTCTGATTCTAGCACACATAATTTTGGTGTCCTTAATGTCGGTGAATGTAATTTGAATTCCCCAATTCCTAATTGTACCTCCTCCACTTACCTGCTATATGATCTTGGGTGAGTAACTTCTCCAAGTCTCAATTTCTCAGTTTGTAAAATGGGGGTAATATTAACACCTACATGGTAGGGTTGTTTTTATGAAATGATACGTGTAAAAAGAGGTCAAGGAGGGCAAGGAGGCCTCCTGACCTGACACATGACCCTGATCTTCAGCACTAGGCAATAGCCAGTCCTCCCATCATCATGTGCCATTGGCTCACTTGATAGCTTTCCCCTCCCACTCCTGTGTCCCTTTATACCTGTCTGCGCACACACAAAGCCTTCACATCGCACTTGACTTCTGCACGGTCTGTTGGAAACACAGTCTTCAACTTCCTTGTCAGAGAAGCTGCACGGTTCCCCATGGAACTGAGAGGGCTGGAGCAAGTAGGCATGTCTGTACTGTAGCAGAGAGGAGCAAGGTGAACCAAGGGCAGAGCCTTGGAGACCTGGGGAGCTAAGGGGTACACTTAAGGATCTATATTGCCATTGGCTGGTTGTCTATTTCAAATAGACTTGGAGCCCTCTGAGGGCAGGGACCTTATCTTCAATTTCTTCATCCACAGTGATCAGTAAAGATTTGCTAAATGTGAGGAAAGCGTGGGCTTTGGAGTCAAAGGTAGTAAGTGAATTGATGCAGCCAGTTCAGTCTTTCAGCTTGATTAATCCAATGGGTTGATTCAAGTATTCTCATTTACTAAGTAGCTTATAACGCAAAAGCATGCACTTTGGAGCCACTGACTCTGATACTTTCTAGTTATGTGATATCAGGTAAGTTACTGAAGCATTGTGATCTCAATTTACTAATCTATAAAATGGGGATAATGAATTACCTACATGTACAGTTATGGAGTTTCAATTATGAGATATATATGAAACCTCATGTTGTCTGGTACACAGTAGGCACTCAATTGCTTATGCTTATTTTTCTTTTTAATGATTAATAATTTTTAGCAGTCAATATTTCTCTATCTCTAGATTGTTTATTCCAGAAATACTGATTGGATTTCCAAAATTTTGATTGAGCCACCCAGTGTTGAAAAAGGTAGGTGCTATTTATGCTTGTCTGTTTTTGATCATAATCATGCCCTCTGGGCTGCCCTCGAGGAGGCTGCAGATGGTGGTGGTGGTGATGATGGTCAACACCAGGCGGTGACAACACAGTGCGACGGGTGCCATGACAGGGGCAGTACAGAGTGCTCTGTAAGCGCGGAGGGGAATCCGCAGTGCAGCCTTAGGAGACGGGGAAGCGACATCTAAGCTGAGCCCCAGAGGATGAGTAGACATGTCAGGCAAACATGGAGAGCTGGCTGAGGAGGGGGGAGAAGGGCAATCTGGGTGGAGGGAACTGCTGTGCCAAAGCTGAGAGACTAGAGAGTATGCAGCTTGTTCCAGGAAAACAAGAAGAAATCCATCACAGCTGGAGTGAAGAGTGAAGGAGGGAGAGTGGTAAGAGATGGAGGGAGACATAGCCAGGAGCAGGTGAGGCAGGGCCTCCCGGGCCTCAGGAAGGCTGGATTTAGTACTTCATTACGGGGAAATGAGAAACCACTGCAGAGGAAGGAAATGATCAGATTTGGGTGGCGTCCAAATGCTAGCTGCAGTCAAGATTTTGGTACCACCAAAGGGGGCAAACCAGGATAGCAGCCCCTTTACAGACTGACATGTTAACCAGCCACAGTTATTACGTGCATGGTATCCGGAAATCTAGAAAAGAAACATAGACAACCATCCACCCATGCTCCTTTGCTTTCCCAGAGTCGTTCTTCCTGGAAGGCAGAGGCTGGCAGGACAGCGATAAGGTCTGCAAAGAAGATGCTAGAAGACTAGCCTCAGGCACCAGAGACAAAATGGGTTTGAGGAGTGTGGAGATGACAGAGGAAAGACATCTCCCAATTCCAGTCGAAAGGTTTTGATGAACTCCCAGCCACTGACCTGGCAGACAGCAGTGATGTCCACTGAGGGACCATGTGTAGCAAAGTCTGAGCGCAGAGCTCTGTCTGGCTGAGTGAGTGGATGGGTGGACGGCTCATGCTGGGTCTTCCTGGTTTATGATGCAGATGAAGCAATTATCCAGATAATTGGATCAATGTTGATCACATCAGCAGTAATGCCTACTTTGGGAACTGAATGAGCCTGCCTGGCTCTCCACATTGATCCAATTAAGCGTGCAACTGTCCTGGGCCTACTTCCACAGCCTCTTTAGAGTCCTAGCCCACGGCTGGTTCAGTTTCCCAAGGAGCCGGGGAAATGAGAACCGTTCTCTTTTCTCTGACACATATCCTGCTCTTAGAGCTGGCTCCTGGGTCAGCCCTCCTGTGACAAGGAAGTTCGAAGAACAAATACTGCAGAGACTGTGTGTTTTGACTTGTAGAATGCTAGACAAGGAGGCCAGTGGCCTGAGTTCAAGGTCTGTTTTTGCTACTGGGTGAACCCAAGAAATCACTTACCTGCTCTGGGTCTCTATTTATCTATCTGCCTAACAGAAAGTGTAACAATTATCCTCCCTTCCTTATAGAGATGTCAAGAAATATGATGAGAGCAAACAAATATGTTTATGGAGCACCTCTTACATGCTAGACATTGGCCTATACACTGAAGATACAGTATTGAATAAGTTTTTAAGTGCTCACCATTTAATGGAAAGACCAATAATAAAAGAAAAGTAAATGATAAGTGTTAGGATAGAGGAGGAATAAGGAGCTATTCTAGTTCATAAAAAGGTATCTATCTAAGGGCAAGGGGGGCTGAGAAGTCAGGGAAAGCTTCTCAAAAGAGGCGGCCGCTAAGCAGTTTCAAATCATGAGTAGGTGTTAGCTGGTGAAGGAGGTGGAAAGGTCACTCCAGCCTAAGAAAGCAGCATGAATAAAGGAACAGACAGTGTGAAATGGTCAGAAAAATACACGTGTTCTGTGTGCTGGCATGGGGGATGTTCTACAGAGACGTAGGCCCGGTCTAAGGCATGGGGGGGCCTTGAATACCATGAGTCTGGACTTGATCCTAAGGGCCATGCATAGACTTTGGATGTCCAAGCTGGGGAAAGACTGGCCAGACTTTCATTTTCAATAGCTCCCCTGGTTGCACCATGAAAGATGGATTGAAAGAGCAAGGTTGGAGGTAGGAAGTCTAATTAAGAAGCTGCTAATGGGAGCAAGGACAAATATGCTTGGCAAAAATCTGAAAGATCAAAGAAAGGATCTGATTGCTCCTTGGAAACTCAGAGGAATAAAATCCATTAATTAAATCAGCCAACATTTACCCAGGTCCTACTATGATGCAGGCACTGTCAGTAATGCCTCAGCCGATCTTGCTGAGGATTAGGGCTCCTGGAAGCTTAGAGGTCTCCCAAAGGCCTGGGTACCTACCCTTTTCTTCTGACAGGGATCACATATGGTCCAGGAGGACCAGCTGGACAGTTCGCAATCAATAGGCATTGAGGTGACATCCACACTCCGCGTCTGTCTAGTCTTGGCAAGGCTCTCGTTGACTGCATTTGACTCAAGAGAGGGTGGCCTTTCACCCCTAAAAGGTCATCATAGAGAAGAGAGTCAAGTATCAGAAGGGAATTAAATATACATCCAACCACCTGTCTGTCCATGCAATAAATATATATTTGCTCATTTGTGCAAGGCTATTCCTTTATCAGTCATGTATAGGTTAATTCATTCAACAAGTATTTGTTGAACCCCCAGTTACTGCCTGACCTTATGGCCAGCTAGGGTCAAAAGAGTGCGGAACTCTGGTCAGAAGACAGTCCATCAGCAGCTGGATCATCTTGGTCGGGTTTTTCAACCTCTGTGAGCTTGCCTTTTCTCACCTATACAATGAGAGAATCATACCTAGCTCATTAGGCTATTTGTAGGATTAAATAAGAAAGTATACGTGAAAGCACTTTATAAACTCTAAAGTGCTTTAGATATGCAGGGATTACAACCACAGCCTGATGTATGACCTCCAGCAATACCCTCCCCGTCTTGGGGCCTCTGTTTTATCCCCTGGAAAATGAGAAGTTTGGACCAGGTGGTCTTTAAGTTGCCCTCTCACATTGTGAGTCTATGAAACTCTTTCTGAGAACAAACCATGTGCAGGATACTATGCTAAAGAGGACACAGAGAATTATAAGACAAGGGTTTTGCCTTCTGGAACTCACAGTTTCGCTTAGGATAGGAAAAGAGAAACATGCCTCACGCCTTAGCTCTTCCGGACTTTATCCGGTAGGCAAGGTTTTTAAGCATGCAGGCTCCACGGTCAGAGCTGAGCTTTAGGACATCACTGTGGCTGCAGTACGGAGGCTGGATGGAGGTGGGAAGAGCCCTGAGGCAGGAAAAGCAGGTAGGAGGCTCGAGCAGTGGTACCAACGAGTGATGTGAGCTTGCACCATTGCAGCATCCAGGCGAGAGAGAATGGGGAAGACAGACTTACTAGATGATTCTCAGGTGAAATGGATAGAGTGATGGGTAATAGGATGGGGGGTGTGGGTTAGAGAGAGACACAGGTTTAGGTTGATGCTGGTTTCTAGTTTGAGTGGCTGGGTGCGTGGGGAGCTCAGGAGCAAAGGAATTTGTCGAGGATGATGGAGTTGGGACAAGCGGAGTTCCAGGTGTCTGTGGAACACCTACGTAGTAGAGTCATTTGATAAATAGTTCCGACATAGTTTTGGAACTCAGGAGAGGGATTTGTACTCGGGATACAGATCTGATCATGAAAAGCTTTGGGAGAGGATAAGACTGTTCTTGAGAGACGCCGGCCAAGGACAAGGCCGTTGGCAACATAAGCACAACCAGCTGACAAGGAGAGACTGGTGTCTGCCAGGCCAGGGCGAGGACAGTACGTAGAGGTGGGTAGGGGAGGGGGTGAGGCCAGCGGGGGGGTGGGGGGAATGGGAGAGGCAGACGGTGTCACGTCTGCAGAGCAGTCAAGCAATATGAGATCTGAAACCTGTCTAGAAGGTAAGGCAACACTTTTTGTTGAGTTCCTGGCACCCTTGGGACATCGAGTAAAAGAGGGAATGAATGGGCACGTTATTTAATCTGCCTAGGCCTCTGGTTTCCCCATGTGTAATACGATGGGTATATTATGGTTTCTATTTTTCTTGCATCTGAAAGAATGTATAACACTGCAAGATTCTTTGTAATTTGTGTTTCTTTTCAAGGTAAAAAGGGACAAGAGAAGAGAAAGAGGATTAAGATTTGTTGAGCGCCCAGGACGTGTCAGATCCTGCGTGAGATGTTTCACCCATGCCATCTCATCTAATCCTGACAGCAATGCTAGCAGGCAGCAGCCCTCCAGAGAGATGAGGGAAATGGCCGAGAGCCATGCAGCTGGTACGTGGTCATGCTGGGGTCTGAGCCGAGGTCTGCTCAACTCTAAGTCTCCGTTAGGTCCGTTTCTCTATGCTGCCCCTAGGAGAGCCAGGCCAGCATCCACTCTGCCAGTCCCCTCCACCTCCATGCAAGGCCTCTTGCATCCCTGTGTCCAAGATTCAGTCATTGGGCGGAGCATCACATCGTTTCCACTGTCTCAGAATTTTAACATATCACTCCAGACAAGGTCACTAACAATATACATTCTCACTTGGCAAGAGTCCTGAAAAAGAGGATAGTATTAACTACAGTGAAATCTATCTCCATGACCACCCCAGAGACCACCAAAAATCAATTGCCTAGTAAAGCTGGATCTTTAATGAAAGGTCAAAGACTAGTGGGAACCACAGATGGAGTCTTTAAAATGGTTACTTGAGGTAGAATGCTGCCCAGCATTGGCGGGGGCGGGGGGGGGGGGGGGGCGGGGCTTCAGAATGTGCTCTCATCTACTAATCTGCCCAGGTTTGACAAAACAATATTGCCTGTGATTTGTCTTCTCCTGAGTAGGTATTTGACAGCTCTGCAGGGTATCCTCTTTCTGTTGCCACTAAGAAATAGTTACATTGTCTTTTTAGCAACTTTCCACCCAATTCAGGCCACAGTGGAGACTGAGTAGATAAGTAATGTGCACACACGCTATTAAGAATCACGATTATTTTCCCCTCTGAGATGTGAAAGCCTGTTGATGGGCAAGATGATCACTTACAGAAGGAACTTGGTAAAAAGTGGTTACAACCACCAGATCTCTTTTCATTATGGAGGTGGCAGTACAATGAGGTAATCAGCTGAATAAACAGCATGTTTGTAAATTACATTGGATAAATGTGTGTGGTTTATTAGTACTATAAAATGCAAATCTGAAAGCAAGGCTAGCATTAAATTGCATCTTTAATTCCTGGGACTAGCATGGACCCAAGAGAGGACAGGGGCAGTCAGGACCTCTATGTATGGTTATTATAACACGTGCCTTCACGCTGTGAATTTACAGAGATGAACCAGATGGACGTTCCGACCAACTGCCTTGACTTCTGTCATTCAAGATCCTCTGTGTATTTTTAATGTTGAAAAATTAAACATGCCCAGAGAAGTACAGAAAACAAAATAATAAATACTCAGGTAATCACAACACAGGATTGGCAATTGTTAACACTTTGGTACACTTCCTTCAAGTCTTTTTTTTTTTTAATAAAAAATAACCTTATAAATTTGACATCTGTGGTTTACACCAGCCCCAGTTCACTTTCCTCTCTTCTTCAGAGGATACTACTGTCATGAATTTGGAGTATATCCTTCCAGCTTTTTAAATGTTTACATACATACATATAGACACAATACATAGCGTTGCTTTTGTGAGCTGCACTCATACTGGACATAGTATTCTAAAACTTGCTTTTGTCAATCAACATTGTATTTCTGGCCTATCCATGTTGATTCATAAAGAGGTCTTGTTCCTTCCTTTTATCTACATGTTCCATCTTAAGACATACACTGCATTCAACTTATTCTTTTTCTTTTTGAAGGATGTTTATACATTTTTTTCATGTTTTGCAATTGCAAACAATGCTACAGCAAACACCCTTCTACAAGTCCTTGGAACATATCCTCTACGTAAGGACTGGCAAGGAGGTACCCGCCATTCCTCGAGGTGCATGGAAGGCAGCTGCCAGCAGAAGGACATATTTCACTTGGTCCCTGTCTCCTACTCTCTTTCTAACAGGAGTCTCTGATCAAATAAAGATGGATCCATCGCGTACGGCAGGATTAGGTCAGCAGTAAATTGCGAGCCATAAGCTTACCTAGACGGGGTGC
The DNA here is from genome assembly GCF_028023285.1 of Balaenoptera ricei. NCBI lineage: Eukaryota > Metazoa > Chordata > Mammalia > Artiodactyla > Balaenopteridae > Balaenoptera > Balaenoptera ricei. Next base: position 48,273,802 of record NC_082639.1, read on the forward strand.
ATCAATATATTTTGGCTTTCTGAAGAAATGCCCTGACACAACAACTTTCTTGTCACACACAATTTGTTAGGCAGCTGCATCCTTTGCAAATAGCATCCTTCCTCTTTTCTGGAAGGGGCATCTTCTGGGTGGTGGATTTTCAATTTCTCTTCTCTGTGTCATTTGCTATTGTAGACATGAAATTTAAAGCAAACTCTCAAGGCAGCAAATGTGTGGTCCAGGGACAGAGAAATGGCCTGGGAGTCCAGCACATCAGATCCACAGTGCAGGTGGAGAAGAGATAATGCATTAGCAAGAGGCAGAAAGACACAGGGACATACAGGGGCTCTGGAACCAGAAAAAAACAGATATGAATCCATATTCTGTTATATCGATATACTAAGTGAGGAGCCTAGAGATAGTTATCTCTCCAAATCTCAGTTTCCCTCTCTGTAAACTATAAACAATAGCACTTATCTCAAATAGCTTTGAGAATTAGACTTAATATACCTAAGTGCCTGGCACAGAGTGGCAATAAGCAAACATAAGTCTTAAGATGACATAATGAGTATTTCATTTTTTTTTTTTTTTTTTAATAATTCAACATCTCCATCTTGACTGATAGCAGCCTCAAGTGATTCCTTGTATGGAAGAGACTCTTTTTTTAAAATTATTTATTTATTTATTTATTTATTTATGGCTGTGTTGGGTCTTCGTTTCTGTGCGAGGGCTTTCTCCAGTTGCGGCAAGTGGGGGCCACTCTTCATCGCACTGCGCGGGCCTCTCACTATCACGGCCTCTCCCATTGCGGAGCACAGGCTCCAGACGCGCAGGCTCAGTAATTGTGGCTCACGGGCCTAGTTGCTCCGCGGCATGTGGGATCCTCCCAGACCAGGGCTCGAACCCGTGTCCCCTGCATTGGCAGGCAGACTCCCAACCACTGCGCCACCAGGGAAGCCCCATGAGTATTTCATTTGACTTGATTACAAGAGTAACTAAAAACAGAAACCTTTCTTAGCTGGTACAAAGGAGGTCTCAGCATTTCCTGTTGCAGAACTGAAGGCTATTCCTCCACTTCGTGTATGGAATTCAAACACATGCCACGTTCAAGACTGCTCCATGGGATCGTGGGCAGAGCCCAGAGCACTAAACCTGGATTCAGGTAAGGGTTTGAGACTCATGAGATGTGAATGAATCTCTCCTCTTCTCTGAGGACCCGTTTGCTCTTCTACATAGTGAGTAAGGATAACACCCCATCTCATGACATTGCTGGATGATTAAGCAAGGTTTCCCAGCCTGTTGTCTATACTCACCCACTCACATCTCCACTTCCTACCTCTGGGTGAACTTCCTAATACATAAATCTGACTGTGTCGATCAATCCTTTGCTTAAAACCCTTCCATGGCTCCCCACTGCCTAGAGGATAAGGTTCAAGCTCCTTAGCTGGTGTATGGGCACCCCCCCCCCCCCGCCCCAGCTCCACCCAGGATCTGTCTCCTGCTGACTCTTCCTTGGTCCCATCTCTGGCAGCTCCCCACTTTGACCTGTGCTCGAGGCTTACTGAAGCAGATGTGTGGCTTCAGGAACAAGCCAGGCTCTCTCATCTCCGTGCCCTTGTCTATGCCGCTTCCTCTGCCTGGAACACCCTTCACCTCCTTGGCCATTTGGCAAATACCTATTCCTATGTAAAGATTCAGCTCAAGCATCCTCTCTTCCAGAAGCCTTGCCAGATTCCATCTCCAGTAAAGCCAATCACTCGCTCTCTTGTTTCCCACCTGCCCCTGTGCTATTTATTGCAACAGCACACATAATATGTGCTCACATGTTGGTTTTCTCCATGAGAACATGAGCCCTTTGTGTGCTATTCACTTCTGTAGCCTCAGAGCCTAACAAGGGGCCTCACATAGGGGTCCATATGTAGGGTGGCTATGATCCCTTTAAACCCTCCATTCCAGACACATTTCCTTGGATCCTGATGGACACATAGGACACACAAGGAAGGCCTTGGCTTCTTTGTTCTTCTCAGGGCCAAGTTGAGAGTCTTGATAATCATAATACCTATTATTCATTGAGTGCCCAATGGGTAGTGAACACTCATCACCCTAGTCTCAGGGTGGTGCCCAGTGGGGGCTGAGTCCTCAGCAGAGCTGACACCAGGGGGTGCGTACAACGGGTAACAGGTGCTCCTCCCATGGGAGACTGTGCGCACACAGCTCTTATGGGATGAGTAAGAGGAATGGCATTAACAGTCCTTCCTCCCACGGGATGGCTCACAAGGAGCCTAGGACAGCTGACAGCTTTACCCTCTGATGGTAGCGGCTTCTCCTGTACCAGAAGGATCCCCCAATTGCCATGTCACTGGTGCTTCTTTCAGTGGAGCCCAAGTTTGAACTTTCACTCAGATTAAGTTTGAGCTTTCAACTCAGATATTTTTTTTTTAGCCTGTTTTGCACCCTATTAACAAATACCCCCCAAAATTATGAAATAAATTAGCTAGCATTTAACTGCTGTGAACATCTGGAATGTGTGCGTGTATGTGTGAGAAAGAGAGAGGGAGAGCGAGAACGAGAGAGAGAGAGAGAGAGAGAGAGAGAGAGAGAGAGAGAGAGAGAAAGAGAGAGAGAGAGAGTGCGAGAGCCTGAGAACAAAGCGTTTAGGTTGATGAGCAGGTAGGGTAGGTCACTTTCATGTTAAAATCATTGTTATGAATTGGCTTTTTTCCCCATACATAACAACCCTTTTGCATAAAGAATCATGCCAAGGCTTTGTTCAGAATACAGAACAAGTATTCTCAGCATGACAAAATACATTTAAACATGTCAGTTTCCTACAAGAACTTTTGTTGAAGTCGGTCGCTGGGTTCCACAACAATCTGAAGAGTTGTTGATATTATTTTATCAGACGCATACAAATTGCTTCAGGAGATGTTCCTTATTTAATAGGCATGTGACAAGGAGAGGGTCACTATGATGTGGCTTTATATTCCCCGTCATATTATTGATCAGGGAGTCATTCGGAACCGTCACTTACCTGGAACCCGGCAAACTGAGACATGCCAGGGCAGCACAGAGAAGAAACAGCTCTGCCGGTGCCCTCCAAGCCCACACCCTGGATGTCTTCATCTTCTCTATGTGACAGGAGATCTGACTGAGGCTCCTGGATCCATGAAGAGCCTGCACAGGGAGTGCTACTGTCAGCTTCTGTCCCCAGAGAGCAAACAGTTGGGCAAAGTAAACAGAAAGCCACCAGTAACCAGAAATGCCTTAGACTTTGCACGGACAGAAGGCTTATCTGTGACTCCAGAAACCAATGAGAATGATGGAAAAATATGCTGCAGCTTGGTTTTTATTCATGTATAACAGACTCTGGGGTAAGCAGCTGAGAGGACAGACGGTTAGTGAGGCAATAAGTACTGGGCTCCAGGTCCGGACTGCCTGGGTTCAAATCCTTTCTCTGCCACAGCTTTGGGACCTTGGGCAAGTCACTTTACTTCTATGCCTCAGTTTCCTCACTTGGAAAGTGGTGAGGATTAAATAAGTGCATACAAATAAAGTGCTTAGAACAGCCCCGTGCTGGGCACTCAGACATGTGAGCTATTGTTACTCAGTAAATACAGGGTCTGGAGTCAGACAGGCCAGGCTTTGAATTCCAGTTTGCCTCTTTCTAGCTACGTGATTTTGAGCAAGTCAGTAAGAGGCTGTAGAGCTCTAGAGCCCATCTACCTGAGTTCAAATTCTCTCTGTATCTTTCACCAGCTGTGGACCCAGGGCAAATTATTAACCTCTCTGGGCCCAAATTTCTTCATCTACAAAACAGGGATAATAATAGTACCCACCTCACAGGATTGTGGTGAATATTAGATAAATTGAAATATTTAAAGCACTTTGAACCGTGCTGGCACATACTATGTTCTCTCTCTATAAGTGAGATGACATTTTTTTTTTTTTTTGAGTTGACATTTTTATTGACTCTCTTTGATTCTGTTTCCTCATATGTATATAAACTGGGAGGGCTCTGCCTACCTATCACTTAGGGTCAGGAGGGTTCAGATGAGATGCTAAGTGCGAAAATGTTTCACAAATAGGCATTATAAAAATGATAACTGTATGAGGCTAATTAACCAAATACGTGTTGTTCTTATTGTATAACTTTGGTAGGACTTTATTATATTTAGGGAGAAATAGATGGCTGCCCTGACCTTGTTGGGAAGTGAAGTATAGTAGACGATTGGTATCAGATTTAACTTTTGTCTCCAGTATTTGCTGATAACCCTGAGAGCCACGGTGATAGTAGCACATGGAAAAAACTCAAACACCTTCACCCTTCACCTATCACCTCTCCCAAGTTCAAAGTCAGGGGACTTTCCTTAGGGGTGAGCACAGCAAAGGCAGGTAGCACTCATGTAGGGTGGGTCTGACTTGTTTTATTTGAGCTTGGAAAAGTGCTTTCCCTTCATCTTTTCATCATTCTGAATAGCACGCTGATTGCCCTGTCGTTTCGATGTGGCCTCACCATTAAACTGGATGAAAGAAAAATGTGACCCTAAGGGTCTCTTGAAATGGCATAATTCAAGCAAATGTTCACCTCGATAACTCTAGAAATGATTCCTAGAAATGACTCCCAGGTTGCCTGTGACCAGATGTGGGGTGGGTGTCTTCACATTTTCAGTTCCACTGCCGACATAGTGTCAGCCCCGAATCCCAACCTGGAGATGGTACCAACCCTGCCTCTGGTGAGGAGCACAGAAGTGCAGTGTAAAAGAGGCCTGGTGCAAACTCAAAGGCCATATACAAATGGCCTGGGCTCTCAGATGTACCCCCATCACCGACTCCTTAGAAGCAACAAGTTAAAGTACAAACTGCACTGACCTGGCATTTACGAAACTCATCTGCAGCCCATGAAGAGATGGAGGAACATGGTCGATAACCATCTTGTCTCTGTTGATCTGGCAGGTGTTGGTGAGCGGCCTCGGAGGGGAGAGGCAGCGGGCAACTTGAGGGTGGGTTGGTAGAAAGAACACAGCCTGGATTTGATTTCCTTGAAAAGCTACCTAATTTCTCTGAGACTGTTTTTTTCATCTGGAAAATGGGGATCATCATAATTCATTATTACCTACTTCATAAGGTTATTTTAAGGCTTGACTATATAAAACATTAAGCCCTTAACTTACTTTCTCATGCAGGTTGGAAGTGCCAGCCTGCTCCCCGTCCTGACCTGTCTGCGGAAGTAGCTGGGCTGCGGTTGGGAGTGCATATAAGGAAGAGTAGCAAGGGGGTGGACGGAAAGCCACAGAAGGCGGAAGACCCTTCACATTAACTGTGCCCAGAACACAGAACACAAGTTCTGCTCTCAGGCCATCCTGTGTGCATTCCAGTTATTATTATCCCAAGCACAAGGCATTTTCTCATCGCTGTCCCAAAGGATGCAGTGACCTGAACTTTGACACAATTGATTGTGGTGGTTAATCATTTGTAAACAAGCAGAAAATTGCATTTCAAGAAAGATCCACGTCCTTTCTCATGTCTGCCTGCGTTTAAGAGAAGCCACATCCTTACAAGATAGGGTTTTTTCACCTCCTAAACCTAAGGGACTCATGGAGGAAGCCACAAATTTTAGAGAGGGCAGTTACACGAATGAATCGTGTGCTCACTCATCTCCAGGCTGTTCTCTCTGCCCAGAATATGTACCACGTGGCTAAATATGACTCATTCTTTATGTTTCATATTAATGTCACTTTCTCAAGAAAGCCTTCCCAATTGACTCTCCTGGGTTTGACTCCAGGCTCCGATGGGTTTCCTGGAATTCCAACCTCATAGCGCCCCCTGGTGGCGTTAGGTGCCGCTCACCTGAGGTCATGTCAGGAGGATGGCAGCCTCAGGCTGTGCTGATAATACACATATTTTTCATGGACAGTTCTTAGCAATTTAACAGTTTTCCCCATATATCATCTTGTTTGATCTTGACAATAAAAACGAAGTATCGTTTTCCATGCCTCTGAGATGAGGTTCCACAATTGGTTCTATAGTTGCTAAGTAGTAAATCTATGACTAGAGTCAAGTTTTTTCTGACTCCTAACCTCTTCTTTTTGTAATTTCAAGGCTTTACCCTCCTCTTAGGAATTTCCAGGACTGACGAAGGTCTAGCACAATTATCACACCTCACCATTCTCTGGCCATAGCTCTCTTCTCTGACCAGGAAAGAGTTTTTTAAAACAATCATGTGCCTTCAGGCTTTTAAATTATATGTAGGAATTCATAGCTCTAGGTCTATGGATCCACTGACAGTGTTGTTCTTCCAGACATTGAGAACTAATTTTCTAGCCTCCAGTTCCATAATCAATGTTACACGTTTCAGGTTTTTCTTATAGCAGCACTCTGGTACCTATTTTTGTAGTAGTTAGCTTTTGCTGCATAACAAATAATCCCCAAATTTAGTAGCTTAAAATAATAGTCATTTATTAGCTCAAAATTCTTTGGGTCATCAAGTAAGTCTGGGCTAAGCTGGGCGGTTCTGCTGGTCTTGCCTGGGTTCACTCATGCAACCTCAGCCAGCTAAGATGTTCAGCAGGGGGCTGGCTGATACAGAATGGCCTTACTCACCTGCTTGAGGATTTATTCTGTCGGTCTGTGGGTGCTGGCTATTGGCCAACGTGATGGGGTAACTAAGCTGCCTGTCTCCAAAAAGACTAAGGTTTTTTCATGGTGATCTCATGGTTCCAAAGAGCAGCAAGAAAGCATAGACTCCAATGCACAAGTGCTTTTAAAGCCTCTGACTGCAGTAGGTTTCTTAATGTCCCATTGGCCAGAGAAATGGCCAAGCCCACATTCAAGAGACAGAGACACAGATAATACCTGTTGATAGGAGGAAAAGCAGTCACTTTGTAAAGGGGTGTGCATACAACATGGGAAGGAATTTGTGGACATTTTGCAATTTATCCCAGACATATGCCACTTTCATGGTGAAGCAGTTAAAAGCCTGTGTACCTTCTCCATTTCTCTCTTTTTCTGTCCTGGTGATTTGAAAGCATGTGTTGAGATAACAGTGTCTTATGCTGGAGGGAGCCTACAACCCTGACACACTGGTTGAGGAGAGTCCCTGCTGACCCATAAAGAACTTTCTATGAGTGAGAATTAAACTTTAATTGTGCTATTTCATTGAGATTTTGTGGTCTATATGTTACTGCAGTAACAGCTACCCTATCCTGGCTAACACACTCTTCTTTTACATACAAAATTTGGTGTGTATGTGCATTTTTCTGGAGAAAAAGTCCATAGCCTTCCTCAGATTCTCAAAAGGATCTGAGATTCAAAAGAAGTAAAAACAAAATGAAATAAGAAGGAAGAATTCCTTTAAGAGATAGAACTTTTTCATCTCACAAAATTATCTGTGGTCTCTTTGAAGGCAGTGTGGAGTAGCCTGAAGTGTTTGGGACATCAGACAGACCTAGATTGGCATTTCATTTCTCTCATTTATTAGTTTATATCCTGGACAAATCCCTTAAGCCCTCCGAGCACTGGTTTCCCTAGTTTCAAATGTAGGCTTGTGAACTAATGCTTCAATAATCATTTATTGAGAACTACTAGATGCCAGGTACAATGCTAGTTGCCTGGATATAAAGATGAATATGTAATAGACCTTCCTGTTAGAGCTGACACCCTGGTGAGAGGGACAGACACAGTAATACATCAGGGCAGTACCATGTGATGAGTGCAGTGCTGGAGACTTGCATTAGTATGGTTTGGATGTAGCCAAATGTGCATGTGTGTGCGTGTGCATGTGGTCACTGAGAAACATTTCTCAAAAGTGATGCTTGAGCTGGCCCCTAAGGGGTGAGGAGGAGGTAGCAAACCAAGCACCAAAGGGAGGGCGCGTGGCAGTACAGGGAGAGGCCAGAAAAATCAAGATGCAAAGGTAAGAAATCGCACAGGGTTTGTGTGGAACCAAAGCCACTCAATGTTGCTGGAGTCTGGAGTTCAGCTTGAGCAGTGGAAAGAAATGAAACCAGAGAGGCAGGCAGGAGGGGCCTGATGGGCAGGGCTAATGATATGGATTTTATCCTAAGTGCAATGGGGAGCTCTTGATGGGTTTCAGGAGGGAAGGAAGGGGACAGCTTTCTTTGTGAGAGAGATTACTCGGCTGCAGTGTAGAGAATGGATTAGAGGGAGGCAAATTGGAGCAGAGAGACGGTTAGGAGGCTGTTATAATAGTCTGCCGAGAGATGATGAGGGCCTGAATTAGGGCAGTGGTGGCACAGATGGAGAAGGAGGGCATAAACGTAATATGTGTCTCCTGTTGTTGATTGAAGCCCTTTGTGAAGGGCTTTGTAAACAACGCAGCTGTGCACAAAGGTGGGGCTATTATGACGGAGACTATGGTTCTCTGTTAAGTAAGGTATATTAAGTCCCCAGGGCTGAGCTTGGCAGCTGTTCTGATCAGCCCCCCTCCATACAGCTCACGTTTCCTTCTTGGTTACCTGGTCCTGTGGATTGATGTGCCCAGGCTTGTCTTTCTTAAGTCGAGTTCCTGGTCTTCCAGGCTCACCTTCCCTGGATCCCGGAGGGAACGCGTTATGCCCGTCTTATTGTTTGAGTCCTAATCAGTGTCTGTGAGCCCCTCGTCTCCAAGGTTTCTGCTGTTGATTTGTCCTTGAGTCCTGGAGAACCTGATTTAAAAGAGCCCTTAGCAGACCGCTGTGATAACTGCATCACCAGAGGTGGTGATGCACATTGGAACTCCTTATCCACGGCGGGGGTGCTATCACCAGGGTGGTGCAAAATGGGGCCAGAAAGAAGTGTGCATGGACTGAGTGGGCAGCGAGATCTTTGGAGGACTAGTGGGCAAAACAATAACCCACAGGAGAAAAGGAAATGGATCTATTATGAACTAGAAAAATGAGAAGGGGAAAAAAAACGATAGCCAGGAAAATGAATGAAGAGTCCCATCTTTTCATGGAAAAGAGAATAGCTGTTCATGGATCCCCATCCTCTTCCTCTGAGGCAGTCAGTTACACTACATTTCCCAGCACACCCACAATTCTACTTGGCCCTATGACCAAAGTCACGAGGAATACAGGGAGAAGTGATGCGTGCCATTTTACCCTCCCTTGTGCCACTCCACACTCCTTTCCCTCATCAGCCTGCCAAATGTGGATACCCAGGGTGACCTTGGAAGCCAGTGCTGGAGAGGGTGGAACCTCTGGCAGCCTCGATTCCTGCACGACTGCGTGAAGCAGAATCCTCCCCACTCCCTGTTGACTAGTCTATGCCTGAGTAAGAAATAAACTTTTATTGTGTTGAGCTATTGAGATTATATACAATGGAATGCTACTCAGCCATGAAAAAAGAAATGATATTTTGCCATTCACAGCAACAAGGATAGACTTGGAGGGCATTATGCTCAGTGAAAGAAATCAGACAGAGAAAGATAAATACTGTATGTTATCACTTATACGTGGAATCTAAAATGTACAACAAACTAGTGAATATAACAAAAAAGAAGCAGACTCACAGATATAGAGAACAAACTAGTGGTTACCAGTGGGGAGAGGGAAGTGCAAAGGGGCAATACAGGGGTCAGGGAGTAGGAGGTGTAAGATAGGCTCAAGGATGTATTCTACAACATGGGGAATATAGCCTATATTTTGTTATAACTATAAATGGAAAGTAACCTTTAAAAATTGTATAAAAATTTTTTTAATTAAAAACAATTTTAGTTAAAAAATAAAAATTAAAAATAAAGAAATGCACATTAAAAAAAAAGAAATACATTTCTATTGTGTTGAGCTGCTGAGATTTCAGGGTTTTTCTGTTGTGGCTACCATTACCTAAACTAATACACCCTCCTTCCTACAATTCCCATTCCCCACTTCATGGAATTGGCAAGCATCCCTTGGAAAGGAGTCATGGGTTCACAGCAGTGATCTCAGTAGCCAATGTCTATGACGCAGCTCTGGTGCTGGCAGAAAAGCAGCATCTGTTTAGCAGAGGAGGCTCCCTATCTATGCCAGGGTTTGGTTTGTCTTTTGTGTTGAATTCTGCATCCTCAACTATGTATATCTCTGTATATAAGTATGGATGTGTGTTTCTCTATGGAATACATAGGTGCTCTGTTTCTTCTATTGTAGATGGTCTGTAAAGGGTAGATACCTATTTCTCTCTGGTTGCAAGTAGAGAGGACTAGCTATAGGACACTGGGCATAAGCCAGACAGTTCAGGAAAACAGAGTAAAAAGTGCGCCAAGAATAGGGGATCAACCCTGATGGGGGTGGTCAGCACTGTAAAGACCAGGTAGATGGGAGAGGCCAGCAGTGGGCTCCAAGGTGAGGGCTGGCCAGAGTGCTGAGGGAAGAGGCAGCTGTGCAGGCTCCGCTCCCATCATCTGGGATGTACTTGCCAAGTGCAATTGGGAAGATTGGGAAAGCCCTCTAGGTACAAATGGATTTGATGCTAGTGATTCGGGGCTGGAGAGGGCACACTGCTTGGCTCCTGGTCATTGGCAAGAGTGCTGATCAGAGAGGACTCTACAGTATATGTGAGAAGAAGAGGTAAAGAAGAAACACTAGAAGACAGGTGGGCCATGACAGTGGTGAAAATCATGCTTTTAATGCAGTCCCTAAACTGGAGAAAACTTTTAGACATAGATCGTGAAGCAGCAGTGTGTCCGGGATTCACACGTGGGCAAGGTGGATGATTCATAGGTCACCCAGTGGTTCTCAGAGTCTATACATAATTGTATGTTTAATACTGGAGCATAGGACATCATATTTTCTGTTAAACACATTCTTGGTTCCCAAACTCTGAGGATATTTCACTGACCCCATAAAGCCTGTTGACATTACTGGCATTGGCAGTGAAACATCTCGAGTTCAACCCAGAGCAACAAGTTTTTGTAAATGTTTTTAGATTAAAGTACAGGCAATTGCTTAAAAATAAAATATTGAGTACTCATTTTCTATTTCAGATATTTCCAGGAATGCTAGAAATGTGTAAGGAGGGGAAATGGGATTCCACCTGGCAATGTGCCAGGAAACTAATTACCTGGGGGACTTGAAATGACTCAGTGGATTATGTAGTTACATTGATTTTGTGAATTAACTGTGGCAAATGGTGAAATTTAAGCTACTTTGTTCATCTGTTCATTCACTCACTAGTGGATCAAGTTCAAACTTTACTTAGCCTGGCAAATGAATCATTTCTCAATCTTTGCCTTAGCTACTCTGACCTTCATACCAATCTGAACTTTGCACCAATGTATTTATTCATTCAAATATTTAGATATTTTTGATGTCTACTGTGCAGGGAGCCCTGTGCTAAACTGGGGGATGCAGCAGTAAATATCACCCTTGCTCCGTGCCCACATGGATCTCCCAGGTTCCTAGAGGAAATAAACTCGAGTAATTGCACACATCTATAATGATGACCTGAGTAACTGCTAAGGAGTAGAATCATATACTTTCCTGATGTCATCAGGGTGGTGGCTTGGGGCAGGGAAGGAACTCTGGGAAACTTTACCTGTGCTTGGAAACCCCAAACCAAAGAGTGAAGTGGTTGAATGGTCAGATTTTTGAATTAATGATGCAATTACTGATGTTACATTGTATGACCCAGAGTTTCTGTTATCTGGTGTTTCCACAAAGAATCATCCCAACGAACCCTCCTACGCTGTTGGTGGAAATGTAAGTTGGTACAGCCACTATGGAAAACAGTATGGAGATTCCTCAAAAAAACTAAAAATAGAGTTGCCATATGATACTGCAATCCCACTCCTGGACATATATCCAGAGAAAACCATTATTCGAAAAGATACATGCACCCCAGTGTTCATCGCAGCACTATTCACAATATCCAAGACATGAAGAAAACCTAAATGTCCACTGACAGATGAATGGATAAAGAAGATGTGGTACATATATATAATGGAATACTATTCAGCCATAAAAAGAATGAAATAATGCCATTTGCAGCAACATGGATGGACCTAGAAATTACCATACTAAGTGAAGTAAGTCAGAAAGAGAAAGACAAAAACCGTATAATATCACTTATATGTGGAATATAAAATATGACACAAATGAACTTACCTATAGAAATAGACTCACAGACACAGAGAACAGACTTGTGGTTGCCAAGGGAGTGGGGGTAGGGGAGGGATGGAGTAGGAGTTTGGGATTAGCAGATGCAAACTATCACATATAGAGTGGATTACAACAAGGTCTTACTGTAGAGCACAGGCAACTATATACAATATCCTGTGATAAACCATAATGGAAAAGAATATATATATATATATATATATATATATATGTATGTATAACTGAATCACTTTGCTGTGCAGCAGCAATTAACACAATATTGTAAATCAACTGTACTTCAATAAAATAAATTTTTAAAAAATCATTCCAAAACTTAGTGGCTTAAAACCTCAATTATTTTATTATAACTCACAATTCTGAAGGTCAAGAATTTGAACAGTGCCCAGCAGGAGTGGCCATCTCTGTTTCATATGATGTCTGCTGGGACTGGAACATTCCAAGTGGCTTCTCCACTCAGATGTTTGTTGACTTGGCTGGGAAGTTGGACAGCTCAGGATTGGCAGGGATGGCTGGACTGGGGCCTCTGACCTCCTCGGGGCCTCTGTCCTCCTTGGGGACTCTTTCTCAGGTGGCCACTCCACAGGGGCTTCTGACATGGCAGCTCAGGGCTCCAAGAAGCTGCCAGACCAAGGCTTTAGCCTGGAACTGGTGCTACCTTGCTTCTATCTCATTCTATTGGTTAAAGTGAGTCACAGGGCCAGCCCTTGTGGGAGGGAGCAACACGAGGGTGTGAATACAGGGAGGCGTGTGATTCATTGGGAACCATCTTTGGAGACCAGCTACCACATTCAGGAAGTAGCATTGTTTAATGAAGTTGTTGTTGTTTTTAAATGTAAGTCTTAATCAGGAAGAGCCTCTTTCTCCCCCAAAAGAGTCTACAAATACCTTTCTTTAACCACTGCTTCTAGAAAATATGGCTCACAGAGGGGGGTAGAGGTTTTTGATTAGAGAGATAGGTATGCCACTGTCCCGCCACCAGGGGGAAACATCATCTCCAGACTCACAGGCGAAACTCCGACTTCGAGAATTGGCAGGTGTAAAGACCAAGGTCTTCCTCCAAAGGATTGAAAGACTCCTGATACATGGAAGTGACACAATCCAGAGACAGAGAAGTGCAGGGACACTCAGAAGAGGATCAACAGACCTTACAAGCAAAACAAAGCAGGAGGCATGGTCCAACCGGGACAGAGGCTATACCCTTAGCTGAAGAAGATGTCAACATCAGGACCCCATAGTGTATTCTACATATTTCTGCTTAACTGGGTCATAAATCAGACATATGACACTAGCTTACCTTGCATACATGTTAAGAGAACTGGCTCTGAGGTCAGAATGTCTGGTTGTAAAGCCTGCCTCTTCCACTCACTGGATGAGTGGCCCTGGGTCAAGTTACTTGAGTTTTTTGTTCAGGCTGGTGAAGGCACTTAGCACAGTACCATGTATACCAAGATTTCAAGAAACTTTAACAATATCATTATTGATATTATCTTGATGGTTAATTACATAAGTTCTAATGTATATGTCCCTCCAGCTGGATACCTGACTTGGATGGGCTCCTGTATCTGTCTACTGATGTGAGAATTGTAGCTCCCACAGTGGGCAAAACCAGAATGATAGCCCTCTTGGCACAGGGAACATTCACGTCTGTCTAAGTGCAGCCAGTACCCAACCTTGCAGCAGCATGTGCTGGGGAGGAAAGCCATGGCCTTGCAAGCCTGACTCCTGCACAGGGTTGATAAACAGCAGAGTCAATGTCAAGGCCGAATCACCTGGGCATCTAAATCGTACTGACTCATCAGCCCAAGAAAGATTTTTTTAAAAAATTGCTTGATGTACAAACAAAGTTATTTTAGGAGTCTTATGTGGATTTAAATATGGTTTTGATTTTTATGCAAAATATTAGTTCGCTAGTTTCTATTTATCCTGAATATACTATTCTATTGATTCTGGACCCACGTCTGAATAACTGCATTTGTCAAAGCGTGCCATCGCTCTTCCTCAGAGGCGCTCTTCACCTTGGAAATTGACACCACAGTCTCTGTACATGAGCCAGACACGGAGAAATTCCCTGTCTCCTGAGAGGGTAACACGGGACCGTGGGTATGCACAGACTCTGTAGCCCTGCTGCAGGGTGCAAAAGTGGGTGTCTTTGTCCATTTGGGCTGCTCTCACAAAATACCAGACTGAGTGGCTAATAAACAACCAGACATTTATTTCTCACAGTTCTGGAGGTTGGAAGTCCAAGATCACGGTGCCAACAGATTCAGTGTCTGGCGAGAGCCCCCTTCTTGGCTCATAGGCAGCCGTTTTCCAACTTCATGTGTCCTTACCTAGTAGAAGGGGTGAGGGAGCTCTCTGGGGTCTCTATTATAAGGGCACTAATCCCATTTATGATGACTCTGCCCTCATGACCTAATCACCTCCCAAAGGCTCCATCTCCAAATACCATCGCATTGGGGATTAGGTTTCAACATACGAATTTTGGGGGGACACAAACATTCAGTCTATAGCAGGGGACTTCTGCACTTACTAGCTATGCTTCTTACCTTCCGTTTTCCTGTCTGGAAAATGGGGTTAATTGTACCCACCTCACAGGGCTCTTGTGAAGGTTAACAAGTTAACATTACATAAAATATTTAGAACAGTTCATGACACGTGATGAATACACTTCATAAGCATTAGCCATTATTATTCAGCTTCTATATCAAGTGTGGAGGTTTATTCCTGTCCTCAGGCCTCCCCTGTCTGGACCTGACTCTCAACTCCAAGGACTTCCTTGAACAAGCATGAAAAGGGGCAGAGAGATGGCCTTTTCCAGAGGTAGAGTTCTGCCTGACACCTGGCACCTGGCCTGGGCTTTGAGATTCTTCTAAGAGGCAGAACAGAATGGGAGGGAAAGTTCTGGGTTCACACCAGAGAACAGGGTGTGAGACCCATTCATGCCACCTGCATACCACCTGCGTGTGTCCTTGGGAAAGTCACATCTCACACAGTAAGACACTCCCTGTGGACAGGGTAGCCGGGCATTTCAGATCCAGGCAGACTCACTGAGAACGGGCAAGCCTGTGTGTCCCGTGTTCCAGACAGAGTCACTTGAATTTCTTTAGGGACCAGAAAGCAGATGACGGCTGGAGCCAGGCTCCTGGAAATGGGCACAAGGACCCAAAGAGGCTAGCTGCTGGCTGGCTTGTGTTCAGATGCTTGCAGAGTGAGTGGCTCTTTTCCACCCCCAAATCTGACAACCTATGTCCTCAGAGGCCGAAAGAAAGCCAGCCTGTGAGTGCGTTCTGTGGGCTACTAAATGGCCCCCTGAGTCTGCTCTGTCCTCCCCAGGCAGGCCTTGCTGGCAAGGCTTCTCTCCAAACCTTCTAGAATCAGCCCAGGCCTCTCCAGTCTGCTGTGACCCTCCGCTCCTTTTTGGTACCTTTTCCTGTTACTTCCACCACCCTGGGGTTCATCTATTTGCTTTTCTCTTTGGTGAGAGGGCAGTTCTGCCCTTCATCAACAGCCCAGACACAGTGCTTACTTCTGTTTTGAGGATTTACACTTTTGAGAGGGAGTTGCCAAGGAGCGGGCAGTGTGGACACTGGAGGAACAATGGGCTGAGTTTGAATCTCAATTCTGATCCTTACTAGCTCTGTGACTTTGGGCAAGTTCCTTTGCTTCTCTGATCCTCTACACTATAAAGTAGAGAGGATAGCACTTGGTATGAAGTATAAAGAATGTCTAGGACTGTGGCAGGAGGGTCACACAGATGTGGACCCATGTGCCACGAAGGTGAATCAAAAGGTCCTTCTATCTTAGGGCACCCTAGGGCCAGACTTTAATCCTACATTTAGCCACATCTCGGGCTTTTGACCAAAAGCCCAACCACAACACTCACCAGAACTCTGTCTTGCTCTGACATCTCCAGGCATCCCTTTCCAGCTGGGCAGGAAGAATAAAGCCTCCAAGGAGGACTCGCTGCTTTGAGTCTTCAGCTTTGGCCTCAATCACACAGGTGTCCAGGAAAGAGTTGGCACCCTCTAAATACTGAATGAGAGCCACAGTGATAATGACCATCATAGCATAGGGATAATCACAGAAGGTTTTTTAAAAATGGGCTTTATATTGGCCACGGATAAGTGTAATCACATGCTCCCCGTGGAGCTACTTAGGCTATCATTTTTTCCAGGCAGCTCTGACCCAATTGCAGAAACATAAATTCTGCAGAACTTTGGAAGAAGGAAAAGTGCCCCTCTCTTCAGCCCCCTCACCGCTCCACGTCTTAGAGTGTGAGTCTCTGTTTGCCACGAGGACACTGCTGGAGTGAGGCAGGCGGCAGCCAAGCCTTGGCCAAGGCTGCCTTGCCAGATTCCTTGTCAATACCTGTTGACATTTCCAGGTGCCTCTGGTATATTTCTTCATAACATCGGATGGATTACAGGGGCTGTATTGATTTTGTGGTTTCATGTGTGAAAGATCTAATCTTAATCCTCCATTGTTCATTTTCCTTAACCTTTTAATAACATGATAGGGAGGCAACCCATCAGAATGGAAATTGTTTCTGAGTCATGTTGTCATAAATATATGCCACAGACTGTTTTATTTTATGGGAGCAACCATATTTTTTTGAAATAATAATAATGATAAAATTTGTATGGTGTATTGCAGTTTACAAAGCACTTTCCCCTGTCAACTCATTTCATCCTGATGGCAATCCTGATAGGTAGGAGTTATTTTATTTATTTTGATTTGTTTATTCTGAGTCTTTCCACAACATGAATTTTTATTATTTGCTGTGTCACAGATGAGGAACCTGCATTGCTCAAGGTCACACAGCTCTTAAAAATAAGATTTGGAGTCAGGGTGATCTGCACTCAAATCCTGAGACTGCCAGAAGTTGTCACTGTGTAACCTTGGATGAGGGGTTTAAGCTCTCCACGGTTTATTTCTTTACCAAAAAAACTGGGATGATGAAACCTTCCTGGGATTTTGTAAGGATTAAAGCTGATGTAGGTACACCACCTGTACAGTACCTGGAACCAAGGAGAGGCCCAATAAATGTTCTCTATTATAATTAAAATAATAATTAATATTATTATTTAATAAAGGTCGGATTTGAGCCAAGGACTCTCACGTCAAACCTCAGTTCTCCTTTGCTGGAGAGAAATTAGAATCTGGCTTCTCTCTCTCCTTCCCTCCTTCTCATTTCTTTCCGTAACTTTAAAAACCCCAGTGAACGAGAGTGGGTCACAGATGCTGGCTAATGTTCCTTCAGGAACAACTACTCTGTCCTCACGAGCACTGAGCTGCCTCACGCCCTTGACTCCGAACCCTTCACTCTGTCCTCCGCCCTTGACAGCTGTCTCTACCCACATTCTGCCCCCTGCTCACCTCTGTTTGGAGTTTGTCTGACTCTTCCTCCTGGCATTTTATCCTCAGGCTCTCTTTTGTGATCTTGAGGCTCTTTTCAATCTGGCTCTTGCTTTCTTGATAAGGACTCCCTGCTCTAGTTCCCAGCCCCACAAAAACCGACTGCGACCCTCCTCAATATTCCTCAGGTTAGTCCCAGCATCCGCAGTGAAATAACTTGAATCCGGCACAATTACAGAGATGCTTCCACTGGCCAACTTTTCTTGTGTCTCTGGCATGGTCAGTTTCCTTTTAGCGGAAAACAAATCTGCTAAAGCACATCTTCCTTGAAATGATGGTTTCCAGTGCAGCCCTTGGTTTGCAAATTACAGCACCACTTGCAAAAATACAATTCTTGTTCTACTTAAAACGCCATCAGCACAAAGCATGGATGGCTTTGCAGAATATTATTTTTTGAGTAAGCTCATGTGAAGTTTGATAAATCCTTTTCCTCATGATCCATAAACCAGATGTTTCCACCGAGATAACATGGCATCATTCGTGGCACATCTCATGCATTAATGTAACAGATATTAACTAAGCTCTTTCCATCTTCTGTTCAGGTAAACATAGAAAGAGCCGGAGAAAGGTATCACAGCCAACCATGGTCCAGCAGCTTCCTGAAAGCGGGGTGTATCCCAAGCCGAAGTGAAAAGCCAGTCACCTCACTCTCATTGTCCCCAGGAAGCACGGAGTAGTGAAAGAGTGAGGGGTTGGGAGTCTGTCTGTCAGGGTTCAAGTTCTGGTCACACCATTTATCTGGAGAGCATGTCTCCTGACCTGAAGTTCAGTTCCTTCTTTTATAAAATGCAAGTTAGAACACTCATTTCATAGGGCTGTTGTGCCAAAAAAAATGTAGATATGCTTCATCTCAGATACCATCCTCTATAAGAAAGGTTGTAAGGAGGAGGTGGGGGAAGAAGGGCCTGGTGAAAAGGCGGAAGCTTGAATGTGGGCATAAGTAATGAGCTGCTAAGGGACAGAGTACTGGACTAGCTGTTTGGGGGTGAAAAGGTAGAAGGGGCTGGGGGTCACAGGTCAAAGAGCCTCGTCTAAAGGGAGTGGACAACTGGGCCTGCGCCAGCTCAGCAACGAGGCAGAGGGAGATTCTGGGAGACTGAGGATAGACTTGAAGCAGCACTCCAGCCTGATAAGACAGGAAGTGATCCAGGGAGAATAAGGTGCTTGGCTCAAGAGAGTGTGTCAGACCCTGTGGTCACTCTGGGTGGGACACCCATCTCCCACTCTGATGGGGACAGCAAAGGCAGCTCCAAAGCCCACTTGCTGGTGGCGCTCACCAACTCCCTCCGTGATCAGAGCTGACTCAGTGCTGAGCAGGGAGAGGCGGCCATTGAAGCTTCTGGGACATCTAAGGAGGAGAGTCAACAACTGCTCAGGATGTAACTTTATGATGGAATTCCAGAAACGTGGCCACTCATGTCATTTTTTTTTTTTAATTTTTTTTTTCATGTCATTTTAATTCCTCCTTGTCTCTTGGAAAGCCTGGGTGGAAATATTAGACTCACCCAGACTGAAGTCTACGGGTAAAAAGGAGCCATGTAAGTTCTTAGAAGAAGAGAGCAAATAGGCAGAGCCATGCTTAGGAATATTTAGCAGACACTGTTTAAGAGGAAAGACAAGGTTACCACTTAGGAGGCTTGTACTGCAGTGGTAGTGGGATGGAGAAGGGGGGGATAGATGGACATGCGTGATCAAGGTGGAACTGTCAGAATTCTTCTGTAAAGGCTGGAGAAGGACGTGTGGGTGGTGGATCAGGTAACACTTTTCCCCTGGCCCCTTGAGGGTACCCTGTCTCTATAGGAGAAAGGCTGGATACCTTACCTACCACACTCTCCCTTGCAATGGAGAAGCTCAGGAAGTAAGAAAGGGTGAGGCTGGGAGTCCAACCGTGTGGGGTGGCCCAGGCAAAGCCTTGGAAGGGAGAACATGAGGATCACAGCAGCTCACTCCATAGCCTAATGTCAAGTCACTTCTCTGCTGGGCCTCCGCTTTCCACTGGAAGTGTTGGGATCAGTGGTCACTCCTGCTTCCAAGAGAGGATCATGATGGCGTGTACGGTGCACCAGCAGCCACGTGGGGCTGCAAGACCAGACCTACCTCCACTCCTCCCCAGCTGTGGACCTCAGATAATCTGTTCATATTTAACAGACACGAACGTAGGGTTTACATGTGCCAGGCACTTTACAAATGCCAGCTCATTTTTTCCTCATTACAATGATATTCTCATCTCTATTTTACAGATGAGGATATGATAGCTCAGAGAAGTTAACTCACCCAGCGTCGTAGAGCTACTATGTGACAGAGGTGGGCAGCTGGAATTTGAATTGTGTACTTTACAGTAAGCATTCTGTTCCTCAGTTTCATACACACACATGTACACACATATTTATCTGTATTGATTTATGCATACTTGAGAGATAATATGCCACACTCATGGCTCTGTGAAGAAAAACAAATTCTATACATAGCATACTACTTATATATTAAAAAAGCATACTCCTATAACAGGGGTCCCTGACCCCTGGGCCATGGACCGATGCTGGTCCATGGCCTGGTAGGAACCGGGCTGCACAGCAGGAGGTGAGTGGTGGGTGAGCGAGCCAAGCTGCATCTGTATTTATAGCCGCTCCCCATTGCCCGCATTACGGCCTGAGCTCCGCCTCCTGTCAGATCAGCGGCGGCAGCACTGGATTCTCATAAGAGCGCAAACCCTACTGTGAACTGCGCATGCGAGGGATCTAGGTTGTGTGCTCCTTATGAGAATCTAATGCCTGATGATCTGAGGTGGAGCTGAGGCAGTGATACTAGCGCTGGGGAGCGGCTGCAAATACAGATTATCATTAGCAGAGAGGTTTGACTGCACAGAGACCATAATAAATCAATTGCTCGCAGACATATCAAAACCCCATTAGTGAGTGGTAAGTGACAATTAAGCTGCATCTGGTGGCAGGTTTTATAGTGGCAAGTGAGTTGATGCAACTGTACAGCTGCATCTGGTGGCAGGCTTTAAGTCAGAATCTGACACTTATTTTAGTCTGCGTGTGGCCCGCCCATTATTTTATTTACCACTTCCATCCTCGCCTCTTTCCCGCACTGCGCACTTGTTTCAGTCACGGTTTTGGTAAGCCCACAAACTAACCCTAGCCAAAATGAGTAAAAAACAAACGTCGCTGGAGAGCTTCTTTGAAGAGGGGGAAAGACCCAATGATGAGACAGCAGAAAACTCTAAGACTGCCAAACAAAAAGAAAGTTGCATTTAAAAGAAAATACCAAGAGTCCTACTTAAATTACAGGTTCATTGCAACAGGTGATTCACACTCTCCAAGCCCACTTGTATAATATGTGGCGACCGGCTATCCAGCGAAGCCATGAAACCTTCAAAACTGCTTTGCCACATGGAGACCAAGCACCCTGCGTTAAAAGACAAGGCTTTGGAGTTTTTCAAAAGAAAAAAACATGAACACTAAGAACAGAAGCAATTATTGAAGGCCACCACGTCATCAAATGTGTCTGCACTGAGAGCATCATTCTTAGTGGCTAACTGCATTGCTAAAGCTAAGAAGCCCTTTACTATTGGTGAAGAGTTGATCCTGCCTGCTGCTAAGGACATTTGTTGTGAACTTTTAGGAGACGCTGCAGTTCAAAAGGTGGCACGTGTTCCTCTTTCGGCTAGCATCATAAGTAGACGAATTGATGAAATAGCAGTGTATATTGCGGCACAATTGTTAGAGAGGATTAATGAGTCACTGTGGTACGCAATCCAGGTTGACAAGTCCCAATGTTGACAACAAGGCAACAATGCTTGTTTTTGTGCGATATATTTTTCAGGAGGATGTGCATGAGGATATGGTATGTGCACTTTCGTTGCCAACCAACACCACAGCTGCAGAACTATTCAAGTCTTTGAATGATTACATATCAGGAAAACTGAATGGGTCATTTTGTGTCGGTAGATGCATGGGCGGAGCAGCTGCCATGACTGGGCGGCCTTCTGGTTTCACTACTCGGGTCAAAGAGGTCGTTTCTGAATGTGAGTCTACGCACTCTGTCATCCATAGAGAAACGCTGGGTAGTGGAAAAATGTCACCTGAGCTTAACAACGTTTTGCAGGATATCATTAAAATTATCAACCACATTAAGGTACACGCCCTTAACTCACGTCTGTTCGCGCAGCTCTGCAAGGAGATGGACGCAGAGCACACACGTCTTCTCTTATACACAGAAGTGAGATGGCTTTCTAAAGGTAGATCACTGGCCAGAGTTTCTGAGTTACGAGAGCCGCTCCAGAGATTTCTTTTAGAAAAACAGTCACCACTGGAAGCACATTTCAGTGCCACAGAATGGGTCGCAAAACTTGCTTACTTATGTGACATATTCAACCTGCTCAATGAACTCAATCTGTCACTTCAGGGGAGAACGACAACTGTGTTCAAGTCGGCAGATAAAGTGGCTGCATTCAAAGCCAAACTGGAATTATGGGGGTGACAAGTGAACATTGGGATTTTTGACATGTTTCAAACATTAGCAGAGATTTTGAAAGAGACTGAGCCAGGGCCTTCTTTCTCCCAGCTGGTGTGTGATCACCTATCTCAGCTTTCAAAAGAGTTTGAGCATTACTTCCCAACCACAAAAGACCCCCGAACTGGGAAGGAATGGATCCGTGACCCATTTGTGAATAAGGCAGGTGAATCGACTTTGTCCATGCTAGAAGAGGATCAACTGGCTGAGATCGCAAATTACAGTGGCCTTAAAAGTATGTTTGAGACAACTTCAAATCTCCATACGTTCTGGATGAAAGTCAAGGTGGAATATCCTGAGATTGCCACAAAAAGCACTGAAAAGGCTGCTTCCATTTCCAACATCCTGTCTTTGTGAAGCAGAGTTTTCTGCAGTGACAGCAACCAAAATGAGATTACGGAGTAGACCAGACATAAGCAACATACTTCGGGTGTTACTGTCTCCCATCACCCCTAGATGGGACCATCTAATTGCAGGAAAACAAGCTCAGGACTCCCACTGATTCTGCATTACAGTGAATTGTATAATTATTTCATTATACATTACAGTGTAATAATAATAGAAATAAAGTGCACAATAAATGTAATGTGCTTGAATCATCCTGAAACCACCCCTCTACCCCGGTCCGTGGAAAAACTGTCTTCCATAAAACCGTCCCTGGTGCCAAAACGGTTGGGGACTGCTGTCCTATAAGGTAAAACTGTACATTTCTGTAGTGAACATTTGTGAGTGTAAATACTTAGAAGAATCTAGAAGAAGAGACAATGGATAACTGGTTTTCTCTGGGAAGGGAACAAGGAGCGTCAAGAGTTAGTTTCCTATGTAATGTTAAAATTATTATATTAAGAATATATTTATGATTTCTATGTAATTCAAAAATACATAGAATTTAAATTTAATATTAAACACGAATTTACAAAACCAATGGCAAAATAAGTTGGCAGAGAGAGCAGGGTTTGGAGCAAACTTATAAGAGCTTTATATTTATATATTTTATTTTTACTCTACTTTTAATTTTTATATTTGGGAAAACAGATAAAACGCACCTTCTAAATAAAGCAACACTATTATCAAGTTGTAAGTGATGAACAAGGGGTTTCATAGATGGACTTAGATTGTTTCCCTTTGATCATGTCATGATCTTTTGGGGTCGGGAAGGTGGGGTATGTTGGCCCTGTGCCAGCAATGAGAAGGGAAGCAGACTGCAAGGGCTTGGAAATAAGAATCCCTGGGTGCTCTTCTTACCCCATCTTACCAATTGCCGTGATCCCTAAAATATCTTTGGTTTTCGGAGTGGAATTTTGTGCCTGCTGTGTTAACAGACTCATTCTCTGCGCAAAAACACAACGGTCCAGCCCTCCCCAAACCATGCTCACCTCTTTTGAAGAACGCATGCAGGGCAGGACACCTGGCCCTTCTTATGGTCCCCTTGAACCTGTTTAGAGGATGATAGTGCGTCATTTAAACCTTGTCCAAAGATCAGCTTCCTTCGAGAAGGGGATTGACGGATCTCTATCAACTGCTTCATTAGCAGGGTCTGAAACTTAGAGTGAGAAATTGCTTATGTGTCCGAGTCCGTTTTGTTGATTCTAATCTCTTTTCTCCAACCAATACTGCTCAACATCACCAAATCACCTCTAATAACAGTTCAATGGGTACTTTTAGCCCTGATGCTAATTGGAGAGTCAACTTGGTGTATTGGTGTTTTAAGAACCCAAGTTCTGGAGTTAGACTGGGTATGAATCACAGCCCTTCCAACAGCTACTTCTGTGACCTGGCTACTTTCTCTTTAAGCCTGTGTTATTATTTGTAAAATGGGAACCATAGTAGTTTAAACCTCATAGAGCTGCAGTGAGGATGATGAGCTGAAATAATATAGGTAAAGCATGTCACACAGTAACTGGCACAAATCAAAAACTCAACAAATATTACCTACTATTATGACGCCTGAAGAGCATTAGCACTTTTGTCTAATGGCTCTTTCTTTCTTCAAATGACATTTTTTTTCTGCTTAAAATGTAATAGATATTCATTATAGAGAAACTGGAAAACAAAACCAAAAATTTCAGGACAAAGGATAAAATGGAAGTCATATGAATCCTACTACCTGGATTTTTGCAGGCTTTTTTCTATGAATGTACGTGAATGCATGTATTTATACAACCAAATTAGGATCATAATGTGCGTATGATTTTACACTCTGCTATATTGAATTATTAATGAAAAAATGGCATGGGGAGCCCTGGGACAAAATGTAGGTTCTACAACATTATTTTAGTGACTGCATAGTCCACATTCATAAATATATACTTACTGATACTGAAGATAAATGGGAGAGACATGGCCCTGTCTTCAAGGAGCTTATCATTGACCATGAAGGCATAGCCTCCCATTCTACAGCTATAACATGTAGGCAGTCTCATAGTACTGGAAATTTAGATTTCCAATATTTCTCTATTACGCATAATAAGTGAAGAACATGTTAATATCTATTTGTTCACTATCATGGGAATTTCCATCTTTTAAATTTCAGTCTTAGACATGGAATTACCATGTTGAAGATTATGCAACTTTTAAAAGATTTTGATTTAAAAATATCTTTGAATCAAACACTCAAAGTGTTTGAGAGTGTCTGTTTCCTCATATCCTCACCAACACAGGGGTAATTACTTTTTTTTTTTTTTTTTACCTTTTTTTTTTTTTTTTACCTTTTTTTTTTTTTTTTTTTTTTTTTTTTTACCTTTTTAATCATTGCTAATCTGATAGGAAAACACAATCTTGATGAATTTCTTTGATTACAAAAATTTATGCAGTTAAAGAAATACTTTCTGGCCCTTAACAATATTGGAAACATAAGGTATGTAGCAACATAAAATTTCAAAAACTACAATAAAGTTTAGGTGAGAAGTTTGTTTTCTCCCTCTTGAGGCCCCCCTCTCTAGGGTTACTCACTGCAGGGTTAGTATGTGCCTCATATTGCTCCATGAAAACAAGGACTTTACTTCCCCAGCATATAGAACAATGCCTGGCACATAGCAGGCACTCAATAGATACTTATTAAATGAATGAGCAGTTTCATGAATATCATCATAATAATTTTCTATGGATATATAAACACCTACATACATATTTTTTATACTATTAATAGAAATGGGAACTTACCAAACCCACTCTTCTTATATGTCTTTGACACTGTTTCATATAAGATTAGTTAGAATCATTTCATTTCTTAAAAACGCTGCATAATACTGTAATTTAGTTAATGTGCTCCCTATTGATAAAACATTTTGCTGTTTTCTACTTCTAGCTCTTACTTATGGGCCCTTTGCATTTCTTCTCTGGGAATTGTTTGTTCATATTTAGTTATTTTTCTATAAACTTTTTCTGTAAGCTTTTAGGAGCTTTCTGTGTATTCAGGATAATAAAGCTTTGTTTATAACATATGCTGTAAATAGTTTTCTAATTTTTCCATGGCCTTTTAATGTTGTTTATGGCATTTTTTACATAAACATAAATTTTTATGAAGTTAAATCTCTCCATATTTTTAAAAGTATATATGTTTTGCATTTGGTGTTAGTAGACTTATGAGGGCCTTTTCTACCTCTACATGAATATTCATTAATGTTTTCTCATATACTTTGATGTCTACATATGATACATTTGATATTTAATTTATATGGATTTAATTAACTATATGGTGTGAAGTAAGAGTCTACCTTTTACTAACCGTGTTTATTATCCTATTTCCATTTATTGAATAGTCTTTATCCCCACTGATCTGAATACTTTCAATTATCCATGAATTAATTATACACTAATTTGTTGAACTAACTTCTGTAGCTTATATTGTTATATATTATTCTCTGTCCTATACCAATAACTTTATATTATTTTAGCTTTATGTTTTGAGATCTGATAGTACATTTATCCTCATTACATCTTCTTGAATATTCTCACATGCTTTTCTCTTCAGATATGCTTTAGAATATTATTGAATATGAATATGTTGTTGAAGATGCACAATTGAGATTATGATTGAAACTGCACTGTTGTAAGTTGATTAGGGAGAATTGACATTTTTATAATCTTGAACCTTCCTCCCTGAATTTGTTCAGTTACTCTGTGCCTTTTGACAAGGTTTTGTAATTTAAAAAAAAAATCTAGATCTTACATATTCAGTATTAAATTTATTCTTGGGTATTTTATTCTTGTTGTTATTATTAATGAAATCTATTTTCCCATTAAGTGTTCTAAAAAGTTATCTATAGTAATATAGAAAATATTGATTTTTATATATTTATTTTAAAATGAATCACCTTAATTCTTTTATTAGTTTTTACAGCTTCTGGTAGATATTTCCTATTAGAAAATATTATCTGCAAACATTGATAATTTTCTCATTTTACATTAAATACCTGATTTTTCTTATATCAGTGCATTGCATTGTCTTAAATTTCAGAATGTTATATGATAGAGGTAATGGCTGACAGCCTCCGTCTGATTTTAATGGGGATGCCCTCAAGTTTCACTGCTATGTCTCCTGTCGGTTGGAGATCAGTGTTCTTCATCATGTAAAGGAAATTCTCTAATTCTAGTTTCCAGTGTTTTTCTTGAAGAAGATAATGAATTTTATCAGATGTCTTTCTGGCATCCACTAAGATGAGACAGTCTCTCTTGACCTATTAATCGCATTCCAAGAATCAACTTTATTTGGTCATGGTTTACAGCTGTGTTTAATTTGCTACTATTTAATTTAGGAATTTCTGATTAATCATTAGAAAGATTAGGTCATAATTGGTACAACTTTTTTGATGTTTTATTATTCTAGCTCTGAAATATTAATTGAGAAACTGGTTTTCCTGTGTTATTCAATAGCTTAAATAGTACATCATTTTCTCCCTTCATTTACAGCCACTCCAGGCACACCACGCTCATTGGCTGTGCCAGTTCTGCTACAGCTTTTGCCTCTGCTGCCACTGCTTCATGATGAACTCCTACTCATTTCTTAAAACCCAACTCAACCATCAGCACTCCCACCATTCCCATAGTATCAGCTTGTGCCTTTCTTCCAGCACTACTCCTACTATAATTTATTCATCTATTAACTGCTTCTCCCCACTAGAATCTGAACTTCTTGAAGTGGGAATAGTCATGTACACATCTTAAAAATATTTCTGAATCTCCAGTGCTTATCACAGGACCTGGTACATAGCATGTGCTTAACAACTCTTTGTTACATGAATAAATCCATGATACATTTTTGCTTTACAGTTTGCCAGTGAAAAAATTTCAGAGATATGTGTATGCTTCTTTGCCTTTCTTTGACAATAAAATAGAGATAATAATCACTTATTGCCATTCTGCACACTTGGTAGAGTTACTGGGATAATAGATGTGAAAGGATAAAGTAAAAGAATTAAACACAAAAATACACAATAGCTATCACTCTTTCTTTAGTATTCATAATAGGTAACATGTATTGAGCACTTACTATGTTCCAAGTATGAAATTTTCAAATTTACGCCTCATAGCAGCCTTATGAGGAAGATATTATTGTCTCAGTTTTACATGTGAGTGAATTGAGTGTTAGTGAGCTTAAGTGACTTGTCTGAAGTCAAACAACTAGAAAGTCGTGGAGCTAGAACCTACAGAGACTTCCTGATAAAATCGGGTGCATCCAGGGTGGTATGGCCGTAGACCATCAAGACTTTTCTGAATTCAGAGACAACATCTGGAAGCTACTTCTATACTAACTTGCCCGTAAAGACAGTGTGCTCCACTTTTGGAAGAAAAGAGACAAATGATGAGCAAAGGGTGAAGATCTGGTCAAATACTTGACTTCCGAGGTTCTGCCTAAGGTTAGTGCACAATAGGAAGAAAGAAAACTATCGAGTAGCAACCTGCTCGACTTTTGCATCACTTGTTTCTTTTCTGATGAAAGCGGACTAACCATCGACTAAGGTTTCCTTTACTTTTAGTTTATGGTAGGATGGTGCTTCATTCTAAAAGAATAAACATGGACTGTGTGATCATTGACCACCTTTCTTTTATCTCCTAAGAAAGTCTGAAAGGGTACAAGACAGCTAAGAAGAAAGAACTTCCCTTTAACAAGTAAGTCCTAGATACTTGAGCTCATGGCCCTGAGCTATGGGTAACTGACTTCTATAATCTGAAATGAGACAGATTTCAGGGTGCCTTCCCAGGAGGCATGGTAGGGTTGCTAAAAGTACAGTAGGAAGAAGGACAGCTTAGCATTTCATCGTTGACAAGGTGCCAGCCCTGATCGCTGCTTATTTCCTCTCCCCGCATCTTTGCTCGTTCCCCACTCCAGGCTGTGACCCCAGCGTGAGTGACAGAAATGGCAAGAGGTTGTTCCGAAGATTAAAGACCCAAGTCACCAGAAGCTGCTGCTTCGCAAGAATATTTAGACATTTTCCACTTGGCAGTCATTAATATTCTTCAGCAAACGATGAACAGAAAAACATGTTCAAAAAGGTTCCCTCTTCAGATCTTTGTATCTTGGATGATAAAATGAAGGCCAGGGTTTCGTTTTGAAATTAAATATTTATTGGATCGGGTTAGAGTTATCACTGTTTTTGAGACTAAAACTGGATTTTTCTTCTGTTTTTTCAAAAATCTAGTCATTTTCCTGAAGAATCCATTTCTGTACTAAATCAGTTGGGGAATGCCGGGTATGATTTTTCTAATAGACACTACTTGCAATGGAATACAGAAACACTCAAAGTATTTTACAGAGGGTGCATGAGCAATTTGACATCACAGAAACCCTGCAGACAGAAGCAACCATGGAAGAGAGGAAAGAGACTTGGAGGTCAGACCCTGGGAACTACGACAGCCTCTGGGTAAGCTCATCAGATCTGTTCATTGATAGCTGTTTTATAACATCTCTGAGCGTCAGTTTCCTAAGCTATAAAATGGGGAGCATATTTCTTTTCTTCTCAGGGCTTGTGTGAAACTTTGGAAATGATAGCTAGAAAATGAGTGACACATACAGATATAGAGCAGCACAAGAGTGGCAGCTATTATCCCTATTTTAACATAAATACTGAGAATCCGTCACTAAATGGCTTGAAAGCCATTTACGTCTGTTTATTTTTTTTTTTTTTTTTATCTTTCAGGCATTGTTGCTAACAATTTCCTTGAATTTAAACATCTTTTAAAAGGTTTCAAAGCTTTGAAGGTTGATTTCAATGAAACCTGTTTTTATTCTAGGTGTTTTTCCTACTGTCATTCTGAGTAAAACAAAAACCATTTACTGTCAAAACAACAAGGGTTTGCTCTGAAGCACAAAATGAAAGCAGGTATGTCTGCCTGATTTATTTTGGCATCCGCCTAGCAGTTAAATAGGACACCTATTAATTTGTCACTTCTTTAAGATTCAGTTAGGTTGGAAAAGTAAATCACCAGTGCTTGGTTTCAGCTAAACTTGAACTACTTGGGCAAAAAGGTATATTTTTTTATCCCTCAGACACATACCATTTCAAAAGTGTCAGTTAAAGAAGAAACTACAAAGTTGGCAACATACTTAAGACACTAAGATTTAATGTTTTTAAATTTTTACTTAACCTGGAGGAAGTTAGAAACTGAACTTATTTATCAAAGATCAACGAGAGGTCTGCGAAGAGGCATAGGAGGTCAGGCTTTTCAACAAGACCATGTAGAACTATTTTAAAGGGTGAATATCCAGCTTTTAAAAAAATTAAAATCAACTATGAGTAAAGAGACTTGAAATTTAAATTTTAACTCTACCATCTGCTAGCTGAAGAAGTTATTCGATCTCTCCAAGTCTCAGTTTCTTTATATATAAATTGGGGATAACGTCTACTGTTTAGAAGATTAAATGAGGCAATGGCCATACAGCATGGAGCGTCTATCGGGCACATATTAGCTGCTCAACAAGTATGAGGCGCTATATTATTCAGAAAGGCTTCTGTAACATTTTCTAACAATTCCGTCCAAGAGTGAGCATTTCTTACTGTATGAAAGTTGTTTCTTCTATTTGGCCCAGATTTATTTTGCTGGAATCCATTCTCTCATTTTCTCAAAGTTGTTGGTAACATCTGTTTAATACTTTCTGTTTAAGGAGGCCAGATCGAGGGCATGTGTTTATACAACCGTTAACATAACCATTCCTAAACAGAGGTGCTTTTTGGCATCTCAATGACCTCATCATAATCTGTATTCTGGCTGATTACTGGATCAACCAACTGATTGAATAACGAGAGGAAATAAAAATGACACACACACATACATACACACATAAATACACATACGTGCTTTTCTTTTTCTGTTCTTCAATATATATAAAAGTCAAGGTCCAGCTTCAGACTTCTTTTCCTTTTATGTTTTTTTGTGTGGAGTGTGTGGGGAATGTGAAGGAAGATCAGTGCTTCCTTCTCTGAGTCCCTTAAAGCAGATGCTCTTGAAATGAACTATGGGGCAACTCTTTGAGAGTCTAGGTTAAGTTCGGTCTTCCAACCAACTGTTTAGCAGGTTTTCTGTTTAGTTTTTATTTTATTTTTTTTTTAGTAGAAGACACAAAACCATAGGGTGAATCCTGGGGTCTTTCCCAACTTTGAAAGTCCCACGCTAAATGTGGTCCAAACACTGCATCTATACATGGTGTGCTTTTTCTGACATCCTCCTCATTCCACACTGTGGCTGATCTTCCAAGCGGAGCCAGTACCTGAATTGAACTGAAGACAAACTGATCTAACTCCTCAATGAAGCTCGCTTTTTCTGGCCCAGTGCCAGGAAAACAGAGGCCTTCACCTGGTCTGATGGCAGCTTTGAGAGAAGAAATTTCCTCTTCCAATCCCTCACCTGAATATCTGGTAGAAGCTTGTGGAATAAAACGAGGCTAAACTGTTGTTCTCAAACATGTTTATTTGTAACAGTTTTACATGGAGTGTTACAGAAATTAATGGAAAATTTCTAAAAATTTTGCTGTTCTGTTGAATGCATTGTACATAAAGTTAAAAATAATGTGTCCATATATGTTAACAAACTGTCATCTGAGGTAAAGTTAAAGTAGGTCTAGAAATGTACTGCAACAGTCATTTTCTCTTTCTCATCTTTATTAAAAAAATATGTGTCAGAACGCAGAAATTGAAATGAACCAAACCCACAGAGTAAACATTTTTTTTTTAAAGAAGGTGCCCGGTACATTACATGGTGGGGTTTCAGTAGACACTGGGATGAGTACGAATTATCAAAAAAGTCTTGTGGCATGTAAAGATCGGAGAGCTATGGGGAATGGGGACAGAATGACAGGTGGTGTTTCCCTGGTTTCAAAATTTAAAGTGACAAATTTCGTGCTAGTGAAGAATGAGGAATTAACAGTTGTACATGTGGATTTTCTACCAATCTAACTGGAACTGTGCAGACTCCCCCATGGCCTTTTGGTATCGGCACCTCAGCTCTTATTTGGAAATTTCACTGTATTCCTGGGTAGGATACGGTGGTTCTGAGTTCCCCAAACAGTGCTTATTAAACAGCAGAATTCTGCCAGTGATAACACGGATGGCAGTTTAAAATCTTGACTTTATTCTGCTCACTTTAATGAATCACAGGGGCCATCTTCTTTAAGTTCAGAGCCAGTTACATTTTCAACCACATTCAGTGAATGATGACAAGTCCACTGGGCTGTCACTTTCTTCTATGAAATGAGCTCCATACGGTGTACCTGAAATAGCAACATCAGCCAGAGTTCACTTTGAATGTGTCAGAAGCAACCCACAGAATCAGTGGAAGGGTGTGATACTGCAAGACAAACTCAAGACAGCCATATTGAGGGAGAAGATAGCACCACTGGTTTAGAATCAGAATCATGGACAACAGAGCAATTTAAGTCATTTCCCCATGGGAACTGCCTATCTCATCAAATCCTCAGAAAACACAGTTGAACTGGTCTCAGGACAGCTCTCATGGTTATCACACCTTTCCCATTTTCCCCTTCATGTGGAAGGATCAACTCATCAAAGGTATGCACATTCCTGAAGAAATCATGTCGACCAACATGTGACAGCTACAGAGGAAGGTAAATGGCCCTTTTCACCTTTCGGGTTCTTTAGACTTTGCACATTAGGGTGACACTTACATCTATTCTGTAATGGACATTTTTCCAGTTAACTGGAAAACATTCAGATTCCAGTGACCTGATAGTGTAAAACTTGGGCTTCAAACAATACCAATCACCTTGACTTATCAATTTTTTTCTTGGTCACCAAGTATACCTTCTTCCAAACCATTTTAGTTTCTATTGATATGAAGAATCAAAGTACACAGGTCAATTGAAGTCATTCATATCAAGGTAAATCCTACTTTTCAAATTTTAAAACCAAGTTAAGAATAATCACCCCCACCCCCAATCCAATTCATCACATGATTTTTTAAAGTTTCCTTCTTAGTGTTAAACCACTAAATTCAACATACTGTAACTGCATAGGAACATCAGGAAAACACATTTGACCTGTAGAACAATTCTCTGTAGGGCAAAAAATATATAGATTCTTTATGAAAATCATGTGCTAAACATACGAACCGAACACTGCACTTTTCGTCTCATAAATGTAAAAAAAGGAAGCTTAAACTCTTCTGTTTCACATACAAACAGTCCAGTGATGTCTACGGGGGTCGCTGGGAGTGGAGAAGTGGGAGGGAGTTTCAGAATCTGAAGGACAGGCCTTCAGAGCGTGAACTGTCTCTTTCTTGTTTTATGCAGAGGGCCGGTACTCTCGCGGAAAGGCTTAGATTAGCTGATGGAGTCACGTGCTCCCTTCCTGATCACTAGATGCTGACTGGCCGACAGCACCTGCCAGCTGCCCCTGAACTCCAGCTTCCTACCATACACTCCAGAGTAACATCTGGAAAGTGAGCCCCATCCATCAAGTTTGTCACATCTTGCACTCAATCTGCTACCTTCTCTACAGTGTAATGGCATTATTAAAAAGCATTTTCATTAACATTTATATTTACAAAAAAAAAACTGGCAATTTTTTTTCATTAGAACTCCTTAAAGCCATTTCCCTTAAATATTTAAAGAGTTTAATGGTAAGGTTTTTTTTTTTTTTTTCAAGTTATAAAATAAAAATCCCATTTGAATTTTCTGATGTAGAAAAAGAGATAGAGATGAACCATTGTGACCACGGAATCAGTTTGTTACTCTGAAAATTCACGTCACTATTGTTCTATTAGAAAGTCGGTTTTTAAGATCTCAAACCACATTACCAGGATTGTACCATAATTATTTGGCAAATGACTTTTCTTTGAAAATGGCACATGGAGAAGACACTGTCTGCATAGCGTCACAGCAGCAAGATATCGGAAAAATAAAAAATCTCATTTTATTGGACTTAGAGTTTAGAGCTTCTGAGGAAATCAGATGCATTTTTCATCTTTCTCATCAATGGGATTCGATGTCCTTTCCTACTCACAGAGTGAAGGTTAAACCGAAAGCTGTCTTTCTTCACCAGGATGCAGAAGAGCTAAAGGGTTGTTTTGGCAACATTCTTGATCAAAAAGAATCATCGACCACTCATCTGTCTTGTGATTTCAAGTTAATTCATTTCATATGAGGTTTTTTTTTTTTTTTTCCCCAGTTAGATTTCTTCACCAATACCTAAAAATAGTCAAAAGCAATACAAAAATTCGTACGCCCATTAATTTTCAAACATGACAAAGAAAGGAAAGGGGAAAAAATGGCAGACCAGGCCTTGTGGAGTCATGTAAATACATCATCCTATTTGGAAAGGCATATGGATGATGATATTGTGGTGACAGAGACCTCTTACTTTTGCCTAAATGACGTCAGTGCCAACCCTGATGTAACTCTCTGAGGCCTGTCACTCCAAATTTGATGTCTTTACAGTGGCCAACCGGTAGAGAAATAAAAAGAGAACTATGGTTTCACATACTGGGTCATCTTAAACCCACGTGTTAAGAGAGCTTAGACTCTTTGTCAAGTAAGCATTTGCTTGATTTGTGATTTAACGTTGGGTATGATTTTTTATGCTTTTGTGTGTTTGTTTTTGTGCTGCCATAGATATCTGCCAGCGGTTGCCAAAAACTCTTAGTTCTCTCTTCCAAACGAGTTCCATTGGGCAATCATGAATTTCTTCGTGGGATGAGGTGAGGTGAAAGAATACAACAGAGCCTGTCGCGATGCTGATTTCCATGCCAGTCTTGAAGCACCCGCCACAAGCCCGCATTGATGCTATTTCTTAGATTTGTTGATCTGCGCATAAAGAGGCTCCAGCTCCTACGGACAGAGGGACAAAGTGAGATCTGCTCTTTTCCGGATACGATTTTCTGAGACAGCATGGGAAGGAGGGTTTGGGATTAGAACAGAAAGGTGACAGTTTATGATGAATGACCTCAGGTTATTTTTGGATTATTCAATCATGGTGCATATCATTTTGGTATCTTTTTTA
Organism: Balaenoptera ricei; assembly: GCF_028023285.1. Classification (NCBI taxonomy): domain Eukaryota; kingdom Metazoa; phylum Chordata; class Mammalia; order Artiodactyla; family Balaenopteridae; genus Balaenoptera; species Balaenoptera ricei. The sequence continues at coordinate 48,308,258 of NC_082639.1, forward strand.
TCCTTAAGAAGAACAACTCACCCAGTTTCGCCCCTGGTTTTCAAGCTGAGCCTGACTGCCTGTTAGGGACATCGCAGGGTCTAGTAGACAGAGCCGGACCAGCTGTGTGATATGGACAAGATACTTACACTTTCTGAGCTTCAGTTTCCCCAACCACGAAATGGGAATAATACTGTTTATCCTACACGGTTCTTGAGAGAATTAGAGAGAATATATATAAAGCCTCTAGCACAGTGCTCAGAAGGAACAGGTCTTCAGAACACGGTAACAATGATCATGAGTTAAGTGAACATTTTTCCAACACGGTTTTATGAACATCCACTTGAGGCTGCTGAAATTCCATCTCAAACCGCTCTTTGGTTTCTACAAGCAGTGATGACTGGCTGCACTTTAGAATAAGAGAAATGGCAATCGTGCCGTTAGCTCTTAGTTAAAAGCTTCTCGAACTTGTTTCGATCCACTCAGCTGTGTGAGGTTTGGCGGGTCACTCGCCTGTACCCATGGAGGCATGGAGTGTATGTCTGCACTAAGACATACACAAGGGTTTTCACCAACATATGACACAGCAAACCTCCAATCCAAATGTGTAGATGGGAAATGGCGTTTGGCCTTGTTGAAATCACTTCAGACTTTAGTTCATGTTGAAATGGCCCAGGGTGCACTGGCCAAGCAGATCAGGTCAATATTCTGGTCTTAGGCATGCATAGGCCCTTCTATTAAAGTCGGCCTTCATGCTGTCACTCTTGGATATTTGTACCAGAACTAAGTGGACACAGTGACATCTTAATTCTGTCATATTTTATATATTAGCCTGCCTCTTGCCATGTGAGTAAAGATCCCTTTTAACTGCTTATTTTCTTGAAGCAACAGATTGAACTGGCATTCTATAGCCTCTCCTGTGTGTCTGGCACCATGCTAGATATTTTCAAGTACATTGTCTTTTGAAAACATCACAACGGCCTTGTAAGTCAGGTGATTTATCTCTTTTGCAAATGAGAAACCAAGCACAGAGACGTTAAGTAGTTTGTCTATGGTCACACAGCTAGTAAGTTTGGGACATGGGACCTAGAAGTAAGGTCCAGTGCTTTTTCTCATCTATTATAACAGCTGCCATTAAAACAAAACAAAAACAAAAAACCTTCAATCTATGGTGTTGTAGAGTGTTTTGGAGTTTATAAAGCACCCTTATGTCTTATTTTATCTGCCTAACAGCCCTGGAAGTGGCTTATATTCTTTCCATCTTCACTTTGCAGATAAAAACTGAAAATCAAAGAGGTTGTGTGATCTCAAAGTCATTGTGCTGCCTGTCATGGATTTAATATATTGTACTACTTGCTTTTATTGTAAAGTGGGGATGGGTTAGAAGATAATTTTGTCCAGACCCATCATTTTACAGATGAGGAATGTGAAGCCCAATGAAGAGAGCTTTTGTTTCCCCAGAGTCACAAGGTTACTTAGTAACCGTGCCATGAATATAATCCAGGACTCCTGAGATCAGGTAGGTCCAGGATGTCTTCTTCTAGAATTCATCATCTCTGTATTCTTTCAGGAAGAAGGAGCTTCCTACCCTTTGAGGCACCCAATCCTGTAAAATAACAGATTGCCAATTTGTCCCTCGATGCTTTCCACCCATGGGACTTCATACCGGCCTTGGATACATAAAGAATAAGTGTAATACTTCTTCCAAATATCTGATGACAGAAAGTAGGAAAGCCCATTCTTCCACGCCCTACTTCTGAGTTACCACTTTCCCATTCCATCTGCCATTTTACACGTGGACCCAGCACTGTAGGTGCACAATGAAGGTCTGCTGAGTGAATGAATGTCTAGGATACACTTTCTGCTTTTTTCACTGTTCTGATCCCTTTGTCCTAAACACACTCTCCCTTGGCTTTATTCTCCCGTAATTGAATCAAAAATCAAAATCTATAGCAAGATGATTTATTAAGCACCTCATCTATTCTCTGCCAACGTCTTGAAATGTTTCAAATACCTGTGGTAAGGCTAAACATGGAACTTTACTGTGTGTTTGTGTTCTGGGGGTGAGGTGGGTGGAGCAAAGCTAGAGTGGTAAAGTAGTGAAGTACCACTGCTGGGAAACAACATTTCCTTTTGCCTATGCCGGGCTACAAGGATGCATCCTCATCTTTCCTGGGTAGACTTTCTCAGCTCACTCTGCTTTTTGGATGCCCTAAGAAGTCTGGCTGCCTTGATCTCACCCTACATTTGCTTTATTCCAATTTTGGAAACTAATTTATTCAACTGAGAATGACACCTAAAAACAGAAGAAGACAGCAGGCTCAGACAGGGTAATTAATGCCACACTGCATTAACTTTCTGCAGCTGAGATAAATATTCACACATCTCCTGCTTGCCGGAATTTAGCTTCAAATACCCATCACAACAGTGGTAACGACTGCAGTCAACTCTCAATTATCCCCACTAATGAAGGGGAGCAGTGGTGTGTAAAACCCCAAGCAGCAGATAATCCCAAAGTCTGACACTCTGATGCATTATACGTTTTGGCAATAGCTTTACCTTCCTTGTTACAGAATCTTAGACTGTCAGAGTTGGAGGGGAGCTAAGAAATCATTTGATCCAGAAATTTCTGACCTGACTTCTGGCAAGGTCACCATGGGGTCTTTAAGCTATTTTCGACATTCCAAAAAGCCTAAATGGAATCACACATTAACATAACACGCTGTTGATATTTTTTGTTTTCTTTGGTCAGATCTGACCACATCTCGGCCCTGCTTCAAATCCTTCAAAGGCTCCTCATTACCCACAGGGTAAGGTCAAAGCTCCTTCACTGGGCACATAAGACCCATTAGTCTCGTAGTCCATTAGAGCTAATAAATGTCCCTTCCAGACCATGAACCAAAAGTTACCCTTCCTGGGACTTCCCTGGTGGCGCAGTGGTTAAGAATCTGCCTGCCAATGCAGGGGACAGGGGTTCGAGCCGTGGTCCGGGAAGATCCCACATGCCGTGGAGCAGCTGAGTCCGTGTGTCACAACTACTGAGCCTGTGCTCTAGATCCCGCGAGCCACAACTGCTGAAGCCTGCACTATAGAGCCCGTGCTCCACAACAAGAGAAGCCACCGCAATGAGAAGCCCAAGCACTGCAACACAGAGCAGCCCCCGCTCGCCGCAACTAGAGAAAGCCCGCGCGCAGCAGCGAAGACCCAACACAGCCAAAAATAAAAATAAATAAATAAACTTATTTAAAAAAAAAGTCACCCTTCCGGTCACGTACATCATGCTTAAAAAAAATTCTTATGCTTCTGTCAGAATGATCTTTCTGAAATGGATTTCGTCATGCCAGTTTCCTGCTTAGAACAACCGTCCCAGCTCCTTAAGCCCCCAAGGATAATGCAGACTCCTCGGGATGGGCCACAGGGCCCTTCCAACACGGCTCCCCCTTCCCATCCGGCCTCATCTACTTCCTCTCTCTCCTAGCCTGCACCTTCTTCCCTGTACTAATGGTCCCCCCAATATGATGGGATTTCCTATCCCTGAGACTCTGCTTAGACAATTCCTTCCACCTCCAGGACCTCTCCTCATCCTGCCCCTGGGGGTTCATACTTTCAGAACCAGCCCAAATAGAAGGGCTTCCTGGACTATGCAGGTGACGTGGACCACTCTGCCCCGGGACTCCAGCAGTGCCCTGTGGCGTCTACACTGCCACCATGTTATCTCCCAGTGCCTCTACACAGTGAGCTCCGCTGCACCTTTCACGTCAGTATCCCAAATTCTGAGCACAAGCTTGGAACCTGGCAGGCGCACCCACTAACAACATGGAGCTTGAGGATGTGAAGGAGTGAATGAAAAGTGCCTCTCTTACCGGGAGCTGGCGAACACTTATGAACTTTAAGCTCATTTGTGAATCTGACATATTAATAATCTTCATTTCTAGAGGACAACGAAGTAGATTAGAAACCGTGCAGTAAAAATGAAAACAAATCAACTCTCCATCCTTTGACTTAAGTTGAATACCCTGCTTTCTGGGAGGTGCAATGAAAGAGTGCAAGCACACAGATGGGAAATCGGGCAGATCCAGGCTGGTATTCCTACTGCCAACTACTGCCTGCAGCCATAGACCACCGCGAACACACTTGCCCTTGAACAAGTTGGGTTTATTACTCATTACAACGAGGGGAACCAAGGGCAAGTCTGGAAGAGGTGATTAGAAAGGGCTTCTTATAGGTTTAGGCTTATATTAGATGTTTAGGGGGAGGGTCAAGAAAGTAAGGCTTCTCTCTGGGTTGGATGCTTTCAGGAAGCTGGAGTATGATTATCTTAATAATTCTTATCTGGAAGGCAGGTAGCATGGAGCAAGGCTAAAGCCAGGAGAGAAGAATATTTGGTCATTTTTGGAATCTGGACAATGTTCCTGTCAGCCATGGCTACCGAGGGGTCTGGATGTGTCTTGACCCACCGCGGTCACGGAATGCTTTGTGCGATGCTGGTGTTCTGTGAAATTGTTTACGTTCAACGGAACACCAAGGGCCCAGCTCTTGCTGTCAGGCTGCTGTTCCCTTTCTCACTGTCAGCTACTTAGTAACCTTAAAACTCCGTGCAGGTTACTTAACCCTTCTGGGTGCCGGTTTTCTCATCTGTAACATGAGTCTAGAAATCCTCATTGAGGATTGAAGGAGAAAATACACATTGACTGTCTGGCACAGAGCCTGGCATGGAGGAGGTACTCCAAAAACGGTTAGGTTTCTTATGTCTGGGCATGTGGCTCTATCCTTCCTTTATAGAAGATGGTTTTAGGCCTAAAAAATCACCTGTAGGTGGCTTTCCAAAGTCCATCTCCTTCATAGACACTACTTCATAGCGTAACTGGGCTGTTAGGAAACCTAATAATGGCACAGGATCCGCCTTGGGAAACTGTGTAGAAAGAATGTGGGGTTAATCTAAAGGATCTGGTTGGAGGGCCCTGTGGATGGCAGAGACTTCCACGTGTTTGCAGATGACTTTAAGTATGAAGTATGAGCTCACGTACAGAAGTCAAGTGGAATCACAGATTTAGAGTAATGATAGCATATATTTACAGAAATCTTTACAGCCTCTAAAGGGGATTCCTCGATCACATACATGGTCTCATTTGGGCATCGCAGAGTCTGTACCCTGGGTATTCCTATCTCCATTTACAGGGAAGAAGCAGGGCTCCCCAGAGTTTGGTGACTGGCCCAAGGTCACTAAGCCAGCATAGGGCAGAGCTGGGATATAACCAGCTTTGTTATTTTTTTTAGCTTTTGTACTGCAGTAAAGTATTTAGAGCAAAGCATTTGCCATTTTAACCATTTTTAAGCATACAATTCAGGGACATTCATTACAATCATCATGTTGTGCAACCATCACCATTATTTCTAAATCTCTTTCTTCACCCCAGATAGACTCTGTACCCATTAAGCAGTGACTTGCTAGTCCCCCTGACCCCCAACCCCTGGTAACTAACCTCTAATCTACTTTCCATCTCTATGAATTTACCTATTCTTATTTTTAAATCAACTTCATTGAGGTGTGATTTGCATACAATGAAATGTTCCCATTTTAAGTGTACAGTCTGATGAGTTGTGAGAAATATATACACCCATCTGGCCCTCCCCAGAGCAATCAAGCTATAGAGCATTTCCTCACCCTAAAAACTTCCTCGGGGTCCTGCTCAGTCAACCCTTCACTCCAGTGCGGCAACCACTGATCTGCTTTCGACCACTGTAGATTAGATGTGTTCTCCTGAGCCTTTCATGTAAACACACCCAGCTCTTTCCTAAGCCCACTGTCCTCTCCACTGCCACATGACCCCTTTTGTAAAATGTCAAAGCAAGAAGGGCCATCGATCTGACGGTTCCTTTCCTACAGGAAGAAATGGAGGCCCCCAGATGTGAGGGTTTTGTTTTTCTTTTTCCCCAAAGTCCGCAGGAATCAGTGGAGAGCCAGGAGGGGCAGCCCAGGGTCTGGACTCCCCTTTCTGTGCTTATTCCCTCACTTTCCCTACCTATCTCCACCTGTCTGGCTTGAAGTATAAAGGCATATAGTTTCCAATCCCACATTATAAGGAGCCCCTTTGGAAAGCCACCTAAATTGTGCGTATGACTTTGCATCCCTTTAATTTTTATTGTGTTTGTTTCTGGAAAGCTTGGCCACATGGAGCAAAGGTATGTCCAAAACAAATGATGAGTGGGGAGAAGACGTGGCATGCTGAGAAAGGTGGTCTTGGACGTGAGGTCACGCGCCATGCAATCTAGCTGCTGAGCAAGCCCATCTCTGCCCCTCTTGGGAGCCTGGGGTAAGAGCCACGCCGAGCCACGCTGGGGGTCAGACTGCAGCTAGGAGGTGAGCCAAAGCTTGAGGTCCTCAGCATTGCCCTGCCTAGGCAGCAACTTCAGCCTCAGGGTCTTTAAGCCCGAACACTTGGGCCTAGCTCAGCAGGGTCTAACATTTCCTGGCCTGATAAAATGAAAAAGGTGATGGTAACCAGGGAATGGAAATAAGGCTGAAAGAACTCAAAGTTCCACCTGAATCCATGAAAAACGCCTGGGGTTTAGAGCCACAAAGACCCCGGCAACTTCCTAACTACCTGTATGAACTGAGGAAGGCATTTCACCTGGGCCTCAGTTTCTTCATCTGTACGATGGGGTTTGTAACATCAACATCATGGGACTGTAACACGTAATAAGTGAGCTCATATGACATAAGGAATTTTAACAAGGGGCAGGAGTCTTCCTTTCCTTTTTATTCAGAGGAAAGGGAAACAATAAAGCTTTCTGACCACTTTCAGCCTGAAAATCTGGCCTTCAGAGTAGGAAAGTCTTCAAAACACAGGATGGATTTAATGACGATGCCTTAGAGACTGAAGTTGCTGCTGAACGCACTCGCTTCCAGGGGTCTTGGGTGCTGAAACCCACTTGGTGAACACAGAGGTACACACTCTGAGTTCCCAGGGGGTCTGCACATGTCCTGATCAATTCTGCACTTCCCCAATAATAATAATAATGATGGGTACAAGTTATCTGCTTTGCAGATTTACGTCACCTTTCTTGACCTTGTCACGTAGCAGAGGAGGGCACTGAGGTTGATGGCAGCCGTTCTCGGCCATAAGCAGGATGGCCTGTCCTGAGTAGGTTCCTGGTGGTCAGGAGTGGGCCCTGGATCTCACACAGATAGTCACCAGGACCCCTAATGAAGTCAACATATTTCAGGGACTTCTGGCCTTTCCGTCATTAGCTGGGAATAAGGACAGCCTGGGAGAAGGGTGCTGTTGGAAGACCTAGTTTGAGGACTGGGTCTTCCATGCTCTAGCTGGGTGACCGTGGGCAAGTTAGAGGGTCCTAGAATGTAAGCGCTAGAAGGGCCCGTGGGAATTGCTTTACCGAAGAGAAGACCAGAGGTCAGAAATGAAGCCGTCTGCCTCAGGTCACAAGCAATCAAGTCAGCGAGGCTGCTAAAACCCAGGTGTCCCGGCCTTGGTTGAGTGCTCTTAAGTTATTTAATCTGGGTCTAGATTCAAATCCTAGCCCTATTACATGTGAATCGTGTGATTTCAACATGTCATGAACCTCTCTACCTTACCTGTCATATCTGTGAAACAGGAATGATAAAAATACTTAAGAGCGTTCCCCTGAGGATTGAATTAGGTGATGTCTATAAAAGTGCTATAAACATCCTAGTAATTTTTACATTTATTTTATTAGTAGTAGTAAATGCAAGGCTACTTGCATTAGCTTCTGCAGGGTGATTCTAGAAACAGTGAGCGTGATCTAACTCAGAGGTCATCATACGACAGCCCATTGGCCCATTTCAGTGGCTGCCAGTTCTTTTGTAAATAAAGTATTATTGGCACTCATCACACCCAGTCCTTTATGCACTGTCTTTTGCTGCTTTCCTGCTGCAACGGTAGAGTAGATTAGTTGTTACAAAGGCCAGATGGCCCACAAAAACGTAAAGAGTCCCAGAGAGTGTGCTGGCCTCGGGTCTAAATGATCAGTAGCGTCTAGCTGTGCTCACTACTCTAGGGGCTGAACACCATGTTGAAATCTCCATTTCTAGTCTTTTGTTCTCCAGAGTCTCATATCCAGCAGTCTACCGGCATCTCTGCTTGGAAGTTCAAGGGCACCTCGGGTACAACTGGTCCCAAAGAAAACTGGCCTTTTTTCTGCTCAAGCCTGCAGCTCTGCCTTCCTTAGCACAGTGCCTGGCACCACCTAGATCCCCCAGTCAGGCAGGAACCTGGGGGTCATCCTAGCACATGCCCTCTTCTTCCTCACCTCCCACTTCCCTGCAGTCTTAAGCGCCTCCTGATTCCATCTTTTCACATCCCTGGGCATCATGCCCATCTCTCCAACCTGGCCGACACTGCTCTCAACCAGGCCTTCCCATCTCCCGCCTGGACTAGCTTGGCTTGGACTTGCCTCGGAGTGCTATGCCCATGAAAAGGAGAGATTATTTTTCCATTTTTGTGGTTCTCTGTTTTGAGGCTCTTTGTTATGTGATTCTATTTAAAAACAGAAGAGTAACAATAATGCCAAATACGTGTATTCTACTTTCAAAGCTTATAAAAGCACTTTCATACTCACGGTATCTTCTGATTCTGGGAGAGTCTGAGGAGGGATCTCTTGCTATGATTCGTCTTCATCCATATATGGTGACCGGGGGTTCCAGGGGCTAGCTAAAGTCCTGCCTAAGGTCACCTGCTTTGGAACCATAATTCAGACCCAAGTCCCCTGACTCTGGGCATTTCCTTTCTTTCTTTCCTTTTTTTTAAAAAATCTCTTACCAAAAGCATCTGAAGTGCTGCTTTCTTTGCCCCTAAACACTATAAATCCATCAGGTAACATTTTACATGTCTTGGGTTCCCACTATGAAGACTGGTCTTAAAAAATGACAGTGACTTATTATTTATGGCAATATCTACTGTTACTAAGGGAGACAGACCAAACAATTCCCCACTGTTACAGACGCTACTTTGACTTGACAGCTGGGAAAGTCTGATAGGCAGTTTATTTACTTAGCCATTTAACCAAATAAATGTTTTCATTTTTCTTTCATCTCCTCAAAAGCTAACATTTCGCCCTTAAAATTGCTCCAGCAACGTATCAGTGGAGTATAAATTACCTGCCATTCCCACGCCAGCCATTATAATATTATTTGGGTTCTTTTTTTTGCCCCTATTGACCCAGTCTTTCAAAGACACGTGATTCTCCCAGATGGGGGGGTAGGGGAAAAACATGAAATAATTGAAGATATTCCCCTTTATTGCTAAAACAGAAATGCTGTTTTGATATTGGCCCCGAAGCTTCCTCCTGAGAGGATTGAGGCCATCCGTTTCCTCTTACTAGGGTGCAATATGGTTTTAACTTATCAGCAGATGTCACCCCTACCTACTCAGAATTGTGCGGGCATTTCTAATAAAAAGCAGCTGGAGATAATGGGTGCAAGGGTGATAAGAAGGCTGAGACTCTTGCTCTCCAACTGTATGGAGGCAGCGGGGAAAATAGAGCCATGGACGTAACTCTCCCTGCATGGTATCCTTTTTCCAAATGCCTGGAAAGGCCCTAAGAAATTGCAGTCAGTAAATTTCCAGTTGGGTGGATGGGTGAATGGGATGGAGACAGAAAGATCAAACGTGGCTTATACTGCTATTGAAGGAGGGGCCCAAAAGGCTCATTTGGACTTCCCTTATGGGTGTCTTAAGGGATGTGTTGGCAAGGCTGGCATCAGCCTCTTGGCATGCAATTCTTGATAGGCAATTGTGTAATTGCCAGACTAAGCTTTCAAAGGGAGAAAACTGTTTCATGGAAGATTACAGCCCAGCCCTCCTTTGGAGCTGGGAACTACTTATTATGATTTACATGTGAATCTAAGATAAGGCTGCTCATTTTTTGGGAAGTGAGAGGTGGCCTGTGAGGCCCTAACAGGGGTCCTTCTGATTATGGGACGGGGCGAGCCAGAAAACTAAGAAGTAGGGTTTTTTCTTTTTCCTTTTTCCCAAAGCTATTTTGAGGCATATTGAAAATTAATTACCTGCAAATAGAAAGTAAAAAGCAAAACCTCCCAGCCAGTGGCCTGGGTCCTTATGGTAGAATTTATTCAACACGAGGACATAAGGGCTAAATGTATAAAGTCCAAGGGAGTGGCGAACCACATTTATTGAGCACATAGGATGATGATGGGGGTGGTGGTGATGGTGTTGGTGGTGGCGATGGCAACTAACAGCTCTTGGGTGCTTTCTCCGTGTCAGATGCTGTGCTAAGAGCTCCACACACATCACCTCCTATGATTATTGTCCAAACAATAAGCTTATGAGGAGAACACTATTTTTACCCTCATTTTTCAAAATAAGATGGAGAATTATTATGACATCCCATGAGGGTCACATAGCTTATAAGTGCTAGCGCCAGATTCTGAACCCACTCTTGCTCCAGAACCAGATTTTTTTAAGCCGAGTACCGAGTACCTGTCTCCATGTGCTATCTTAGTTAATGTAATGTATACACAAGGCCCTTTCAGCAGATAAGCAAACCAAGACTCAACAGCAAGTATGGTTCTTGCCCAAGATTTCCTGCTCTTAAGTAGCTGAGCTAGAATTTGAACTCAAGTTCCAAATTCTGAGCTCTTCCCACTAGACCATGCCACGTCCATTCACAACTCAACCCCGGCCTGGGGTTCTAGACAGAGCATCAAACACGGAACAGGCTGAAGCCTCACAAAACAGCCTGTACGACTGTCTCAAGCAGAACAGGCTCGTAAAGATGAGGGTGTGAAACATCGATCTGCAAATGCTGCACGTCATCTTTATTCTCTAGAAGAACTCAATTTTAGGATGATGTTGGCTGTTATGCTGATGAATGGCTCTTGTCACCTCTGGTTCATTCATCAAATTTTTCAAGGCAAGGGTGAGCATGTGAAATAAAACATATGTAAGGGGTAGAAAAACCTCTGGGGGAATCTTCCCAAGGTGTCCACCCATCATCTCCAACTTTTGTCTTTCCTGGAACATTGACTTTGCCTGTATCACGAGTTCCCCAAATAGCTTTGCAAGACTGGATTTTTAGATGGGCATTTGCATGGCATGATGTGTTCTCATGTGCTATCGTACACTGAGATGAAACATGGCAAAAAGTACGGTATGTGAGATTCTTTAATCATAAAATCTATTAGCAAAATGCACTTTCAAAACACTGTATGAGCTTTCAAGAACCATCAAAATAACTTACACGTGAACTGCGACTGATTCCGAGGTAGCCTCAGAATCCATTTACGAACAGTGAAAACTATTTACCATTTTAATGGTTCTGACCATAATGTTCAGGCCTAAAAACAGAGCTCTGTCGGTATGGCCTTGCAGTCCTACACGTTTACGGAAAACTAGAAAGGTATATGAAAATTGAACACATTTGTCAAGCAGTGACCTTAGAAATCATGCCTGGGTAACAAGGGGTACTTCTGTCTCCTGGGAAGGTTCGCTTCATCAGCCCCTCTTTCTTTCCATAAAATCAGATGTATTAAAATTCAAGTGCCAAAACCCACTTCTAGTAAATGTAAGTACCCCTCTCTTGAAGCTGCTGCTGATGGAGTCTGAAGTGGTTTGGTGGCAAAACACAGGCTGTAGCACAGGTGCAAACAGCAGAGCCTCAGAAGTGAACGTGACACGTCTCTGAGCTTTGAATTCCACTTTCACGTCAGAAAGGGTGCGGGGGCCCCTTCTGGCCAGACAAAATGGACTACCATGATCTCACATCTCTATCAATCTTATTTCAAGCACTGCTTGTTTCTGTTTCTTAGTCTGGCTTCTCGGTGTGTTTGGTTGGCGACCTTTTTTTAGATCTGCAGAGTGTAGGCAAATGCAGTTGACACACTGCTTAAAAGGTTTAAGCATCTGGACCCTATTTCACTGAGAAAGAATCAGGGTGGGCAGAATGTGTCCATCTCAGAATGTTGATGCTTTTAGACACCGAGTCCACGTTAAGTAGCTTTGACCATGCCTCCTTCTATCAACACCCACCCACTCAGAACATATCATTAATAAAATATGACCATTCCCCACTCCTCTCCTCTACCCCTACCTCCCCATATATGTCAAAGGTCATGCATCCATGAGGATAAACAAGGTGGAAAACAGACATCAGGCAAGGCGAGATGACGCAAACATCGGGGATACGCTCAGGCCAGGAGAGATGGTGCAAACATCAGGGATGTGACATCAGAGGTAACAAACAAGCAAAAGGGAAAGCGGATGGCTTAAGGGTGGGAGATCAAAAGGACAGATACCTACCCAGACCTGTGCTATCTAGCTACCGGCCTGTGGACTTATATTATCACCACTGGGCTCCCCACTGGGCTCACCAAAGGGATCACTGTTGGATGAGGCCTGTGACCCATCAGGCTAGAACACAAGAAGATAACACTTTTTTTTTTTTCTTTTCAGTAATTGAAAATATAAGACAGCTGGGCATATTTTCATGCACACATATACTCTTTTAAAGGAGGCAGCACTTCGTTTAGAGGATGCCACTTCCGCAAATGTGAGAACTTGTAGTAACAACTTAATGAAAGGATAACGGTTTTCAGCTGCTCATTTGAACATAAAAGAAAACGCCTTTAGTCACCCCTTTAGAACTTAAGAGTCTGAGCCAGCATTCTTTTCTACATAGGTTTCCTCATGCATTGTCCATTTCAGATACAGAGGTTTTAAATTGAAGAATAAAAAAAAAAAAACAGAAAGAACAAACTGGTCACTTACAGCTTCTTGCTCTTCACTTTTGCTGGGACTTTCAAAGCCCTCTTCAAAGATGTCATCGGTGGTCGGATCACTGGCGTGGGATGCAGATGATTTGGATGGAGAGCTCTGTCTAGGGGCTGGGGTTGGAGCTACATAGAGACCATGCAAAAAAAGAAAACATCCTAAGTGTCCGGCAGCAACCGTTTATACCCCACAGAAACCTCAGGGATCTGATTATATTGGAGCCAAATCCCAGGACTCCTCCCTTCCTATCACAAGTCAAATCGGTTGAACAGTTTAATATCTCCTCTGTACCTATTAATCTTGTCCTCTCCCAAACTTGATGGTCAGGAAGGAGCTGGTGGTCCACAGGGATGGGTGAGGCAGTGGTCCTCAACGGATAGTCCCAGGACCAGAAGCATCAGTCACATCTGGGAACTTGATGGTAACACAGATTCTTGGACCCCACCCTAGATACACTGACAATCAGAAACTCTGTGTTTCTGCAGACTCAAATTGAGACCTGCTGGACTACAGTCTTCTTTCTTAACTTCAGTCTTCTTTCTTAACTTCATATAATTATTTCAATAAGAATAAATAGAGAAGAGGACAGTGATATGCATTTATTGAGTGCCTTCTATGTGTCGGAAGCCATCAGAAATTTTACAGGCAATATCGCTAATCCGCATAAAGGCTCTTCGAGGTAGGGGTTCTTCCAATTTTACAGATAAGGAAGGTGAAGACTGCTAAACTGCTCAAGGCCACAGACTTGGCAAGTGGTAGAAGCAGGTTTTGTATCCTGGCACATAGTAGGTATTCGATAAACACGTGCTGAATTGAGTGTCTCAGTGATCTGGGAAAATGAATGTAGCTGATGGCAACTTCACAGCTGGCACTTTTTTCCTTGTTCCATAAGGATCTCCATTTTCTGTCCTAACCTTCCCACATTTTCCTTGTCTCCTTTATCCCAGAGGTTTATAATAAATATGGCATTAGAAACTACTTTCCTTTCAATAATTTCTTTTTCTTTTCAATAATTTCTAAATTGGCAGTGAAAATACCCAGCACTGGCTCAGCCCCAAAGGAATGGGGGGGGGGGGGGCGTGGCTTGATTTAATAGCTGAATTTCAAAAGCCATTGACAAGGCCTCCCTGCCATTACATCCCAGAATTTACAAAATCTGGCTGCTTATCAGACAGTGAGTGATTATAAAACTTGGTGAGTTGCTTTTGCCTTGATGAACCTCTCTTTAGAATGATGCTATTTATTGCGTGCCAGCAAGCTAGACACGGTGCTAGGCACTTTGCATTCATTATGCTCTCTAATATAAACCCTGCAAGGTGCTATTGTACCTATTGTCTTTTTCTGATGAAGAAACTGCGGCTCAGAGAGGTGAAGTGCCTTTCTTAGAGTTAACACAACTATGAAGCAGGAGCGCTGGGATTTAACACAAATCTGACAGTGTTCAGTCCACTGTGCTTTTCTATTTCTATCTGAGGTGTACTTTTGGTTCCTCTCCACTCAAAACATTCGAAAGGTGATGCTGATGGATAAGAGGATATAAAGATAGGTTGCACTCATTTTCTTTAAAATAAAACATTGTGTCTTTTTTCTTAATTTAAAAGGAAGTCTGTTTTGTTTCATGAGATGCCTATAGAACCAACCAGTTACAGAGAGTTTAAATGAGGTAAGCTTTATGAAAACACCTTGATATGCGATAGATGCTTAATAACTATGAGTGTAATTGGGTTCTGAACTGTGTGTGACATGGTTTCTTGCTTACTAAAGGCTGAGAACCCTGACAGAGCTGCCGATTCTGAGAGATATACTGCTCATACTTATTGGATGGAATCAGTGGGATGCAAAACTCGAAGTTTATTTATGCGAGTGTCTTAACCTTTTGAAGGTTTTGTAGAATACCTCTCTACCCTAAAACTGTGGTTCTCAGTCTAGGACAATTTCACTCCCAAGGGACATCTGGCACTGTCTAGAATCATTTTTGGTCATCATGGCTAGGGGAAGAGGATGTGTGCTACCGGGCATCTAGTGGCTAGAGGCCAGCGATGCTGCTAAACATCCTAAAATCCACAGGACAGCCGCCCACAACAAAAAATTATCTGGCCCAAAATCTCCCGCTCTGACACACGAGAGTAACTGAGTAGCCTTTGTTTTGTCCCTTCATCCTCTACAATCGTTCCAAAACGCCGCCCATGTGCCAGACACCACACAACCATCATGAGAAGTGTAGCAACACGAGGATGATGAAGACATATTCCCTGTCCTCAAAGAACTTAAACTTCCCTCTTTTATATATACAGCTGGCACACAAGTCCCTTGAAAGAGAGACATGTGTCTTCAAAAGATGCTTGCTTTTTATGCATGGCTGTCATTTCTTTAGCATTTCATTCTTTATTCATGATTCTTCCTTGAAACCCTGTGAGCTGAAGTGAAGAGAGATGCCCCCACCATGTAGATCATATGGCCTGAGAGGAAGTAGGTTGTTTACACCCATAGAAGAGGTTCATTTTCAGAACAGCATCCCAAACCTTGCTGAAGTGACATTATCTGATTGTGTTAACATGAGATTTTTTTTTGACAATTCACGGTCCTGGCTAAGCAGTAATCCATACCATCTGTGACAGTAATGAAAACGCCAACCTCACTGTTCCATGAGCCTTTTCCTTCCCCTTATCAACTGTCAAGGCACAACTATGGGTCACCAGACACCTTCCCCGGATGGTGTCAACCAGGCATCGGTGTGCCCAAGTACCTCTGGATTCTGATTGGCTGCACAGTGCTGGTTTTCCAGATGCTGGCAATAGAAAAGTGAGCTGGGATAGGATCACTGAATGCCAGAACTAGGACAAGGCACAGAGCTATGGAAGCTAGCTCACTTATTTTACCCAAGACACAGCTGAGGTTAAGAGAAGTCACACACTTGCCCAAAGACACAGTTTGGGGTGGAGAAGGCAGGATTAGAACCTCAGTCCAAGACTGAGTAAACCCACTCAGTATGCCATAACAATGACGATAAAAATACTTCCAACTCTGTGAGGGACATAATGTTTTAGTACATGTACCACTGAATCCTTTTTATGACCCTTAACCTAAGATAGATGAGGAAATTGAGGCTCAAAGAAGTAAAATGACTTGCCCATCGACACAAAACTAGTAAGTAATCAAGCCACTCTCTGGATTCCCAGTGCAGAGCTTTCTGACTACCTAAAGCTTTGAGCAAATTCTGGCTGCCACTCTACCAGTTGTAGGAGGCCTTATGGCTGCTCTATCTCTGGTCTGTGTTTTCTCCTGACCTTAATTTTCTAATTTTTTATACTTGTCCCTAACATTTTTTAAATGCACATACACCATTCATTTTTAGTTCAATAAGCCATACCCAAATCTATGTGTCAGAGCTGGGATATACATAAATGAATAAATGAATGTGCAAGGGAACAAAAACTTAAGAGCCAGAGTAACATGCTAGATAAATAACAGGCCTATATTCAATTCCACCTTTTTGTCTATTTTCTTTGTCTTTGAATCTCACTTTCGTTATCTGTCAAACAGGTCTAACAAAACTTGCCATTAGCATTGTTAGGAGTATAGAAATAATAAATATAAAGCACATGGAGAAGGTGCGTATAACTGGCACCTAATAATGGGAGGCTATTGTTATTAGTAGTAGTCATATAAACAAAGAGAGGCCTGTTGAATGCAACTGAGGTGATTTCTCTGACACCAGAAACAAGGCATCAATTGCTCTCTGGGGGTTTATGCCTTCAAAGAAGGGCACTCACGTGAGTTGGTCGATGGTGTAGTAGAAGTCACAGGCGTCAAATTCAACTGGGAGATGTCAAAGTCATCACAGTCGTCTGTATCCTGTGCCACCCCGACTTTGTTGAAGTAACTGGAGAAGGCCTCTGAGGTGCAGGTGAGGGAGGGCTGGTCGGGTTTGCGGGAGGGCACGGGTGGAGGCTGGGCCATCTGGAAATCCTTAAACATTTCTTTCCCCATTTTCTGCCTGGGTTTGTCGGTCTGTGGACTTGACCTGGCGGAGTCACTCGTGGCTGGGACGGTTGCAAGGGGGGTGAGGGGACCTTGGAACATGGCAGCTGGCAAAGGCATAACAGTTTGTGTGGGCATGAAGGCGGCTGGCGGAAACTGCCCGGCCACGGTGGGCCAGGGCTGCTGAGTGGCAGGGAAGAGAGCCGGCTGGCCCCATGCGATGGGCTGAGCCCCTGGCATCACCTGAGCGACTGGTGGCTGAGGACCCATGGCGATCTGCTGTTGGACAAGGGGCTGCTGGCCCCAGAAGGATGGGAGGACGGCGCCCATTGCAACATAACCTGCAAGGGTTAAAAAGAAAAGTCAGGCGCCTTGGGAAAGAATCATTCAGGGAGTCAAGTGATGGGCAGAAAGGGACCAAGCAACTATTGAGTGTCAGGCTGTGTGCTAGGATGCAAAGGTGAGTAAGACAGAAGTCCCTGCTCTCCTGGAGTCTGTCTTCTAGAGCCCTGGTCAGGGAAAATCGCTCTGAGGAGATGACTTGTAAGCAGAGACTAGAATACAGTGAGGGGGACGCCAGGCAGAGATCTGGGGAGTAACGATAATACTGCTATAGTTCTTAAAGTTCTTATAGTCTTATAATTCTTAGAGGTTTCTGACATCACACAACCTCAGGAACCAGTGTGTCTCAGTGGAAAAGGCAGAGCGCTGGAAACCAGGCACAGCTGGGTTTGAATCTTGCCTCCCCTTCTTGCTAGACTTAGGGCATTCCCAAATGCTTCAGCTCTCTAAGAGTCAAGCTCTTTGTTGTAAAGCCAGGTTATAACATCTTCGTTCTCAGCATCGAAGCGGTGTGCAAAATGATTAAGAATCAAAATGTTGGAGTTTTAGAGGCCAAGGTTAAAATTCAGACTGCCACTTCTTAATCTATGGTATTTGGGGAGAGCTTCAGAAGCTCCCTAAGCCTCTCCTTATCTGTAAAATGGGCAGAAAATACCTTCTGCCTCATTGGGTTAATTTAAAGATTTAATTTAGAGATTAAAAAAAATGTAAGTTAGCATCTCCTCAGGACCACCTCATACAGTGGCATAGGTTGGGCACTGCAAAACTCCAGGGGGTGTACTCACATATGTCACCATAATTTTTTGGTACATTATTCCTTTCAGGTGAGATCTAGTCATTTTAAAAGGAGCACAAGTGATACTCTGTACCATAATAATAGAAACAATAATAATTTCCACGTATTAAATGCTTACAATGTGCTAGGTACAGTATTAGGTGCTTCACATCTTTACAAAATCCCTGCAGGGTCGGTATCATTATCTCCATTTGAGGGATAAGGAGATTGGCGCTCAGAGAAGAAAAGTACCTCATTCAGGTTCACACAGCTGAGACAAGCTGGGATCAGGATCTGAACTGAGGTCATCTGTCCCCAAAGCCAGCATTCTTTCCAGTGCCCCACACTGCCTCACCCAGATGGCCAAGACTGACTTCTGATCTTAGCACAGTCCGTAAAGCTGGTCTAGCCATGTAACGTTTTAGCTCACTGTGGGCCTGGAGGAGACTCCCATGTCCTTCCAGGGGTCCCCACCCTTTTCAGGGTGCAATCAAGCCCAGGAGACAGAGGACCAGTCCAGGCAGAGTAGAGGGCCTCTCAAAATATGCATTTTTATGGCTGTCGGAAGGAATCTGCAGGTACAGAGCAGTGAGACCAGGAAAAGAAGAGGGTGGTTGCACGGTATCCTAGCAACTTCCAAATGTTAGACTGGCAGGCGTGGGGGCACTGGGCATGTCCTGGGTTGTGTCAGTGACCCTGGTGAGCCCAGAGGAATCACATGTGGGCTGCCTCACTCATGCTCTAGCCTCAGATCTACCTGCCCTTCAATTGATTCATAAGGGATGGAGCCAACTTTCAAAGCCAGTCCATTTCCTTCCAAGGTCAGAGGAGGCTCCAGTAGTGGGGTAGAGACAGACACACGGGTTTCCTGCCGATCAATCTAATAGTGTTAAATACTTTTATGGAATGAGGCAGGAGTGGCAACAAAACAGACAATATCCTTATCAGATCACCTTGGTTCTAGTGCAGGGAAATGAGAGGGGTGAAGAGGCATTGGTGCTGACATTTAAACTTGCAACTTGCTTACACTGTCTATCATAATAATGCAGTGACTTGAACCTACCAACAGACTAAGAATTTTGCAACATTGTTTTTCTTATTTTCTGACTGACTTTGACAGGGTTCAGTGGTTCTCGGTGGGAGTGCTACTGCCTCCTAGGGCATGATTAGGAAATTTCTGGGGTGTGTTTTGGTTGTCATGATAATTTCGCGGCCAGACAGTACTGGCATTTAAGGGGCCAAGAGCATTGACACTAGACCTTCTATAATGTGGGAGATAACGTGCATGACAAAGAAATGTCAGCATTCTGTTTGTGATTATTTGAGTATAGACTGGACTTTTTAAATGAATATTTTATTATATTATTTATTTATTTTTGGGGGTGGGGGCCGCAACCCCGTGGCTTGCAGGATTTTAGTTCCCCGACCGGGGATTGAACCCAGGCTACAGCACCAAAAGTGCCGAGTCCTAACCACTGGATTGCCAGGGACTAGATTAGACTTTGAACCACATGGAAAATCAAAGTTTCTTTGCACAGTTTTAATGCACTTCATTTTCCAGGAATGTAAGAACTGTGTATATTTGAGGGAAGACTATATTTCGTTTTGTTTGGAACACTGTCAAGAGTTGTTCACCAACTTGGAAAATCATGGTCCCTGATCATGGCGTTGGAGGAAGCATGACACGCCTGTACTGGTTGGTCTGAACCTGTGGTGATTCTAGTTATAGGTACACACACCTGACCACTTGGTATGTTTTCTAGTGTAGTTTTACCTGGGTATTTCCTTACCGCAATACATTATCTTGTTATTATAAATTAGTTTCCTTTATTTCTTCTTTATATTACAGTTAGGACATTATATTGGTTTTTGGAAAACCAAGTAGGTAGGTTATATTCTCTCTGAGTTTCATTTCAAAATATTAAAGGAGACATCACAAATCCTTGTTATAAAAAAGGGGCACTGGGTCTGACAGGGTGAAGACCTGCTCATGGATCTTACAGTCACACCAACCCTGATGCCCATTTTGGTAAGTGGATGGAAGGCTTCAGCCTCCAGCCAGACTATTTTTTTGCTTGGCTTCCATCCCACCTTCCTTACTGCCACCAGACGACTGTTCTAAAATGCAAATAAAGTTGACCCTTGAATGACGCGTGGGTTAGGGGCGTTCACCTGCACACAGTGGAAATTCTGCATATAACTCATAGTCGGCCCTCCATATACCTGGTTCTGCATCCACGGAATCAACCAACCACAGACCATATATAGTACTACTGCAGTATTTCTTGGAAAACATCCACGTATAAGTGGACCCGTGCAGTTCAGGCCCGTGTTGTTCAAAGGTCAGCTGTACAGTGCTTCATTACCTTGAGAATGATGCCCAGAGGCCTTAGCTTGACTTTGGAGCTTTTGGGGTCAGTTCCTTTCCACTTCCTCACCCCCATTTTCCATTTGCTCTCCCACTGGCACCCTTCCCTGCAGCAGTTGCAAACAACCCAACCTGCTCTCTCGTCTCTGTTGGTCCATCTGCCTGGAAAGCCATCCCTAATTCTTTTTCACATGGTTGCCCCTCCTTTGCTCTTTGAGACTTGGTTCAGCATCACCTCTGCCCTCTAGACTCAGCTGGTTCTCCTCAGGGTGTGCAAAGTCCCCCATGTTCATCTCCATTGTGGCACTTGTCACACTGCGTTGGAATTGCCCAGTGATTCTGTCTTCCCTCATGAGACTGGAAAGCTCCTGCTACGAGGAACCTTGTATTTCTTTCTCTCTCCCCCATCTGTGTCTAGCACAGTTTTGGGCACACATCCACTGCCCCATAAATGCTGGAGGCTGGAGAAAGGCTCTAAGTAGAGGTGAATGAGTCACAGTGGAATAAATGCCTTCACTGCATTTTTCTAAGTATCCAATTAAACTCCAGCATCCGTAAGTGCTATGATCTCTGATGAGTCAGTCTACTGCTGGTGGCAGGCTTTTTCCCCCCCATCTTTTTTTTTTTTCCTTTTTTCCACAAGGAGCCAACAGATGGGCTGTGCACACTTTTCTGGAGAGAGCTATTAGCATGTCTCCCTGGCTTCATGCCATCTGCTTCAGAACAAAGTACAATATTCAAAAGAAAAAAAAAAGGCAACAAGGGTAATTGGGTATCATGTTTGGGAACCTGCAGGTCTCACTTGCTCTTCCTGGGTGGGCGGGATCCCTGCAGTGGGGGCTTTCCCCAGACCTGTGAGCAAAGGCTCTCGGGCCACGTGGCACTGTGCCTCCCTGAAGGGACATCTCAGTGGCAGGGCTGCAGTAGCACTGGACATGGGAAACCACGGCTGCCACTGCAGCCACTTAACAGCTTAGTAACTGTTTACTGGTTAACGTTCAACAGTGGAGGGAGGGGGTGCCAAGGAGCATCTGTTTATGCCGTGAAGTTCAGATCAATCATAAATCTCCTCGCTGTGCAGTGAAAGGAACCACCTGCATTACTGCCTTGCAGTTAGATTTTTTAAAGTGTTGAAAATTGCAATTTATAACCAGATGCTGGCACCTGGGGATACCCTCATTATTAAAAAAAAAAAAAAAAGCAGACTAAAATGGAAGAAAATGGTGAAAACTAAAGGACTCCTCCAACATATATATAGAACTTACATGGTGCCTCTTATCTACATTATGTCATTTGATTCATTTGTTCAAAAATGGCCCTCCTTCGTGCCACGCACTGTTTGTCTTTGGAGAACAAGACAGTAAAAAACAAAATCCTTGCCCTAGTGGAGCTCACACTTTTTGTGAAGTTGATCCTTGCAACAAGCCTCTGGGGTAGCTGTTATCAGTATCTCTTTAATCTGCATACAAGGAACCTACAGCTTCAGGAGGGGAAGGTTTGGTGTAGCTACACAGCAAGGGTGGGTAGCAGAGCCAGGGTCCCCAGTGAGAAGGGTGGAGAACTTTTTCGGAGTGCTTACTTATGTAAACCCTGCCAGGCACTGTTTTAAATGTTTTACTACATGTATTACCTCAGGAACAGCTCTATGAGGTGGAATTATCATCCCCCTTTTACAGATAAGTTCCCTGAGGCTCCAAAGCGATATAGCTGAGTGTCACACAGCTGGTTAGTGCAGGGTCTGTACTCATACAGAGCACATTCTCCAAGCCCTTCAGGCCAGCTCTGCCATGTGCAGTCAGGAAGTCAAAGACCTAAACTTAATTTCATGCATTTTTTAAGAAAACATCCCAAGAAGGCAAAGGAAAAAAATATAGGTAAGAAGAAGACATATTTTCTTCTACTTTAGACGTCAGAGTAATAATAATAACAGCATTTTCCACATAGAGCATTTACAACGTGCCAGCATTTTTCAGAGGCACTTGACTTTATTTTCTCATTTAATTCTCATGATATTGTTGCAAGGTAAGTATTATTTTAAATTCAGTTATAAAAATGAAGAAACTCTGACTCTGACAGGTTAAGTAATTTGCCCAGGAGCCTAAAGCTTATAAATAAATGGCTGAGCCAGGGTTCAAACCCAGCCTATTAATTGTGCTGCACACCCCAGGTCATTTCCCATCTCCCAGTCACTGGCTGGGCAATTAGGGACAGGAGGCGGAGATTCAACAGCTGCAGTGATTTTTAAGGCCAGTTACGGGAGGAAGAAGGCAGACAGTTTAACACCAACTGAAGCCCAGTTTTGTGTCTCAGCATAGCCAAAGTAGAGTAAGAGCAGCAAAAATATGCTAACTGAAATTAATTTTAGACTTAGTTTCTAAAAATTAAAATCTTGGAGGTAACCTATTTTTTTTTTTTTTTTTAGCAGCTGAAGAAACAGAATCTGAATGTGCAGAAGTGGTTTATCCACCGTTTGCAACACAGCCGGTCAAGTACAAGACCGCAAAATCCAGGCCTTCAAAGCTCTGGCTGGGGAGAGGGCCCAGAGCAGTGCAGGCAGGTTCTCAGGCATCTTAGTCAAATGTTAGGGCCGGAATTGCATCCAGCCCCTCTGACTCACAGAGAAGGGGATCGGGGAGGGGCCAGGCCATTTCTCCACCTGGAGTACTCTCAATCCTGACGCCTTCCTGGCTCACATCACACATTTGCATAAGCTCCTCCTCCTGACCACAACCTCCATTCACACCTGCCCTGCTCCACATTTCCTTCTGTCCATACCACTGATCATTTTCTAGGATTATGTTAAGCTACTTATTTTTATGTTGTTGTCCATCGCCCCAATAGAAAGTAAGCTCTCTGTAGCCAGGGGTCTGTGTCTTTGGTATTCACTGACACACCCCAGACACCTAGCATAGGACCTGGCCCATAGTGAGTACTGAGTGAATATCTGTGGAATGAACATGCCTAAAAATGAGTAAGTTTGGTGCCATCAAATAGTGGGGACAAAGCATGGTTATTCTGGATACAAGGTTGATGGCACAGGAAGGTGGTACATTTCTGAAAAACTGTTATTCTTATTTAAAATGACAGATTCAATAACACTCTTCCCAAGGACATTTTAATATCCATTTTAGGTAGAGAAAACTAGTCACTGCCACTGTTCCATTTTAGGGGTGGGTAAAACAGATTTGATTGGAGAGCTTAGCAATTAAAGACATTTCTAGCCTACCTATAGATTCTCAACTGTAAGTCAGACCCACTGGCTATCAACCTCTGTTGCTTCTAGAAGTTCATAATGATCCCTCGGCTCATACTACTTTGGAACAGAGTATGAATTTTTAATTTCACTTTGAATAACAGCAAGGTTTATATTTGGTGGCAAGAATTTGTTTCTAATGCTATGTAATTAAAAGTAATTATTTATAGAAGAATGCAAGAAATTTGTATTCTGAAATATTCAAACTCTGTCATTTATATAAATAAAGTAGAAAAAGAAAGATAAAGCCACAGATTTCAAATATGTAGTTAAAGAAAAAAAGTCTTTAAGGATGTTTTTGCCTTAAAGACTTTGCTTTTTGCCATGTATGCAAAAAGCAGAACTAATGCCACCTTTGGCCATGTCCAGGTAGAGTGGGCCAGCTACACAGAGTGCCTGATGCCATGGAGACAAGATGCCTCAGACCCCACCAATTTGCACCTGTAACACTGTTCCTATATATATTTTTACCCTGTTGTAAAAGTATATATTACATATATATATTTTAAAGAATATTTGGAATATAGAACAAATGCTCTTTAAATCACTAAGAGCCCCATTACAGTTCACTGTTAGCGGTTTGTTCTGTCTACTAGGTGTTTCCCTTTGCATGGGGAACCTCCCCTCCTTTAAGCCTCCACCAATAAGGCAGATCTCTTCTATCAAGCAGATCTCTAGAGGTCTGCAGAGCACGGACTCACCCCTCCCCCACCTTCCCTCCATCTGGCTGAGCTGGACAGTACAAATCAGGGTTTGCACTGATTTGCATGGTTGTGTGTGCACCAAGCTCCCCAAAGCTATACACCTGGAATCTTGACCTTTCAGGTGCAAGACATGAGTGATTTCCAGCCTGCAGCATCCCAGAGCTTTGTGAACATACCACCCCCCTGCCCGTGGCAGCTTCTCAATGTCACCTGAAGAGTCACAAGGAGAGAATGGTGGTCCCACAGGTGTCTGGCATAAGCTGGCAGTGGTTCAGTCAACCCCTTCTCTTTCTTGGTGGGTGGAGGCAGAAGGAAGGTGGAAGAGGACTTACCTGAGGGTACAGCAGCAGTGCCGAAAGGTACAGAACCAAACATGTCTGCACTCGCCGGAAGTGTCTGAGATGAAGACGGGATAAAGGCATCACCTGGAGTTGCAGGAGTCTGTCAGACAGAGAAGGGCAGGGGTGCGTGAGGCTCCTGGGAGACGTGGCTCAGTGCCAATCAGGACGGGAAGCAGCAGGCACAGGAATGAAGCGGGGCAGTGCTACAGAAGCAAGCCCCGGTCCGGGCCACTTACTGTGGCAGGCAGACCATGAGCTGGTTATAAAGACTATAAAATGGGAAAAACAATACCCATCTCTAGAGCTGCTGAGAAGCTTAAATGAGATCATGCATTTCAATCACTTAGTACCTACCAGACAGAGACACATAGTAGGTGCTCAGCAAATGCTGGCCAGTATCACGACTGTTTAGTTTGAGCTCCTACCCTTTGAGGGTGTTTTTGGGCCCTCAAATTATCCCATGATATCTTTCACCCTTCAGAAATGGTCAATTCAAAGTGACATACACTCACTCAGGACCTACTGCGTGCCCAGCTCAAGGCTGTCACTTAATACATGGCCAATAAACAGATGTTGACTAAATAAACAAATAAAGATTAGCAAGTAGAATAGAGACCCTTGGGTCCTGGTGCCTCCCAGAATCCTGCCTGAACCTTCACTTGCAAAAAGAAGCAAATGTTCTCAAGAAGATGATAAAAAAAAAAAATGATGCTTGAGCAGCTACAAACTCTAAAGCCTGGCCCATGCTGGAATTCCAAAAAGCCCTGCTGCATGAACTGCTGGGTAAGGTGAGGCTACTGAGATAAAAACATGGGTACTAGTTTTTTCAAAGGTCCACACCCATTTATAGAAGCCTTTTGCCTATAGAGTATGCCTATTTGATGCCATAATATGCTTATTTTTTCCCCTTGGAATAGACTGGAGCAAGCAATTAATCCTGAAACCATGGCAATTAGACAAGGCCATTTTTAGACTAGCAGCTTGCAGGAGGCATGGCATTGTTCTGAGGATTATTAAATACCCATCTGGACAGCACTTGGGTTCAGGGCCAGAAACACAGCCATGAGCTGCTGCGTTAAGCCCTTTAAAACACAATCAATGTCATTCTCTTTTCTCTGGTGTGACCTTGGGTGAGTCACATGCCCTCTCTGGAACTCAGCTTGCTCATCTGTAAAACGAAGAGGCTAAGGTTAGACAATCTCTCCAGACCTTTCTAGCTCCACGGCCCCATGGTTCAGACATGCAGCTGTTCCCCCTGGGATGGAGGAGAGAAAGACTCTCTAGACCGTCCAGCTTCCCTGGAGACAGGAGCTGCTGTCCCCTCCTTCACAGCTGCTCTGGGCACCAGGCGTTCGGAGCAGAGCAGTTGTGCCTAGATTCCCTGGCGGCAGCTGTGGGCAGCAGGCTCTCGTGCCATCTGTCCTCAGTGGTGAGGTTACAGCCTTTTCTCCGCGAGGTGCAGCTAGCCAGTGAACCATAGCACCATCCCTGGGTCTGTGCAACTGCGCGGTGCCCGCAGGAGCCGCCCCCTCCCAGCAGCTTCAGCTGGTGCAGCTGTGGCCGCCTGCTCTCCGCCCACCTCCGGGGAGTGGGCAGGGGAGGAGCTGGAAGGGCCAGCTTGGCATTTTTCTCTGCAGTGGCTGCAGGGTTGCCTCTGAATGCCTCCAGTTCTCAAAGCACTGGGATTCTATTTTGCTTCGGTTTTCATTCTTTTTTTTTTTTTCATTTTCATTTTCAAGTGAGGGCTCCCTGCAATCTGTACCCCAGTGCAAGCAATGACTGAGATACCGTGGCTGAAACTAGAGCTGGGAATCCAAAGCTTCATGAGCTCAGAGAAGCCAGCAGGCAGGTGGGAAGGGAGGAGGAAATGAAAAGAAGATGGAGAGGGGAAGAAAAGAAGGAAACGAGAGAGGAGAGGGCAGAAAGGGCCGGGGGGAGAAGATGCTTCCTTTACTGGGCTGACCACCTGGCTTCCTTTACTGCGTGGGTTCTGGGTAGGAGATGACAAATGCCTCATCGGGTCTGCTGTCCTATGGAGTTTCTTGCCCATATTCCCAGCTAGACCATGTGTTCCTTGCAGGCAGGAACCACATCCTGTTCCTGTCTCTCTCCACTGCCCAGCATAACAGCAAGAACCCCAGTGATAGCCTGTAATTGCTGATGCATGGTCTCATTTATTTCTCAAAACAGAGCATGTATCATAATTCCTTTTTAAAATAAAATAGCAGAGGAAATTGAGGTTTAGAATTGCTAGTAAATTTGCCCAAATCACACAGCTTGAAAGAGTCCAAGTTGAAATCCACCAGTAGCCTCTTTTACCCAAAGCCCATATTTTTGTCACCATGCGACTGAAGAAGGAAAGGAAAGAGATGCAGGGCTCTGAGGGAAGTGCATACTTACTGGGGGAGAGGTTATATCAGGAGGGGTGGACATGTCCCCAAAAAGTTCTAACTGGGTCACAGCCTGAAAAGAAAAAAAAAGATAATGATGTAATCACAAGGGGAATTGATGCTGTGGGCATTGCTTTAAAAAAATATGATTTGAGGACATATGTTTCTCTTTTTCATCATGACTATATAAACAATAAACCCAGA
Organism: Balaenoptera ricei; assembly: GCF_028023285.1. NCBI lineage: Eukaryota > Metazoa > Chordata > Mammalia > Artiodactyla > Balaenopteridae > Balaenoptera > Balaenoptera ricei. Next base: position 48,335,365 of record NC_082639.1, read on the forward strand.
TGGTCATTATGATACCTCTTGATCCCAAAGACAACATCTCGGATGTAGCCAGAATCAATTATTGCTTCAGCGTGTCCGGCTGTTTATCTGGGCTTAGTCAAGCAGATCTGGGTTTAGCCACCTTGCATAAGCAATA